>NW_028227263.1:67382806-67982806 GCF_978045245.1 Mus caroli
GACCTGTATAAACCTAGCATGTTGATGCTCTCCTGTAATCCCAGCACTCAGGTGGAAACAAGACCAGGTAGGTCATCCTCCGCTACACACTCTGTAGCCAATATTAGACACTGACTCAAAAGCAAAACTAAAAGGAAACAGAAACTATAAAATAAGGCAGCTAATGTAGATTTTTACCACCTTAACTTCTATATACGGTGCCGAAAATATACTAAGCGCTTACAGTGGTGGCTGGGTGATTGCTTTGTATATTAAAATAAACGCTATGTAAATGGAGAAATGAAATAAAACATCCGGTGGGGTCGTTAGCTTTTGGAGCCCCGTCCTGCTCGACAGTGCACGTCTTGAGTATCCTGCCTATCCTATGCGAAGTCAATGGCCTGTCTTCCCACTGGCACTGGGCTCCACGCGCGAAACCCGGCTGCGGGACCCTCCAGAAGCAGGGCCAATAGGGAGGGCAGAGCGGAGAGAGCCTCGGAAAAAACCCGCCAAAGCTGATGTCCCCGACCCCTGCGCAGGAACCAGGCACGGCGGGACGCCACGTCGCAAGGGGACCCTGCCAGTCCTCACCGTCCCACTTCCTCCCTCCCTTGTAAGCACAGACCCTGAACAGTCACCTCAACCTCAGCTCGGGATCCTTCCAAAATTCCCGCTCAACTCCACGCAGCCGCACTTCCGTTGCCCAGAGCAACAGGTCCCGCCCCCGAGGTGCACTTCCGACTTCCTAACTCCGTAGGGCGTACCATTTTAGATGACAAAGTGGGGGGATCTTTGCGGAGATGATGGCCCAAATTCGCGGGAGAGGGAGGTGCAACCGGCTCACTCGCTTTGGGGGGACTTCAGAGTGAGCATGCGCGTTATGGTATGGCAGGGTTAAGCTTTCTTAGAGCTCTGTAGTTGAAGTCAGTGCAGAAGAGATTGAACCAATTGATGGAGGGTCAGGTCTTTTGCTTCCGAAGCACCTCGAGCACGCCTGCGCGAGTGAGTGAGTGAGTGAGTGAGTGTGTGTGTGTGTGTGTGTGTGTGTGTGTGTGTGTCCGTCCCAGAAGCTGCGAATGTTCAATACATTTGTAAATAACCACCTGAGTGCACCGTCAAGATCAATGAAGCAGAAATTCTACTTTAGATTCAGGGTGCAGCTTGTGCACAGTGCCCAGAATCAGCAAGCTCCTGGCTAGCTAAGCATGTGAAGGTGCTTAGGATGGTAGAGGAGAAACAAAGGCATTGCTATTTAGTGAAGCAAAGAATTCCTCTCAGGACTCACTCTTCTACTTTTAGGTCTCTACATTGAAATATGAGAAGTAGTTAAAACCCAGCAGCTGAGGGTGATTCCTTCGAGGAATCCTTTACTTCACTAAAGAAACAGATGACTTCATCCCATCTTCCCACAAAACCTTCCTTCCAAACTCCTTCTAGTCCCAAACTCCTTCTAGGACTGCACCATTCAGCTGTAAATCTGTTAACAATCTATACAGATTAAATAAGCATTCCATGTGTGCATCTCATAACACTTATTAAATTGTATGAATGCCTACCCCGTTACATGAATAATATAGTACCTGTTTTTAATTTTTTTATTTTATTTATTAATTTTTAGTTTTTGTTTTGTTTTGAGACAGGGTTTCTCTGTATATCCCTAGCTGTCCTGGAACTCAATTTGTAGATCAGGCTGGCCTCGAACTCAGAAATCCGCCTGCCTCTGCCTTCCAATGATGGGATTAAAGGCATGCGCCACCATCGCCTGGCTACCTGATTTTTTTATTAACATTAACTTTTTGCTTATGTTTTCTGAGACAGGATCCCACTTAGCCCAGGCTGGGTTTTAACTTGTGACATAATTGTGATTGGCCTTGATGTGCTTTTTAAAGTCAACAATATGTTTTAAAGATCGAGGTACGGTGCAGCGGATTAGGGTACCTCAGCGGGCCCATGCTAAGGCATCCTTCCCTGCAAGGTACCAGCCATAGGTCTAGTATAGCATAGAGTTTGTTCTATTGAAGGGGGGTTGAGAAGGGAGTAGAGACAGAGAAAGAGAGAGGGGAGAGATAGAATGAGAGAAAGATATGGAGCTGGAACAAAGAGACAAAGAGAAGAGAAGACACTGGCCAGGAACATGGAGGGGGCAGGAGAGGGAGAAAGGAGTCAGAGGGAGCAAGTCAGAAAGTGAAGAGAGACCAAACAGTCCCTTTTATAGCAAGCCCAGCCTACCTGGCAGTTGCTAGGTAACTGCTGGGCAGGGCCTAGAAATAATGCTAAGGTGTTAACAGGCCTGGAACTCCTAATCCTTCCCAAGTGCCTGGGATTGCGAATATGCTCCAACACGCGGCCCGGCCAGCATTAACAGTTTTAGTAAGATAAAGGATAGATTTGGATTAGCATCAGCTTTTCCACTCACGGGCAGACCTCCTTAACTAAGCAGCTAATCTTTCCCCATTCATTCACCAGCTAGACTCCCTATGTGAGCCACTTAGGTAGGTACTTACCGGGCGCTCATTTGTAATCCCAGTGCCAGAGAGACAGAGATAGGCAGATTTGGGGGCTCACTGGCCAGCTAGCATAGCTGACTTGGCAAGTTCCAGACCAATGAGAGACCTTGTCTCAAAAAAGAAAGAAAAAAAAAAAAAAGGAAAGAAAAGGACAGGAAAGGAAAAGAAAAGGAAAGGAAAGAAAAGAAAAGAAAAGAAAAGAAAAGAAAAGAAAAGAAAAGAAAAGAAAAGAAAAAAGAAGAGGGGCTGGAAAGATGGCTCAGAGGTTAAGAGCACTGACTGCTCTTCCAGAGGTCCTGAGTTCAAATCCTGGCAACCACATGGTGGCTCACAACCATCTGTAATGAGATCTGATGCCCTGTTCTGGTGTGTCTGAAGACAGCTACAGTGTACTAAAATATAATAAATAAATAAATCTTAAAAAAAAAAAAAGAAATGAAAGAAAGTAGATAGAACCCAAGACACATGGCACTGACAGTTGTCCTCTGACCTGAACTTCACATGCATACACAGCTGCTAATACAAACATGTGTGTACACACACATTTAAAAAAATAACAGCCAGGCAGTGGTGGCACACACCTTTAATCCCAGCACTTGGGAGGCAGAGGCAGGTGGATTTCTGAGTTCAAGGCCATCCTGATCTACAGAGTGAGTTCCAGGACAGTCAGGGCTACATAGAGAAACCCTGTCTCAAAAAAACAACAACAAACAAAAACCCAGATGTAGCTGCCTCTACTCGCTTCCTAAACTTGGGTCTGATACCAGACCCAGAACCAGGACAGCTCTGACCTTGAGTTTCTAAAACTTACTGAATACCTTTCTGAATGGTACAGCCTCTTTAACTCTTTCATACCCATTCTGATATATATATATATATATATATATATATATATATATATATATATGTGTGTGTGTGTGTGTGTGTGTGTATAGACATATGTGTGTAGAGACATATGTGTGAATATATATATGTACATGTGTGTGTGTGATCTAGGAGTTAATATTGGCAAATAAGATTGGAATGAGATTCTGATGATAGTCTGTCTATAGCCAGCTTTTCAAGCAAAATTAACATTACTTGGGAAATCGCAGCCAAGAAAGCTATGGATTTATTTTTATTTAATTAATTTAGACACGAATATGCCCATCCATTTCAGCTCATGACGGAAACAAAGTTGAAAGGCTTTTTACACTAATATGCTGACAGTGCAAATGCAAACCCCCTCCCCGCATCTCCTCAGTCAGCTAGGGCCAGGGAGGCCAAGGAGCCGAAGGGTGTGTGCCAGTGCAGCAGCAGAGGTTTGTGGGCCACTGAGGACAGTGCCCCCATTGTTCTGGCCAGAGGAGCTAGAGGTGAACAGGACTCTGGGGAGAGGAAGAGAGGGCAGGGCAGGAGGAGGCAGAGGAAGGGCTGTGAGCAGAAAGCTGTGCCACAGGGAGCTCTGCTTCCCCAGAGGGCCTCCTGCCTGCCACTGTCCTGAGATGCTCTGGGCGAGCCCTTCTCCACCTTCCTAATGCTGAGACCCTTTAATATTACACCTCCTCATGTTGTGGGGGCCCCCTTAACCATAAAATTATTTTTGTTGCTCCTTCATAATTATAATTTTGTCACCTTTATGAATCATAATGTAAATATCTGGTATTCAGGATATCTGATATGCAACTCTTGTGAAAGGGTCCATCAACCACCCCACCCCCCACCCTCAGTGATCATGACCCACAGGTTGGGTCTAGGCAACCCTCTCCTGTAAGACTCTGGCCAGCCTTAGTTTACAGGGGATTCCCTGAGTGAACAGCACAGAGCCGGAAATCGATGCAGAAAGCAAGAGGAATTTATTGCTCCAACATGTTGGGGTCGCCCTGCACATGAAGAGAGAGAACGACCACACGCAGCCCCTCCGGTGAGCTCACGGCAGCAGCCATTAGCCATTAGCCATTAGCCATTAGGCACGATGTGATTGGCAGAACAGTGTGACTTTCAGCATCCATTAGGCACGATGTGATTGGCGGAACAGTGTGACTTTTAAACTGATTTGTCTTTAGGGAATGAGGTAGGTGGCCAACAGTGTCTCTGAGCCTCCCCTACCCGCCCGCAGGTGGCCAGTGGTTGGTCCCTTCTCCCTGTGGTCTGAGGGATGTAATTAGCCCCTTCCTTCCGGAGGGGAGGGGTGCGTACTTTAAGACCTTTCTCTTCCAGGAGGGGAGGGGTCTGGTGGAATTTTCTAAAGTTCCTGAGCTGACCTCTTCACTCCAACTAGGCCATGTCATGGTGGTCCTCTTGGTACACAGGGATGCTTGGTGATGAAGCGCAGAACCTCTTAGCAGCTGGGACTCTTACCTCCCATCAGCATCACAGCCAAGGAGGTTCTTTGGGCATGCCACAGCCTAGGTGAATTAACCAATAGAAAATCATTCTCTCGGAATCTCGGTAGTTGGAGGTCTAAGATCAAGGTATTATCCTTTGATGTCACCTCCTTATCTTATAGATAAACCCCGAACTGTGGCTGGATTCCAGAGAACGACTTGTGCACATGAGCTCAACCCTACCCTGAGCACATGGAGGAGAGAGAACCAGGACCAAAGGTGGGCTGCTTGGGTCCAGACTGAAGATGAATTTAATTACAGACAACTATCTGTGGTGGAAGTAGGGATCTCCCTGACATTGGAACCCCCCCCACAGAGATCTAAAGGACTTGCATCCCTCATACCCCGGTGATAAACCAAGGCAGAGTCTGGGTGCTCCCTGCTAAGAGGCTGCTTAGAGGTTTCTGGCCGCACTGATGGTTGGATGCATTCCCTTAGCCTGGGTGCGCACTGGCTCTCCATCCACTGCATACAACTCACAACTCCCCAGAATACTTCCCAGGGATTGGGCAGTTAAGCCACTGAAGTGGGTGCTTGCATCTGTCTCAGGACTTTCCCCTCAGCCCCAGCTGGCTCTCTAGTCATTCCAGTTCTCAGAGGGGACTGAGTCATGTCGTGGTGACATAACCACACAGTGAAAAAAGTGCGGTAGCAAGGACAGAAAATCGGACAAGGGAGATCAGCTGAGGCCCCTGCTTCTTTGCCTTTGCAAGGCAGAGATTGGAGGGTCAAGATACCTAGCAAGTCCTCCCCTGCTCAGCCTTGCCCACTCCATTTCCCTCTGCCACATGGGACAATGGACCATAGGCCTGGGTTGCAGCCGTGATCACATTTATAATTTCTCTTCATTTCTCTATATGTCCTGCCCTTTGTGAGGAAGGAGTAGTCTCCCAGGCCCCCCTGCCTCCCAGTTTGAGAATCGAGATGTCAGGGAAATGAGACGGGGCTGGCCCAGATCCCAGGGAAGTGGCTTCCACATGGCTGAACAGAGAGCTCCAAGCAGGAGCTCACAAAGCAGGGCTTTGATGCTGGCCCCGCAGGCCGGGCCTCTCCCCTCTCCCTCAGGGTGCTTCGCTTGCTTCATTCTGGGCCTCCTGTGAGCCGGACTGAATGGGAAACGGTGGGCCTGAGAAGTTCCTTGTGACACACTAATCCCAGCTTGCTGACCTGACCACACCCCCAAAGGAAGCAGCCTCCCGAGCTCCAGAACAATTCAGGCACCCAGTAGCCCCAAGAAAGAGCTGTCAGGTAAGTCAGTAAACAAGGCCTGGCTGGGCCAGTGAGTATAAGAAAGAGTGTGTGCATGGGAGGGGGTGATGATCAGGGATGGGTGGTGAATACCATATCTCAGATTGCTTGGACCGGCCTGTAAAGGCGAACGCCATTTCTGCAGGGTGAGACAGACCGATCCACGGGCAGATGCAACACATACGAATGTGGAGTACCTAACTCAATTAGAACGGCAGGTGATCATATACTCTTTATGCCCTAGTATTGGTAATCAATTGTACTTTATTTGCTAATTCTAAATGACGGAGAACATCAATGTGGAGATAGGGGTAGCATGTTTTTATTACATATATGCCTACAGCTAATGGGTAAGAACATTTTTAAAATAAGAGATAAGTGCTTCTCCGTGCTGACTTTAATCTTGCACTTCTAAGATCTGGGACTTGGGCTGCTGATCTGCACATTTGGCTAGGGATAATGTACTAATACCTCTCGAGTTCTTCATAGTCTTGCTTTGCTTTGTTTGCTTGAGGCAGGGTTTCTCTACGTAGCCCTAGCTATCCTGGAACTCACTATGAAGAACAGACTGGCTTCAAAATCAGAGATTCCCCTGGACACTGGGATTAAAGATGTGTACCACTATACCCAGCTTTTGCTTTTCGTTTTTTTGAGATAGAGTCTCATGTAGCACAGGCTGGTATTGAATTAACGATGTAGCCAAGGATAACCTTAACTAAGGATTCTTTTGCCTCTATCTGTTCTTTCTTTCTTTCTTTCTTTCTTTCTTTCTTTCTTTCTTTCTTTCTTTCTTTTTTTGGGGGGGCGGGGGGGGGGGTCGAGACAGGGTTTTTCTGTATAGCCCTGGCTGTCCTGGAACTCACTTTGTAGACCAGGCTGGCCTCGAACTCAGAAATCCGCCTGCGTCTGCCTCCCGAGGGCTGGGATTAAAGGCGTGCACCACCACGCCCGGCTTCTTTCTTTTTTAAAAATTATTAGATATTTTCTTTGTTTACATTTCAAATGCTATCCCCTTTCCTAGTTTCCTCTCCAAAAGTCCCCTATACCCTCCCCCTGCCCTGCTCCCCAACCCACCCATTCCCATTTCCTGGCCCTGGCATTGCCCTGTACCGGGGCATATAATCTTCACAAGACTAAGGGCCTCACCTCCCATTGATAGCCAACTAGGCCATCCTCTGCTACATATGACCATAGGCAAGGTCATATGAGACATGAGCTCTGGAGGGTACTGGTTAGTTCATATTGTTGTTCCTCCTATAGGGCTGCAGACCCCTTCAGCTCCTTGGGTACTTTCTCTAGCTCCTTCATTGGGGGCCCTGTGTTCCATCCAATAGATGACTGTGAACATCCACTTCTGTATTTGCCAGGCACTGCTTTTGCCTCTATCTTGCAAGTTCTGGGAATATAGATGTGTGCCACAACAGTCAATTCTTGGTCTTTACACCCACATATTTGGATGTCTGTCTGCTATCCGAAGAGATGGCTTGTACTTGATTCTTGTGGGTAGATCCCAGCCCCAAGAATTCCCTGGTCCTTTGGAGGCTGTGGTAGGGAAGGGATAGGCCCTCAGATATTCTCTGAGATCCTCAAGTTTCAGTGTACAAATTGGGTTAATCTCAGTGCTAGGAAAGGGAGAAAAGACTGTTGTCGAGCAGGAGTCCTCTCTCGGTTATGTCACAGAACCCTGTGGTCCTCACAGCAGTCACTTTTGGTAGATACTATTATCCTCCGTTGGCTCTCAATCTCAGAAGGATTAAATACCTTGCCTATGGTCACACAGGTGGTAAAAGTCAGATTCAAATCCAGATCTCTTCAACCTACAAGGTTTCTGTCACCAACTCCCCCAGGGACTTTGTACAGAGATGACTTGGCTTGAGGCAAAGAGACTCAGTGTCAGGTAGATACAGGTTCAAGCCCTAGCTTGAATACCAACTATGAGTAGGTGACCGAGCTGACCATTGGAATCTGGCCACAGGCAGAAACAGAATGTAAAGATGTTCACAGTCACTGGGGACATTTAGGTCTTAGAGGAGAAAATCTGGAAATGTGGGTCATGATGGATATCTGTTCTGGCCCAGAAATCTATGCTGATGTACATTATCTAATTACGTACTAATCCTTCCATCCCAACAAGGGACGGTCAAGACTCGGGTGAAATCACACAACTTGCAAGTGTGAGAGACAGGATTGGAATCCAGGTCCCATATCCTGCTGCCCCAAGCTGCTTCTTGGTGTCTACAGAAGTCACAACTTAGGTAAGTATCCTTGGGCTCTGTGACCTTGGACCAGTCACTTACTCTCCTGGCCCTGTTTTCCCCTTAGATAAAACAGGAGTGGAGCTGCCATGCCCATGTCTGAGATAGCAAATTTAGAAGTCCTTAGAATATCGTAAACCTCTGAACAAAGACCCAGGTCTGATTATATAACTGCTCACCGTGGCTCCTAAGAATGAATGCCCTGGATATGGAGCCATCCACTAGGCGGAGAGGTTTCTGGGGTGCCCGTTTGTACTGGGGAAGCAAGGCTCCAGAGAGGAAGAGAGATTGCCTTACACTGCAGTGAGCTGACCTTGCAGCAGAGAATGGGGCCCAATTCTGGTTTGTTTCTGGTTAGCCACAGCTGAAGACTAGTTAGTGTATTGGTAGTATGCCCCCTCCAAATGCAGTGTTCCCAAAGTATAGCCCAGGAAACATGTCCTTCAGAGCTAGGTAGGGAAGGAGGGCTCTAATTTTAGTCCTCTGGTTAGAATCACAGGGGCCAGCACCCGTCTATATTTCTGACCAATCAGATAGATGTTGGGAGGGACTTGAACACAAAATAGTTTCTCTAATGTCACTGCAGTCCTGACTTCCTTGGCTGCTGGGCACAGGCCACCTGGAGAGGCCAGGGCAGAGCAAAACAGGTTCTTTCTTTCCCCCCTTCAGTGTCTTCAAGAGGCAGTATGTCAGACGGGGTGAGTATCTTGGGCTCTTCATCCCTTCTTCCCTTCCTCCCCACACCTCAACAATCTCTCTGGGGCCCGGACCTGCCAAAGGGAGGAGGCTGAGCACAGATCTTGGCCAAAGGCACTGTGCAAACCCATTTGCCAGTTGTTCTGGCTGCCAGGGACTGAGCTGTCCCACCTTCTACTTGACTCCTTTCCGCCCAGGTGGGCACATTCCGCATGGTCCCTGAAGAGGAGCAGGAGCTCCGAGCACAGCTGGAGCAGCTCACAACCAAGGATCATGGTCCTGTCTTTGGCCCATGCAGCCAGCTGCCCCGCCACACTTTGCAGAAGGTGAGGTGACAGAGTGAGAGAGAGGGAGTGTGGCTGGGATAACCTGGGAAGCAACTAGCAAGGGTGGGATAGACGGGATGAAGTTTTCTGTCTTTTAGAAAAGGTCCATCCCCACTCTCTAGGTTATCCTGGAACTGCAAGACTAGTATGTTCAAGAAACGATCCTGAAGCCAAAGTTATTGCAAAAGATGGGTTTGTCAGTACTCAGACCACCTTAGGCTTAGACTCCAGCCTCGAGCTTATGGCCCAGGGGCCATCCTAGACTCAGATATAAAGAGCACTGCTTCGGAAGTGGCCCGAGTAAACAAGGGTACATTGTCCCCAATAGAAAAGCACCAGGCTCAAGTTCTAGGACCAGCCATAAACCAGCTCTGTGACCTTGGGCAAAAAGCTTTCCTTCTCTGGGCCTGGCCTCTTTCTGTGCCTGTGAACGATGGCTGTTAGACTAGCTCAGAGTGATCAGGGTGCACTCTGCCGGAGCTGGCAGCTGTCTTAGGGTTGCTGGGGCACAAATGGGAAGTGGGTGAGTTCAACTTCAGGCTCTCATCTCTGCACAGACCGCTATATCCATCACCAGGTGCTCTCAGGTCGTCCACATCTGAATTCTCCCCTGCCCGTCATGGTGTTCAAAGGGAGAGTTGACCCAGCCATTCTCACAGATCTACTGACCCGGTCGAAAGAAGGGCTGTGAAACTCTGGGGCTGAGGCAGGCTGCTCTCTGCTGGGTGTGCTCCCCTAAATACACATACACACACTCACAGACACACTAAACAAATACATGTAAAATGCAACTAGAATCACAAAACCAACTAATTAACCAACCAAACAAAAAAACCAAACCAACCAAATCCCCACAATGAGTTGTGGAAAAGATTAAAAACATAATGTAAGCGAACATCAATATGAACTAACCAGTACCCCCAGAGCTCCTTGGTACTAAACCACCAACCAAAGAAAACACATGGTGGGACTTGTGGCTCTAGCTGCATATGTAGTAGAGGATGGCCTAGGCGGTCATCAGTGAGAGGAGAGGCCTTTGGTCTTGTGACAGTTCTAAGCCCCAGTATAGGGGAATGCCAGGACCAGGAAGCAGGAGTGGGTAGGTTGGGGAGCAGGGGGAGGGGGAAGGAGATAGGGGGTTTTTGGAGGAGAAACTAGGAAAGGGGATAAATATAACATTTAAAATGTAAATAAAGAAAACATCTAATAAAAAAATCATAATGTGGGAACGGAGAGATTGCTCAGTGGTTAGCAGCACTTGTTGCTCTTCCAGAGGACCCAGGTTAGATCTCAAGCTCCCTCACTGTGGTTCATAACTATTCATAACTCCAGTTACAGCAGACTTGATGTCCTTTTGGTGCCTTCACAGGCACCAAGCATGCATATGATGTCCATGCATACATGCAGGCAAAACACTCACACGTATAATGAAGAAATCCAATAAATTAAAAGAAAACACAATATATTTAGAGGACCTAACAGGCTGTTTGGTAAAAGCACAGTACACATGGGCACTTGTTAGAAACTCTTTATTGTTGTCAATATCTTGCAAACAAATCCAAGCTGAGCACTTTGACTCTCTCAGACACTTGCATGCCACGGTAGAGCTGCAGAAAGTACGACCCCCAACTGCAGCACTGGGCACTCCCAGCAGGCTAGCTTAGAGCTGAGCCTTTCCACACATGCCCTGTTCCCCATCAGCGCCTACTGGTAACTTCTGCCCCACCCCACCCACCGTGTTCTAGGCCAAGGATGAGCTGAATGAAAAGGAGGAGACCCGGGAGGAAGCGGTGAGGGAGCTACAGGAGCTGATACAGGCACAGGCGGCTTCTGGCGAGGAATTGGCCCTGGCAGTGGCTGAGAGGGTGCAGGCAAGAGACAGCGCCTTCCTCCTGCGCTTCATCCGTGCCCGCAAGTTTGATGTGGGTCGTGCTTATGAGCTGCTCAAAGGTAAGGCCTGCACTGAAAGGGCTGGCCCTGGCATGGGTGGGGTGAGTGGGGTGAGTGGGGTAAGGAGGGTGTCTACTTCACACTAAGAAACTTCCTTTATGCCACGAGGTAGTCACTATCTCCAAATCCTTCGTAAGTGTGTGTGTGTGTGTGTGTGTGTGTGTGTGTGTGTGTGTGTGAGTGATCACTTGGGCTGCCGGGCGTGGGCGTGGTGGCACATGCCTTTAATCCCAGCACTCGGGAGGCAGAGGCAGGCGGATTTCTCAGTTCGAGGCCAGCCTGGTCTACAAAGTGAGTTCCAGGACAGCCAGGGCTACACAGAGAAACCCTGTCTCGAAAAACCAAAAAAAAAAAAAAAAAAAAAAAAAAAAAAAAAAAAATCACTTGGGCTATGTTAGTTTGTGGATGGATGATGGATGGATGGATGGGCAAGATTGCTCAAGACCAGATTCCAAGAAAAATCTCTTCTCTGTCAGTCTTGGGACTCGGTGAGTAAAATCAAGACCCACATTTAGGTGACAAAGGAAGGTATTTCCCTTGTAGACTCTCCTCCCCTTCTGTCAGAACCGCCTTGGGCTCTAGAATATCACAGGTGCAGAAGCATGAGGGCCTCCTCCTGAACTTTCCTGACACTAAACCCCAAGTGGAACCAAAGATGGTGCTTGCCTAGAGACTGGGGAGCTGGGACAGAGCTGCCATAGCCATGCTGAGTGAAGAAAAACATTTCCTGAAGAAGTCAAGTCTTTGGTGTCAGTAGGGTTGAAGCAGGTGGGCCGCAGCCACAGCTTTCCCGTTCAAGTTCCCCTTCTTTCCCCAAGTGTCAACTCAGTGCCGCCCTGGACCCACCGCTGCTTCAGGGCAAGGAGCTCAAGCATCCCCTGTAGACCTTACATTCAATTGGTGGAAACAATAAACCTGATAAGTAGGATGCATAGGTGGAGTTTGAGTGACAGGTGATAAGGAGAAAAAATGAGCTGCTGGTGTAAAGGGAAGAGGGTTGAAGCTGTGTGTGAAGTGTCTAGAAAGGCTCCTACTGCAGAGGACCGTCTGAAGATAAAGCCCCGAGGACATTAGACATGGAGTTATGGGGCAGAGGGAATGACAAGGCAGGGGTGAGGTGAGGTAAGACCGGGTGTTCTAGAGCAGCAGAGATGCTATTGGCATCTCCTTGGCAACCGCTTGCTAAACTACTCCCCTTCTCTGGGCCCCCGCTAGGGATACAGATGACCATAGGAAGGCAGGAACCTGCTCAGGCTTGGGAAGAATGACATTTTTGGACCATTTAGGCACTACTAGAATTTAGGAAGGCCTTCTGAGTCCAGACTCTACCTCATGTCTGCGTGGCTCCCGGTGTTCCCGTTGTGAACCCTGTGTAATTGCCACAAGAGTTAGGGCACACAGGCCAATCTTATTTTGTGGAAAGAAAAAACAGGCTGTTCTGTTACACACAGGCAGCAACCAGACCCTTGATTATTGTCCTGTACCCCTGAGAAGGGGGGTGAGTGAGGCTGAAATGGCTCCTGACAGGGCTCCTTCACTTTCCCTTTTCCAGGCTATGTGAACTTCCGCCTCCAGTACCCTGAACTCTTTGATAGCCTCTCCATGGAGGCTCTCCGCTGCACTATCGAGGCCGGATACCCTGGTGTCCTTTCCAGTCGGGACAAGTATGGTCGAGTGGTTATGCTCTTCAACATCGAAAACTGGCACTGTGAAGAAGTGACCTTTGATGAGGTCAGCCGGGCTCTCTCTCCTAACTCTTTATTGTTGGAACCCCCGGGAGGCAAGGTCCATGGAGGGAGGAAGGCAGGTAGTCAGCATCTTTCCAGCCTGGAGGGAATTCCTAGGATGCTCCAGGGCCCCTGGAAAGTCCAGTAGCTTTGCCAGAAGGGCCCACTGGCCTGGATACCCCAGCAATGCCCAGTGGAGACAGAGCCGTGGGCTGTGAGCTGAAGGAAACCTTGCCAAATACTGAAAGCTGAGAGCAACAGAGAGAATGGGGAATCAGAGGATGATGGGCTGGTAGATTCTGCAAAGTACAGGTTCTGTCCTACTTAACCATCTGTATGCTCCTATGTTTAAGCACTCAGGAAGTCTGATTAAGGAGAATAATTCAGGGCTCTTTCTTCCTCCCTCCCTCCCTCCCTCCCTCCCTTTCCCTCCTTTCTTTCTTTCCTTCCTTCCTTTTTCCCTTTTTTCCTCCTTTCTTTCTTTGTTTTTTTGTTTTGTTTTTTTTGTTTTTGTTTTTGTTTTTGTTTTTTCGAGACAGGAATTCTCTGTGTAGCCCTGGCTGTCCTGGAACTCACTCTATACACCAGGCTGGCCTCGAACTCAGAGATCTGCCTGCGTCTGCCTCCCGAGTGCTGGGATTAAAGATGTGTGCCACCACGCCCGGCTCTTTCCTCCTTTCTTATTTCTTTTGTTTTGAAACAGGGTCTCAGGTATCTCAGGCTGGTCTTAAATTCACTCTGAAGTTTAGGATGGCCTTCAAATTTCTGGTCCTCTTGCTGTGCAGTGGTTTCAGGTGTGGGCTACTATACGCTACTTTATGTAGTGCTGGGGAATCAAGCCCAGGATTACAGTCATGCTAGACGAGAGCTCTAACAAGGGAGCTGCATCCCTGGCCTTCACCTGTGTTTCTAAGGATACAGTTACTCCTAAAGAAATGAGGCTGTTTTCTTCACCTTCTCTAGTCTTCAGAGCTCAGACTTTAAGAAGGAACCAGACTGCACCAGCCAGACCTTCGCTCTAAATGGTGATGGAAACAGCAAACACCCCTACCCTATTCCTGATCTAATTAGGGATGTTATTAGGCCTTCTCAGCAAACAAGATACTAGCATTAGAATTTTAATGTCTTTTTAAAAAAAGACATTATTTTGGGAAGGAGGATCAGAGAGCCGACTCAGCAGTGAAGAGCTCTTGCTGCCCTGTTCCCAGAACTCCTGTCAGGCAGCTCCCACAGACTCTCAGGCAGCTCACACAGACTCACAGTCTCCTGTCACTCTGATTCCAGAGAAGCCAACATCTTCCTCATAAATAAATGGTAGCAAAAATAAAAATAAGCCAGCGGTGGGAGCACACATCTTTAATCCTAGCTACAGAGAAACCCTTTCTTGAAAAAAAAAAAAAAGCCACATTTTTCTTTTCTTTTTTTTTTTTTTCGAGACAGGGTTTCTCTGTATAGCCCTGGCTGTCCTGGAACTCACTTTGTAGACCAGGCTGGCCTCGAACTGAGAAACCCGCCTGCCTCTGCCTCCCGAGTGCTGGGATTAAAGGCGTGCGCCACCACGCCCGGCCACACTTTTCTTATAGCAGTGGGATCAGTCATTCTTGGTGGCACAGGCCTGTAAACCCATCCACTAGGGAGACTGAAGCAAGAGTAACTTGGTAAGACGCTGCCTAAAAATGCAAAGTAAAAAAGAGGGCTGGTGATATCATTTGGTAGTTTGCAGTACCCTGAGTTCAATCCCTAGTACAGAAAAGAGAAGGGAAGAAGGAAGGAACGGAGGGAAGAAAGGAGGGAGGGAGGGAGGGAGGGAGGAAGGACCTAGGAAAGGTGGATCACAGCAGCCAGGGTAATTAATGGTGGTCAGATCTACAATTCCAGCCAAGTTGGTGTTAGGAGGAGCTCTTGTTCAAGGCTAGCCAGCTGAACAGTTTTCAAGGCCAGTCTAAGCTACAAAATAAGACCCTTAAAAAGAAGAAGAAGAAGAAGAAGAAGAAGAAGAAGAAGAAGAAGAAGAAGAAGAAGAAGAAGAAGAAGAAGAAGAAGAAGCAGCTGAGCAGTGGTGGCACACGCCTTTAATCCCAGCACTTGAGAGGCAGAGGCAGGCAGATATCTGAGTTCAAAGCCAGCTTGGTCTATGGAGTGAGTTCCAGGACAGCCAGGGCTACACAGAGAAACCCTGTCTCGGAAAAAGAAAAGGAAGGAAAGGAAAGGAAAGGAAAGGAAAGGAAAGGAAAGGAAAGGAAAGGAAAGGAAAGGAAAGGAAAGGAAAGGAAAGGAAAGGAAAAGAAAGAGAAAGAAACCAAGGGCTGGAGATAGAACTCAGTGGTAAATGCTTGCCTAGCATGCTAAGACTCTACTGTTGATCTCCTGCACCAACAAACAACCAAAACCAACAAGGGATCCTTCTGTGGCATTAAACATCACGGAGAATGAGTTCCCCATGTTGTTAATCTTTGACATCACTTTCAGTGTTCCCAGTAGTCCACAGCTTAAAACTTCCCTTATTTCCTTCCTTTCTCACCAGATGCTGGATGTAAGAGCACTGGGATAAACTCATGAACGTGACATTCAGGGTTATTTGATTGGCATGTATTCAGTGAGGAGGAAGTCCTACATGGACACCTCTGCAGTGAGGCATGTGCTAGCAGGCTCTCCACCCAGGACCCTGAGATGGAATCACCTCCCTGGGTTGGATCTTAAACCCCGTTTGCTGAGCTTCCAGCTCTCTGATGCTGCGGGTCCACTCTAGAGCCTTATGACCAAGCCGCATGCCTGACCTCTGGGCTTCTAGATCTTACAGGCATATTGTTTCATTTTGGAGAAACTGCTGGAGAATGAGGAGACCCAAATCAACGGCTTCTGTATTGTTGAGAACTTCAAGGGCTTCACCATGCAGCAGGCAGCAGGGCTCCGCCCCTCAGATCTCAAGAAGATGGTGGACATGCTCCAGGTGAGGCCTCGGAACTTCTCACAGGCAGGGAGGCTTGGCCTAGTTTCCCAGTTTCATGATGTAGGAAGGGGCCTCTGACAATCTAGCGTCATCCAGAGCAGCATCAAACACAACGTATCTCAGCCACAAACTCTTGCCTGGTGATAGAGCCTGGTTTCAGTGTCTAGCCCATATCTTCTGCTCCGTCTTACAAACCCGGAAACTAGGAACACAGACTAAGTGACTTTGCAAGTTCACACACAGATAAAGTGGCAGAATCAGTCTGCAACCTCAGGCTGTTTGCCCATGTATATCCTGCTGCCTCCTTTTGCTTGAGTGCTTATCCCGAGGACGAAATCTCTCAGCCCCCTCTGATTCCTTTATATGCTGGTATTCCCCCCTCCCCCGTCTGTTCTTTGAGCTACCTTCTATTTGTACGTGGATTGGGAAATGGGGAAGCCTGACCATGATGTCCTAATAGTTTACAATGGTTTGAAGTCCACCCGGTGGACAAGTGGTTTGAAAACAACCCAGTCCCCAGGCTGAGGACACTGCTCAGTTGGTAGAGTGCTTCGCTAGCATACACAGAGCTCCTGGAGTTTCCTCTCCAGCACTGGCCAGTATGACACATGCCTATAATCCTAGCACTCAGAAGGAAGAGGCAGGAGGATTAGAAGTTCAAAGTCATAAATCAATCATATCATAAGGCCAGCTTTGAATACACATGAGACCCTGTCTCAAAAAACCAAACACTATCATCACACACACACACACACACACACACACACACACACACACACGTAAATACACCACCATATACATACAATCACCAAATAACCAAAGAAAGAGTAACATTTCCTTCTCTTTAAAAAAAAACTAATTCTAGGATTTCATTTTTGTTTTTGTTTTTCATCATGGGACAGCTTTAGGTTGTATTACTTGCACAGTATCTTCCCTGTACCTTGGAGCCAAAAATGAAGCCAAGGTTCTCTGGTGGCTGGCCCTAGGATGGGCTACATGTGGCGCTAGACAAGTCAGCCCTCACTCCATGGGGAGAGACTGTGAGAACGTGTGTGTGTACGCATGTGTATGTGCATGTGTGTGTGTATGAGTTAGTGAGTAGGAGCCTTTGAGACCATTGGGGTGATGGGACTGGGGGGAATCTCTCTGTCACTGCAGGATTCATTCCCAGCCAGGTTCAAAGCTATCCACTTCATCCACCAGCCATGGTACTTCACCACCACCTATAATGTGGTCAAGCCCTTCTTGAAGAACAAGCTGCTACAGAGGGTGAGTGTGTGACTGCCTCCCAACCTTTCCAAAGACTGATCCCAATTTGGGTGAATAATGCTGGACAGCACCACAAAGATGGGAGGCTGTGCCTTGGTCTCCCCTCCCCCATCCTTCTGCTCAGTTGCTCTGCTCCCTTCTCTGCAGGTCTTTGTTCACGGAGATGACCTGGATGGCTTCTTCCAGGAGATTGATGAGAACATCTTGCCTGCTGACTTCGGGGGTACACTGCCCAAGTATGACGGCAAAGTTGTTGCTGAGCAGCTCTTTGGTCCCCGGGCTGAAGTTGAGAACACAGCCTTATGAGGAGATGCCCTGCCATGGGATCCGTATTAGCATCCCAGTCCTTCGTCAGCTTTCCTGAACCCAAGTCTGGGGACAGGAATGCCTGAAGTGACTGGTTTCCCAGATTTCCCTAGGTTTAGGAACACTCTAGTGGCACCTCATCCCAAACCGACCTAGAAGGCAGTGAGGCAGGGGAATGCCTTTCATCAGGAGATATGTGGGGCAGTTAAATTCCCACCTGCCTCTGCAGTTACAGGGCAGTGACTCTGAGAGAAGTTGGATTTCAAAGACTAATTAGGCTTCTCCGTGATTTCCTTTGTAATCGCCTTGATACTTAGGGCATGGAAGGCGGAGTTAAAGGCATACTTGCAATTCAGTAAAAAGAAGAAAGAGAGGGGCTTGAAGCTCTGATGATCACAGTAGGCAGATAAGGGGTTTCCCACCCAGGATTCCAGGGAGGGGCCAGCAACTTTAGCACAGTTGCATTTGGGGCTGACCTGCTGATGAATACTCTAGTAGCTAAGAGCTCTGGACTCTGTCCAGGGTGGAGGTCATGTCCCTTCCTCTCCATCCATCTTAGATGTGATCCTTGGTGCTGGGGCCCCCATTCACTAGATGCTATAGGCTTTGTTGTATGGTTTTACTTAAATGTACCTTTGACATCTTGCCTGAACACTCTCAGTTCTTATTAGACAAATAAAATCGTTCTTTGTCTTGTGTCACACTCTTTCATGATGAACTTAGGTCTTTTTTTTTTTTGTTTTGTTTTGTTTTTTGTTTTTTTGAGACAGGGTTTCTCTGTGTAGCCCTGGCTGTCCTGGCACTCATTTTGTAGACCAGGCTGGCCTCGAACTCAGAAATCCACCTGCCTCTGCCTCCCGAGTGCTGGGATTAAAGGTGTGCGTCACCATGCCCGGTTTGAACTTAGGTCTTATTTAGAGTTTGTATCCTGTGAGAAAACATTGAGCAAAAACAACTTGGGGAGGAGAAGGTTTATTTCATCTTACAGTTTGTAGCTCGTCATCCAGGGAAGTGAGGACAGGAACCCAAGGCAGGGGTGAGAGGCATGAAGGAGTAAGTCATGCCTTGCTCCTCAGGACTTGGTCAGCCTTTCTTTTTTTTTTTTTTTAAAGATTTATTTATTTATTATATGTAAGTACATTGTAGCTGTCTTCAGACACTCCAGAAGAGGGCGCCAGATCTCGTTACGGATGGTTGTGAGCCACCATGTGGTTGCTGGGATTTGAACTCTGGACCTTCGGAAGAGCAATCGGGTGCTCTTACCCACTGAGCCATCTCTCCAGCCCCTTGGTCAGCCTTTCTTATAGCATCCGGGCCCACTGGCCAAGTGTGGTTCCCACCCACAGAGAGCTGGCCCTTCCTGCACCTACCATCAATCAAGCAGGTGGCCCTGTAGGCCAATCTGGTGGGATAGTTTTCCAATTGAGGTTCCTCTTCCAAAAGGACTCTAGTTTGTGTCAAGCTGACATAAAACAAGTTGACACAGCTTATGTTCCCCAGATCTGCACGTTTTGACAAATACAAATTCTTTTTTCTCCTATGGAGCTGGCTTCAACAAGTGCACAGTGATTTTTGAGTGCTCAGTTTCTGTAAGGGAGGTTTCCTGTCAGAGCATGCTGGCTGTGCATGTGATCTCTTTGACATGGTTTTATTTTAAGTGCCTGTAGTCCAGGTTGGCCTTTTACCTATGATAATCATCTTGCCTCAGCTTCTTAAGTATTGAGATTATAGGATGTACCACTGCATGAATTCACTAATTTTTCTTATATTTGTGTGTGTGTGTGTGTGTGTGTGTGTGGTGTGATGGTGTGTCTGTAGAAGTTAGAGGAGCTTGCAGGACTCAGTTCTCTCCTTCTACCATGTGTGTGCTGGGGATTGAACCCAGATTGTCACATTCTGTGGCAAACATCTTTACTTAGGTAATCCATCTCATCAAACCTGGACCAATTTCCTGCTTTTCCTTCTCTTCTCTTCTCTTCTCTTCTCTTCTCTTCTCTTCTCTTCTCTTCTCTTCTCTTCTCTTCTCTTTCCCCTCCCCTCCCCTCCCCTCCCCTCCCCTCCCCTCCCCTCCCCTCCCCTCCCCTCCCCTCCCCTTCTTTCTTTCTTTCTTTTTTTTTTTTTTTTGATTTTTGTTCTTTTTTTTAAGACAGGGTGTTTCTGTGTAGCCTTGGCTGTCATGGAACTCACTCTGTAGACCAGGCTGGCCTGCCTCTGCCTCCTGAGTGCTGGGACTAAAGGCATGTGCTACCACTGCCAGGCTCTTAAATCTTTCTATCCCAAGGTTTGCAGTGAATTTTCTTTACCCAGGAAGTTTCCTTCTTTATAGCTCTCACAGTCAACAGTCCTCCATTGTCTTTCCACAGAACGTCTGAGCTGGGGGAAGAATCATAATAAATTACTGTTTCTGTGGCCAGAGGGTACAGGGCTGGCCAGTGAGGACTTCCCCCAAATGTCTTTTAGCCATGTTTTAAAAGCGGAAGCTCTCTTTTCCAGCTAAACCTTCTATGGAACTTTGGTATGGAATCCTAACACTGAGGGATGTCTTCAGATCTCCTGGAGCTAAAGGTATCTCAAGGATGAGAACATTGCAGTTATGTCCAGGGAAACCAGGCCAGGGGATGACAGTGAGGGACTAGCAGAGAACAAGTATTTGACTGAGTAAAAACTTGATTTTTAGCCGGGCGTGGTGGTGCACGCCTTTAATCCCAGCACTCGGGAGGCAGAGGCAGGCAGATTTCTGAGTTCGAAGCCAGCCTGGTCTACAGAGTGAGTTCCAGGACAGCCAGGGCTACACAGAGAAACCCTGTCTCGAAAAACCAAAAAACAAAACAAAACAAAAAAAACTTGATTTTTTTCCTTTTGTTGTTGTTGTTGCTTTGTTTTGTTTTTGAGACAGTGATGTCTTTCTGTGTAGCCTTGTCTGTTCTAAAACTCATTTTGTAGACCAGGCTGGCTTCAAACTCAGAGATCTGCCTGCCTCTACCTTTTGAATGCTGGAATTAGAGGCATGTGCCATCATGCCTGGCTATTTTTATTTTTTTTCCTTATTTATTTATTTATTTATTTATTTATTTATATGTGTATTTACCCATGCATGCATATATAGAGGCCAGAGGTCAATGTTGGGTGTCTTCTTCTATTGCTTATCACCTTCTTTGAGTCAGGGTATCACACTGAATCTGAACTTACTGTTTCAGCTAGACTGACTGGCCAGCAAGTCCCAGGAATCCTCCTGTCTCTGTCCCTCAGCTCTGGGATTACAAGAATATGCCACCTCCCCCCACCCCACTGCCTCTCTCTGGTTGCTCCAGACAGGGTTTCTCTGTGTAGCTCTGGCTATCCTGGAACTCAATTTGTAGACCAAGTTGACCTTGAACTCATAGAGATCCACTTGCCTCCAGAGTGCTGAGATTAAAGGCATGCATTACTAGGTCCAGCCATCCTCATTTCTTACAGCATCCAGGACCACCAGCCAGGGATAGCACCACCCACAGTGAGCTAGACTCTCTCTCTTCATCCATCAAGAAAATGGGCCATATCAGACTTGTCTGCAGGCCAATCTGGTGGGAGCATTTTCTCAGTTAAGCGCTCTCTTTTAAAAGGACTCCAGTTTCATATCAAGTTGACACTAAACTAGCCAGCACAGCTTACATTTCCCAGATCTGCCTGTCTTGACAAATACAAAATGTTTTCCATCCAAAAACTGGCAGCCACAAGTATGTAGTGGTTTTGAGCACATGTGAGGATTCCTGTTGAAGACTTTGCTTGCTGGGCACGTGGCACCCTCAGTGTGTGGCACTGTCTTCTGGGCATGGGGCTACTTTACCTACCGAGCCATCTCCCTTGCGCTGAGAAATGAGTATTTTGTTTTGTTTGGTTTGGTTTCCAGTTATTCTTCTAAGGTGTGGTGGCATTTCCCTTTAATTCTGCAGTAAAGGCAGGTAAATCTTTGTAAGTTTACATGTATGGTTTACATAATAAGTTCAAGGCCAGCCAAGGCTAGTTAATAACACACACACACACACACACACCACACCACACCACACGTACACTTCTAATTGCTTTTCTAGCATTATATTACAAACCTGAGAGAATCGTGGTTGATAGTTTTGGCTGACTCCCCTCTCTCCTGGATCTCTAAGTTCCAGCAACCCACCACAGTGTAGCCCAGGCTTCCTGATGAGTGCTAACTGCACTTCATAGACAGGGATAGGAAAAGCACTGCAAGCAGATTCTGGCCAGGAAGCTTTCAGGACAGGCAGCCTTGGCTCCTACTCAAGCTCCAAGAGGATGCCGAAGTATATCTACAGTCTGCAAGGCAAGGCCTTAGCTCAGGGGCCATCATAACAAGAGGACCCAGTGGCTTTGTGAGGGAGAAGCCATGGACTTGGGACCCATTGAGCCTGCTCCATGTGTTCACACTGCCCCCTGCTGGTCTTGCTTAGGCACAGTCGGAGGACTTGGACACAGAAGGTGGAGGTGACATGCAATGTGGCTGCCCCTTAGCCCTGTCTGGGAAGGTAGTGCTGCTCCCTTAGGAAGTGTGGGGAGACCGTGAATGTTAAAATCTGACTTGTTCAGCCCCATAAGATCTTAGCCCTCCTTTATCTGTGATTCAACAAGCGTCTCACCTTCCTGCGCTAATGAGATGGAGGAAGGACAATACAATATCTTGAAAACCACAGGAACAGGAACAAAGAGCCCTGAGTTTTATGACAACCATTTGGTCCATATAACGATATCCTTCTGGAAACATCTGGCCTGAGGCAAGAATTCGGCCACAAAGTGGGGCAGGATATGAGTTGTCAGACTGCAGCTTTGTGTTTCTGCTCTCCTTATGTGAACCTTCAGAGAATGTGGACCAGCAGACTCTGGAGGCCAATCAGTCAGGCATGGGTGGAAAGATACTCCTTGCTTCAGAGAGAATCTGAACTGAGTTGGCCACTGCTGTGAGCAGAGAGTTCACTGGGTGACTCTGGAGTAGGCTACTGCTGCCTGGGTGGCGAAGGCATGTACTTTTTTGGTCTTACATGAAGCCAGCTAAGAGAAGAGATGAAGACACACCAGAGTGATGCACTGGACCATCTCTGCTCTTGTTGTCAGGGTGGGGGAGCACAGCTCCAATGCTGAAGAAAATTGGTGTTAGACCTGGAAGCTTGCAGGCTCCCCTGAAACTTGCAGAACCTCCCCATTCAAGGGGGTGCTCCCAGGAAGTAAGCATTGCCCTATTTAGGAGCTTGTTGGGATGGCAGAATCTGAGACTCTACCCAGATTTATCAAATTAGAACTGCATTTTCAGCAAGACTTCCAGGGGACTACACATTCAAGGCTCCATCAAAGCTTCCAATACAGCAGCTCGTAACCTCTGCCCAACTAAGTGCTCTCCCAAGTGCTGGGATTAAAGGCATGAGCCACCACCACCAGGCTATCCTTGGGTACCTTCTCTAGCTCCTCCATCAGCTTGCTTTCTTATAGAACCAAAGACTGCCAGCCCAGGGATGGTACCACCCACAAGGAGCGTCTGGGGAGTGGGAAGGTTCAAGTTACTCTGTCATGACTGCAGCCTCATCCCAGATTTCAAAAAACAAAAAACAAAAATCCAAAACCAACCAAACAAAAAAACCCCACAGGAACTCAGGGCTGGAGAGATGGCTCAGCGGTTAAGAACAATGACTTCTCTCTTCCAGAGGTCCTGAGTTCAATTCCCAGCAACCACATGGTGGTTCACAACCATCTGTAATGGGATCTGATGCCCTCTTCTGGTGTGTCTGAAGACAGCTACAGTGTACTCATATAAATAAATAAAATAAATAAAAAACAACAAAACTAAAAACAAAATCCCAACCAACAAAAACAAAACAAAACAACCCCCCCCCAAAAAAAACCCAACTAGTCCAGACTCATGAGGTTAGTCCAGACACACTCAAAGTTGTTATGTAGATGAAGGCGACCTTAAGCTTCAGGACCTCCAGCCTCTATGTCCCAAGTACTACAGACATAGGGCCTTGTGTGAGCCATATCCCCAGCCCTGCATGTGTGTGGTCTGATGCACCAGCTTGGCATCAAGATGTTTCTAAGCTCAGCAGTGACTTGGTGGAACTAGCCTTGCCAGCCTCGTAAGCCTGTTAAGAGGTCTTAATCAAGCTAGTTTTCTCCTCTAGTTAAAGAAGTAAAGGGGCAGGAGACATGCAGGAGCAGAGAAATTTCAAACATAACAGAAACAGCTAGTTGAAGGAAGATGTGAGGAAGCACACACTTATGATTTATTTTATTTATTCATTTTATGTATATGAGTGCTCTATCTGCATGTACACCTGCATGCCAGAAGAGGGCATCAGATCCCATCAAAGATGGTTGTGAGCCACCATGTGGTTGTTGGGAATTGAACTCAGAACCTCTTAACCACTGAGCCATCTCTCCTGTACCTAAAGTACTGTTTTGTTTGTTTCTTTGTTTTAAATCTCTGAAGAGCTTTCTCCCCTTAGTTAGGGAGGGTCAGTTTGAAGAAAGATAGGATGGTTGACTGAGGCAAGAACTGGAAGACTGGAACTGTTGTGTAACATATCCTGATGCAGCCAGCCCATCAGCTGGGGGCCTACTGGTGGGAGAAAAGGCCCACAGGTCTGCCGGGCTTTTGTCTCAGGTCTGGAGGCTGTGGAAGTAACCATCTTGGAATCTGACACCTTTATTGCATAGCCATGGCCCCTCCCTCTCCCTGTGTCTACCATGCAGCCTGTCAAACCTTAATCCATCAACGTTAGCTTATGGTTCCCCCGTGTGACCGCATAAAGAAGGAAAAGTTTCGGACCAGGACTTGATGGTGCCTATCTGCAGTTTCTCGGCATCTCCAAGTCTAGGAATGTTCTAGTAACCATATATCCAGGCTTGTCTCGGCTTGGCCCTTGGGTTTCTCAGTTTTAGAAGCTGAGTATGGAGTTGAACGTCAAGTTCCACACTGTCCAGCTAAAAACCACTGTTAAAAACCACACAGAAACCATGAAAAGTGTGACGTAAGCCTTTCAATCACCATTTTTTTTTTTCTGTCAGGGTTGTACTGTTTTTGCCATTCTGGGCTTGTCCTCAGAGCAATCCTCCTGCTTCAGTCTCCTCAGGGCTGGAATTAAAGGTATGTGCCACACCACCAAGAAATAGGCATTATTATTTTTTAGAAACTTTAAAAGCTAGCATTAATTCCTACATAGAGTCCAAGGGCCAGGAAATGGCTAGCATGGGACCCTGCTCCGGCATCCCTTTAGCTCAGATGCTCAGCCTCTAATGGTGGCCTTATACAGTTTACTCACTGTAATCCGGACATGGGAGAGGTACAGACAGGAGAGGGGAAGGGGAATGATGCTGCAAGAATTTCATTTCCCCATCGTCAGAAAAAGGAAGAAAAAGATAAAGGAAGAGGAAACTGATGTGTGTTTGTAGAGACACTGGGTACTTCCAACGATAGAAGTTTTGGGTGGCCCAGAGCCACAAGGAGAGAGGAATATGTCTTCTCTGGGGAAAGGCTCAGCAGCTCAAAGTAGATTGCTTGTAATAGCTTTTTTTTTTTTTTTTTTTTAATTGTTTGAGACAGGTTCTCACTATGTAGCTCTGGCTGGACTGGAACTTGTATCAAGCAGGCTGTTCTTTTTTTTTTTTTTTTTTTTTTTTTTTTGGTTTTTCGAGACAGGGTTTCTCTGTATAGCCCTGGCTGTCCTGGAACTCACTTTGTAGACCAGGCTGGCCTCGAACTCAGAAATCCACCTGCCTCTGCCTCCCGAGTGCTGGGATTAGAGGCGTGCGCCACCACGCCCGGCCTCAGGCTGTTCTTGAAACCACAGACAAATAGAATTAAAGGTGTGTGCCACCACACCTGTCTGCAATGTAGTTCATGAAAATGGGCACTTCCTGTAAGCTGTCGTTAGGGACACAGGGAAGGGGAGAAAGAGAAAGAGAGAGAAGGAATAGAGTAGGGTAGGGGCTACAATATGGAGTACTATCTAATTAGACACTGGGTCCTCAACATGAGAAATGTTACCTATAGTATAACGAATATCAGAAAAAAATGATTTTACTTTTTAAAAAAGATTTATTTATTTTATGTATATGAGTACACTGTAACTGAACACATGGTTGTGAGCCTTCATGTGGTTGTTGGGGATTGAATTTTTAGGACCTCTGCTTGCTCTGGTTGGCCCTACTTGCTCCAGACGCACCAGAAGAGGGCATCATATCTCATTAGGGGTGGTTGTGAACCACCATGTGGTTGCTGGGATTTGAACTCAGGACCTTCAGATGAGCAGTCAGTGCTCTTACCCACTGAGCCATCTCACCAGCCCTGATTTTACTTTTTAAATTGTGTGTGTGTGTGTGTGTGTGTTTAGGTGCCTGTGGAAATCAGAATACGGTGTTGTATCCAATTCATCTGGTGTTCCAGGCTGTAGTGAGCTGCCTGATACTGATGTGGGTATCAGGAACTGAACCTGAGTCCTTCAAAAAAGCGGTCGGCACTCTTAACCACTGAGTCATCTCTCCAGGCCCAGGAATTCAATCTTTTTTTTTCCTCTGTGTAGCCCTGGCTGTCCTGGCACTCACTTTGTAGACCAGGCTGGCCTTGAACTCAGAAATCCGCCTGCCTCTGCCTCCCAAGTGCTGGGATTAAAGGCGTGCACCACCACTGCCCGGCGAATTCAATCTTTAAATTGTGCTTTATTCAGAGAGTGGGAGATATGACAAGGCAGTAGATTTAGCATCTTTACAAAGCTGCCTTACACTCATCTCTAGCCAGTAGGCGTTACAAGTGGACAGGAGGTATGCAGACAGTCTTTGCAGAGCTCAGCCCTGCCCCTCCGGTAAGGTGTCCCACATTTCTGAGGGTCTTGATGTCTGTGTCTTTCCTATCTCTTGTTCTCTTTCCTCACTCTCTGGCTATCTGGGACTTTGGCAGCTTCTTCAAACACAAGTCTAACTACTGCTTTCTGCTGTGACTTTGTAATTTCCCAGGGACCTGGACTGTGTATGGTCGATGCAGAACAAACTATTAACAGTTTATGTTAAGCTATTAATAACATGAGGACTCCTTTCTACAATAGGGGATGCAAATATGTCTTTACACTATTGGATATACAAATGCCATCGTCTTTCCCTCCTGTCTCCTCTCAATAGGAGCATGTCTGAGGAACCAGTTTGTGAAAAATAAAATTTAAAACATGCATTCATTCTGATGGAGAAAGAGGAGACACTGGCCACAAATGTTAGAAGGTTGCCAGCAAAGTGTGACAAATGACATGCTATTGGGACCGAGTCTCCTAACGGCCCAGATCTGAAATGGTTCCCATTTTAATTTTTTTATGTTGCTATTTTACATGTATGTTTTTCCTGATGGTGTGTCTGTGCACCACATGCATACAGTGCCCACAACAGTTGTCAACAAGAGTGTCAGAACCCCTGGAGCTGGAGTTACAAACGGTAACGGTGGGTGCTGGGAATTGAACCTGGGTCCTTTGAAAGAACAGTCAGTGCTCTTAAATGCTGAGCCATGTCTCCAACCTGGCAATATTTTCTATCCCACATTTTGCTGTTGTCGTTGCTGGAGGCCAGACCAGGGCATTACGTCTGCTAGGCAAATATTCCATCACTGAGTACCTTCTGAACCCTTTAAGAATATTCTTCACACCAGGCAGTGGTGGTGCACGCCTTTAATCCCAGCACTTGGGAGGCAGAGGCAGGCAGATTCCTGAGTTTCAGGCCAGCCTGGTCTACAGAGTGAGGTCCAGGACAGCCAGCGCTACACAGAGAAACCCTGTCTTGAGAAACCAAAAAAAAAAAAAAAAAAAAGAATATTCTTTACAAGTTGGTTTTCTTAGGTCAAAATTGAGAGTGTCTGCCATGATTTTTATCTATTTGTATAAAATCAGGGTCCACAAATTAAAAAAAAAAGTGTTTTGTAAGTGACAGGAAATGGGGAAATTCTGAAATGTGATACTGGACATTTTTGGGTCTTGGTAGCCTATGCCTTCCAAAGCCTACACTTTTCACTCACCCAGCCTTGTCCAAGGATTTGCAGAAAATGGGAGGGAGGGAGACTCAAGTGCAAGGGAGGCGATACAACTCTCCTGGCTGAGCCAGTGCTTGGCTCTGGAAGACCTTTCGCTCTGGTTAAGACAGATCCAGGGGAGAGAAAACCATCGGCACCAGGCTGGGAGGGACAGTGCAGGCCTATAACCCAGCACCTGAGGGCCAGAGGCAGGAAGGTCAGGAATTCAGGCTCATTCTTAGAGTGAGGTTGAGAGCAGCCCAGGTCACCCTTGTCGCAAGCAAACAAAAGGAAGAAGGAATCACGACTACTGTGCAGCCAGCCCAGCCTGCCCCCGACTCGTATGATGCTCCGTAGGCCTTGAAGATGCACACGGGCTGCACACGACAAGCTCCGCTTCCACCTTGCCCCGCAGTTGTCTGCATGGCTGTTTAGAAGTGACAAAAAAATGTTGCTACCTTACTTACCTCTGGCTTGCTTCCCTGGAGAGGATGGGCTTGTGAGAACTGGTCCTATCTGGTATTTGTCTGCAAGGTTGGTTTTAACATCACTGGGAGAGGAAGTCAGTGTTCTGCACATTGCCCCTAAGCTCCATGCTTTGATGCAGATACAGGATCTGTGTATGTGTGTGTGTGTGCGCGCGTGTGCACGTGTGTGTATGCTCACATGAAGTTAGAGGTCAACATTGGATGAATCCCTCTGTTGAGCTCAACCTTGGTTTTTGAGACAGGGTCTCTCAATGAGTCTGGAGTTCCATTCGGATAGGAAGAGCAGCCAGACATTAGGCCCCAGGGATCCTCCATCTTTGCCTCATAGCTGTAGCATTCACAGTCATGTGCTGCCACAGCCGGCTTGGGTGCTGATGAATCTAAAGTGAGGTCCTCAAGCTTGTGTCTCCAGGGGGTCAGCCCTGCCCCGTCCTCAGATGCACCCCCTTGTCATGCAGAAAACTCTCCCTCCACAGAGCACATACAAGCATTTTACATTTTTTTTGTCTTTATTTTTTTAAGTAAAGAAATTCCGTTGAATCAAAGATAACAAAATTACAGTTTTTGTTTGTAATGATCTTTGTTTACCACCACAGATTCCAAAAGTAACGTGAGAACAGAAAACAATCAAGGACGCCATTGTTTAGTATAATTTCTTAATAAAGGTAAATATCCTCATAGTTAGAAAAAATTGCATTGCTCATTGCAAGTCCGAAACACCTGCTGCTGGGAGAGTCAGACGACCCAGCAGCACAGGGGCTTTTAGAGCATCAACTCCAAAATACAGTATTTCCAGGGCAGCATCTGGAGTTCCGTGAAACCCAGAGAGAACAAAACAAAACTCATCAGAATCAGGAATGTGAAAGTGATGGTTCTCAGAAAAAAAAAAAATCTGGAAGCAGATCTGCCAACGTAAGACTGTGGTTGGTTGGAGTCTACCTGGGAAAAGGAGGGAGGCGAACTGGCCCCTCCCCCGCCCCAGCCCTGGTCACTAAGGCAGCGGCAGTGGGGGAAAAGTTGCAAACTCAGGTACAGTGAAGGTCTGCCTGAGGCTGCGGGAGAGAGCCAGGTCACCTGGAATGGGTGTGGAGAGGTAACAGGGCACTGCATGGATTTGTGCTTTAGGAAAACTAAAGAGGCCAGAATGAAGACCAAAGCGAGCCCAGCTCCTACCGCCAGGAACCAGGTTCCCTCAGGAGAGCAGCCTGGGAGAGTGGCGGTTGGCCCCGGGGAATGAGGAGGTCAGCAATGATTTCAGGTGATGTTGACTGCTCTGTGTCTGTGGTCTGGGGGGCAGAATGCCCACCGAGACGAAGGGTGCTCCTATAGGCGCTAGAAATGGACTGTCCCCGATTTATGGCAACAGAAGATAACTTGGCTAATGGGGACCAGTTATAGATTTCCTAATTGACAGGAGTCTAGTAAAAAGTTGTGAATTTTCTGAACCTCGCCATGTCAGTCTTAATCTACCAATTAGAAATTGATTTCAGCTTCTTTATTAGGCATTGCTGAAAGCTCTACCTATGTATACACTAGGAAAAAAAAAAAAACAGCTGGAAAACATGGCAGACGGACTCTTCCAAAGGAGACAGCTGTCTGTGTTCTGGGTGTCTGGGGATAGTTGGCAAGCTGTACTCTGTGGCCTGTTGCTAAGGACCACTTCAGGAGGATGCTGGGCTGTAGCACCTGGAGGCAGCAAGGCCAGCAGAGCAGCCTTTGCTCTGGATGCTGTTGGGGTTCCATAGCCAGCAGGGGCCTGCTCCCGTGTCCTTAGCTATAAATATAGTTTGGGAAAAGTGACCCCAGGCAGAGGGGACAACTGTCCTTTGCTTAGCTAACAGGTGGAAGAAACTTGGCCCTCAATGGCTTGGTCTCTAAATGCCAAGCAGGCCCCTTTTGGAAGCATGTGAGTGATCTAATGTGGCTTTGAAAGAGAGTAAGGCCAAGAAGACGGGTGGGTGGAGGGGCTTAGTTCCAGATCACTCCTGTTGCTGGGGTGAGAGGTGGGGGTGATGTCATAGGAGCCTCCAGGCCACCTGAGGAAATTCTCTGGTTTGGCTGTGGCTTTGCTTCAGACTTTCATAGCAGAAGCGTTTGAATTCTTAGGCCACAATGTTGCCATACCAGGGGATTTTCTAGAGGCAAGTTAAGGCTTTGTGGGTAAAGAAAACAATTCCAGATGATACTGCGACAGGATGCTGAGGTGACATGCTTCCTAAGAACTCTCTCGTGTGCCTAAAGGAAGAAAACCCAGGGGGGGGGGGTTCCTTCAACTCCACAAGTCCTGTCTCCCCCCCCCCCACACTTCCTCCTTTTAAAACTGTCACTCAAGTCAGGATCAAGGCCACAGGGAAAGAAAAGCCTCTCACATCTCTAACACCTGCTTCCGGGGCAAACACAAACACGCTCTGTATCTCCAGACCTGGCAAACTCTATCTCAAGTCAGCCACTTACAAAGAGGGCTCTCAGCCGGATGCCAGCCAGATAAGCTCAGCCACCCAGAAGGTTCAGCTGAGCCAGAGCGAGCCTGCCCAGGAAGGACCTCTGGCTTGGCAACCATCCACCCTTAGCCTGGTCACACTGAAGACCGAGGCACTCTCCTCATTACTGTGGCTCTCGCCCGCTACGGTCACAAGACTACCCTCAGAACAGCAAGGAAACGGTCATGACAGTGAAGACTAGGAAGAGAAGCCAGAGACGGGGCTTTGGAGGCTGCCTTGTGTCCTAAGAAAAGTTGAATGCACACACGCCTTCTCTCTCTCTCAAGATGAGCTTAGGGGTCAGGGTTCACTCCCTTCTACGTGCAACTTCAGACACACTTAACAAGGATGGAGCGAATGATTCACAAGTGAGTGAAGCAGCCTCAGAGACGCTATAGAACGAGGTAACAGGTTCAAGAGAGGTGAAGTGACTTGCCCATGTGTCTGGCATGAGTCAGAGCCAGTGGGGGTGAGCAACCAGGTCTCCTGACGCTGGTTCTGTAACACCATGTGAATAAAGGAAGACACCCTTCGAGGAATGTTTCAGTAGATCCCAAGGTTCCCTGTGAGTGAAGGCTACCACAGACATGAGAGGGATACACTGACACGTTCTCCACCTTTACTCTGCTCTGGCATGGAAGACGTAAAGTTGGTGCAGGAAAGAACGGGCGTTCAAGTCTGCAAGCCTCCCTGCTAACTAGGCAGTCTTGATCATCATTTTGATGCTAGGTAATCCTAATTTGACAGAAGTCCATGGTTTCCAATTATTTGGGAAGCAGGGAGTACAACTGGCACAATATAGGTGCACTCCGCACTTGGGTCTTAATGTTATTCCAGCCACAGAACTGTCTACCTCTATGTAATTTATATCCTTGATTTAAAAACAGAATACCCTCTAAACGCCAGAGCGAGGCAGCCCAGAGGAAGGAAAGCAGCTGACCTACATAGAGGGCTGTCCTCCCATTCATTAGGCAAAGCTGGCACCTCCACAGTCATGCCTCTGTACTCTCATTCAGGGTCAAACAAGAATTTTCCTGTCCGACTGCCACGGTTACGGTCTCATTTCCATGTCTGAGAGCCCAAAACTTAAATAAAGAGCTTCAGTTGATTTCATGTGAAGCAAAATGGAATGCCAGTGCCATTTAGAGTGACACACTAAGGAGGCTTCAGCTGGTCCACGTCCCCTCCCCCAGTCCCAGGGCCTGGATCTCTAGGAGTGTGGTAGCTCCACCTCTCCCCAGCGGGCCTCCAGGCCTGTTGCTTGGACCAGACTCCCAGGACAAGCTCCCACTTCCTCCTAAGTATGAACAAATGGCTGACTTTCTCCGAAGCAGGGGGCACCCAAGCTTTGTCAGGACTTGGGGAAGAGATGACCTCGGGCAAGCAAAGGGAGCCCCTCACTTCCAGGGACAGTGATTCAACTCTGTGACCTTATTGCTCTCATTAAAAGTCTTCAGGGATGAAGGCAGGAAACAGGAACTGTGTGTGAGGCTTCTAGATTATGGCTGTGGTAGGGTGGAGGGAAAATCGGGAGAGAAGGATTCACTTCCAAATTGAGGGATGAAGGATAAAGTGCCAATCTGTGCTAAGGGAAACACAACAGAGAAATGGCCACCATGAGAGGGGCACAGGGACAGGATTTGGTGAGTGTGACAAATTATAGCAAAAAGCAAACTGGAGGCTGCAGACATCTCAGTGACGACTGGGATGATCTAGTGATTGTCGGAAAACAGCGCTTCATGTACAGGCTTTCCTGTCAGTCTCTCGGGCCAGTGCCCACGCTCTATTCCACCGGAAGCCCTGAGGTGTTCAGGCGGCTCCTTTAGCATCCACACAGACCCACGACTACACCTCTCGGGCTGTCCTGGTGCCAACGGAGATGAAGCAGAGCAAACAATAACCCAGGCGATCCACCCATAGTCTCATTCAATTCTGGACATCGGCTGCATACTTTTCAAAGTGCAGGTTCTTAGGGACTCAAGTACCACAGGGATCCAGAAGAGGGGTACTTGAACCCTAGAGTGAGAAGTCCGCTTGAGAAGACATTTCAGAAAGATCTATCCAACAGACACCATGCAGAGGCTATTTAAGTACCAACCAACTTCAAAAGATCACCCCCTTCTCTTAGCTGCAAATACATTTCTTCAAATTCCCATCCAACTTTTGGGTTGTTTGGTATCAATTAGACATTGGGTAGAACTGGGGTGAAAAAGTAAAATTACAAGAGAGTGATTAAGACTCTCAAATCTTTCTATGAAATGGGGAAGGGGAAAAAATGCAATTAATGGCGCTTGCATGCTCAGCCTGGGAGGCGGAGTCCCAGGCAACCCTGGAAGGATGAACCGACGGGCATCTCTGCCATCTACCTGGTCCAACCCCCTACTTAACAGAGGAAGAGAGTCAAGTCCAGAGGGACTTATCCAGAGTCATACAGCCAGGGAGAAGCAGAGACAGGGTTCAGCTCCAATGCCTTCTCCCTTTTAGGGAGATCACACAAGGGCAGCCATACGACAGGCCTTGCTGCTTTGGAGGTCTCTGGGAGCAGAGGGACACTGGGGCTTAGGAATGTCAATTAAATGAGCCACCAAGATCTTTCTAACTTAAAGGCATAGTAGTATGCTGTTTCCCTCGGTTTGCTGGATGATGAGAATTCCCTGGGGCACTTGTCAAAAATTAAAATCCCCAGAGCCCTTCCCAAGCCCTCTGAGACAGCGGCTCTGAGGGGAGGGATCTGGGAGGCTGAATTTTTAGACAAGTGCCCCATGCAACTCTCAGCAGCAGCAAGACAGAGACAGAGGTGTCTTAGGAGACAACGAGAAGGAAAAATTGGCTTTTGATTCAGAGAATTTCCTTTGCTTCATAGGCAAAACTCAGGCCCAGGAAGGTCCAGGTTCTCAGACTCCCAAGCTGAGTAATTTCTTCAGCCCTAGGGATGCTGACTTCTTGGTGGGGACTCTAGTACGGTGCATACATCCATCACAGAGTGACATATATCCTTCACTGTTCTCAGGGAAAGGCCTTTGATTGGCAAAGCAAAACTGTAGTTCAGACTCGCTCCTTACTAGGAAAACTAGATGTTAACCAGCGTGAAAGCAATCAGATACTGAAACTGGACAGAAGGGTGAGAATCTTGTAGCTTGTCACCATGGCTAACGATGCAATGGAGAAAACCCGTAACTAAGCACAAAAATAGCCTGGAGCTCCCAGGGAGAGCCGCCTACTTGAGACAGGTTGCATGATGGGTAACCCCCCACTGATGGTATGAGGTCAGATCCAGGTCACTGGGAGATCTGAAACAGCCGTCAAAGGGACGTGGGTTCCAGAGGAGGGCCGCTGGAGCACGCCCGAGTCCAGAGACCTCATTCCAACTCGGCCTCCATCTGCTCCGTGTCTGAGCACTGGGACTTATTCCTTTCCCATTGGCAAATGGCATTGGCATACTCTACTACCAGCTTATCCATCCATGTCAGCGGCTCGGGGAACAGCACGGAGCCCTCGAAGAAGCCCAGGTGGCCCCCATGCAGAGGCAGCACGAACATGACATTCTCCCGTTTCTCTGGAGGGGGAAAGGTAGCAGAATTACAACATCCTATGAACTGCAAGCTGGGGGTGGTGCGGTGCTGAGCATTCCTCAGAGGCACCTCCGTGGGTACCCAACCGCTGTGTATTGTGCCGTCTTTTCTCAGGGTGGCAGGCAAGTCAGCAGGATCTCACAAGTTTGGTGTAGAATGGGTACCAAAAGGGTTGGGGACACAGCTCAACAGTAAATAGTGCCCTAGCAGATGGAACCCCCCAGAGTTTAGTCTCCAGCACTGCCAAAATAAATAAAACCCAGTTCACACAATTCATACAGCTTCATACAGCGTCAGAAATCCTTAGAACCTGTATTTAAAGCTCTATAAACCCAAGCTGCATCCTGACCCCCACATGACTGATTAAGTTAAAATCTTAGGGCTGAAAGAGGGTAGGTAAAGGAGGGTGGGGGCGGGGGGAACCAACACTATGCCGGTGATGCTGGAGTGCCCTATCTGACTGGCTATGCTACCCAACTTTGTGCATCTAGATAACTCAGGATATTCTGCTGAAAGGCAGATTCTGATTAGCTAACTCCAAGGGTGGGAAGGCTCAAAGGATGGGGGAATCACAGCACTAAAGAGTGCTATTCATCAAGGAAAAAGGAGAACTCAATGTAGTCAGAACTTTCTTATGCCCAGTATCAAGCTTCAGGCTGCAAACTGCAAGGTGTGCTAAAAGATGCCCAGGCCCCTGGTGCCATGTGCTAAATGGATGAGAGCGGAAGGCACAAAGCTAAACCTTGGGTCCACATTTAGGTTGGTCTCCATGGATACTGGAGAGGTGCATAGAAGATGCAGCCAAGTTCAACAGGGGAGGGGGTAGGGGGGCAGTGGACATGGGGTGCAGTGGAAACAGGGGGGCAGTAGGCATGGATGGATGGCAGTGGACACAGGAGGCAGTGGGCCTGGCTCTGTTCTTGCCTCACTCCCCCCATTCTTCCTCCTTAGTTGCTATTTTGTGCATCTCTGTGGGACAGCGTTAGTCCTGTGGATGCTATTTTTGGTCCCAAAGGAGATAAGTGCTGTTGCACGTGGCTGAGTGGGCCATGCTGTGGTGTGCTGGGAGTCTGTGGGTGGCTGGGTGTTGACAGGAGATAGCTTCTGTCAAGTTGACGGGCTCCCCCACGAGGCCTTTCTCCTGAGCAGGACAGAAGCCCTTCCTCTGCAATCTTATCTGCTCTTGCAGCTGGGGCGAGGAAGCAGTTCTTCCTTTAGGTATTTACGAGGGGAAATGTAATCACCGAGGACTGCTGAGATGGCATCCTGGGGACGCAGTCACTGGAACCCCCAGCCTTCCCTCCAGAACATTCCTTCTGCAGCACAGCATTCTCATGAGCAGTGTTCTCTGCTATTTCTATTGCTTACGTACTCCAGCAGATGGAGAGGCTGTCTGTCATCAGAGGCAGCAGAACTGGCTTTGTTTTATTTTGCTGTTTAGAACAAATTTTAGTTCTAAATATCTCTATAACTCAGGCTCTCTAGCACTGAGATAACACTGCTACCAAATACTCTTCTGGTGATGGGCATCAAGGGTGGTCCTGTCTCCTGCACCAGGCGGGAGCCTAGAAGGCGCTACCCAGGGCCCTTTGCAACCTAGGACTGTGTCACGAGCTGCCCCTCTCCCAAGAGGTTTGTCTCCATATGCTGACAGGAAGTGAAAGTGACAAAGTTTACAGTAGTAATCTGTTTCATGGCTGGGGAAACAGTGGGAAGAGACTCACCTGAGAGAGACTTTGGAATGGTTAGAAGGCTTTCGTGCACCAAGGGGTCGTCAGCTGCATTAACCAGCATGAGAGGCACATATATCTGCCGCGAGAAGGTAAACTGGAGTTAAACGCCCGTCCCCTACCAGACATGCCCTTGAAGCAGAGGGAAACGCTCACAGCTCAGTTTGCTGGATTAGAGCCTTAGGGATGCCCCACTGTCACTGGCAGTGAGACCAGTGACAGGTCTGCAGTGATCACCAGTGGGTAGCAAGTACAGGAGCAAAAGCTGCCAGGGCCCCAGACCTGAGTGCTCAGGGGAGACAGGGCAGTACTCAATGACACGCACAGCATTTCTGATTATCCTCAGTGTTTCAGATTAGCCACGCCCCTCAAGAAAAGGCCGCATCAAGGTGTCTGTCTGTCTATCTATCTATCTATCTATCTATCTATCTATCTATCTATCTATTGCCTTCAGTTTATATTATAAAAAAGAGAAGTGGAGTGTACTCCAGTAGAGGGAAAGGAGACTTTCTAGAAGATCTTAAAGATGCAAACAGCGGGAACCAGATATGTACACTCTTTTTTTTTTTTTTTTTTTTTTTTTTTGTGGATTTTTCGAGACAGGGTTTCTCTGTGTAGCCCTGGCTGTCCTGGAACTCACTTTGTAGACCAGGCTGGCCTCGAACTCAGAAATCCGCCTGCCTCTGCCTCCCGAGTGCTGGGACTAAAGGCGTGCGCCACCACGCCCGGCTCATATGTACACTCTTAATCTCAGCACTTGGGAGGTGGAGGCAAAAGGCTTGTTGAGTTCAAGGCCAGCCTGGGGTGGGTATTAATATATGCCCTATTAAAAAGAAACAAAACACCGCCACGCATTAGATGTGGCTCAGCGCAGAGCCCTCCTTCCTTACAAACGGAAGGCCCTAGGTTCAATACCTGCTTCAACCGAACTGCACACACAGATAGGAGTAGCTGGTGGGTATGAGGGAGCTCTTGGCAGGACTCTGCTCAATGTGCAGGTAAGAAAAACAGGTAACAGAGCCTCCTGTTGGTGTGGGGTGTAGGTAGTGCTGGCGGGGCACACAGACCATCCTGAAGTGTCATCCCGACATAGTGACTACCTGTGGTCTCCTGGAACTCTGGTGTGTTAAAAGCCTGGGTTAGTGAAGATGACTCAGGAGGACGGCCACAGAGCTGAGGGTTGGTGGCCAACACTGTAAATGAGCTGCTGGTGAGATAGCTCAGTGATTAAGAGCACTGACTACTCTTCCAGAGGTCCTGAGTTCAATTCCCAGCAACCACATGGTGGCTCACAACCATCTGTAATGAGATCTGATGCCCTTTTCTGGTGTGTCTGAAGACACTGACAGTGTACTCACATATATAAAATAAATAATTCCTTAAAAAAAAAAAACCTTAGTAAACACAAGGTTTACTATAGCTGCTAAAAGAAATTATATTTATCTGTGTGTCTGTGTGCAGGAGTGTGCTCATGCATACGATGCTAGAGGACAAACTGGAGTTAATTCTCCCTTCCACCATGGTTTTTGAACTGAGAACACCAGGCTTGGCGGCAAGCACCCTCATCTGCAGAAGCCATCCTGCAAGCCTCCTCCTTTTTCTTTTTTGAGGCTTGGTCTTGCTATGCAGTTCTCTCTGGCTGAGTGCTTGCTACATACTCCAAGCTGGACTCAAACTCACAGCAACCCTCCTGCTTCAGCATGCTGAATTGTCAGTTATTGCGGGTGTGTGTTCCTATGCCTATGATGTGTTCAGATGGCATGCTCTGTATCTCTTTGATGCAGAACTCCCCTAATTCATTCCATGCCTGCCAGATCATGGCAAGAGATGTGGGCGGTCAGTCCTAGACAGCATGTTAATAAGATACATATGGCCACAAGAAAGGGTCGAGGGTGGAAGGGAACCCAGGAGGATCTCCCATAGAACCACACCAGAAAACTGGCAATACCGGACTGTCAAAGGATGCCTGAGGGTGCACTGGATGCTGCAAGCCATTTCAAAGGCTTGGGAGAAGCCTGCTCTGAGTGCGGCTCTGGGATTTAGACTGTGGCAGTCACAGAGACTGGTACAAGCGACAGCTCAGTTGACGTGATGCTGGAGCGGTGCTCGGCAGGTCCCGGCTCTGCTTCTGCCCCCACACTGAGGGAAGGTAACGGTGACAGTAACTCTGAGAGGGGCTGTCACTCACCCTATGCAGGTACCTCATGCAGCTCTCTTCCTCATAGTATTCCTTCAGGGAGTTATAGCCGTGGAACTTTCTGGAACACAGGAACACACAAAGGCAAAACAACATTGGTTACAAAACGGAGCCGATGACTCTCTGGTTTCCACACATTTCACGCCCATGGCAGAATCCGCATAGGCAGTGACTTCACTGTGGTGAAGCTCCTGCCCTAAAATGCACGGAAGTGGCGGAGTTTGGAGTCAGGAGCGTGGGTTTAGGAACTGAATTCAAATCCTGACTCAGCCACTTTCTGGTTGGGTTATCTTAGGCAAATGCTCAGTTTCCTGTGCCGAGGCTGTCTCACTGTAAAGTGGATCAAAGGCAGGACCTTCCTAATCGGTGCTATGAGGCTTATGACATGGACTGGGGAATCTCAGGTTGGGGCCTGCAGTCTCCGAAGGTGGACCTTCTCTTTCAATTCAGGTTTCTGAGATGTCCTGCCTCCCCCAGGGCTGCGGCTTTACTTCCAGCCTTCTTAGGTACCTCAGGCTGCAAATGATCAGGAGGCTCAGGCTAGACCATTAGGGACCTCTGGTAGGAAAGGAGGCTGTGTGCAGAGACCACACCCAGGATGTGAGAATCTGTACTCCGGGGGTCTCCCCAGGGCATCCCATTCCTCCATTGTTGCTGGGGACCACTCTGAAGATGATGGTAGACCGGTTTGATTAGGGAACCATTACCACTCAATACTATTAATGACGAAGACATTAATAGATTAAGAAACAAGAACTGAGGAACGTTTTCTTTTGGGCTTAAATTAAGAAGATGGATGGGAGCTGGGTGGTGGTGGCGCATGCCTTTAGTCCCAGCACTTGGGAGGCAGAGGCAGGCGGATTTCTGAGTTCAAGGCCAGCATGGGCTACAGAGTGAGTTCCAGGACAGCCAGGGCTACACAGAGAAACCCTGTCTCGAAAAACCAAAAAAAAAAAAAAAAAAAAAAAAGAAGATGGATGGGAAATTTACATTAAATTGAAATTGGAGTACTTGTCCTCCCTAATAGGCACCACTTGTCTATTATATTATGGTATAGCCATATACTGTATCACAAGAGGGCTAGACGTGTTTATATTTATCTTTTACATATACTAGCAATTCCATATTTCTATTTGCTTTGAAAAAAAAAAAAAAAACAGTAACTGACACCTTCAAGTTCCCCTGGTGCAAAAGGCTAGGAGAGTCTCATGAAGAAGGGAAGCAGAGATCTCCCGGCCTCCAGCCAATGGCCGCCTGTCTGAGAGGACCTGCTTGCTTTAGGCTACGTTTAAAGGTATCAAGGGATTGTAAAATGTAAAAAACAGTGACAAGGTCTGAGACCAACTGTACAAGTAATGTTTTCTAACTTCCATTAGAAGATGCCAGTACCAGCAAAGGTGAGATCATAGGTGCCAGGGGTCCTGGCAGGAAATGAAGGAATGGGAGAAATGGGCGGGGATTGTATCTTCCACTCAGAAGCATCGTCACCCCACTGCCACCCACGGAAGTGGTTCCATGTGTCATTTGAAACTTATAGGTCTCTTGCTCTACTTTTGGTCATCTGCTTTTGATAGAGACTTGGCCATGTACAAGCCTTTGATAGAGGTTGACCGTGTACTTCCTGTACCTCCCTCCACTGTAAAGGCAGATCTGGGTGGCACTGACCTTGTCCAGTGTTGAGGCAGGACATATTGTATATAGGTGGGGACCACTAGGTGGGCACACGTCACCACTCAGTTCAAGCTGCCACATGGGGTGGTCATATTCTTTTCCCATTTCCAAGAGATGAGAATTTCCCCGTGATTTCTTTTTAAGCAGCAGATACTTATTACAATGAAAAGAAGCCTCTGAAGCAAGTGGGGCGAGGCCTGGGCAGAGGAGACGGCAGCCTCTGGCCTGGCGCCGGCCATGGTCTAGGGGACCCACCTCATCACATTGTCATCAATCTGCATCAGGGATGTTGCTGTGTACAGCCGGCTCAAGTCCGTGTCCTCCAGGCTCTGGGGTTTCTTAACGTGGTCTCCAAAGAGAGCTTGTCTAGAACAAGGCACAGAAGTGAACAAAGCAATGTAGATGAGAAGAAACCGGCATCACAGAGCCTGCTTCCTCATCCACAGGCAGACCAGCAGTGCCAGTTGCCATGGGACCAAGCAGTACAGTAAATCAGACATACAACACTCCAGTTATTTATTTATTTATTCTGGTTTTTGTTTTACTGGGGATTGAAACTGGAGACTTATGCATGCTAGGCAAGCACTCTACTTTAGCCACAATTCTATTTATCTATTTATCTATTTATCTATCTATCTATCTATCTATCTATCTATCTATCTATCTATCTATCTATCTATCTACACATGGTCTCCTGAAGAACAGGCTAATTTCAAATTCCCCACATAGCCAAGGACGACCTTGGACTTGATCCTCCTGCCTGCCTTTACCTCCCCCACTCTGGGATTACAAGCATGTATTGCCACGACTGGTTCCTTTGAGCCTAAAACATTCACAAGGATGAGAATGTATAGGAAAATGTACATCAAAGCCTTATTTTCCTTTCAGGGTACCAAGACCTGAAACCAAAGACTAGGTTTCAAGCTGGCACAGGGGAGGAAGCCCAGGGCCAAACAGGGTCTAGCAACTGTATGTTACGCTGAGGTTGATGCTGCCAATCACTGTCAGGCCCTTGTTCCCCTTACAAGCTGTTTGTATTGCTTAATAAGGAAGCTGTCCAGTAACCCCTTCATCATCTGGATAAGTCAGCAGCTTTCCACAGTGTTAGCCGAAAGGCTGTACAGTGTCACCCTTGGTGTCCCCGGACAACTAGTTCTAGAATATTCTTCAGAGATCCAAACCCACAGATACTCTAGGGTTGATACTTTTGGAGGGTGGCGGCAGGATGGAATGGGATCTCTTTGTTACCCAACCTGTTCTCAAACTCCTGGGCTTAAGCAGCCTTCCTGCATCACCTCTTTGAGTAGCTTGGACAACAAGAACTCCTGCTTCTACTCCTGGCTTTAGGATGTGTATGTAACTATGCCATCTCCTGCATGTTTACTCATCTCTAAGTTACTTGTGATATTTAAGACGCTGTGAATGGGACCGAAACAGTTGCTAGACTAGACTAGACTGTTTAGGGAATGAGTAAGGAACAAACTTTCAGATGTGAGAGTGATCAGGCTGGCTAGGCCAGTGACCTCCATCCCTCACTGCTCCATGTGCATCATGCTTGGTCAAAGAGGATGACCTTCCCTAAACAGAGGATGGCTTTCTGTCAAGGGTATACAGGCAGCTCTGCTCCCCTGCTGGAACCTCTAAGCAACCTCTCAAGAAAGAACACTGCACACGTTCAGTACAGACAAGACCTTTATAGGGCTGTGATCCTGCTGTTGTTTGAACCTGTGCCAATACGAGTGGGTTCACTACAGCGGTCATATCTATGAAGAGGAATGTCCATGCAGGGCATGACGATAAAGGTAGGGATGACAATGGGCAGGGTGGACTTCCCTTCCAAGCTGGCGCTCCCAGTCACGCAGCAGGGGGAGGACTGAGTTTGCTTTGAGGTTTGGCTCGACAGTAGGAAACATTCATGCCAGAAATGCAGTGTTCTAGTATCCATTTATAACCAACCTCTCTAAAAGGAGACCAGCATCCTTCCTTAGGACTTACTTTTTCCCAAATAAGGTGGCAAAGGATGGAATTCATAACGTAAAGTGTCCCTAAGGTTTCAGTTGGCTGGCTTTCTCTGGTAAGCACACTAACGCGCCTTCCCAATTTGTTACCAGTTGCACAATGAACCTTCAGAACTTTTTAGCAACACTCACCCTTCCAGCAAAACAGATATCCCCTAGGAGGACTCCCTGTCCACTCTAGAAGTACAGACGTAAGGCCTCAAACTTGGTATCGGCAATCTACCTTCACCCCATCTGGCTAGAGAGCCTCAGAAAATCCCCAGGTGCAGCAGAACTTCAGCTGGGCTACACCCAGCTCAGTGTCCGGCATGTGACTGACGCTCAAATTACAGGAGCTGAATGGGATTGGTGACTTTGCTGTATAGCACAGGGGACAGAAGTCTCTTTTATTCAACCCACCTGACATAAGGACCTGTGGCTACACCGGGCAGCTTGTAGTGTGAGGGGCTGTGAGGATCAGCCTTGCTTAGGAGCCATAGGAGCCCACCCACAGGAAGCTCAGCTTAGCCTGGAGTATGTGGCTGGGCCAGGCTACACAATGGTGTTTTAAACACTAGGGTGGAGGGAGGAGATGAAGTGGGGCACAGGGGTGCCCAGCTGTGGGCCTGGCGTGCAGAAGGTTCAACAGGAGGAGCTTGAGCTCGAGAGCTTAGAGCCAACTTAGTCAACATAGTGAGCTCACATCTAAAACACCTCCTTACACACACACACACACACACACACACACACACACACACACACACACAAATCTCCCAAACCAACTAACAGATAAAAAGGACTGAGAAATTGACCACTTAGAATGCCTTTTTCTTAGGGTGATGCCAAAAGCCCCCTCTCCAAAGTCTGTTTCTTGATGTTCCTTGGGTACCAGGTTCTATCTAAGAGGAGGAGAAGCATGGCCAACACACCTGAAGCACAGGACAGACCTAGGAGCCTCTGGAAGGCAGCCTGGTGGGAGAAGGGAGACCTGAGGTGGGCCTTGAGGAATGGGCTGGGCCTAGGGAGCAGCCGCTGACAAGGACAGAAGCGTGGAGAGGCAAAGGGAGCAAGCTCCAGTCTAGTTAGAGGGGAGGGGAAGTGCCAGGGAGGAGGGTGAAAGGCTACTATGGGAGTAGTGATAACAAAACCATCACAGGCATCCATCCCTGGCAGGCTCTTGTGTCTTCCCCACTGCTCCCAAGGCCTGCGCCTTGAGCAGGCGGCATGATGCTCTGCTCTGAGCTTCCCGCAAAGACCAAGTCCTGGCCACCTAAACAGTGACAGGCCACCTCAGGACTGCTCCAACTGGGTGAAGATGGTATGCGGAGAGGAGGTTCCTTGTCTTGTCTTACTGTGAGGTACCAAGGTACCACCTGAGACAGAGGAGAGGGTCCTATACCTGTGAGACAGGATGATCTTCTTCATGTTGTCGGCCATGAGGAAGTTGTAGAACCGGCGGCACTGGTCCCACTGCATGAAGGTCTCCTGGGCCCTGCAGGAACCACAGAAAGTTAGACTCCATGACGGGCATGAGGCGCTATGTGGGAAGTGCAGGCTGGCTTTGGCTCTCGTGTTGGATAACAGCTTTGATGTGTAGCATTCAAACATCCGGGGAGAAGCAAGAAGCCAAGAGTCTCTCTGAAGATGACCCTGCAGGAAGCCTCCAAGGCCAGAAAGGCACAGCTGGTTGTCAGTAGCACGTCTGACGCCCACCTGGCTTGCTGAGAATCTGCTCCAATAGATTTTCTTTTTAAAAAGTGGGGAGCATAAAGGTGTGATGTGCTTAAAAACCAAAAACTGAGGCTTCCAGTGGAGAATAACAGACCTTCGGAGGTCAGAAGCCACTGTCGTGTCTGGGACCTCTACAGTACAGAAAGGTTATCCCAGGTGAGCCACTAGGAACACATGCCTAATACCTTTTTCTTCTTAACCATCAAGCCACAACCTGTTGCTACTAGACTTGGTTCCTCCCCTCTTGACCTTTGACCCCTGTTGCCACTTGATCCGGGTGAGAAGGCACTTCTCTCGGCTGCCACATCCCATGGGGCAGACGCAGGCTTCAGCCATAGGTTAATCACGTACTAGAGAATCAGCCTACTCAGAGACCCTGCCCCCTCCCCCCCACCCCCCTATTGTACGGGGCTCATGTGACAATAGGCAAGTGTATGTAACTCTTAGAGGTATCAGGGAAGGAGTGGAAAAGGAAGCATTTCACAGATCCTAGGTTCCTATTGTATTCAATCTTTCCTGCCTTATTTGAACCCCTTACATTGTTAACTGTGCTGATCATCTACTGACAGCAGATGGCGCTATTGCTGTAAAATGCGAGGAAGCCTGTTCTTGTAAGATTGGGGCATTGAGCAGAAGGGAGGGAGGAGAGGACAAATTTGTCACAAGCTTCCTATTTATAAAGCCCAGTGTTCTGTGCACACTAGGTTAGCATTTACAGCAAGCTCCCTGGTGCTGAAGTCAGGAAGGGAATCTAGTGGACTCTAACACTAAAGATGACAGGATGCTGACTGTCACATTAGCTGTCAGGTGAAGGCAGGGAGGACCCCACATCTCTAGGCCCCGCTCCCTCGGGTCAGGTGGAAGGCTGTCTGTCCTCCTGAGTATCCTTTTCTTATCCAAGTGGCTGGGCAGGACAGATTCTGGCTAGCTCTGGATCTCTGTGACATGATCTGGGAGTTGGATATTTCTCACTGGGCCAAGATAAAGGGAATACAGATTCAGCCATCTACAGGCCACGAGGCTAACCTAGTTCTAGAATGCCAGAGCTCAGAGACTGCTCAGGTCATCACACCCAATGACTGCTTAACGTGGGACCATCATCTACAAAACGGGTCTGGAAGGCAAATTCCCAGGCTTTACCAAGTTAGAGTTTCCAGATGTGGGGCTCTGCTAGGCTGGGCTTTACCAAATGAGAGTTTCCAGATGTGGGGTTCTGCCAGGCTGAGCTTCTTTCTAGCATGATCCCCTCCAGTGACTCTTTTGTTTTAAACCTTCCTTGTTATTATTGTGTGTTCAGGATGATGTGTGTGGGTGGGCATGCCATGGCACACAGTGGAGGTCAGAGGACAGCTGTGTTTTGGTGATCAGACTTACCCAGCAAGCCCCTCATCCACCAAGCCATTCTGCCAGCCACTCCAGCAATTCTCAAAGAACCAAGACAGCCAATGGCTCACCAGACTGGCCTCTGGGATCCCCTGACCTAACCCACCCTCTCTAATTTTCCAGTGAACAGTAATGATGCGGCAGACAATTACGTTCTGTGGCTGGGTGCTGTGCTGAGCACTTCACACATGACCTCATCCTGTAGCGTGTCTGCTGACAGGAGACTAAGGGCTGAGGTATTTGCTCCCGTGGCCAGCTTCTCTGGGAGGATGGCTAGGATGCCTGATGAGAGAAGAATCCTTCAGGTGAGGACCTGCTGAGGAGACTTCCACAAGCTGCTTCTGATACCATCTGAGACTCAAAGCCCCCGCTGGATGGGGGGACCCTGGGGGTCACAAGGCCCAGGGGGTCGGATGCTGCTGTCTGCTGTGCTCTCTCGTTAACTCGTAGTTCTGCCATATTCTGGAAACTCAGACACGATCTGAGACTCCCTAGAGAAGCAGCAGTCACTTTGGTGATCCAATTACAGACCTGATCCTAGAATACGATACATATCTCAGGTGTAACAAACCTGCTAAGATGACACGGAAGCAAACCCATTTGAGCCTAAGAGTTAGAAACTTTTGCTCAGTCTGCAAGGTGCTCCCTGGACCCTGGTGTTCTGGGCGAGCTCTATAAACAAGTACTGTTAACTGAAGGACCCAAGGGGAGAAACCTGTGTGTGTGTGTGTGTGTGTGTGTGTGTGTGTGTGTGTGTTGGATGACTCACCTCAGTGCGCTGTACCCCTGGCACACACTGACACAGCACAGGACCTTTTCCTGGTTTGCCTGCGTCTCCCCCAAGTATTTGCACACGATGTTACCACCCAGGCTGAAGCCCACGACGACCAGCTGGGTCTGGGGATATGTCCTCTTGATGTAGTTCACCATGGCTCCAAATTCCCATGTGCAGCCTGCGGGCAAAAGGAGAGGTCACCTGACCATTGCCAATACAACAGAAACTGAAGAAAATGCAAGCTGGAGTGTTGCTAACTGGGTGCCCATGCACTGAAGAATGAGGCACGCGTGCACATGTGCTGAGAAAACGCAGGTAGGCAGACATTGTTTTTTAGCTATGTGAGAAAGAGATGCTCCCTTGAATTAGAGGAAAAATGGGCATTAGCAGTGTTTATAAGCAGACGTACAACACAAGTCAAATACATTTACAATGCTCTTTTAAAGGTGGGCTGTGATTTACTGGGTTAGATGCTCATAGGCATCCAAATAGATTTTCGGGGCGAGCGTTAAGCAGCTATGTTCACACACAGACAGATATAAATACCAGCAAGAGTTAAGCCCTTTGAGGATTGATTAGCTTCTTAGCTACAAATTGGGACGCTCTACCCCTGTGGACAATGACTCATGGCGTGAAGAACCCAGAGGATGTTATTTACCGGACCTTCTTGACAACTCTGGGGACAGAACGAAGATGAACCCCAAGTCTACAGGGACACCCGGGATGCTCTGCAGGGTTCAGACAAATGTTCTTAGTGACACAGGGATAGGGTGGCAAGGGAGGACAACTCATTCTGAAACCCTCAGAGGGGCCGTGTGAATGGAGAGGGTGTTTATGCCTGGTCTGCCTGGGGGGGATGCTCTCAGCCACTGTCCCCTGGGAAGCTGTCAGAGCCTAGCTATACCTCTGTAGCTCTGCTGAGACAGAGATGCTGGTGGGCATGCAGGGGCGAAGGATTCAGCACATTCTAATAGCAAGCCCAGACGTCAGGGAGCCAACCTAAGAGTAAAACCTAGCAGGGCAACTGCTGGGGGCTGGCAGAAGCACATACCACATACACCAGTAGGGGAAAGGGTTTGCAGTAGGAACGGGAGCTGCTGTCCTGCAGCCACGGGCTCGAAAATCTGAGACCCCAGCTGACTTTTAACAGTAGCTTCCAGAACTGGCGAGCCACGTGGGACACCACTTTTAGAGCCTAGAACAACTCCCTTCAATCTGTCTGTGCTGGTTTGAAACAAACTGGAGTCACAGGGAAGAGGGAACCTGAACTGAGATTATGTCTCCACCAGACTGGGCTGTAGGCAAGTCTCAGGGGCTCACTCTTTCTTTCTTTTTCTTAGATTTATTTATTTTTATGTATATGAGTATACTGTTGCATGGTTCCCAATCATGCAGTTGCTGGGAATTGAACTCAGGTCCTCTGGAAGAGCAGCCAGTGCTTTTAACGGCTGAGCCATCTCTCTAACCCCCTCACCCCACCTTTCTGATTAATGGCTGATGTGTGAGGGCCCAGCCCACTGTGGGCGGTGCTACCCCTGGGCAGCTGAGTGAGGTCTGAAGAGCACAGCATCCCTTTTGGCCTCTGCTTCAGTTTCTGGATCCAGGTTCCTATTTGAGTTCCTGTCTTGGTTTCTCTCAGTGATGGTTCGTGACCTGGCAGTTACGAGGTGAAATAAGTCCCTTCCTCCCCCAAGTTACTTTTGGTCATAGCGTTTAGTCATTACGACACATCTATTGTTTGCATTTTTTCCCAAGCCCGCTGGCAGAATATCTGGGGATGGGGCCTAAAGGGCATGGCTATTCTTTAGAGGGTCCCCTGGGTGCTCATGTACCACTAGGCCTGGAACTACTTTCTCTAAAGGAGAAGGATTCTGTCTGGGTATCATAGCTCACTCCTGCCATCTTAGAATTTGGGAGACTGAGGCAGGTTTGTAGGCTAGCTGGCAAGACCTTGTCTTGAGAGAGAAAAAAAAAAATAAAATAAAGCAGGCCTGGTGGTACACCTCTGTAACCCAGCACTCCGGGTGCACGGGGGATGTGCAGTACCCTGAGGCAGGATTGTTTGGGATAGTAGACAGCCTGATTTCCAGGCTAGCCTGGTTATATAGCAAGACACCATCTCATACAACAAACAACAACAACAAAGTTACCTGCTCTGAACTATAAGAGAAAGGACTTTTTAAGTTAGTTGCACTCCCATATGTTTCTGGGTCATCTCTTACCAGAGCTCCTTCCCTTTCTACATGCAGTAAGCACTCTGCACAGATGGGGGCGCTGCTCAGCCTTTTAGAAGTATCTAAGTAAAGCAACTTTCCACGCTGCCTTAATGCAAGGTTTTCTCAGGGTCCACGTCAGGGTCACAGTAGCTGGCCATGCCATCCAGCACCTAAAGAGAACAAACAGCTTCCCTCTCCTGTTCCCTTCCCACTTCCTTCCTTCCTAGCCCAGGCTGGCCAGGAATTCACTAGGTAGCCCAAGCTGTCTCTAACTTGTGACAACCCTCCTACGTCAGTCTCCCAACGGCGGGGGTGGGGTGGGGTGGGAATGTAGGGGGCTATTACAGGTATGAGCCACCACACCCGGCTTCAGAATCAAACTTTAAATATGCACAGTTGCTTTGTGCTAATGCTCCTTTGCAAAGAGGGGACTGAAAAACCTGCTTGCAGGTTATTATCCCAGCAAAAACCCGGGGTTGGGCTCAGTGGTAGAAGCGCTTGCTTGGCATGTACGTGGCTCTAGGTCTCATTCTTCAGCACTGAGAAGAGGCGTTGCGAGAGGGGTGCGCTGGTACAGTGGAGGCACTGTGTGGTCCACTGTGTAGGAACCTGCTCCAAATGCTTGTCGGTGGTCCCTTGGCCCAAACCTACTAACTCAGGAGCTTCAGAGGCAGGGGTCACACAGAGAGCCTCAGGGTCTACATTTCCAATGTGGTGTCAGGTGACATTCACACTGTTGGTCCCGGGACCCACTTTGAAAATGATCATCTTGACAATGATCATCTTAGTTGATAGGGAAGATAGATGGAAGCGTCAGTTTTGTTTCTTTGGTTTTTAGAAGGCTTGTGGAAAAGAGGGTCTGCACGATTCCTAGGTAAGAACATTTGAAAATAACAAGCGTTGTTTTTTGTTCGTATCAAGAAAGACCATCAAGTTTGCCAGTTCTCCAGGACTGGGGAAGTCACAGACAACGGGCTTGCAGGCACGTTCCCTGTAAATAACTGCATGACCGTGCACAGTGGAACAGAGACCTTGGACAGCACTGTGGTAACATTATTAATGCTTTTTAAAATACAGTCCTGGGGCTGGAGAGATGGTGCAATGGTTAATGCACTTGCTGCTCTTGTAGTTGACCCAGGTTCAGTTCCCAGCACTCAAATGGCAGTTCACAACCATCTCTAAGTCCACTTCCAGGGGGATCTTAGGTCCTCTTTTGGCCTCTATGGGCACCAGGCATGTACAAGATGCACAGACATGCATGCAGACAAAACATCCAACACATTATAGAGATCTGAATAAGAAATGTTCCCCGCAGTAGTGGCATTTGAACATACAAGCCCTGCCCCCAGTTGGTGGTACTCTTTGTTAATGTGTAGGAGTTGTGGTCTTGTTGGAAGACAAATGTCACTGGAGGTAGGCTTTGAAAGTTTAAAGGCTCATGCTTCAGGCTTCCGGTTCAAGATGTGAATTTTCAACAGCCTGCTCTAGCTGCCGTGACTGCCTGATGTCACGGTCCCACCATTATGGATGCTAACTCTGTAGGACCATAAGCCTAAATAAACTCTCCTTGGTCATATGCCTTGGTCATAGCATTTTATCGCGACTAATACACACATAATTTATTTTTCTTAGTACAGTCCTTAAGGCAGGTGGCACACATCTGAAATTCTAGCACTTGGGAGGTGGACATAGGAGGGTCAGGAGTTCAGAGTTATCACTGGCTACATAGCATGTTGCAGGCCAGCTCAGGCTATATGAGACCAGATCTTGAAAACAAGAAAAAGTCTAATTTTTTTGAATCACTGCCACTAAGGGCAGAAGGACTCAGAGTTCCAGTCCAGCCTGGCCTACATAGTTGGACCCTGACTCAAATAAGAACAAAATAAAAAAAATACAGCGTTTTGGTCTAGCAATTTCATTTCTGGAACTTTACGCTGGAGATATAATTGTGTATGTGTGCAAAGATGTATGCACATGCATATTCTTGTCAACTGCTGTTTGTAGCCGTAAAGACCCTGGAACGCCCCTTTTCTCCCACCCCCGCCATCATTTCTATCAGCAAGCCATCTTTCAGAGATACCAAAACATGGGAAGTTGCAGGAAAGGGTGCCTGCCATCTCATGTGCCCGCTTAGGTTCAAAAGGGAAAGATATGTGTGCACATATCTAACTGAGCATTTGTGAAAAACTGTGGCAGATATTAAGGGGAGAACTGTGGGCCTCATATTTAATAATAATAAAAAAATCTAGCTAGTTTAAAAATAGAGTCAAATGAAGATCCCGGAGGCCAGTTTTGACTATGCTAAAGAGACCCGACACATCAGTAAGCCAGGACAGCAGTTTACACTGGGGACAGTATTTGCATAAGGAATGGTTCTGTGGGGATTTATTTAAATTGTTACAAACCCCGTACTTCTCTATCATTTCTTTGGATTTCTGCCTAATGTCATCCTTGGCTAATTACTCATATCTCTATGTTGTGTTCTAATGTTGAATAAGCTGCTATTAGATTATAAACTCCATAGAGATGTCCTTGATCTTGCTCCCCGCTGCATCTGTGAGCCAAATGCTTAGAGGATGCTTAATCGGCATGACCTGAGTGAAGAGATGGAGGAGGGAGGCACGCTCTGTTGCAGGCTTTCTGTTTGGATCACACAAAGAAACAGAACTGTCTACCGAGGTGACATGCGCTCCCCCCACAGCAAATGAGTGGGGATGCTGGCTTTTGGGACTTGTGTCTGCAACTGAAGTCTTTGGCCGTGTATCACAAACCTACAGAGGCATGAGTACTGCAGGGCCATACTGATCAACTATTAAAGACTTCCTGTCTCCCATCTGAACTCTCTTGTAGATTTGAACCTAATTATTTAAGACCTGGGGCAGTCACAAAACTTGGATTTGCTACACAACAGAGGAGCAACTACAGCTAGCTCCTCTGTTAGCTAGCTCCTAACTACAGTAGGCTCTTTGGGCACCTTCATTTCATTAAATCCAAACACATCTGATATTGATAAAGAGCCAGCTCTTCCCGGTGCTGGAAAAGCTGTTGGTTGTCTATGAAGAGCAGCCACCGAGCCCAGGTGAGGGAAGGGTAGTCATGGTGTGTCTGCCTTGTGCCGGGGTCTGGCCTCCTGGTGGCGCGGGGAACTCCCGACCTCCACCTGAAGCCAGATGCTAACGCTCTTAGGCCCACCCTGGCTTCTTGTGCTAAGCACTACAGTAATCTGTATGTCCATGATGGGGGATTTTAACGAGGTTCTATGGATTTGATCCTTCTGGGATTAGCACCAATAATAAGATTAGACATCCAATCTCACTGTAGCTTTCAAAGGCGAGAGGAAATATGAGCCAGCAGCTTGGCTTTAGAGAGATGGATCACACACAGACAGGACAACACTGGGGCGAGAATGGGAAAGAGCTGTTGCCTTTGCTTCAAGCTTCTTCCTCTACACAAAGACAAAGTAAAGACTTTCTGAAAGCTACTATTTCAAAAGCTATTCCTGGGCCAGGGATGTAGCTCAGTTGGTAGAATGCTAGCCTAGCAAGCAGGAAGCTCTGGGTTCAACTCACAGGATCACACAAATCGGGTGAGGGGATATACAACTCTAATTCTAGCACTTGGGAGGTGGAAGCAGAAGGGTCAGAGGTTCAAGGTTAACCTTGGCAACAAAATGTGTTCAAGGCCAGCCTGGACTACATGAGACTCTATCTCGAAAAAACAAATCAGCAACCAAAAGCCATATCCCTACATGACACGAACATGACTAAGCAGGCTAAAATATACAGACTCCAAGACATGGTGTTCCTGTGCGTGGAGCAGTTGAGTCATGTCTGTATGTTCTATGCCAGGCATGGGCCTGGCATTTGGTGGGTACACTCCAGGATGTGAAGTGAGTAAGAGCAAAGTTTGAATCATGCGCAATGAAAACACACACACACTGGTCAGCACCACTGTGCTGCGGCCGGAAATAAGCACTTGAGCATCTGTCCCACTGAGTTGAACAACGAGGCTTGCTGACAGCTGGTGGCTGGGGCTCAGCAGCCCCTGTCATTTTCATAGTAAAGGTACTTGACTCATTCCTTAAAGCCAAGTGGAGGCTACCCAAGATGAGTCACCGAGGAAGAAAATAGCTACAGAAATGAAGTTAGCTTCCCTGTCCTTATCTCAGAAAGAAAAATGAATACTTCAAGCTTTGTCAGTGCAGGTACCAAATGCATCTCCCAGCTGCAGGCTCGCACACTGGGATCTTGCCAGCAGCTCACAGCGCTGCCTGTTCTGAAGCTGGGCCGGCTCCTCAGAAACTGTCCCCTAGTGTGCTTGGGCATCTTCACTTCCACCTTCTGTCTGTCCCTCTTCATGGTGTCTGCTGCTTGACTTTTTAAACAGAGGTGGGACAATTCACATTGTCACTGTGGGATCAACATGATCCCTAACTAGGCCTGCATCATAGAAAATGGCAGATCTGAGAAGTATACAGAAGCATCTAGGTTGATGATCTAGTCAATTATAGGATGGATGGAACAAGGGAAACAATAGAAATGTCTTCAAATGTACTGTCTGGGACAAGGGTATAGTTCAGAGGCAGCACATTTGCCTGGTAATCGTATGTGCAGAGCCCAGAGTCTGAGCCCCAGTACTAGAAAAAGAAAACAAAAAAAGGTTGGACAGCTCAGTAGAGCTAAACAATGTGTCGCTCTCCCATAGGTCCCTGGTTCATTTCCACCATCCACATGGTGGTTCACAGCCATCCATATCTCCAGTTCCAGGGACCCAACATCCTTTTCTGAACCTCCCAGGCACCAGGCATGCATGTGGCACACAAATACAGATATTGGCAAAAATACGCATACACGTAAAATAAACCTAAAAAAATGTTTTACAGTCCAAAAATGCAGGAAATAAGGAAAGAAAACAATCATAACCGCTGGGTGTGGACACCTGCAATCCCAACACTTGGGAGGGGAGGCAGGAGAATAAGGAGTTCAAGGCCAGCCTTGGCTGCAAAGCAAGTCTGAACTCAGCCTGGGCTACACAAGACCCTGTCTTATAAAACCAAAGGAGGCAACATGTAAATTTACTTAAAATTTACTGTCTGCAACTCTACATGACAGGTACCCTGAGCCATGGGTGATCTTTTCGGATGCCACAAGTCAAGCGGCCCAGAGTCCCACTCTGTCTGAGAGTCCTGAAGCGTCAGCTGTTCAGATATGGGTACCAGTAAGAGCTCCCTTGACTTTCCAAAGGGCCTCAGTTAGGTCCCTAAGTTCATCTATGGTTACTCTAGGGACAGGGGCGTATCTCCCTTCCAAGGCTGACACTGCCCTTTAGGGTTTCTGGTTTTATCTCAAAGGCACCAACCTATATTAAGAACAAACAAACAAACAAATGCATAGTTCCACGTTAGACTCAACAGGACACTGAAGTGCTCCTACTCCAAGGCAGAGAATGACGGAGGAAGGCTGCCACCTTAGGCACCTTCCCTTAGGGCAATACCATAGGGCCCAGCATTTAGAAAACAAGGGAACACTACTTTGTTACTTAAAGGGAAGAAAGCAATGTGAACAGGTTGAAGTTCAGTCCGTCTTTGCTGTCCATGTGCCCAACGTGGTACTTCAGGAGAAGGGCGCTAAGTTCTTAGGAGACTCATAGTCCCATAGAACCCAGTCACCTTATGAGGGCCAAAGTCAGGTGATTTTTGTTCCGTTTGTGTGATTTAGAAGAGACTTAAAAAACCCAAAAAAACAAAAAACAAAAAAACCCAAACACCAAAATCTATATTATTTCTGTCTCTGACTCAAGATTAAGCTGTCAGGACCACCGGCTTCTTGACTTTCTGGACACAAAATTTCTAAATATGAAGATAAAATACAGGGACCAGAGGACCTCTAGCTTGGAGAACACTCCCCAGCTCAGGTCACCTCTGAGTTGTGGGCTCTAATATACTCAGCCAGAGGCAGCCAGAGGGAACACAGTGCTTCCTGATTTCCTGGTCTTATAGTATCACAGGCAGAAGCATCATATTCCAAACACGGTCTGGATTAGAAAATCAATTGTGTCGAGAACGAACTGGCCATCATGTCTATCCTGGCAGCGTTGCAGTGGTAGATGAGGCTCTTTACGATAACAATGCATTAAAAATGTCACAGAACTTCTCCATTTTCCCTTCCTCTTATTGACTGCATATCCACGGCAGGGTGAATGCCCAACCTGTTCCAGTGCAAGGAGACATTCAGCAATCTGGATGGAGGCTGGAGAGATGACTCCGTGGTTAAGAGTGCTTAGCTTTTTTTGCAGCAGACCTGGGTTTGGTTCCCAGCAACCACACGATGGCTCTCATCTGCATGTAACTAACTCCAGATACAGGGGATCTTATGCCCTTTTCCGGTCTTCAAGGGCTCCAGCACAAACGTGGTGCACACAAACTCCATCTGTCTTTGTCTCTCCCTGCCTCACTTTTTGCATGCTTGCACGTATGTATGCATATACACACAAATCATAAGTCTTGGAAAATGGCATTAGCAACTTCAGCCCTTGTAGGTGGTATAGTTACCCTAACAGATAAAAGATATGAGTTTTACTTTTGGTCTGATCAGCTAATGTCATATATTTTATCAAGAGAGATATTTAATATTTCATAGCTTTAAAAAAATCTACAAAACACCAAGAACCCTGTAGTGGTGCTGGCACAGGCCTTTAATTTTGGCACTTGGGAGGCGGAAGCAGGTGGACCTCTGAGTTCCAGGCCAGCCTGGTCTACAGTGTGAGTTCCAGGCCAGTCAGGACTCTGTTTCTAAAAACAAACAAACAAACAAACAAACACTCCTACATGGCAACCTAAAAACCAATTGTAAATAATCATCACAAGTCTCAAGGTTGGAAAGACAGGAAGACAGAGGCACTGTCCCCAGTGGGAGAACCTAAGGCCATACCACAAGTAAAGGTCACATGGGCTGCTGAGAGGATGGAGAGGGAGCTGGAAGAAAGGACAAGTTCAGACAGCCTGGAGATTAGCCGAGGACACTGCTAATGGGAACTCGAGGTTTCATTGCTTGTACTATGGTTAAATGTTGACATTAAGGGATGGGCTGAGGACTTGTGGGAACTCTCTGTAATGGGTCTGCTATTTTTCCGTGAACTTGAAGTACTTTCAGAAACAGAAATTTAAAGGGGAATATCTTTTTCTTTCTTTTATAAAGTATATGGAGTCGGGGCTGGTGACTCTGGTCTATGACCCCAGCTATTTAGGAGGGTAAGACAGAAGGAGGACAAATTTGAGGTCTGCTTGTTGCTACAAAATTTTTTGAGACCAGCCTGGGCAATGTAGTGAGACTCTGTCTCAGAATAAAGAAAACCAAAGAAAAAGTTGGGGATATAGCTCAGTGGTAGGTCATTTGCCAGGCATGTACAAGAGCCCAGGTTCAATCCACAGTACTGCCTCTCCCCACCATAAAAATCTATGGTACACATTGAAATTAAGTAGAACCTCCTGACAGCTGGGGATTGAACTCTGGGCCTTGTGCATGCTAAGCAAATGCTCGACCCCTGAGCCATACCCTGGGCCTAGCAGCTAGGAGCATATGTTCTCTAAGAAGACCCAGTTAGGCTCCCAGCAGCTACACGGTGACTCACAGCCACCTCGTAGCTCCAGTTCTAAGGGATCTGACCCACTTCTGGCCTCTGTGGGCACCAGGCATGCATGTGGTCCATTTACATACATGTAGCTAAAAGACTTGTTCACATAAAAGAAAAAGAAATCTTTTTAAAAGGCTAAAGTGTATTGAATACAGCATGTACTGCAATAAAATATTATGCCTGTACTCATTTTAGAAATTGATTTCAGAACTAGGGATGGAACCAGGGGTAGAAGAATTAGTAAATGTGGATGAGACCCTGGGTGCACACATGCGCGCGCGCACACACACACACACACACACACACACACACACACACACACACACGGAGGGTGAGAGGGAGGGGGTGGGGCGAATACTGAAGCCATAGAAGCTTTGAACTGGAGGTGTGTGACCCACACATACCTGGCTAGGTCAGCCCTGCAGGTCATACATCTGCAGAACCAGCCCTATAAAAAAAGTCTCTATGCCCTACATTCGATATCACTACAATGCTGTATCCAGTACTGCAATATTACCGATAATCAGTCTTCTCAGCTCTCTTCACTACATAGATAGACCCCATGTGTTAGCCTCTGAGACGCCCAGGCTCTTGCCCTGTGCAGACGGTTCCTTAGCTGTCCCTTAGCAGATGTGAGTCATGCAGTAGAGGCAGGAGATTAGGAAACACTATGTACACCTATTAAAAACTAAGCCCTGGCCCCTGTACCTAAGAAGCCTGCCAATAGTGAACACTGTCTTTTGGATAAATCTGGCAAATAAACTTAGATTGACTGTGGCTATGTGCTCCTCAGTCTGCCCAAAGTAGCAAGCTGTTCTTTATATGGTCCTGAAGCTGGGACTCTCAGCCATGTCCCACTCCAAATACTGGAGGATGTTAGACAAATAAAAGACAGACTCCAAACCACCAGGCCCACTTGTGTGCCTCTGAGAAGCTCTTGAATGCCCTGTGGTCTCCAGTCTAAAATGCATCTGACCGAAAGCCATTGCTGCTTAGTGGTCGCTCATGCATGGGGCAGGGACTCCAGCACATGGCTAGGTTGCCTAGGTTTGAGACCTAGGTCACCATTTCCAGCTAGTCATTCAGCCTTGCTTGGGCCTCAGTTTCCTTAGCTGTCAAAGAGGACAACTGACTTAACTTGGTATATAAAGAACTCTGGACAGTTCTCAGCACTGAAATCTATACCTGCTAATAAAATGGCCATCATCACCAAAGGGAGAGTCACTTTTAAAAAAAAAATTATTTATTATATGTAAGTACACTGTAGCTGCCTTCAGACACTCCAGAAGAATGGCATCAGATCTCATTACGGATGGTTGTGAGCCACCATGTGGTTGCTGGAATTTGAACTCAGGACCTTCAGAAGAGCAGTCAGTGCTCTTAACCGCTGAGCCATCTCTCCAGCCCTGAGAGATACTTTTAAATGTTCAAATACACTTGTTTCTCTATACTCTACTATTCTAATGAATAGTTCCCCAAATAGGAAAGGAGTAAGAGACCAGAAATGGTGTGAGGTTGGGATTAAGCAGCATACACTGGTTCTGCTCCTCTGGCTGCCACACGACCCACGTTAAGGCGCTTAACCTCCCTAGGCCTGTGAAGTTGGGACTCTAATTAATAGCTGCCTCAGAGGCAGTGAGAATCAAATGATGAAATGCACAGAATTCTGCAGAGTCTGGCCCTCATTAGCACGAGATCAATGGAGCTGACATGCAAGGCTTTCCTTAATGAATTATCTTTCACAGGCAGGCAGCACCAAAGAGCCTAAGAGTGTGTAGTCAGCCATTTAGGAAATTCTTCTGTTAGTGATGAGGGGGCGATGCCTCTGGGTTTTGAACCTCTGAGTTCCAAGGACAGGGGAAAGGTCTTTTATTATTTGGCTGGGGAACTGCAGAGCAGGCAGAGTATGGGGCTCCTGTCAATGCCTTCTGTTTTCTCCTCAGTCTTCAGAAAGACAAAAGGGTTTTTTCACAGTGAGGGAAAGCCTGGCCTCAGGTCTAGCGAGGTGAGCTTTCCAGCAGGGAGAATTCACATAGGCACATTTGCTCAAGGTTATTCTCACCTGCCTAGTCTCCCCTACAGTGCCGCTCCACACCCACACATCCTCTTTCACCTCTATCAGCAGAGTCCTGAGCCAGCCTTTCACAGTCTCTGAGGGAGAGAGTGCTTCCTAAGGCCAGGCAAGACTCTGGGCACTGGGAAGTCACAGAAGAGGTTACAAAGTGGAGTGGACTTTTGGGACAGAGAGTCAAGAGATCAACACTGATAAATCTATCATTTTGAACATTACGAAAAACAGATGGGCAGTGGTGGTGCACACTTTTAATCCCAGCACTCGGGAGGCAGAGGCAGGCAGATTTCTGAGTCTGAGGATAGCCTGGTCTATAGGCAAAGTTCCAGGGCAGCCAGGGCTACACAGAGACACCCTCTCTAGAAAATTCATGAGAGAACATCTAGGGGTGCTGGATAGAGGATCGGGTGGTGTGGATGGGGGTCGCATTACTTGCATGTAGAGGAGTCGGTAGAGGGCTCCCATACAAAGCTGACATCTTGGGAGAGACTATGATGACAGGAGGAGGAGCTAAGTGAGGCCACAAAAGGGATTCCCGGAGAATTTGGGCATCCCAGAGATGCACAGGCCTGAGTCCCTCTGGCTCTCAGAGACTGCTGGGGCCCGGCCTGGTGCTAACATATACTCAGGGTGGGTCCAGGCAGTCTAATTCATGAGCTTGTGGCATATCCTGGGGTGTCCAGAGAGCTTCCTATCCCCAGTATCACATCAAGTCACTCACACATGACAACAGCTCGTTACGAACTTGGTAAAAGTGAGGGAAGGTGATCGAAAAGAGATATGCCAAATGCAAAATTATGGACTTGATGTGGGTTCTAGATTGATCAGCCTGTGAAAAGGGAACAGGACAGGACACAGCTGGGAGAAGTGAACTGCTCTGTGTGAAACACAAGCCATGCCGTTTTAATTGAGATGGTATATCATGCTCGTGCTTCAGCAATGAGATAGATGGTTCTCCCCAGACTCACATACTGAAGCGCTAACATCCAGCACCTCAGCATACAGGTGTATTCAAAGGTGTAATTATGGTAAAGTGGGGTGGTTCAGGCAGGCCCTAATGTAATTAGCTGTATTAGCTAATTAGGATGCAGAGATGTATCTAATAGAAGCACAGATAGAAGACCATGACGACGCCCAGGAAGATGGCGGCCAGCTACAAGCCACGGAGAGAGATGGTTATATCCAGACTCTTGGTTCCATAGCTTTGGGAAATTAAGTTTCTGCTGGATAAGCCACGAGATGAGGCATTGCTGTTGGCCCGAGCAAGTTATAACATTTTACAGTGTATCGCAGCACAGCACACTGAAATAGTCACAGATGAAATGACTGGCTGGTTGGGACTTGCTTTGAAATAATCTTTGAGAGAGGATGAGGGGGCCGGTGGACTAAAAAAAAAGAAACAGGACCAGTTAAGACTGGTTACGAGCTGCGGGAGTTAGAAGCAGGTGTTGGTATCCTGGGCTTTCTGGGTTCATTCTCCTATTCTCTTCTCTCCCTGTTCTGAAATTGTCTACAATAAAATGCAATACAAGGTCTAACAACACAACATAGTAACAATGACAATAGACTGAAGAGGCAATAGGAAATGAGACTTATGTTTGTGGCTCTGAAAATCTTGGCTATACCAGATTCCCAAGGAGCTGGGCCCCCAAGCCCTGGCGTCTTTAAAACTTTCCTGGGGGAGTTGTCCCGAGGAATCAGTTGTTACGATCATTGACCTCTACAGGGGACTAGATGTTCTCTATGGGAACTTAGAAAGCACCATGTTCCTGGAAAAGGAAAGTATGAACTGTCAATACAAAGTCTTCTACGTTAATTTATAAATTACAATCCAATTAAAAGTTATGATAAGCTGTGCTGACTAAGAGCTGGCGGTACCCACTCTTCTGAAGTTAAGCTTGGTGGCACGCTGTACTTTGGCCAACAAATTATGGCCAGGAGAGATCGCTATCATTTCTAGGTATTAACTTCTAGAACCAGGCTCTCTCTACCCACTGTGAGACTGGCCATGTGCCAGCTGGTGGCTGCTCTTCAAACCTAGGCCTCTGCACGAAGTTAGTAAGTAATGACAGAGCCCCAGGACCCCAGGCTATGCTGTGAACACAAAAGAGTGAGCAGAAATACATCCCTGCCTTTGAACTGCTGGGCTTTGGGGATATGCATCAGCTGGTCTCTCTCATATGATACAGAAATTCAAATGGAATTTAACCAAATGATTCTAAAGTTCAGCTGAGAGACAGAAAAGAGTGGATGACAAGCGCAAACGCACCCCCTGAAGGGCCAGTGAGCCTGGGTTAGTGACGTCACATGCCAGGCTATGTCAAGTGCAACAGTGATATAAAATGAACAATGGCTGATGACAGATATGAAACTCCACAGATGTAGCTGGGCTGAGCCATGAGAGATAGCTGATGAATTTAGGAATTTAACACGTGATCAACGGAGGTTAAGGTTTTTCACTTCTAGCGTGTTAATGGTTAGGCTGCCTCAGTTTACCTGCTGAGAGTGACAAGCCAGGCTTTGCTTTGATATGTCAGCCCCACTTTTATTAAGAGTGCTCCTAGCTCACCGGTCCAAGGATTTACTTATCAAAAATCAATTAATTTGAGCTAAAGCAGTGGCTGAGAAAGGCTCGCTCTAGCATTCTGCAAGTCACCACTGACATGTTAGATTTCAGGAGGCTCTCTGAATTCTAAATTTTTATACCTTTTGAAAGTCATGTTTGCGTGGTGGCGCACGCCTTTAATCCCAGCACTCGGGAGGCAGAGGCAGGTGGATTTCTGAGTTCGAGGCCAGCCTGGTCTACAGAGTGAGTTCCAGGACAGCCAGGGCTATACAGAGAAACCCTGTCTCGAAAAACCAAAAAAAAAAAAAAAAAAAAAAAGAAAGTCATGTTTGACCTCAGCCCTACTAACAGATGCACAGCGGCAGCTAAACAATGTACCAACACGGAGCAAAAGAACAGCATAGTCCCAAAAGCCATGTCTCCTCTAGGTGACCTGTCCTGGAAAAACGACTACAGTCTAGAAAGACGCCGTTGCCACAGAAGAACCTGGAGCCAAGGCTCAGCAAGGCCACCTCGCCAGCTGTGGGCTGGCTCTGCTCGGGGAACACACTCCACCCGGATCCTCCACTGCTCTTTCCTACCTTACTCTAGTTTGTAATGCCTTCTGTTGGGTTTCCCCTGTCTGCTGCCCCGGACCCTCTCAGGATGAAGTGTCTGGTTCTTAAGAGACTCAAACGCTCTAACCAGCTGTGCGATGACTCTGAAGGTCGGAACAGCTGGAGGATGTAGGCTCCTGCCTCTGCTCTTCTGCTTATTGGCTCACACCCCTGATGACATGGCTCCTTTTTGAGCTTTAGTTTCTTCATCTGACGTCTGTCTGTCTCTGGGTTGGCTGTGCTTGAGGTTAGTACATACACTAGGTGTAGGTCACTGGTGGCAGTAGCAGTGGCTTCAACTCCTCTTTTTTTGGGGGTCTCAATCTCTATATAGTCAAGGATGACCTTGCACTTCTGATCCATCTGCCTCTATCTCCAGGTGGTCATGTAAGACCACAGTGGTTTATGCACAGTTGAGGGCTGAGCCCAGTGTGTTGTGCCTGCGAGGTAAACGCTGTTCTAAGTGAGCTGCGCTCCCAGGCCCCTGGTTGGCATTTCTAACTTGTGTTGTGCGCTTGCTATTAGATGGCACTTCTAAAGCTGAGCCTCATGGCCACAGCACATGGCATTATCTCCTACTTGTCCAGATGGCTTTCTGTCTAATCCAGGACCCATTGTTTTCATCTGTGTTCAAAGTTGTCTCGCCTGGCGATTCAGAGCCAAGCTTTCCTCCACATGTCACATGTCCCCATGCACCTGGATTCTCATCTATTTCTCCAGCCACTGCCCAGACTGACCAGAAGCGTCTGTGAAAGGGGTGTCTGGGTTACGGGAGTGAGCGCCAGGGTGGAAACGGACTCGGGAGTCACATCTAATGCCGTTCCCTGCCTGCCAAAAAGCATGCATGTGTAATCTTCCTCTACCTACTCATGAGAGTGGATCATCACCGGTTACCAACGGCAACACACACGACCCCATGGAAGATCTGACAATATGTACAAAAAAAATACGTAGGAATGCCAACTGCATAATTTTGCTGGAAATCTTCTTCGAAGATGTCATTAATGGGAAGAAAATGACAGAGGCTGAGAGGGGAGGATCACACACACATTCAAGGCCCACTTGGTTACTGATCAAGTTCAGCGCCAGCCTGGGCAACTTGGTGAAGCCCCATCTCAAAATAAAAATGCAGAAGGGCTACAGTTCTAGCTCAGTGACATGCTGCTTGTGTAGCTTGAAAAAGACTGTGGTTCAGTCCCTGGTACTTAAGAGAGAAGAAAAAAAAATCTATGAACAAGATACTTATAGCAATATTTTTAAAAATACCGGAAAAAAAACCCTATACACCTTATGACTATAACTGAACAGCAACAAAGCTCTTAAAGATTCAATGTAATGGCTACATACCTTTAAAGTGAGTATAAAGTTACTCTTAGTATATAAACTGTTAGTATATAAACTGTGTCTGCACTAAATAAAACATATGTAAATATGGATAAAGACAGAAGGGGAGAGTGAAGAATTACAAACTGCTATATGGCAAGATTAGAGATATAATGTTCAGTTGTTTCCCTTACAACATATTATAATTTGTTTGCTCACATAGATGCATCTTTAAGTGTTTATTATTTATGTGTGCATATATAATCAGAAGGGAGAGCCAATGGGAAACAAGAGTGAACAGTCCAGGGCTGGGCATAGAGGTACACACCTGTAATTGCAGCACTTAGGAGGCAGAGGCAGGAGGATCACTGCAAGTTCAATGCCAGCCTGGATGATACCATAAGTTCTAGAATTGCCTGTGCTACCAAGTAAGACACCTTGTCTCAAAAACAAAACCACACACACACACACACAGACAAAGAGAAAATTCAGAAGTGAGAACTTTGGGTAACAGGGTTTCCTTTAAAGTTAAGAAGCATCCGTGTAAAGTTGACAGCCTGCCTATTCCTGTCTTCAAGAACCCAGCAGGCTGCTGGTGTGCAGGTACCTTTCCACTGACACTAACACAGCCCGCTACATCTTTACCTGTGTGGTAGAATTTGAAGGAACAGGTGTTGGAATAGCATAGTGAATGGCATAAGTCCAGCTATGAACATGGTCTCCCTGGATCCAGCAGCACTCTCCGACTAGCCAGGCCCACGAGCAAGGCCTTCCCCTAAAGCCTCGAGGAGCTGGGATGGATGCCCACCTCCAAAGCTGCCCAGGCACTGCATCACGGATGGCAGTGTAAGCTGCTGTAACAAGTGTGCCGCCCCATTGTCTCTTGTGGATGTTCAGAAATTCTACACTTACAGTGCAAGACAGCAGGCTGGAGGGGCTGCACACTCTCCATGAGAAGAGAAAAAGGGGTGAGAGGGAGGATCCATTTGGCCACGCCCCATGCTTACCATAGGTGAACATGCGTGGGGAGGTCAGCTCAATGTTGGGGAGGGCTCCCAGGTGGTTTAGCACTGCGCACCGGTAGCCATTTTTCTGGGCATAGTCAACGAAGGTTCGGATATACTGCTTCTCGCTGTGGTTGGCAATTCCAGGACAGATGACCATGGTGATGTCATCTACAGGGTGGAGAAGGAGATCCTTATGTATCCACTTAATATATAAACACTGACATTAACAGGTGTTGGGACAGCGAGATTCTGGGCAAGTCTCTCTCTCCCTCCCTCCTTCCTTCCCTTCTTTCTTCCCCTCTCTCTTGAGAGCCTCCCTTTGCAAGCCCTTGCTGGATTTCACATAGATCTACCTGCCACTGCCTCCCTAGTGCTGGAAGGAAAGGTGTGCGCCGCCATGCCTGGTCTGTTCTTTTTCATTTTCAGTCTGGTCTATTTTTCATTTTGAAATGCTTCTGTTTATCTGTTTGCCAAAAGGAAGATGTACTCCTCCCCCGGGCAGGGAAGTAAATCATAAGAGGAATAAAGCAGGTCTCTTAAGAGCATTCCTTGGGTGCAGACACAAGCACTGATGGCTGCAGGGAGCTGGGCTGACGGGAAGTCACGGATAAGAGACTCAGAGCTGGTTGTGTCCTTTTGGTACCATACAGTACCAGCAAGAACGACTGACTGCTCAACCGAAACTTTACGCTACTTGGTTGTCATTATCACTGTTGTTTTCAGACTGGGTCTCATGTAGCCCACGCTGGCCTTGGATTGCTGATCCTCCAGTGTCCATCTCTTGAATGTTTGGATTTCAGGTGTGAGCCATCACACCAAGTTTAAACTGGATGCTTAAATGCTAGAAGTCAAATTATTAGAAATAAAGCATTTAACTAACTATGGTGGGGGCAGATGTATGAAGGACCCACGACCGCACTTACAAACGTAGCAGGGACTCCATCCCTAGCCATGTACTCACTCCTTTGGTGACTGTTTGTGGGGAGCACAGTCCCCTGGGCCCCGGGGACTCCTGCACTGCAGCAGCAGGGCCCTAAACAGCCCCAGAAGTAGCTAGATTGGCAGGTGCCATGAGGGACTAAGCCAGGGAAGCACCTTGGGTCTAGAGAAAGGAACCATAGTCTCAGAGGAGGTGACATCTGAGACCTGAATGACAGGGAGGTGGCCACGTGAGGGCATGGGGAGGAAAACTACTCAGCAATTCCAGTTACTTGAAATAAATGAGCCGGCGCACGTTTGCTACTGCAATTTACCCATAAAGAATGACTACACGCCTGTAACAAACTAGGTGTCTTTGAAGAAACAAAAACCATGTTCTCTCCTGGTAGGGACTGCACTCAAAAGGATGCTGGCATCCAACTGCACTTCCTCTGAAGGCTTCATTATGAGGCCTTTGCCATCGCTGTTTACTGTATAGCTGGGAGAGCACACTGGCAAACGCTCACAGCAGCGGAAACTGGAGTCATTTCTTGGATGAGGTGTCACTGACTCATGAAAAGCAAGTATGGCTTTAATGTGTCCTTTTGTCCAAGGAGATTTATACACCAGGCACCCGAGAGCCTTTATGCCCTGCTGCCCAGCAAATAAACCCACCCTAGATTGCTTTTCCAAGTCCCAGCTTCCCGCGGTTCAAGGGAGATAGCATCGCCCACCTCACAGGGCGAGGGGAGGATCGGAGAGATAACAGTAGGAACTGTTACTAAGTCCTGGGGGCTCTGGGCTCCAAGCTCTTCCTGCCATCCTTTAAGACAGGCTTCCGTACTTTAAGAGGGATCATAATTCTCTACTGACTGTGGCTAATATGAACTAACACGTACAGGCTGGAGTTAATCCTGATGACCTGGCCTCTGAACACAATGGGACAGTGGATGGCACAGGCATTTCACACACTGCTCCCCACTGATGGCTGCTCCTCTCTCTAGGTGGCTCAACACCAGGACCTAAAGTGACTCACCTCCAACACAGTGCTCAGCCAGGGGCTCGAAGAGGTCGAAGGTAGAAGTGGCACCATCCGACATGGTGATGAACTTGCGGTGCCCGTAAGGGTGTGGCGACCTCACCCTCCCCATCTTCCCATACAAGGCTGTCTGGATATGTCCGCTTTTTCCCCAGATCAGTGGTGGAATGTATCTGAGAAAGGAGAGGAAGAAAAATAGGAGCAGTTAGATTCCTCCACATTTATTGAACAAAGGTACCCTAGTTTTTAAGGCTTTTCTCCACACATTATTCTGCACACTAACCATAAACACAATGGGTTCCCTTTGTGATGCACTTTGTCACTGAGCTGAACATTTTTTTTTTTTTTTTTTTTTAGGTTTTTCGAGACAGGGTTTCTCTGTATAGCCCTGGCTGTCCTGGCACTCACTTTGTAGACCAGGCTGGCCTCGAACTCAGAAATCAGCCTGCCTCTGCCTCCCGAGTGCTGGGATTAAAGGCGTGCGCCACCACGCCCGGCTGAGCTGAACATTTTTAACCACCTTATATCCATGCTCTGTTCCTTAATGCCTCCCACACCGAGTTAGCTTTAGGAACCAACCATGGTTTCAAATTTAGAGCATCTAGCAATTCAACATGGGCTATTTCTATAATCAAGGGGAAAAGAAAGCAAATATCCTTTGAATACATCCCATGTGACAAGACTAGCCTCGTTATTACCAAATGAGCTGATGTATACAGTGTGGCTTGCATGGCACCTCTGCTCAGTAAATGCTCACGTCTGCCACAGCTGCTTTGGTTACTCCATTAACAACAATTCTGCTCCTGGCTACACCACGAAGAGCTGCAGACTCTGCTCAGAGCCTCTGAGTGACTTGGGATATAGAGAGCACTACAATAAGCCTCAGAGAATGTGTGAGAAGGGCGAGCAGTATTTGTAGTGGATTAATGAAGGCTAAAGGCTTCTTTGCCTAAACAAGGTGTGATGTCCTTTGTGTGTGATGTCCTTACAACTGTCCTTTGTGAGGACAACGGTGGCCTTGGAATGAAATACAAGAACTAAAAACCCATTAATTCCTAGGAAAGAGATTGCTCTGATTAAGAATTGAAGATGGATCATGGCCCCGGTACAAGACGATCCCATTTACTGGAAATGATATCATCGGTTTATCTCACAGCTTTATATCTGAGCTCAGTGGCTGGGCATGGTACATGTTCTACAGGAACTAGAATCTCCTGATAGAACACAGTGGTGGCACCAACCTCGCAGCTCTGAATTACGTCCCAGGGGTGTTTTATTAATGATTTATCTTAACCTATTTGTTCACTCATGCTTAACATTTCCCTCAGAACCAGATGGTTCTAGCAGCTCTTTTTCTACTTATTCCTTTTGTATGTGCACTATTAAATACACATGAAGTAACGGAGGTGAAGGTCCACCTTGAGCGAGGCACCAGGCAAACTGCTTCTTTGGGGCCAGAGAAAAGGGAGAAGGGTGTTTAAGTCACAGGACATGGGGCCACTTGCCAGCAGGTACAAAAACCCCATAGAAACAAACAGCTGGATTTGGAAAGCAAGGGCTGAGTGGTCAGGATGGCAACAGAAAACAGCCTTGTAAAAGTAATGGCAATTGGACAACTGAATACTGTGTAAGACTCAGCCACATAGTTTACAGAATCCTCCAGACTGCCCTGGGCTGTGTAGAGGGAGAAGGGAGAACCAGGAAACCAAGCTCCTGAGGAAAATTAGAGGGACATTTTCCTTACAGTATGGATAATAATAAAAAAGATAAATGAGGTTAAAAATATAGGAACAGGAGGCAGGTGGATCTCTGAGTTCAAGGCTAGCCTGGTCCACAGACTGGGTTCCAGGACAGCCAGGGCTACACAGAGAAGCCCAGTCTCAAAAACAAAACAAAACAAAACAAAACAAACAACCAATCAACCAAAACCAGAACAAGTATATTTCATACGCTACTTTTAAATTTTGCTTAGAATATGATTTAATCTTAGAAAATAACGGCAAAAAAATTACAGCCAAATCTCCTGTTGGCTATTTGCAGATTTTGCATATCAGGATTATTGTAGCAGGTATCTTAATGATGGCACACACACATCTCCCATCCCCATGATGCACGGCTTCCTCTGAATCTTGGCAACAGCTCCCCCGACCCTTGTGGCCTCCTAACCTCTCATCCTGCCCTGTTCCACCCACTCCACCATTCAGTTGACCACATTGCCAATGGAGAGAGAATCTCAGCACACAAATCCTGCAGCTCTCCGATGCATAGCTTGGCCTAAAGTTGGCTTCACCCTGTACTTCCCTAACTGCATAAGCTGCAGAAGTAAACCAGCGTCTCAGCTTCACCTCAGATGGGCACTCCTGGGGAACAGTGTTTTTATTCCAGATGCCTAGCTTGCCACCCTAGTCCCTTCCTGGCCACTGGGCCTTGTCTTTAGGAGTCGCTCCCTATCAAGGTCGGTTATTGGGTCATTGTCTCATTTCTGTGCACTGCTCTGTCCTAGCACCCAGGTAGCACCATTAGTTAGGAAGTTCTTTCTAGGCACATCTCCTACCACGTTTACCTTAAAATCCATGCCCAGGGACCCACATTAAGCACCAAGAGAGAATTTGCTGAAATGACAGAAAACATACCCATTTAGCAAATCTTAGGTTTTAAAGTATCTTTAAAAGATAGTACATACCGGGCGTGGTGGCGCACGCCTTTAATCCCAGCACTTGGGAGGCAGAGGCAGGCTGATTTCTGAGTTTGAGGCCAGCCTGGTCTACAAAGTGAGTTCCAGGACAGCCAGAGCTATGCAGAGAAACCCTGTCTCGAAAAACCAAAAAAAAAAAAAAAAAAAAAGAAAGATAGTACGTATCATGACAATGGGAGTCTAGCTCTCATCTGATTGGCATTTGTCGACACTCTCAGAGTCCATAGAATAAAATCTTCAAAGTGTGTGTGTGTGTGTGTGTGCTTGCACGCAACAGCCTTAGAATCACAGTGTGAGGTCAACTATGGACAGCGCAAGTCTCACAATCTTTAATTGTGTGACAATACCACCTACTGATAAAACACCATGTTTAATTAACTTCACAACAACACACAGCAGGACTTTCAAAGCTGTGATTTTGAAGTTAAGTTTAATGTGGTGGGTTTCTAACTGCATTAAAAATTATTTATATAACTTATCAAAAAACTACAAGGAAAAAAAAAATCAAAAACAGTGTCCAGAATGGTCCAGGTTAGGGAAGAAATACAGACCCACAGGATAAACTATTCTAGAGTTTAAACAACACACACAAATGCTGGAGAGACACTGCTGACACAGTCTTTGGAAGGATATGATCATTCCATCACCTATGCTACCATTTGTCTGAATAGAGTAGTCATTAGCTCACTTGACCCTGTATCTGAAGGTCATTCTCAGATCTAGGCCAGTCTGGGATGGGTTGGCTGTTCCTTAAGAGACCGGGTGGCTTTGTGTTTGTCCCCAGAAGTCCGGCTGCCCAGCAGGTGACAAGTACAAGGAGGAACCTTGGAGGATAGGTGCAGCGTCAATTCTATAGATAATGCCAAATCGCCTTCCAAAGACGATGGATCAATTTAGATCCCGACCAATAATCCATGAGAGCACTTGTTTGGCTTCTTTACCCTCAGCCATAAATAGTTGGTGTTAATCTTTTACATCCTGGCCACTTTAATGGGCACCTCATTTCAACATGTTTAAGGCTGATCCAATTTATGCTTTTTAAACATGACTCTCGGGATGGCAAGTGGAGGGTAAAGGCATGCTCTGCCAAGCCTGATGCCCTCACTTCAATCCCCAGGACACACACGGCTACCGCACGTTGTCCTGACCTCCACGGGTGCGTGGGGCACACATGCACGCTCCCTGGTAAATGTAAAAGTGTTTCTCATGGCAATTTATGTTTTCCTGACTCAGCTCCTCTACTATTGGTATTTATTTTCTCCTGTGAATTCTGCTTACGCTGTTTATTTTCTATTATATTTTTACTCTTTTCCCTGTTAATTTGTATTTTTATTAGCGCTATAGTATTAAACATTATCATTTGTATGTTAGAATTGTTTTCTTATTAATTATATTACTGTATGTTTAAGTTCACATTTTTCATTGGCTTTTGAGACAGGGTCTCAAAATATAGCCCAGGCTGGCCCTGAACTGGCAATTCTCCTGCTTCAGTCTCTTGAGTGCTAGGACTACAGGTGTATATCTTGCTCCGGAAAAGTTTAATTTGATTTTTACATATTTTTAAAAATATTTTTGTGGTTAAATTTGTTAGATCTTAGAAATTAAACCTTTACACTGTCTCCCCCTCCTTCTAACTTGATTCTGTTTTTAAGATTTTAAGACAGTGTCTTGTGTAGCCCTAGATGTCCTGGAACTCACTCTGTAGACCAGGTTGACCTTGAACTCAGAAATCTGCCTGCCTCTGCCTTCCAAGTGCTAAGATTAAAGGCATGTGCCACCACTGCCCGGTTTTGCCTGGTGTTTTAAGAAGACTGATTACAATACCCATCTATAACTAAGCCAGCCATTTCCTCTTATTCCTACAGTTACTTTTTAAAAGAAATGTATTCCCCTTAAATGCACTTATTCCTCTAAGTGATATGAAGACGCAGCTCATCTCCTACCAGACAAGGTCACTATTTTTTGACAATAATAAATGTTCCACTCATCTGGACTGATTTCCACCATTACCTGTGATATATGCCAAGGTCCCAGTTATTTATGCTTCCCTATTCTCTATTTGGGTTCGCCTGTTTGTCTATTCATTTGCCAGTATGGCTGTTTTAATCAATACAGCTTATGGGATATTTTGAGAGATAAACGTTCTAGTCACCCTCATTATTCTTTTGCAAAATTTCCTCAGTAGATTATTTTATTTATTTTTTCCAGGTAATTTATATGATTGGCTTGTTGAGTTCCAGGGAATCTTTGAGGAGATTTGATTGAAAACATACCAAACGTATTCCCTCGGTGTTAACAGACATCTTTGCACTGACTCGTCCCATCTAAGAACATGGCACATCTCTCTACATCCCACAGAAAAGCCTGGCAGCTTTCTTCGTGGTTTAGAGCGTGCAGTTTGATTACATTGCTTTGCATGGGGTGGTGCATACTGCTTAAAACTTGTGCTCAAGAATCGGAGCATATGGTCATGTTTATCTCTAATAAAGCAGGAATAATGTTTCCCCCTCCTTTTCTAATCTCGATGCTCTGTCCTTGGTCATGCTGAGGCCTGTGGTTAATAAAGGCTCGTTACTAAGAAACGAACCACAAAATAGAGGCCAGCCTGTCCTTATCAGATCAATATCTGGCTTTCCTAGCAAAACTGACCAACGGGAAGGACTGCAAGGGAAAAATCCGGACCCTCCTGCCAGCCCACATGCCCTCCAGGCAACACACACTGCACACAAGCATGCGAACACACTCTTTAGGCAGATTGAGCAAGCAAATGGTTTCGATTTTTAAAGGAAGAGTTGAGAAAAATAAAGTTGACTGACTGCTTAGGGTTGCCTTAACCCAGGGTGTAACCAGTTTTTCCCCTTGGCAGCTGGGTCTGTTGGTTGTAAATTAAACTACTTCATTGGTAGCTGTCATTTCCTTTGACTCTCTTGTGCCTCTCTAACAATTTAGGATTTGCTGTACAGTATGTGTTTTGCACTGATGTACTGGACCTGTTTTGGATATATCACCTGACACTGAGTTCCCTAATCCTGAAGCCCCAGCTAGTCGTCCAGTGAACCAAACGCCTATTAGCAGCTACTTCTGGGCACTGTAGATGTGTATCAGATAGAGCACTTTAAAGTCACTTTTATAAATTTTGTTTACATATACATGTAAGTATGTGTGTAAGAGAATGTATGCTACGTGTATTCAAGTCCCTAGGGAGGCCAGAAGACGACCTCCTGAAGCTGGAGTTACAGGTGGGTACCAGCCACTCACATGGGGCTGGGGATCAAACTCAGGGCCTCTGGGACAGAAGTATGAACTCTTCCAGTCTCTGGAAGCTGACTCTGAGTAAGTGACAACAAGAAAGGAATGAATGCCAGGGGCAGTGCATGGCATCTGCCTTGAGACCCTGCCAAGGAAGGGAACAAGGAAGGAAGGAAAGAAACACAGGGTTATCTCGCTATACCACATTTATTTGCATGCCCATCACTCACAGGCACTGGGTAGTTTTGAGTAACGTTGCTATAAGCCTTTGTGTACAAGCGTCTGTTTGAAAGACTCTTCAGTTCTTTGAGGCCTGTACCTAGAAATGGAATTGCTGCTTCCCTGAGAACCAAACTGTTTCCCATAGCAGCGACACCATTTCCTATGGCTATCGGCAACATTCAAGGGTTTCAATGTCTCTGTCTCCTCACCAGCACTTGTCACATTCTATTAAACATATTATCTTGCAGGGGCTGGAGAAATGGCTCAGTGGTTAAGAGCATGTGCCATTCTTTCAGAGGACCTGAGTTTGATTCCTGGGTGGCTAGGGGGATCTGACAGCTCTGGTCTCTGCAGGCACGTTCAAGTTCAGCTTGAGCAGTTTGGCTGGATAAAAGGGCTGGGGGCATATACCTGTGTGGTGGCACCCTTGCCTAGCTGTGTGAGCTCAATCTCCAAGACTGAAAGCAACAAGACTGTGCCTTCCTCGCGGGTGCGGAAGGGACGTCTCATTCTGGTGTTGATGTACTTTCCTTTGTGGCTAATGATGTCAAACACACTACCACTCTGCTTCTAGGCTATTTCCTATCCCCAGTCTGTTTGTCTCTATCTTTAACCCTAATTACAATTTAAAAAACCGAGTAGTGGATAAATATCAGTCCCTTATTCATCTCATAGTGGCTCTTATTGGGGAAAATAAATTAAAAAATAAAAATAAAAAAACCACCTCAACGGAATCAATTAAGACTGCATGTGGCATGATTTAGTGTTGTCTGAAAAATTGGTACAAGAACCTAGTATTCGTATGAACATTTTGCCTTCCACAGTTGAACACAGGAATGAGACGTGGGGGACCGGCAGGCACAGGAGAACTTACTGCGCCAGAAGTTATTGTCCCAATATGTGTGGTAGGGGGAAAAAATTGCTGAGCAGGACATGTGGTGCACACATGCAATCCCAGCACCTGGAAGGCTGGGGCAGGAGGATTGCTATGAGTTTGAGGCCAGTCTGAGATATGCAGAAGAAAATACTGACTATGCTCTAGTCCCTGCAAGACTAAGATTTGTACCAAGGAAAAGCCACCAGAATTTTACAACAACAAAGAAATGACGTCACTGGACCAAAAAAACCTGGGGCCTCTCCCTTAGCGACTTAAGACACATTAGGAATTTTCCTCAATACAGAGAGCCCTGTAACAAAGGAAGCCAGAGATGTTTGAGATGCTATTTATGGCTCTGTAATCCCGAGCTTATTTACCTTTCTCTTTGAACAGAGAACATGTTAAGCAAAGCAGTTTGTTTTTTCTACAGCCCCTTGCAGGTTTTCAAAGTCCGTTTTGAGCAGATCTCCTTTGGCTTTGATGTCAGTTTTGTGAAATGGACCCCCTGCTTTTCCATGGGGATGCTGAGGCCAGTGAGTTAAAAGCCTTGGATGGCCAGACTGTACAGCAACGGTAGAACTGAGAGGTCAACTGAGGCCCTGGTACTGTTCAGGTGACTAGGATGGTGACTAGGTATGGGATGGGGGGTGGGGGGATACTTTCTCTCCAGAGAGCCCGCTAATCATCCTGTAACGATAGTATCGGTAAACGCCAGTGTAAGTGAGATGTGCTATAGCCTGCCTGCATGGTCAAGAGCCTCTAGCTTAAAACCCCTATCAAAGTGGTTGTAATTCAGAGGCCTTCCCTGTCATACACAAGGCTCTGGGTAGGGTCCCAGCAACAGCAGCAGCACCCCACAAAAACCAACAACTACCACCAAAAACCCAATCAAGCAAGCAAACTAGCGCGTGTATTTCCTTCTTGGTACACACAGACAATCTGAGCAGACGTCACAGACGTCAGCTTACTGAGGACCTGATATCTAGATACCGAGGACCTTAGATACTGAGGGTATCTAAGCCAGAACTGGCAATGTCATGGAGAAAGGACAGGCTCCGCTCAAGTTCTGGGTCTTCAGCAAGGACAAGACAAGGGCCACCACACAGGGGACTCACTCCAGAGTAACTCCCTCCCACTCTAACGTTGGTTCTCTTCTGCCTAGGTGCTCTGCATCTGAGAAGGGCTCACCACTCAACTGCAGCTTGGGGATCCAGTTAAAAGGAGGATTTATCAACCACAACCCAGCAACACCCCGAGCATCTCTTAGAAAAGACCATTGTCTTCCTTCTGACAGGGTCTTGATCCTCCTGCCTCAGCCTCCCTAGCGCTGGGGTTAGAGGCATGTGCTACCATACCCAGACTCACACTGTCACTCCAAGTGAAGCCCCAGACAGTTCCCCAGTGCCGGGCAGATGGCTGTATCTGTAGCTAAAGCACAGATGGCTTTGTGGCTTCAGGTCGGGATCATGTTGTGTAACAAATGACAACACAGAAACCAGTCTTTAAACTGGAGGGAGCTACAAGATGTTCTCCCTGTGGGGGAAGACATGGGCCTGGCTGCCAGGGGGGACATCGCTCTCCTCTATACGGAGAAGCCAGCAGAAGGGCCTTCAGGAAGGAAGCTGTCTGTGCGTGTGTTCTCAGTTTTCTGGTTTTGCAGTGTCTGGGATACAACCCAGGCAAGTACTCTAGCACAGAGCTACATCCCCAACCTTCTCTTTCGTGATGGAGTTGAATTTTCTTAAGTTACATGTACATGAAATGCAGCACCCCCCCCCCCCACGCACACACACACACACAGTGTACCAGGAAGCACATTGAGGAACAGCTAAATATTGTGATTTTCCTCAGAAGTAAGAAATTCATCTTCAATTTACCCCCTGCTGTATCTCAAAGGCCTTGGGTAGGAAGCAGGGACATCTAGCACTGGGTGTCTGCAGGATGCTGTTGGGACACCCACAGCTGCCTCTGGAACTCATCGAGAATTCACCCTTGAGGTTGATTTGAAAGGTCAGCATGCAAATCGGACAGGCATCTTCTTCAGAAGACCGTCAGCATCAATGCCAGCCCTGAGGCTTTCCTGGCAGGTCCTCAGGGGAAGTGTCTGAAACCGCAGCACCTCCCAGGAAGGGTCCAGTTCCACAAACACATCCCTGTCACTCTGTACTCTGGCCTGCAGGCTTCCCTCTCCTACAGAGCTCATGTCTAAGAGACATTTCAGTGACTCACAAAGCAGGGGAAATCATGAAAAGGCTCTCTCCGCTGCATCTATTGCTTTGTTAATGTTTATTTGTTTTAGATGTATTTATTTATTTATTTATTTATTTATTTATTTATTTATTTTGGTTTTTCGAGACAGGGTTTCTCTGCATAGCCCTGGCTGTCCTGGCACTCACTTTGTAGACCAGGCTGGCCTCGAACTCAGAAATCCGCCTGCCTCTGCCTCCCGAGTGCTGGGATTAAAGGCGTGCGCCACCACGCCCGGCTTAGATGTATTTATTTTTTATGTATATGTGACCTACATGTATGTCTGGGTACCATGTATGCCTAGTTTCCTCGGAGGGTGTTGGATCTAGTTGGATTAATGGATGGGTGTGAGCCACCACAGAGATGATGGGACCCTAAGCAGCTCCTCTGCAAGAGCAGCAAACACTCCCAAGCACAGAGCCATCCCTTCAGCCCCACATGGCTTTTCATTTCTTCCCTGACAACCTCATTCTCCAGGGATGCTGGTCCCTCTCCCTGGCTAGGAGGAGGGATACCAGGCAGAGTTCCAGTCGGGGGCTGGTTGGGACTGTCAGGGTATACAAGCTCTAATGTCCACTTGGTTTCCAAAGAGAATGTCACCTCAGTGGACTTCCACTAGCTCAGTGTACACACTCAAGAGAAAGAAAACCAAATTTTCCGCTTCTGGAAAAAAAAAAAAGTGACCCCAGAGGAGGTAAATATTCTGACTAAAGGTCAGTGACGTGTGAACTCCTTATCTAGGAATGCACCCTCAGCAGCTGGGACCAAGCCAAAAATGGTGTCAGGATATCAGCTGTATTAGCCTAATAAAACTTAACGAATGTGGGTTCCACAGAGCACATGGTGAAAGCGAGGCACAGTGCCTACCCTTCCAGGGCCTGAGACGGAGCACAGCACTCGAGGCACATCAGGAAGCTGCTGTCACAGAGAAAGAAGGGTGGGCAACAGGGTCCCAGGGGCAGAAGGCAAGCAAGGCATGAAGGCATGCAGCCTTGTGGGTTAAGGAGTCACCAGTTCAAGATGGAGTCTGGGGGAGGGAGTGCAGGCACCATGACTCAAGCTGAGGCTCTCCTTGTTCCTTTACACTTTTAAGACTCACTAACCCCACCCCACCCTTAACTGAAGTTAAATTAGCAACAAACCATTAATCAACTGTCGAAATGCATTTTGAAACCATGTGTTTCCAAAGTGCTAATTGAGTTTGCTGGGAGCGCTCTGTGGGGGCTTTTCCCATGCAGTCAACAGAAAGCCATTGCTTTGCTCTCCTGATTTCTACAACTAAAACTGCCTTTTGAATGGCAGTGCAGTTAGCATGGTAATTATTTCAATATTCACATTTGGTGATTTCTAAATGAGGGCAGAATGTTAATAAAATCATACTGGGTCTCTCTCCAAAGATAATGAGACCCCAGAAAGTAACGAAGAGAAAGACACAGGCGCGTCCAGAAAAGCAGCAGGTGTCTGCTTTGGGGAAGCATTTTTTTCTTGCTGGCTGGGGTGGGACACACAGGAATAATGCTTTGTTGAGGTGGCAAAGTTGAACTGTCTGTCTGTCTGTCTGTCTGTCTGTCTCTTTCTCTGCCTCTGTGTGTATGTATGTGCGCACACACTTAAGGGTTTTTACCAGACCAGAGCCTCCCCTTCCCAGCTGCCCAGTTCTGACACCCAGGACTTTAGCTGAGCCTAAGCCCAGATTCCCTTTCTGGGTTCCTCTTGCCCGGCCTGACCAGGTCAATATTAGGTCTTCAGAGCTACAGCCTCCAGAAGCCCTTTCTTTTCAGGAAGTCCTGGGAGCACATCTCTCCAATCCTCCAGGGCCCCAGGCCCTCGGCGTGTGCTCCCAGTGTGGTATGGCTCCCACCCATCCCCAGGCCCTCGGCGTGTGCTCCCCTGGAGGCAGACACTGCAGCTGCTGCTCATTACATCCTCCTGTACTTTGCTAAATGTTCTATTCTGGATTTGCTGGATTCAGCACATGAAAATTCCAACCCAGAAATGATTCTGTTTCTGCTTGAAAAGGGGAGCTGGAGAGGGCAAGACAGAAACCATCTTCTGTCCCTGCAACTGGCTTCGAAGCCCAGCGAGGGGCCACTAGGCACAGCTGGCACATCTGTGGATCCCTTGTGTGCCACGGGCAAGCATTTAAACAGGAACGTTGGGGAGAACAGACCCATGAACGACAGTTAAACCACTTAAAATGAAACCATCTGTACATTTCTGCACTAAGTTCAAAGAAAAAGCTTTCAAACCCTTGGGAATGTATTCGTGTGTTAAATGTATCTGATCCTACAAGATGCATTTCCTGGCTGGCTACAGAGCCCAACAATCCTCTCTGTCTCTTGGATGTGTCTCTCTTTGGTTTTAACTCTTTTTTTTTTGTTTTGTTTTGTTTGTTTGTTTTGTTTTGTTTTGTTTTTCGAGACAGGGTTTCTCTGTGTAGCCCTGGCTGTCTTGGAACTCACTCTGTAGACCAGGCTGGCCTTGAACTCAGAAATCCGCCTGCCTCTGCCTCCCGAGTGCTGGGATTAAAGGCATGTGCCACCACGCCCGGCTGGTTTTAACTCTTAAGGGTGGTGGCACAGGGGGGTGTTGCCAGTAGGCCCTAGGGTTCAGCTGGACAAAAGGTATCCCCTAAGGAACTAGGCCTGTGAACGAGAGTCACAGATGCTTGGTCTAATCCTGCAAAGCCTTGTAGCTCCAGGTAGAAGGCTGCCCAAGGGTCAAGCACAGGCCCCAGGATTCAGTGTGCTTAGACTTCACAGGGAAAACTTTGCCACCATGGCAAACCTTTTTACTGAAAAATTACAGATTAAAAGCAAAGCAAAAAAATTAACCTGCCTGTTCTGGCCAAACAGGGCACATATTGACACAGTACACCTCTGTTGTGTCCCCATGTCCTCCAATGACTTCCTTTCTGTCTGGAGGACACATACAGAGTGCCACAGCCCAGTCTCTGTGCAGTCCAGTACTGCCTTTGGCCACTACCCAGCCCAGCGCCACATCTGTGCCAGACTTTGAAGGGAGGGAGATAGGAAGTGGAAAGTCCCATCCCTCTGCCATGATTCCCAGTTGGGTCAACCTGGGCCACTGACGTATAAAACTGCTGGGTTATCTACAGATCGATCTTTTACCAACACTTCAATTAAAAGGTGACTTTGAGATAGGGCTGGAGAGATGGCTTAGCAGCTCTTCCAGATGACCCAGGTTCAATTCCCAGCATGCATGTGATGGCTCACAAAAGAATGTAGCTCAGTCCCAAGAATCTGGTACCCCCTTCTGGCATTTTTGGGTACTGTACACACAAACATGGTACATATATACATACAGACATACATGCAGGCAACATATTTCTATTTTACACATAAAATAGAAATACGGGGGAAAAGCTAAAAGAGGATTAAATTTCAACATTTGCCATCAGCACTTGGTGCTGCGTGATGCCTTCCTTCAGTGTTCAGAAAAATAAAAACTTCACAGAATGACACGTTAGTTAGACAAAAGACATGCTCTTACAATATTTAATAAAAATTATGCTTTTGTCAGTAACTATATCGATCATTATTAAGAAACTGACTCTCTTCGTGTTCCTAGGGAGTTCATATCATGGGATGGAGATTAGGAAGGCAGACTACCAGTACTCTCTAAGGCTCATGGGGCTTGGGCAGATGAGCCTGTACTGGAAACCTCTGCACCACAAGCCTGTTGTTGTTTCTCCCCAAATCATCTGCAAACTTAACAGATGCCCAAGCAAAACAGTAGGATTTTTGTATTTGAGACAAAGCATTTAAATGCTCATCTGGCGACATGCCCCGTCAAGGAGCCAGTGAAATTAAGAAAAAGAAGTGCATCAGAGGGGTCATCCAGGCACTGTCCCCACCCCCCACAGGAAAGCACACTGTTAAACTCCAGCCTGTGGACAGTGTAGGCTCAGGAGGACCGGGTGTTCCTAAATACAGGAAATCTAGGTGAGAGAATAAATGAGATAAAGACGGAATGTCTAATTAATGCTGCTGGATGAATGAGGACAGCCATCTAGAACAACGTAAGCTGGGGTCACACCTCACAGTAAGAGGAGATCAGAAGGATCAACCATTTTAAAGTGAAAAATAAAACCATGCATGTGATATAAGAAATTCAGATTAAAAAAAAATAATCTGCAGCAAAGCAGGATTTCTTTCTTAGAAAGGATTACCTTTCTAGGAAAAACAAAAACTCCACAAGGCACAAAGAAGCTACTGAAAATGTTGACTATGCACACATTACAAAACTCTGCATGGCAAATGCCACACGCAAAGTCTAAAGGCCAAGGACAAACCAGGAACAAATATTTGCAATTCCCATCACGCAGGCCTCATTTCCCTGGGCTATCTGGAGCTCTTGCAAATGATCAGAACTGGCTAGTGACCACCAGGGCACTGGCCAGAGGCTACCAGCAAGAAGGGACACAGAAAGAGGCTCTTAAATGCATTATTAAAATGTCCTTTTCAAAAAAAAGTACAAAAGAAAATCACAGAGAGAGAATATGTTTCATCTACCCCCCCTTGGCAAATATCCACAAGATTCAGAATCCTGATTGCCATGAGTTTGGGCATAACCAGGCCCTCACATGGTGCTGGGGGGAGAGGCAGGATGACAGCCACTGACAAATTTTTCTCCAGAAGTCTCTTTGACCCCACAGTTCCATTTCTGGTTTATCGGACACTAGCATGAGTAAATGCAAGTGATTCACGGAAGCACTGGCAAAGCTTGCAAGGAGAAAATGGCCTGACTATTCAAGGACTGCTCAGCAGCTAACAGTGCTAGAGAAAACCAAAACCAGGAAGAGAGAATGGAAAGAGCTGGGGGTGGGAGTGGGGGAGAGCAGGTCTGTGTGACCACAGGGCTTGGGAGGCTGAGGCAGGAGGACTGCAGATTCTTAGCCAGTGAGGTCTGCATACTGGGACCCTGTTTTGTTTTATCTTGTTTTTAAAGGTGAAAAGATGAACACAAAAGCCCATGGAAGTGAGACACACACAGAGGAGACTGTGAGAGAACAGCCCCTGCTCCCGAAGTGGGGTGAGTCACAAGGGGGAGATGGAAAAGGTGCAGCTGGGGCTTTCAGTGCAGCTGAAAGAGGCCACTGTGGAGGATGGCTGCGGGTCAGCCCCGAGGAAACACAGTCCTCTCCCAAAGCACAGAGAAACACTGCCTCCAATGGCCAACAGCTCTGCCCTTCTTTCTCAACTGGTCTATGGTCTTGACACTCTGGCTTTTTCCTCCAGTGTCCAGGCTATTCCAGTGTCGACAGATACTGCTGCTTCTAGCTTGAAGGTCCCTGCTTCCCTTTCTCACCATGAGGAATGAGTCCAATGTCGTTTCTGGGAAACCAACAGTCCATGTGATCTGACCTCCTTTTCTTCCCCTACAGACATGGGACTCGTGGGTATAATCAGACAGCTTTTGTCACCAGACCATGCATATGACCTGGCTAGAAGCTGGCCACGAAGTAGTGGCGGAGATCAGAGCACTGGAATTAGAAGATCACTAACAAACACCACCAAAGGGCACAATGGACAAGGGGCAGAATATGGGGCAGGTGCAAATGCTAAATAAACAGTGTGAAGTTCATCTTTGGGAATTACAGGAATGGTCAAAGCCGAGCCATGGCCCTGGGAACAGGGGCACGGGGCCTGATAGGGCGCAGCAGAGCAATCACCTTTCTTAGCCTGGATGCTGGTTGGAAGCCCTGGACAGATCTGGACAGGTGAGATGCACTGCTGGAAGACAGAGCCAGTTACTGCAACGGTGCTGTTTACACCGGCTCCTGTCCTCACTGACCTCGGTGCTCACTCGAATACCTTCCTGTTTATCTGAAGCAGAGCCATCCTGCAGATCACTCAAAGCCCTTCATCCAAGGTGCCACCATACCAAGGTCCCTCCTCCCCTGGAATCCTTTATTCCTGTCCTGAAATTACTCATTCTGATAGTTCGTGTTCCTTCCAAAATCTACAAACATCAGCATGAATTGATTCTGTGCAAAGGAACAGCTGTGTGGAACACAGACTTTTAAGATGGTCTTTGTTCTCAAGTCTCCGAGAAAAACTGTGGCTCAATCCCAGCTACTCTGGAGGCTGGGGCAGGAGGATTGCCCCATAGTTCATGCCACATGGTGAGTCCTAGGGCAGTCTGAGCTCCATAGTGAAACCTTGTTTCAAAAGGAAGAAAAGGAATACAGTTGGAGATGCACACACACACACACATGTGTGTGTGTGTGTGTGTGTGTGTGTGTGAAAAAGACTCATGCAGAGAGTTACTGTTACATCCCTGCCCTTAAAAGAGCTGGAGATAAGACCAGTAAAGGGGAGTGGAGGAAAGAGGAACTGGATACAGAAAGGTGGGGGTTGGTGATAGGGGGTGCAGGGGCCTCTGATGAGAGGAAGAGAGAGGAACTGGCTATAGAGAAGGTCTCAGGAGATGCAGGGGATGCAGGAGATGCTGGGGAACAAGGGGATACAGGGGATGCAGGGGCCTCTGATGAACTGTGAAGGTAGAACTAAGGAGCACCCTGAGTGAATCACATACACAGACAAGTAGGTGGAGTGAACAGAACATATGAGTAGCTTACCAGATACTACTGGTCATTAATATGCACGTTTATTTATTTATAGAGAAAAAATATTTTCCTTTATTCAAAACCAAGAAAGGAAAAGCACACACTGCTATGGCCTGATCATTCCAAATTAAAAAAAAAAAAAAAAAAAAAGGGCTGGTGAGATGGCTCAGTGGGTAAGAGCACCCGACTGCTCTTCCGAAAGTCCAGAGTTCAAATCCCAGCAACCACATGGTGGCTCACAACCATCTGTAATGAGATCTGACTCCCTCTTCTGGTGTGTCTGAAGACAGCTACAGTATACTTACATATAATAAATAAATAAATCTTTAAAAAAAAAAAAGACTTGGGGTTGTCAAATGGCTCAGGAGGTAAAGGTGCTTGCTGCCAACGCAGACAACCTGAGTTCAATTCCTGGAACCCACATGGTGGAATAAGGGACCTGACTCCTGCAAGTTGTCTTCTGACCTTTACAAGAGTGCTATAGCATGTGTGTATGTATGCATACACATACACACACACACACACACACACACACACATTCATACATACAAACACAATGAACATCTAAATACAATACTTAATAAAAGTCTTTCATTTCATATAGTACGAGATCACCGAGCAAGTTGTATGATCCAACTAAGCGCAGTAGTCCAGGGGCTTACTGGAAGGATGACACTTTAGTGTCACTTGTCACAGGAAGTCAAGGTGGTTATAGGACATCTTCCTTCCTGGGAAGCTACACATGGTTCCCCATCAGCCACTGACCTTGGGAGAGGTTCCCCCAAATGTTTCAGATCACCAACTTTCAGAATAGGCATCCCCAGAAGCTAAGTAGCCCGATGTTATGTGCACACTGAGCCAGAGCCCTTCACCTGGGTGGAGACTGAGGGTGTTTCACAAGTCTGACTCTCCCATCTCCGTGACTTAATTGTGACATGGCAGGTTGCCACCGCAGGTAGCTGAAGAGCTCTAAGGCGGCTCAGTGCCCAAAACAACTACAATAACCACCACCAAAACCAAACACAATAACAACAGAACAAAAACTTCTCAATCCAGCAGTAATCGGTCACTAGGTATACCTCAACCAAACCTGGAGAGTAGAAACTTTCTATGTGAGTAGAAACTTGCTGGAATTTAGTGGAGGGACAGATTTCCCTATAAACCATGGAGAACAGATCCCGAGTGGTTACTACACCACCCCTAGATTCTCATCCCAAAGTCATCTCCGTCCCACCGCTGAAGACCCAGGGTTCCAAAGCCAGGTGCTTCACTCTCTGTGGCAGCATGCTCAGTCCATCCTCACCGATGACATGCTGGCAGGAAATCTGGAAATCATACCTATTTACCCTCGAGAACATATTTTATTTGTCAGAGTTGATTTCTGCCTTATTTATACTCACTGTTTGCGGTATGAGGTAGAATACCCACTGTAGCGAGGACAGAGATACTGAGAACAGACTGAGATAAAAATTGGTAACTACTACATTCACAGCATCAATTGAACACGAGTCGCTGGTGAGAGCAGTCTATGTTTAGCAATTTGGGGCTTCCTAGAAAGCGGGGCTGTGTCTGCTTCTGGATGCCAAAGCAATTTTTAGACCAATACATACCGAAAAGGACCAGAAAAGTGGACGTGGTCCCAGGTAAGACTTGTAAATGAAGCTTAAGGAAAGGACTATAAATAAAGGAAAGTTAAGGGTGACCAGGAATCCAAGATGGAGGCTGGCACTCGGTCTGGGGAAGACTGGAAGGGGAGGGTAACTTAGCAACGGACCGGGCGGACCGCACAGCAGGAGCAGGGCCCTCTTGCCCATCCCTGCATTGGGTTTGACAGATGCTGAGTAAAGGCATCCAATGCAGCAGAGGCTTCTTTTGATCCTCCCCCCCCCCCCAGGAGCCAGGGTCTCACGGAGCTGGGGCTGACCCTGAGCTCCTGATTCTCTGGCCTCTGCCTCCCACGTGCACATCCAGGTATGAGGCACAGCAGAGTCCTGACGAACACAGTCAGGCCTGAGGAACAGGGTGTCAGGAGGAGGGAAGAAGTAGGAGGGGGACGAGTTTGGGAAGCTGGAATTGGTTGCTATGGTGTGAATGACATGGCCTCTATTTAAAGAAAATGGAGGGATCATGAAAATTCTGAGTTCTGAACCTTCTTAGGTATTTTGGGCTTCAGTAATTTCTGAAAGAAGGAATAGAATCTTTACAAGAAGCTATGATCTGGATCTCAGGTAGAGATCTGCAGCAGGCTCCTGGGAGTGATCTTGATTGACTCAAAGTAAGATGCTTCAAGAACAGTGGCACTCTCCTTCCTGTCAGGGTCTGCCTGCTCCTAGGGTAAATATCTACACTAAGGTACACACAGAGAAGTGGGATGAATATCCAAGAGTATAATCTGAGCTGGTTACTGGCAAAGTTAATAATTAACTTCAAATGCATACTCATTCACTAACTCACTCACTCACTCACTCACTCACTCACTCAGAAAACAGCCTCACTAATATGACAGACGAAGACGGTAAGAAACGGTGTGGTTAACATATCCTGCTTGCCTGAGGCTCCTTCAGTATTAGCACAGAAAGTTCCATGTCACTGGGCATTCTGGTGCACACCTTTAATCCCAGCATTAAGGAATCAAAGATCAGAGGCAAGTAGATCTCTGTAAGTTCAAAAGACTTGGCTGGTCTACATAGTAAGTTCTAGGCCAGCCAAAGCTACATTGTGTGACCCTGTCTTAAAAAAGTCCCATGTCTGTGCCAACCTGGGCAACCTAGGATATCTGATTGACCTTTTAACAAAGGACTGTATCCTGGGTTGATTTTGTTTTGTTTGCCTTGACAGTATGGTTGTGATAACACACTTTTCAGGTGAAGCAGCCTCAACCAAGGCTGCCCATCAGCATTCAGTCCCAAGGAAGATGGCTTGAGTGTCTCATCTTCGAGCTTTCTAGGTAATTATGCTCTGAAGGTCTGAGGGCTAAGTAATAAGTGCATCTGAACAACGGAGAGCCTCTTAGAGCATCTACGGAAATATTTGTACAGATCTTAGAATGGATAAAATCAGGTCAATGAAATAAAGACTTTTGGCAATTAGTTTATCCTCTGGAAAGGACAAAGCTTTAGTGTTCAGTAGAGGATGGAAGGATTTAAATCTGATCTGGAATGTGGGTGAACAAGATGGAACTAAGTGGAACTTAAGCCTGAGATAATGAAATTCTTTTCAGCTTTAACTCCCTATAAATGAGCTGTGCTGGTTGCAGAACTTTACCTAGGAGTGGCTAGCCCAGGGTTTGCTGACTGGCATAGGGGCAGCTGGCTGGCATAGGGATGGCAGGCTAACCCTGGCTTTGTCTTATAAAACACAGTCAGGAGGAAAAGTGCAAGGGGGTGGGGTTTCTATATGAAGTCCTCCATTCTTTTGATAGAGAAAAGAACTTCATGTACTCTGCCAGAGACATCTGAATCAGTGTGGGGGGTTCTGGTAAGGTACTTCCAATTATTTAAAAGTTTCGTGGCACACTAGGGCAAAAGTGCCTTTATCTTCATTATTTCTAGCAAATACTGTAAATATAGAATGCAGAGCCAGGGTTTTGTTTGTGGTGGGCGAAAGGAAAGTGGAAATGACAACACAGGAAGGGGTTGGGGGCGGAGGGATGCTGAGTGGCAAGGAACACCTGCTGCTCTTCCAGAGGACCCCGTCCAGTTCCCAGCGTCCTCTCCGGCTCTCAAACAAGTGTAACTTCAGCTCTAAGGGCTCTGATGCCCTCTTTTAGCCTCCACTGGGTACCTGTACACAACTACCATACCATCACATAGACACACGTAGACACACACACACACACATACACATGGAGGGAGGGAGGGAGTGGGGGAGGGAGGGAGAGAGAAGAGAGATAATAAAATCTCCAATAAGAATCAATATTGTTTGAGAGAAAAATGAAAAGCAGTTTTTCTCTGCCGTTATCAGGAATTCTTATGAAGAGAGTGGGCCAGGTGTGTGGGAGGAGGGGAGGAGCCACAGTCCAAGTCCCGATGAAATCAATTTTCAAAAATGCCTCTAGAAAATTTCTTCGTGACATCTTTAATGACTTAAGAGTCTCCCACCCCCTACCCCCAGCCAACAGCTAAGTCCAGAGAAGGAGATCCTCTAGTGTTTTAGAGCCAGCAACCAGAGACCATGGCGAGGGACTAAAACCACAGGTTAACTACGGTTGAGAATGATTCAGTGGGAGCCTGGCTGCTCTGGGTCTGCGCCCTGGTGAGGGAGAGCAAGGGAGTAAGGGGAGAAACCAGGGCTGACTCAAGGTGACCTCCTGAAGGGCCACCAGTGTCGGCCATTCACTGTGACTGTGCAAGGCGACTTCCCCAAAGCAGTGCTGCGAGAGGACACGGGGGGTGGGGGGTGCAAGATGGTCAACTGTTGTTTTTGGCATGGTGTTGGAATGGGTGTGAACCTTGCGTCAAGTGTCCGGCATTTCTCAAACCCACACAACAACACTCAGGTCTAGGTGACACAGGTAACAACGGGTGGCAGGAGAAAGCTATTCTATTTCTGTCTCTGAGGAAGCCATAGACATGGCTAGGGGTCTGTCATACTGCCTTCCCTCACTGGATCTGAAAGGGGAACCTAACTGTCTCTTACATCCAGTGAAGATAGCAGGTCTACTGCAGGCTTGTCTGTTAGTCTGGCTCGCTTCCCCTAAATCCCTTCATCTTTAGCTAGAACATGGCTGGCACAGACACGCCCAGCCGGCTAGTGAGTGAAAAGGCACAGCCCGGCTTCCCATGGGGAAATGTACACACTGTAACAATAAGTGCCACCTGCTGCCTGGGTTCACTTTCCAACCTGCACCTGCCAGCAGAGACCAGCCAGGGCCCCAGGGGGAGGCTGGGAACAATTATGCCCTGACTAATTTAAGACCAGAAAAAAAAAATCATTTAACAAAACACACCTTCTTCCAGAGACAGGTCAGGGCCCTCTTGACAAACAGCTCTGTCAGTGCTAAAGGGACAACTGACCCCCCCCCCCGCCCCCACCCCCGATGCTGCTGAACCAACTGGAGCTAGGGCAGTTTCTTGGTTTCTCTTGGCCAACACAGATCGCATTTGCCAAAATCTGAACCTCTTTCACCTATGTTTGCTTATGGAAAAACTAAGAGACAGAATGAACCAGACTTAAGGCTGAGAAATCCCAGGAGCCCTGTGCTGTCTTGTCAGGCATGTGGCACTCTATCTGGGGTATGGGACATGTCCTCCAGAAGGGAGATGGAGGCAACGGGATTCTCATGAAAGCAGATGAGAGGCAGCCACTGGAAACAGAAGTTGTCTGTTGGAGATGGGAGAAGGACTCACTCTGGCTAAAAGGGAGTGGGTAAGAAAGGGTTTTCTATCTTGGAATCTGATGTACCTTATGATTTTGTTATAAGAGTTATTTTGGTTTATTTAGTGATTTAGCTATATAAGGAGGTGGCTCAGCAGGTAAAGGGCCTTCCAAGCAAGCCTAAGGACTTGAGTTTGGATCCCGGACATCCACATAAAAGCCAAGCCATGGGGCGGCCATAACTCATGGGGGTGGGGGGTGCGGCAAGGAACAAGGACAAGGACAAATGGATTCTAGCGATTACTGGCCAAACAGCTCAGCTGAACTGATAAAACTCCAGGTTCAGCAGACACCCTGTCTCAAAACATAAAGGTGGGGAGTGGCCAAGGGAGACACTGGATATTGACATTTGGCCTCCACATGCACATAAAAGCAGGATTATCTGCACACACACACCCCAAGAAAGGGTACTTTGGTGGAAAACAAGAGAGATCTGGAGTAGCCAGAGGACAACAGTCCTGGGGCAGGCCCTTCTTGGACTACGAGAGAGTGTTGTGAGAGATGAGGATGGACGAGTACGTGTGGACTTGAGGAAGCCAACCCAAGTACAATTATGACAACTGGGTGGGTCGGAGGCAGAGAGGCAGTGTGGGACACTCCCGGGGAGGCTGAAGGGAGTGGTGGTTAGACGGCTGAGCTGTAGGCTTAAGGTCTGTGGATTTTATTATATGCAAATGATTACCCCTAAAGTAGTAAAAAGAGAGACTAGTAATAAGAGTGCCTGCTTATTCTACAGCAGGGGTCAGAGAGGAGAGACAGACAGATGAAGTCTCCCTATCCCCCTGCTTAGCGTCTTTCCTTGTGCTATATTCTCCCCAGCCCACTAAGGAGCTTTTATAACAAAATCTTAAACTGCATCAGAGTCTAAGAAGCCGTCCCCAGCTTACCTATTCCCCTTAGACACAATGAGCCCTCCTCACATCTCCAGTGCATAACTTCTTTCCTTTGTTTGTTTTTCCAAACAGGGTTTCTCTGTATAGCCCTGGCTGTCCTGGAACTCACTCTGTAGACCAGGCTGGCTTCGAACTCAGAAATCCGCCTGCCTCGAAGTGTATAACTTCTATTTCCATCCCCCTGGAGACTGTGAGCAGGGATGCCAGGACCATAGGAGGTTCACGCTAAAGACCGAGAAAGGAGGTCTGCCAGGCCCACTGGAATAGAAGGAAGTACGCCCAGAGGAGCCATGCTGTCTGGGTTCCCTGGACCTAGGCTTGAACCCTAGTTTACATTTCTCTACATCCTTGTAATCTGAGCACTTGGAAGGATGACGCCAGATAGTGAACAAGAGGACAGCTTGGGGTGCGCGTCAGGTTCAAGGCTGAACTGCTAGTATCAGACCCAGGCTCATAAACCGAGGATTTAACTCAATGACAGACAAGAAAAACCCACAAGCCAGGGCACAGGTAACAGCATGGCAGAGCTGGGTTAAAGCAAGTTACCATTTGGGGCCAGGATGTACTCAGCTCAGTGGCAGAGGACTTGCCTAGCACATAAAAGGCCTTTGGGTCAATTCCCTGCAATACACACACACACACACACACACACACAGAGAGAGAGAGAGAGAGAGAGAGAGAGAGAGAGAGAGAGAGAGAGAGAACAAGAACAAAGAGATATACCATCCTGATTTAGTTGAAGGCAAATATATACAGAAGACCCCAGAGATGCTCATTCAAACAGCAATTAGATTAGAAGAATTACAGGTGGTTTTTGTGTGCCTTGTTTTCTGAATTTTTTATTCTGAAGAAAATGGAGATCTATATCACCCTCCAGAGTCTTCTCATTGCTCCTCATTGAGCTTCGGTCTGCTTGTTTCACTAAAAGCAAACACTTCTGGAATTGCTAGGTAAATATTGACAGGTTGCTAAGTGAATAGGAGGTGCATCATCCCCGCTAGCAGCCCTCCTCCAAACATCACAGGATTGTCTGTGATGTATCTTTGCGTCAATTATTTAAATCAGACTTAAAAGCTGACTCAACGCCAAGAGGTGAACAAACAAACCCTCTCCACTCTTTCCTTTGAATGTTCCCCTTTCATCTGCTTCTTTCCTATCTGAGCAAGAGGCTCTGTCTGGATTTGCATGCCAGCTGTAAGCAGCCGCCTGAGTTGGGCTCCTGGGCGATGCTGGCATTCACTGTGAACCAGCTACTTGAACCTTCCAGCAGAGGTGACTGTTTGTGGAGCCCGGAGGCAGCTTCCTCCTAGGAGAAGAACTTCAAAGTCCCACGAGCAAGTTTTTTATCCACACTAGCCATTTCCTACCCTCCCTCAACTTCAAACACAAGTGAAGCCACTCCGGAAATCTGTCTCAGAGAAACATGGTGGCTTCTACCAGAGAGATTAGAAACTGGCAAGCAGGAACTGAAGGCTACCTAGTGGAGAACCCTGCTAACAACCCTTCCGTGGGACAGCCTCGCTCTTCTGCACGCTTCCCTGTATCCTGAGAGCACTCCTTGTCCACTTCTCTCCAGGGACAAGAAGGGGACCCACTCTCCACTCTGTTAGACTGGCTTAGTGTCAAGCACAGTTTCCCAATCCTTAAAAATGACAGGAAAAAATGAGTTTGGCTTCCAAGTTATTGAGAGGATCTGATGGCAGGACATATCTGCGGGGTGCTGAGTGTCACACATGGACAAAACTGTGTGAGAACAGTTTGCTACAATGACACGAACACAGACCGAACTCTAACCAGAAGGAAGACAATGGGTAAAAAACAAAAAACAAAACAAAAAACCAAAAACCCAAAAACCCAAATCTAAGAGGAACAGAATCCCTTGGTTCCAAATCATTTGTCATGTTCAAGTTAGAAGGAGCTTGTGTGTTCAGAATTCTTGTAACTGAAGAAAAAGGACTTGGAAGTAGATGCTTCCTGGAGACCTCGTCTTTCACGCCTACCTTTTCAAGCCAAGGCTAACTGCTAAACAATCAGCCCTGCCTTTAACCTAGGCATCCTGGACTGTCCCAACGCAGGCTGTGCTGGAAGAAAGCCTGGGCGTTGGTCAGTGAAAGGGAACTCTGTGCTGTTGCCACAGGCTCAGGCTGATGCCCTATAAGGATGGACCAGGGCCGTTCCACCACGCCAGGAGTCAGTCAACTCAATAGCAGTCTCGAGGTCACCACCACAGGCTCATGCAGGAATAGGAGTCACGGAATGAAGAAAGCCAAGGGAGACTGAAGGGCTTCAAGTGTTTGGTTAATTTTAAAAGAAAACTCAGATAAGGGGGTAAGAGCTGCCGGAAGCAGCTGTATTTATGCCATGCACAAACAGGACAGACTCAATCCTTGATAGTATCTTTCTGGAGCCTGAGCAAAGGCAAGGAGAGCCCCCATGGCTCCTCCCTCTAATCCAGCTGTCCCCAACCTGTGGGCACGTCCGTCCCCTTCGGTAAACCTCCATCCCTGAACATATTGACACTACAAATGAAATAATTTGATGGTTGGGTTGGGGGCCACCACAACATGAGGAACTGTATCAAACGGGTCACGGCACTGGGAAGGTTGAGAACCATGGGTCTGACTCCTTAGGAATCAATGCTGAGTACAAACACTCATGTTTGTACACAGATACATTTACACGGTTGTTGGTTTGTTGTTGTTTTTTTAAAAACACTTTGGTGTTATGGTTTTGAAAGGGAAGAGACCCCCTCACGCAGACTCATTTATTTAAACAGGCAGTAGTGCTGTTCTGGCTGGGTGTGGAACCTTTTGGACATGAGGTCTGGATGACAGATCCAGGGCCGCTGGGATGGTTTGAGGCCTGGCTCTGGCTTCCTGACTGCAGACACCAGGCACCTCACACTACTGCTCCAGCCTCAGGATGTTCCCACCCCAAGGCCTCCCTCACCAGGATGGACTGAATCCTCTCTACAGTGGGGCCAAGTAAAAACTCCCTCCCTAAGCTCCTGTCAGGCAAGTATTGGTGACGAGAAAATTAACTAATAAATTTGGTCTCCTCTCCTCTCTCCTCCCCTCCCCTCCCCTCCCCTCCCCTCTCCCCTCCCCTCCCCTCCCCTCCCCTCCCCTCCCCTCCCCTCCCCTCCCCTCCCCTCCCCTCCCCTCCCCTCCCCAAAAGAGAGTGGACCAGGAGGTTTCTGCTCTTCCCGCCAAGTGTTAGAGACTTGCTAGACATATGCTAAGGAGACGCAGTGTGAGGAGGACACCTCTCTGAACAGCCATAGCCCTTGAGGCTCAGTGGGGTGAATGGAGCAAGCTATGAGACACACAAATGGATATGGGGAGTTGATCAACTAAAAAGAGGGCATGGAATGCTTCAAACCTGCCGCTTGGTTGAACCCCAAAGGAGGACCCAGTTAACCTGAGTCGGTGGGACATTTAACACTGCCTGTCTTGGAGGCAGGCTCTGAGTCCCGATAGATCTCCCTACATCTTTTGTTTTCCTCTCTCAGAGGGATGCAACCTGCCTCCAAAATGCAGGTGTGGCCCACAGAGATCAGAGGGGGCACCCCCTTCAAGTGTGTTTCTTTGGTTAGTGCTCTAGACACTTTTTAGTGTCCAGGGGATATAGAGGACCCCATGACAAGGACTTTGTGGTTCTCAGTGATAACCACATCCCTGGATGAGGATGGCTTCTCTGTCTTCAGAGTGGCAAGAGTTAAAATATCCCAATTGGAGGAGATCAACTAAAACAATCTTTATTCTTCCTTCCAGGAGGTACCTGAATGGAGCTATCAGTCAAAAATTGGGCCAAGGATAGACCAAATTCAACCACTAAGCCAAAATTTAAAAATTGCAATACAGGAAATACATACATATATCTAATTTCTCGCAAACTGTCCTTGATTTTATATCTACCCAAAAATGTCTACTCTTTCCTGCAAAGTCCTTGTCATGGATGATAATGATGATGACATCATGCTGTGAGGGACAGAATGTTCCCAAGCAATATAGGTATGATTGTCTTGCACCACTCATTATTCAAACATTAGCGGGCTACCAAGACTCTTTTAAGCACCACTGTGGCCTTTTCTCATCTACGCCTTACAGATGCTATATGAGAGCCATTTTGTTCGTTTGCTTGCTTGCTTGTTTTGTATTTTGCAGTGCTGAGACTCGAACCATGGACGACAAGCGAGTCCTCGCCCACTCAACAGCAGCCTTAGGCAGCTCAGCATCACACAAAGCCATGTCAAACAGCGAGTGGGGACAGGCAGGACAGTGAACTCACTCTTTGGTCAGAAGAGGACAGGATTTGAGCAGGAAACGTGAGAGCCCGGAGTCCTGGAAGTAGAGGTCAGGAGGGGCAGTAGGGCTCTTCAGGTTCAAACACCGCACGATGACGTAGAGAACGGCAGCTACGGCAGCCAGCTTCACCCCGTCAAACACGGCGGGGAGCTCGGGGGTCTCTAGCATGGCATTCATCTTGATCTAGAAAACAAAGGCACAGGGTTCACAAACAAAGCCAGGACACGGAGGGTGGAGCCCATCTCATGGCAGAGGCATGACCCACTCTGGATATGTTTCACACACACCCACAGGGCGCTTGCGTGCTCCACAGATCCCCCATCATCACCCGACAGCACCAACGCCCAGCCAGTACCCATCACCAGGAAAACAGTTCTAAAGTGCCGACTAAGGAGGGTACTGTGTTCTTCCCGTAATCTCATGAGCAGTTCAGAACAAACAGGAAAATGTACAGTAGTAGAGTCTTTTTGAGAGTGGGGAGAAGCAGGGCCAGTTAGGGAGGCCTGGGGGTAGTGATCTGCTCTTTCTGAACAAAGCCACTTCAATCCCTGGAGACTTTAACGGCACCTGGAGCACCAGGTGTGTTAAGTGTTGTTCCCAGCTTTGAACAGCAACATGGGACCATGGGGGCCAGGTAAAGCTGTGCTGCATGTTGGGCCCACATCTCTATCTTCAGAGTGGGTCAAGAGAAAGTCTCCTCGGCCACACACATCCATTTGCTTCACGGAGTCCACGACTCTGGAGCTCTAGTTCAGCCTTGGCTCAGGTCATGGTAGTCCTGGCTCCTGAGGCTTTCAGGCCATGTGAAGAGGAGCCAATCAATTAAAACAAGCCTTTTCCTTCCTTCCAGGAGGTTCCTGAATGCAGCTATCGGTCAAAAATCGGGCCAAGGACAGACCAAATTCAACCACTAGACCAAAATTTAAAAATTACAATACAGAAAATGCATGCATACATCTAACTTCCCGCAAACTGTCTTAATACTTCACATTAGAAGGTAAGCACTCTCTTATATACAAAGCACACACACACCATTTCAGACACATCAACAACACCATCTAGTATTTTCCTAACATCAGAATTAGGCCTTAAGAATTAGGCTAACCAGCCAGGCATGGTCATACACCTGGATCGGGAGTTCACGGCCAGCCTGAGCCATATGACATCCTGTCTCACAATGAAATGGGGGGGGGGGGGAAGGTTAGCACAAAACTAACAAAAAGAGAAAATGCAGTTCTCATAGCTCCGGTAACTATGGTAACTGCTTTCTCTGGAATGATTTCAACTAGCCGCTGCTAAAAACAGTTACGAGAACCCTGGCAGCCAATGATGGAGACGAACCGGGCAGGGTGAAAAAAAATCTCCAAAATGTGTATAATAGACTGAAGGCCCCGGACACCTAAAGAAACTCCAGAGGGGCCTTGGAGACTCCTCTAAGGTGACACAGACACAGGACCAAAAATCATTTTGGGAAATCTCTGGCAAGGTCTCCAGTCTGGTGAGAAACAGATCAAAGGCCACAGCCTCTTACACAGCATTCTGTAAACTTCCCAGAGGGCTGGCAAAATGGTTCCGTGGGTAAAGGCGCTTGCTGCCAAGACTAATGACCTGAGTTTGATTCCCAGAACCCGCATGGAAAGAGGAAAATGACCGTCACCAGCAAGTTGGCCCCTGACTTCCACACATGCGCTGTGCCATGAGCACAGCCACACATAAAAGAAATGCTTTAAAAAAAGCTTTAAAAGTTAAGGTTGTCCTCCACTACATAGCCACACTCAAGGCCAGCTGGGAACACACGAATCCCTTAATAATAATAATTATTATTATAATAATAAATTTAAAAGACAACATCTCTGACCTAATTTTGGATTTCTTTTGGTTTTGCTGCTGGTGGTGGTGTTTTTGAGGCAGGGTCTCTCTGTGTAGCCCTGGCTGTCCTGGAACTCACTCTGTAGACCAGGCTGGCCTCAAACTCAGAAATCCACCTGCCTCTGCCTCCCGAGGGCTGGGATTAATGGTGTGCATCACCATGACCATCCCTGAAAACGTGGCTTGAAAGAAAAGCAGAAGTGAACAATCTACAGGAGGTCCCACAGTGTCCCTGACTTCCTTCCGTGCTGGTGAAATGGAAGTAACCTTTACATGTTTCTCTGTCCTTGTGGGAGCGAGAACAGAGACCGGCCATGCTGGTTTTCCCAGTCTCCTTGCTGCTCAAGTCTAGCAACTCATCGAAAGCTCCTTCCCAACCAGGCATTGGTTGCTGTAATACACGGGAGGTGAAACAAAGGCAAGAGTGAGTCTCTGAAGTACATACCTATGTCGCTTATTCCTCTCTCGGAGAATACGGGCTTATTCCTCTCTCGGAGAATACGGGCTTTCCTTGAAGGGGTGTCCAGGTGGGCCAATCAGATCTGATCTTGTATTCAAATTAACCTAAAAGCTGAAAAGAATGGGATTCAGGTGAGGTTTTACAGGAAGAGAAAGAACCCTTTCTTTTTGTTGTTCGGAGACAGAGTCTCCGTAGCAGCCCTAATGGGTGGGTGTTGAACTCATGGCACTCCTCCTGCCTGCCCCCCCCCAAGCTCTGGCATTAGGGCATGTGCCATCATGCCTGGCCAAGAACCTATTTTAATGGGAACATAAACAGTCTTCCTTTCCTTCTCTGCACTTAAAGTCTTTAAGGAAAGGGCAATTCCTTTAATTCACGTGTCTGCCGTGGTCTCGAATGCTCTCACAAACTGGCTCTGGGGGGGCTGTGTGGGCCCTCAGCCCCGCAGTGCTCACTGGTGCTGGAGAAAGAGTTCTTCTACTACAGCAAACTCAAGCTGCTTTTACCCTTTGTCCCATGACCTGCTCTGTAACAGTGCTGACAGGATAGGTGTCATCGCTGTGACCACTGACCTAACTGAGAAGTCTTCAGAGCGAGAAAGACATGGGGAAAAAGCAAAGTCAGGAGCAGTATGGAGGACAAACAGAAGAGTCCAGAGGCTGGCCCCGAGTGACAGGTGTATGTGCTGGGTTCAAGCTCCATTTGTTTCCGATTCACCACACTTCAAAGACTTAAGATGAAAGGCCGGTGAGGGAGAGAGGCTCAACTACCCCTCAGCGCGATCCTGCTCTACCTCAAATCTGTATGAGCTTTCCATAGTCCGAACGAGCCCCAGGGGCCAGGGTGCAGTGAGGCAGGAACTGCAGAGCAGTGTCCCCAGCCACATCACAGGCCACCTGAGCTCAGCTGCAGGATGAAAAAAAGGCTCAGCCCAGACTTAAGATCTAAGCTGCTGACCCACGGCCTGGTGTTAGCTTTGCCTGGCTTTAGTAGTGGCGGTGAGACCTAGGTCCCCTGTCTCAGAATTTCTTTTATGTAAAAGAAGAGTTTACACCACCGTTATTTATGGATGCTTTTACTATAAAATTTCCAATGACACATACGGAAATACTATATACCTACATCTCTGTGATGCTAGAAGTGTCAACTCTAGGTGTAAGATATTTAAATTGCTACTTATTAGAGTGTTTTCATATATTTTTCAAAGTTCACAATGACTTTTAACTATTTTTGTTGCTAGAGAAAAAGCTTAAGAGCTGGGGGTGGAACCCAATGGTAGGACACTTCTAAAAGGTGCAAGGCATTGGGTGCAATGCTTGGTACCACAAGGAAGGAAAGGAAGGAAGGAAGGGGGAGGGAGGGAGTTGGGAGGGAGGAAGGAGAGAGGGAAGGCTGGCTGGCTGGCTGGCTAGGCTTTACGATAGCAACTAACAAAACATATGAAAAAAAGTTAAAATCTAGTACAAGAAAAATAAACACACCAACAAACACAACAGCTCTGTGTGTAGCTCAGCTAGATTGACTCTGAGTTTTCTGCCCACCAGAGGAGAAAGAGAAACCCAGTCAGGTCAGGGGTACACGGAGTGGAAAGAGTTAACGGCAGAGCAGTCTTACCCCTTAGACACTTGGCACACACTTAGTGGAAAGAGGGCTTTTCTGGCACAGAGTTATTTTAAAGATTTGCAGGACTTTATAGAGGAGACGTAGATTGACAGGCAGTCCTCCTACAACTTTATTTTAAAATAGTAAACGCAGCAAAGAATTAATTTCTTCGACCCTTGAAAAATGCCAGGGTTTTAAAAATTCAGTTCAGGGTAGGCAATTCCATGGGTGGTTTATAATTATTATGGCCTAAATCCACAGCCTTGGCCCAAGGCTAGAGTCTGAGGGTCTTGGGCATCAAGCCAGCTCTGTATGTCCCTAGGCAGTGCACCCTTAAATCCTAGCAGGCTTAAGCGGCCGACCACTTACTGGGTGCCTAGCATGACACAGAACCACATTAAGTACCATTTACAAACAACCAGGGGGAAAAGAAGCTAAGGTTCTATGTGCCTTAGGGTCTTGGCAGTGAGAGCCATAAAGCAAGGAACCTGGAACCACTATGTCCAGAACTGGACCTCAGAGTATCAAGTCCAGGGTTTTAGAAGTGTGTTTATGTCGATGTAGAAAACAGCTACCTATCTACCTTCCCGTCATTCTATTTAGGTATTAAACTAGGAATTATCAGACAATCCGAAAACCAAACTCTTCACATCCATTTGAACTCGTCTTACAGATCATTTATGGTGATTACTCTCTCCATTTTTCTTTCTTTTTTACAAATCTGACCTGCCCCTTAACATTAAATATTCTGAACTTTGTCTAGACATAGAATATACCAGACCACCTTGAATGTGGGAGGTTTCATTTGGTCTTGGAAGCGAAGCAAGGTCAGACCTGGTCATTACTCAATGCCTTGAACTATTTGGAATGCTCCCTGCCTCTGTGTTCTAGGTAGAGGAAATCCAGTTGAAATAGGTCCTAAGCAGTCTTACATGGTGGGATGTCCCGGACGGGCTGGTGGGCTGGCTTTGTGAAGCAAGCGAGTGAGCCTCTCCCCACCTCCACCTGTCTCCGTCTCCTGCTTCTGAGGCGCTGGGCTTCCCACGCACCCGTGTGAATCTGTAGGTTACTATCGTCCAGTCCTGCTCTTTTATGAGTAAATTTAGGTCCTGGAACTGATAGTTAGTATTCCATTTGTCACCTACTTATCACAAAAAGTGCAGGGAGCTGCTAAATGCACAGCATCTGGTCATTAAGGGAGCTCTCAGCACTGCTGCTGGACTCTAAGACATGCTCAGCTGGTCTTTCCACCCATGCCGAAGATCTGGGCTGTGCCTCCCACGCTTCGCACTGCTCATCCGTGGCCAAGGGCATCACTTAAAGATGGAGGGCTCTGCATTGGCAGAGGTCCTGAGACTTGGGAACTAGAACCTGTTCTGCCTGGTCACCTTGGAAAAGTCACTTAGCTTTTCGGGGCCCTAAGGGTCTCAGTTGTAAAACGAGAGGCTTGGATTAGAAGTAGGAAACACTGAAGAATTCTTTCAGTATGAAATGTCTAAGAGTCCAGGGACATGATTGCAGCCCTTGGTTAAAACGCACGGGGAAGGTGGGGACTCATCCCCTGCCTCCCTGCCTCAGACCACACATAATAAAATCCACAGACCCTGAGGCCGTTGCTCACTCTTCAGATCAATTATATACTTTCAAGCTGTGTCATTTGTACCAATAACCCCACTATTCTATTCCAGTAAGTGTCTCAAAATATCGGTTATTACCATCATCACTACTAAATTCTCTCCCCTTTCATCTCTGTAAACGTAATCTAACACACAGAAATCACACGAAGGACATCCAGCCAGGGAGCACAAGGGCCCCATCAAACAGTGAAACAGCTGATTACCTGCACGGACTTCCTCCAAGATTAAAACCAATCCCAGGGCATTCTCTTCCTCCGCAGAGGAGCCCTACTAGACTGAATACATCACTCGATGATGGACAGTGATCGTCAAGTTCCCCAAAGGGTTCTCAGAAGTGGGCCATGCTGATACACACCCAGAGTCCCATGACTCAGGATAGGGAAGCAGGTCGAGGGTAATATAGCAGGCCAGCTTGGCTTGCAACACAATGAGATGCTTCAAGCTGTGTTGCTCCTTGCTTTATAGTAACCTCCTTCCAATAACCCCACCATGTCCTGCAAAGGATTCCTTCTGCTGAAGCCAAGCCCACTGTCTGTACTTAGCTCCCCTTGCAGGGAAGGCCATGCCTTTCCCCCACGGGACCCGTAACCCGAAGCTGGCACACAGAAGGCCTCTGGCAACTGGAGGTGTTAAGGTGTCAACGAACAACTCTGCCACAACAACATGGCCTACGTCCACTCCATTCCATCCTAATGTGACAAAAAAAAAAAAAAAAAAAAAAAAAACAAGACAAAACAAGACGCTCCTAGTGTGGGCAGCACAACTCCTTTGAAGAGAAAGGAAGTAGGAAGAGAGACAGTTTCTGCCGTTTCACTGAGAAGTCAGGGCTGCCATTCGTCACAGGAGGTAAGCGCTAAGTCCAGAAGGTGACCAGGAGAAAGCCCAGTGCCCACCTCTGAGACGTGTCTCTGCACCTGGAGCAGTCACTACTTGTATATATTACTTCTCTATTATTGTGATAAAACGCCATGAGCGAGGCGTTTGGGCTCATTGTTCTAGAAGGCTAGTGTCAGTGATGGAGAGCAAAGGTGTGTGTGTGTGTGTGTGTGTGTGTGTGTATGTGGGGTGGGGGGGAGTGTTCGGGCACTTCTATCTCCATTCAAACTATCAGACCCCCATAGATGGGAGATGTTCAGAGGAACGTCCAAGAGGTTCTGAGATTCGGCCTCATCTACTGAGAATTGGGCAACCCCTAAACATCTGGGTTCCATTCCTGGGAGCTCTAACACCCTGGGTGGTTGCACATCTGAGCCAGCCAGAAGAGGTCCACCTGGTTGACATCTTTTCCCTCCAGGTTTGGGGAGGATAAAGTGATCACTTGTGTGCTCAGGGCTGAGAAAGACCCTCCTTTTGGACCACCACTTGTACAAACTCCCACGTGAGGAGCCCTGGCAACTGCACCAATTCTTATTTCAAACGATGCCAAGAGGCATTTACTTTTCTGCTTCAGCACTGAGTAACTAACTAGCTGTTTCCCACCACCCAGGCAGAGCAGAGCAGGTTCCCCAGGCTGACACTGCTGGAGCAGAGAGACTGAAAGCTTCAACGAAGAAGACTCCTCACTAGCCAGCTACAGCAGCACACGTGCAATCCCAGAACACACACACACACACACACACACACACAGGTAATAATAGTTTTGTTTAACTGTATTCATCTACAAAGTCACAAGGTCATAAACTATGGAAGTTTTCAAGGATAGTTTCTGAGCTCCCAGTCAAAAACAAGAACCAGGGGCTGGAGAGATGCTCAGTGGTGGGGGCTATTTGTTGCTCTTTTTAAGGACTCGAGTTCAGTTCCCGGATCCACATGGAGGCTCACAAATACCCGTAACTCCAGTTCCAAGGCATCTGACACCTCTCTGACTTCTGTGGGTATTGGGCATACATGAAGTACACATGCATACATGCAGGCAAACACTCATACACAGAAGACAAAATAAACCGCAAAAGCATTTTTCTCCCAGAGACAAAGTCTCTATGTGTAGTGTTGGCTGTCCTAGAACTTATTCTGAGACTAGACTGGCTTCGAGAGATCCGCCTGTCTCTGCCTCCCAAGTGCTGAGATCAAAGGGATTTTTTTTTTTAAAGAAAAGCAAGAACATGCTGACTTCACACTGAAATGTCAGGAATGGCTAGTAACCCACCAGCTTTCAGGAAAAAAAAAAGGCTCAGGGAACTAAAAATACCTGAAGACTGAGTCACCCCGAGCTTTTAATTGGGCGCTGTGCGTTTAGTGAACTGCTGAAGAGAAGCTGGTCTCTCCCGCTTGCAAAGAAGCTGAGAAGAACATGCCACCCTCCTCCTAGAGAAGGGTGGGGAACCTGCCTCTCCCCAGAGCAGAAATGTTCTCTACTATAGAGAGACCAACCCAGGCTGAGAAGGAACAACAAACAAAACAGAAGCGGGCACTTTCCTCTAGAGAGATCCCATACTCTTCAGAGAGGACATTTCTAAGAAAACAGTTTAACCGGAGATTCAATAGCTCCACGTAGTGTATTTCTAAAAACCTATACTAAATTGAACTCTAATATCAAAGCAAATTCTCAGCTTACCAGAACTGGGCAAATCAATGCCACTTTCTCATTTGCTTCCTGGACAGACCACCCTCATCCCCCCCCCACACCCACCCACCTCTTTTCCTTTTTTCTTGAGTCTCATGCACTCCAGGCAGATCCAGAACTTCCAGAGCAGCCAGGGTGAGTGACCTTGAATGGGGATCCTCTGCCCCCCCACCTCTGGAGTGCTGTGATTCACGCCACGAGTCGCCTGCCCAGTTTCGCTGTAGGGACCCAAGTCAGCGCTCCATGCGTGCTAGGCAAACATTGCACCAACTCAGCCTCCTCCCCAGGCCTGTCTACTCCATTTTTTCCAGAGAAGGGCCCAAGTGTAGAGAACAGCTCTGCATCTACAGCAGAAAGACACCCAGGGCATGTTTCACATAGACCTGTGGAGAAGCTTCCCGAAAGGAGGGAACAGGCTGGCGGGGTGCAGGTGGGAGTCGGACAACCTTGCATCTCACCAGGGTAAGCATCAAACAGAGCAGATTTGCATGGAGATGGTTTGCCAAGCCCTTAACCTCCCCACAGCGGAAACCCATTCCCCCAGGCCCACTGGAGCTGAGCTAACTCTCTCCTGCCCCTCTCAGCTCTGTGGCTCTTATGAAGTCTACCAGCTGTGAGAGCAATAGAGCTCTCCTCCAGGCTGTACCACCGGGCCCTTTAATACAAGCATAGACAGTAATGGCAACTCCCACATCTTCCTTTTCCTGAGACTGACGGGAGCTCCCGGGGCAAGAGAATGTAGTGTGCACAGCATTGGAAGGCATGCTTTTCTTCAAGTTGTAAAAGTACCATGGAAGCTATGAGTAGAAACAGGAGCCTCTGCCAGGCCACAGTAGCAGGCCTGGACGTCACATGGCTCCACCGAGTCTCAGACAACAGGTGTGAGCAGCCAACACAGATAAGTACAAACCACTGACTGACACTGAGGGCCCTGGGCTAAAATGAAGGAAGGGGTAGTGTGGGTTAGCCTCTGTTACCAGTCATGTGGATTCAGAGAACTGAAACTTCTAGGGTACAACCCAGGTGTGGTAAGACCCAGAAGGTCTGGAGTCTGGATGTCAGAGGAGAAACAGTCTCATTTGTATCCTCTCTCTTTCTACCAATGGCATCTAGAGTTGCTCTCCCTGGAACATACTGTGCTGTGCAGCTTTGGATAGGTCTCTTGCTCGAGAGCCCACATGGTCTATCCAAACACAGGTTTTGGAGTCAGAGGCCCTGATTTGGAGTCCCGGTTCTGCCAACTAATCTTAGGTAAATCATATAAGCTTCATGTTAATTTGTACTTTCTTCTAAAAATGAGAGAGCATAAGTTCCTTTACACGCTAAGGAGGGAAGGAAGCTGCCGGGTTAAAGTACGTGGGTTAAAGATGTTTTCAAATGACAAAGTATCTACAGACATTTGAAAGGCTCACAAAAGATTTTCAATTCCTTATAGGAAAACTACCTTAATATTTCAGGGTTAGAGAACTGTGAGTCTGAAAGCCACAGGAAGGGACTTTTAAGACACGTGGCCAGGCATCTGTCTCCAGGCAGCCCTGAGCTTGGCTTTATCAGATCTTTGCATGGGGGATACCGAACAATCTAGAAAAATAAAAATTCAAAAGGAAGCACACTGGGCTGGTATATTTTGGGGTTTGAGCTAAATGGATTTCTTTGCCAAATAAAGAAAGAGAAGTAAGTTCACACCCTCAAATGTTCCCGTCTCCCCACCCCTCCAATACAAACATCCTACTGTTGTTCTGGGTCTCTCTCTCTCTCTCTCTCTCTCTCTCTCTCTCTCTCTCTCTCTCTCTCTCTCTCCTCCCACTCTAGAAGCTAAATTTCTCAGCCTTTTTAAAGCCCTAGGGCGAGTCCCAACTGCCACCCTTAGTCTGCCAGCGACGTCCCTCTTTTGACTTTTGTCCAAATCCAGTTTTGTCCAGAACCAGCAGCACCTGCTCCAGGTTCCTACCCGGCCTTCCTTGGTGATACACCAAGGTGTCCTGGACACCAGGTAAGCAGCCTCTGCAGTGTGGCTCTGGAGCTCCACCTCTGCAGGGCCATCCCCAAACGTAAGTGTCCCCTCTCCCTGCAGTGTCCTGGGAAGTGAGAAGCTGCCAGCAAGGGAGGGGATTCCAACAGAAGTGGAGCAAATCCTCACAACCGGGAAGAGGGCAAAAGCATTTCCCGAAAATGAATCCACCTGCTTGAAGTGACTGGGGCAGCGCTCTGCAAAGGAAAGGGACAGAGCCTCCCCGTGGGGCATTCATGCCAACTGTGAGGGAGAGGGTATTGTACAGACACCCTGTGCTGTCATTCCACCCAAGTCTCCCCACCCCCTGGTATCCAAGGCCTCAGCTTTAGTCTGTCTTCTGTGGGCATTATGCAAGAATATACACAATATCTGTAAAGTGCTGGACAGTGCAACCCATAGGAGAACCAAATCCTTCAGGGCTGACAGCAAACCCTGGAGGAATTCAAACAGGAAGCAGGGGGAAGAGAGAGATGGCGTGGCAGTTGTCGACCCTTGAGAAGAGATGGAACAGAAGAGAGAAATGAGGTGTGCGCAGACACCAAGGTCACAGCTGAGCAGTGTGAGGCAGACAGAACCAGAGGGATAGGTTTGGAGCGGAGATCATGAGTCACTGTGGAATGATGCTTCTGCGATGTTTACAAGGGGAATTCCAGGAGTCAGCCTGGAAGCCGGTGCCACGCGGATGCTGTCATGGCAGTGGGCAATGAGCTGGGTATGTCCTACTGTTCATGCGAGGGGCTGACGTAAGGCCGGAAGTGTGGGGAACATTTACTTGGCCACTGGAACCAGACTCTCGGCTCTGTGGGGAGTATCGTCACTCACTACTGAAGCCACAGTGACAGTCCTTGATGGCTTCTAACTCGTCTTGTAGGAACTTCTGTAGAGGAGGCCTCCCTGATTCTAAGACTCTAGATCTAAGATTCTAGATTCACACCGTGGCCTACCCTCACATATGTAAATGCCAGTCATGACTAGGAAATCTGCTAGTGCCACCTCTTCATAAGAATGGCGAGTCGGCAGTGGGTAAGAGCACCCGACTGCTCTTCCGAAGGTCCGGAGTTCAAATCCCAGCAACCACATGGTGGCTCACAACCATCCGTAAAGAGATCTGACTCTCTCTTCTGGAGTGTCTGAAGACAGCTACAGTGTACTTACATATAAATAAATAAATCTTTAAAAAAAAAAAAAAAAAGAATGGCGAGTCGGGGCTGGTGAGATGGCTCAGTGGGTAAGAGCACCCGACTGCTCTTCCGAAGGTCCAGAGTTCAAATCCCAGCAACCACATGGTGGCTCACAACCATCTGTAACGAGATCTGGCGCCCTCTTCTGGAGTGTCTGAAGACAGCTACAGTGTACTTACACATAATAAATAAATCTTTAAAAAAAAAAAAAAAAGAATGGCGAGTCACCTTCCATTACTCTCTGCGTTGGGGATTCCAGCCAATGTCTTTCAAATTAACTCTTCCTACTTGACATTCTACACAGATGGAAACCCATGCTTTTGAGCACACAGTGGGTATCTTGTAACCAGATGGAGCCTACTGGAAAGGCTCAATTAGGCGAACGCACAACCCCGTGATTCTTTTAATCGTATTTTCTTGCCAGATTATTCCATCAGGCTAAGAGGTAGCCAGCTTGCCTTGCTGCTGTGCACTGAGAGAAAGCTGGACTTGCGGCAGCTTGTAGGTGTTCTAAAGACGACCGTGAAGATTTGGCAAACCATTTGTCCATCCATGAAGGTTTTCAATTTTCTGTCATTCAGAGAAGCTACTGTCCATGGCTCTATTTTTTTTTTCTAGTCTCTTGCCCTCGTGACTAAAGAATATCTCAGTAGGCCAAAAAGTTAAGAAATCTACTTCAGACATGTCTGCCTCGAAAATAGAGATAAGCCACAGTGGGGATAAGCGGTCGCCTGGAAGGGAAGAGATCTGGAAACCCCGCCATGGGGGGCGGAGGAGCTGACACATGCTGCGGACTTTATAAGGCACAGCCTTCTGCGGCTCGGCTGAAACAGTCAATGCCACAGCGTTCTCTAGAGTTTTTTTCTAGTGGACATAAGCTCATTTGAATAGCACTAATCCTACGTTAATCTAAACCAAGAGGCCATTTGGATTATAAAATAAGCTTCCTTTTTAGCATCGGAGGGAAACAGGACTGAGTCCTTTAGAACAATTGATGTCTGCAAGATTTCCACTTACTGAGAGACTTCCTCTGATCTGTAGTGCTGGCTGGGGAGCCGGGCTCCTCACAGGCCTAGACAAACTTGGCCTGAATTGAAGCTGTGCTACACACTACTCGTGTGTCTTTGGGCAGGTTTCTTAACCTCTCGACACCTCATTAGACAAGAATAATAGAACCTTCCTTGAAGAGTCACTGAGAGGCTTAAATGAGGTAGCCAGGGCCAAGTGCCCATGCCAGAGCATCCTGTCATTAGGAGTTTAAAGATGCAAACACTATGCTAACTCGGCAATGGTGTGCTCACCAGAGAGGGCCAAAAAGGGGGCTTGCTATATCCACCAAGACCACAGGACCTCGTTTCAGAAACAAATGACAGCTCTTCCAGCCTGGCTAGGCTGCTGTCTGACCTGCATGTGAGCCATCACCACTCTCCCACACCCACACCCAAACACACACACACACACACACCATACATATACCCATACACACACCCACACCACCCATGCACCCACACCCACCACACACAAATACACCCTCCCCCCTCTCTCTCTCTCTCTCTCTCTCTCTCTCTCTCTCTCTCTCACACACACACACACACACACACACACACACCAGTGCACAATGCACTGCCACTGCAGACAACTAGCTTCCTCATCACCCGACCCAGGCTTGTCCTGGGATCTAATACTGCCTTTGGCTCTGACGTCATTATCTTTACCATGCTATCTATCTTAAGTGAAGGAACAGACTGGGTGATAGGAAACATTCTACTTGGGTAGCTCACCGTTTATCAAGTGTTTGCGATGTTCATACTTGACCTTCATTGCTCCTCAAACGAGGCACAAGATGCACTTGTGTTGACAGTGGAGGCCAGTTTCATAATTTACTACTCACAAAGTGCACATTCAGACATTACATCATTGGGTGCTTGCAACAGCTTTGAGTGTTAAAATATAAGCAAGGAAACTGAGGCCTGGGAACCCCTCCCTGTGCTGGGCTCTGGGAAAAGCTCTAGGAACATGGGAGGGGAAGCAGTCCCCATGTTGGAGCTGGGTGGAGCCCACCTTCAGTCCCTTTGACAGGAGCTGTCTAAGGCCATTCAAAGATAGATATGAAAACATTTGCATTCCTCTTATGAGTCCTACGGTGACATTGTCAGTGCCACACCCACCCCACCTTCCTCTGCGGGGCTGACCTGTAATGGGTGGTATTAATGACAGACCAACGGAAATAGACTATTATCTAAATGGGAAAAGTATCCCGGCTGTCTTCTTGGCTTTTTCTGTCGTCTCGCTGTACAGGACAGTCTTTTTCAATGGCATTGACAAGAATGAATGAGCACTTTATGTACATTCCAGACACAAGAGGGAACCGAAGCCAGAGCCCTGGGAGGCTGCCATTTACAGTATGAATACAGTTCAGGCCACCCAGGGAGTGTGGAACACAGCGAGTCTCCCTTCCTCCTCTGGGCTCTACCCAATGGAGAGGCCCACGGTGGTGCCCGAGTCCCCTGGAAAGGTGCTAGGCAGGGCCCCCAGTATCATCTTCAGAAGAGGAGAAGTTCCGAAAGCATTTGCTGAACCCATGACATCAGTGAACACCTCCCTCCATCGAAGATTCCAGTCATATCGCAAAATCCTAGGCAGGTTGAGTTCCCTCCACTTCAGAGATAAACAATCTCACAAATGGTCACACGAGAAAAGCAACAGCTTGCCAGACGATATGTGTGGCAAACTGCTGACATGAACCACTCCGTGATACCTGAACATAAGTGAGGAAGAGAGAACCACAGACACTATGCGATCAACTATATCAAAGAGGAAGAAAAGGGATATTAATGTACCACATCTGCTGGGCTACACATGACACACATCTGAAATACATATGAGGCACTAGGAACGCTCATTACTTCTGGGAACATTGTTCAGTCTTGACTGTGATGTACCCACCCAGGTTGCACTGTGTTAATGCAGTGCCTATTCAAAAACAGATAAAACTTTCTATACCACAAAGTAACTGGTTTCTCCAACAGAACAGATCAGACTGGGAGGAAGAGAAAGGAAAGGGGAATTTATGAAGCTTAGGAGTAAGGTGCTTGCATAGTATATGGAAAGAAGCCAGGCATGGTGGTGCACATGCAATTCTGGCACTGGGGAGGCTAAGCTAGCCTTGGGCTACCCAGTGAGAGCCTGTCCCAAATAACCTCATGGAGTCAAGGGCACAAAGAGACAGTGTCTTAATTGGAAGGACAATGTACTAGAAGACTGAAGAGAGCCAGGAGCTCAGCCAATCTTGGGCACGTTCAGGGTGGCAGAGCTGTAGGCTGACTACATTCAGCGAATGACTACACATGCAATGTTAAAAGTCTTACTGTTAATTTTTTAAAACGTGAACGGATGTGTAACAAGAGTATTTTGAGGTGTTATCCGGAAATATTTACAGATGAGCCAACATGGTTGTGTGGGATCGACTTTAAGATAAAGGTGGCTTGGGGAGGTACTAGAAGAGGAAGGGAACTCCATTACTCACAATGAGGGGTACCAAGGCTGGGCCCCAGGGCCACAGGGGCGCAATACGTGATTCTCTCGATTGTGTACCCTTAAAATAGCCACAATGAGAGGCTAGCAAATAAACAGAACAAGAGCTTGGTAGCCAGTGAGCTCCAAACTCACCCCCAGCTCTCAGCTCCAGTCAACTTCAAGGCAAGGGCCCCTGAGCTCATGTGTGGCCATGACGTGTGTGAGCTGGCTGCTGGCTGCTGCCATCTGGGCCATGTGCTTAGGTTGTGCAAATGATTTATTCTATCCAATTATTATTTACCATGATACTTCTTCATTTGAAAAGTTCCTGCCTCTTTTGTGTGCTAAGCCCATCTCTGTATTTCTCTATGATGGGGTTTCCTGGCTCCAACCCATCAGGACTTCACATACACAAATGAGGGGTACCAAGGCCGTATGTGTGGTACCTATTATCAGTGACCCCAGCATTTCAGGGTGGGCTATTTCAAGTATTTTCTATTATCATTCACATAAACAAAGAAGTCTGAGTGCTGAGGGATCATCTATTAAGAACCAAGGAAACCTCACAAACAGAGCCTGGGCCCTGGATGGGAAACCTTAGCACACGGTTAGAGAGCTGGCGTACCCGAGTGAGCAAGCAGGCCCTAAGATGTGATGGGAAGTCGCCCGTTCACATGCTCCGTCAGGAACTTAACAGGCTTACGCACAGGCTTCAGAAATACGCACATGTAAACATGGCTGAACTGCCTTCCCTAATCCTAACCCTTACCTAAGGCTGCTGAGCTCACGCCTCTGCCCTCTCCTACCTCCCACTGCTTAAGAAATCCAACTTGGCGCTTCTCACATGAATGAATCCAGACCCCAGGGTGTCGGCAGAGGACAATATTTTCTATCGGTTTTATATTTCAGTAACATGCTAGATTCTCACGGTTTGTGTCACTAAAGACACTGGACCTGTAAGCCCACCAAAAGGTGCCCCTTACAGAGAAAGCTGGACTGAATGGATACCCTGGTTTCCTGGCACTGCTCATGGAAACTAGAAACAGTGAGAATACTTCATGAACAGAACCTTCTGCAGGAAATCCAGGCCCTCCCAAACGCCACGAGCCAGTAACCATCAGGGCAAGGTTTGGACCTGTGTAGAAGAGTCTATCTGGATTCTTCTTTTTCTTTTCTCTTTTTTCTTTTTTTCCCGAGACAAGGTAGCCCTGGCTGTCCTGGAACTACTTCTATAAACCAGTTTGGCCCTGAACTCACAGAGATCCACCTGCCTCTGCTTCCAGAATGCTGGGACTAAAAGCATGTACCATCACCGCCTGACTGGTTTCTGTATTCTAAGACATCGATTTCCTCAGATGCTAACATATTTGTCGACATATCTATTCATAAATCAAATGAAGGTGATAAGCGATGTTAGGTTGGTTTTCCTTATTTGAATTTGGGTGAGCCTGTGTTGGACTGACTTCCTGTCTGTGTTTTATTTTTTTCCACCGCCCTCACTGACATGACTAAGTACATAAAAAATTGTCCAGAGTGATGGTGAACAACTGGGGGACACTTGTTTGGAATTTGTCTCTTTTATTGGAGAAAAGAATAACTCATAACCATATCCCCTCTCCTGGAACGCACAGGTGCCTGTGGCACAAACCGAGGAACACTATGCTGCCCAGCACTGGGCAAAGACCGAGAAGTGATGACTTAAGGCTGGCCTCACTGACTAACATCTTGGACATTCAGTCACTTCCAAGGTGACTCTAAGGCAGACTCAGAGATGATTGGGAGCAAATAAAAGCAAGAGGCCGAGGAACATTTAGAGAAAACCCAAAACCCACAGGCAAAGTCCAGGAACCACAGAAGACCAGCAGGCTGTGTTTAAATCCATGTGGCTATTTAAAACACGGGTGTAACCACAGAAACGCAAATGTGAGGAACCAGGAAAGCCTCTTAGACCCAGGGAAAGCTTTAGCAAGCAAAGCTGGCTCAGTGGGAGTGGCAAAAGGTATGGATTGCCTGGAAAACTTCCAATAGAATCAACAAAAGTCATGCCTAGATTTGGGGACAATGGAAGTGGACAGAGCTGGTTCTTCTGAGGCAGAGAAAAGGGGTGTGGCACTTACTAATGCTCCCCCAAACAGGAAGTCCTGAGGGGAAGGGCAGGCTGCTGTTCAAAGGTGACAACGCAGAGAGGGCTGCTGTGGAGACACAGGGCCAGACAACAGGAGCTGGAAATGAAATTCTGGATGCCAGAGAACACAGGGAACCGCCTCTGGCACTGCCTGGACGTTCTGCCCAGAGGGCACCGTTGCAGCCCAAGGGGTCTAAGTGTTCCTTATTCTCCTTCGGGGACTAACCTGGAGGAGGAGTCTTCAACCTCTCCTGGCATTTTCTCAGGCTCAGAGCCCTTCCTACTGAGGGACAAGGAACAGACAGATTCCTGACAGGTAGACAGAGAACAGGGCCACAGATAACAATAAAACCTGAAAACTTCTGGCCTCTTCCTCACCCTCCTAACTCTACACAAAAGCCTGGCAGGTTTTCTCCTCCACCAGCAGCCACCCCTTCTGACTGTCGTCTGTCCGGGCTGTCGGGTATTCAAGGCTGGTCCTGAACATGTTTTTCTGAAGCTGTGGACCTTGTCGGCTCCCCTTTCTTTGTTTAAGTTGACCAATCCAAAATAAGGGGGAGGGGACCCATCCCGGGCCCAGGAACATAACTCCCAGCCCTGGTTAGGGGGTGTGTATTTTGGTTTCTGAATGTCCCCTCTCTACTTTGTGAGGAGTCTTCCTGTACTCGCTGTGATGTGTGTATGCTAATTCACTTTTAATAAAGTTTGTTGCCTGCTGCTACCTGCTGTGTCTAAAATTTTTCTTCCTGTCATTTAATGCTTTAATTGGTGGAGAAAATGAGACAGATCAAGACCTTTAGACAGTAGAGTAGGGCAAAGAAGAAAAACATTTGTCTCTAAACTGCCACAAAATGCTTTAAGATGCCCATACAAAGCAGCTGCCCTCAACAAGTGGGCTTCCCGGCATCCTCTAGGACAGAAAGCGGGACCGAAAATGGACGGCCTTCACAAAGGGTGACATGGAAGCTTGTTTCATCTTGCCAAGGAAAATAAAGTGAAGAAAACCAAGGTTTCGAGCAGTTTGCGTAGCATGCGCTGCCCTGCGTATAAAAGAGGGCGAGGCGTGCCGTCTAGGGCAGATGCTGGGTGCAGAGCTTATGTCTGCAGGGGGAGGAAATGGCTGACACTGCTTGGCTGTCTCTAAGGAGTAAAGCCAGGTGGAGGGATTGGGACAGGGGTGTCTTTACTTCCTAAGCTTTGTCCTTTTCAAATACTGAATAAAGTCATCAATAAATGTATAGTCACACACACACACACACACACACACACACACACCCCACACACACACCAACAAAGTCTCACATGGTAAATCAGGCTGACCTGGAACTCACTATGTAGCCCAGGCTGATACTGGACTATTAATGGCAATCCTCCTGCCCCAGCTGCCCATACACTGAGATAGGTCATGTGAGCTTTGTTATTTGTCACTCATTAAAAAAAAAAAAAAATCTAAAACTAGCCAGAATTGCACTTTCTGAGTGTGTTTCTCATGCAGATTCAATCCTGTGTACATTTCAATGTCTATATTTTCTTCACATAAGTTTCAGGGGCCAGAAAAGTGGCTCAGCAGATAAAAGGTGGCTGTCAATAAGTCTGACCATCTATGCTGGGTCCTCGGAACCCACAGGGTAGAAGAGAACACAGTCCCAAAGTTATCTACCCATAAAGTAACATGCACACGATGGTATGAGCACGCTTACATACATACATATAAACACAGGAAATAGGTAAGTGTGGGGAAAAAACCCCAATAGCAACAAAAAGTAAGCCAGGCATGGTGGCTCACACCTTTTTTTTTTTTTTTTTTTTTGGTGTTTTCGAGACAGGGTTTCTCTGTATATCCCTGGCTGCCCTGGAACTCACTTTGTACACCAGGCTGGCCTCAAACTCAAAAATCCACCTGCCTCTGACTCCCGAGTGCTGGGATTAAAGGCGTGCGTGCACCACCACGCCCGGCGGCTCACACTTTTAATCCCATCATTCTCGAGGCAGAAGCAGACAGGTCTGTATGCTTGAGACCATCCTGGTCTACCCATCAAGTTTTAGGCCAGCAAGAGCTACCAAGAGACACTATGTCTCAGAAAATGAAACAAAACACCAAAATTTGAATGAAGAGCATTGTGTTTTAAAATGTTTAAATAGGACCAATTTAAAAAAAAAAAAAAACCAGCTACTAGGTAATAAAGCAGACACACTTGTTGGTCTGGTTAGCAGTGTTCCTGATATCAGGTGGAGAACTTGTTGAACAAACCTCCCCTTGGCTGGGGCTGGGGCTCAGTTGACAGAATCCTGGCCTTGGGCGCCAAGGTCCTCACCAAGTATGCTAATGAAAAGCCTGTAAGCCCAGCATTCTCCAGACACAGGTAATGGGATGGGCAGTCAAGGTCACCCCTCAGTTGCTGGCTAACCCCGGTTCCACTTACATACAAGTGAAAAGTCAGAACCTGGGTAAACCCACGCTACCAATGTTCAGACTCTCTAGCCTATTCCTTATCTGGCTGTTGCCTAACGACTATGAAAGACCAGAGAACGGTTCTGTGAGTAACATGTGTTCTGCCCAATTGGCCCAGAGCACACATTTCTTGGTAACAGTGAGAAAAAGGTAACAGCCTTTTTTTTTTTTAAACCGATGGTTCTTTTTCTTATTTATTTATTTTATGCATATGAGTACACTGTAGTTGTCATCAAACACACCAGAAGAGGGCATCAGATCCCATTGCAGATGGTGCATTTCACCGTGTGGGTGCTGGGAATTGAACTCACGACCTCTGGAAGAGCAGTCAGTGCTCTTTACCACTGAGCCATCTCTCCAGCCCTCCCACAGCCATTTTATAAACTGAAAATGTTTAATGCCCATACATGAGGCCCTGGATCCAAGACAGTGAAAATTAATCTGTAGATAGAAGCTCAATCCTCAAAAGAAGATGGGGTGGTGGCTGCCAAGGCTTGTAATCCCAGCACTTGGGAGGCAGAGGCAGGAGGATTAAGAGATCAAGCTCACCCTTGGTGTTCAGTGAGTTAAGGCTGGTCTGGGATACAGCAGACTGTCTCAAAACACAAACAAAACCAGTCTTCACAGGAAATAAGTTCATGTATATTTTCAAGGTTGAAAAGAAGCACGGGGGCTTAAAATGGCTGTCATCACTGGGCATCAGGGCAGCATGCCTGAAATCCCAGGACCTAGGAGGTTGAGACAGGAGGTCTATTGAGGAGTCAAGCCTGGACTCTGTCACAAACAACATCACACAATTGTGGGGTCAGAGGGGAGAGAGGGCTTAGTGATGCACTGGCCAAAATGCTGGGCCAAGAAAGGCTGTGGTATAATCCTAACACTTGACCACATTAAAAGGTTTCCCACCCCTTCCGGCGTCTGTTCCTGGGATTGGCAAGATGAAGCCGGGAGGCTTACAACACCTCAAGCCCAGAGTCATGACCTCAACTGGTCCATGAAGTTTCAAATCCTACATCCAATAAAAATCCAGATACTGTAGGCTCCGGCCCTGGCAGAAATTCTGCCAGATGGGATTCCATTATATTGGAAATGTCCATCTGCTGGGGTTTCACTTAACTGGATTTTAAAGTGGGGGAGGGGATTGAGTCCTTCCCCCCCCCCCCCCCCGGGTCTGCGACAGGGCCAGAAGTTGTGCTCTAGGGCAGGAGCTGTGGCCCAAGAGGACTGAACAGGCTCTGTCAGAAGTGACCAGGGGGGAGGTGTGAATTCAGGAAGGAGGGGATGATTGACTAGGGGCCGTCCTTCTGTTAGAATTCTGGGGAAGGAGAGGACGGGACCACAACACAGCAAAGAGGAGGAAACCATTTTTCTAAAATGGCCAGGTGCTGAAGATCCAAGGCAAAAGCCCCAGACGCAGGATCCTAGTCAGTCCTAGGTGCCCATCAATGAAGAGTCGTCACCTTTGGTGACACCCAGAGAAGGGAAAGCCACAGGGGACTGGGTTTCTGCTAAATTCAAAACAATACAGAAACAAAGGTGGCAGGCATCTTTTCATTTACAGAATGCTACCCCCATCCCCCTATCCCCACTCCCCCACCCCCACCCCCGCACTCCATGGGCACTTCAGTACAGGTGAATTCAACACAGCCTTGGAACCTTCAAAAAGCATCAAAGAGGTAGTGTAAATGAAAGTGAAAGCAAAAGGGCTGAATGGAGCTTCTGCTAGAGAGGGGAGAAAGGACTCCCATTGCATGGCCATCTGGTTTATTTCAGGCTCTGTAAAAAGAGGGAGAAGGAGGGTGCAGACAGAAGATTCGGACAAGTAGCCGGCCAAACAGGGATCTGTCCCGCTCATGCCTCACGCCTGGCTGCTGCTGTCGCCGCCCGCCCCCCTACTCAAATGACTAAGGAACTTCCTTTAAATGCACTCTGACACACGATCCCCGAACTTCCGAAAAGCACTTAATTCGGTAGCTCATGAAATCTTAATCTAAAAACGTTCCTCCATTTGTAAGCAAGCAAGCTGAATCACACTGACAACTGGAGAGGGAGGCTGGGTGGAAAGAATTCGGGTTTGGAAAGACACCAGTGTAGGTTGAGATCCTGGGGACTTTTTGTCTACCACTTTGAGAGATTCACTTTTAATCCCTTTCAGGATGACTGGTGTCCCAGGGAGGGTATAATACAAGGTGGGAACTAAAATGTGGTGGGATTATGAAGATCATGTTAAAATCTAGATGGTGTTTAAGGGTGAAAAAAAATCCTGGGTGGTGGAGATAATGGAAAGTTACATGGAAAGGCGACTACCCGCTATTTAGCAAACCTGTTATGGTGACCATGGGCCAGGCACTGTTCTAATGGTCCCAATAGCGCATATTTCTCTAATCTTTTAATCAAAGTACCAGCACCATTCCTCGCCTTATTGGCCAGGAAACCGATACAGAGAGGTTGGATAACTTGCCCCAAGTTTCACAGCTAGAAAGAGGCAGAACTAAGATTCAAACCCAAGCACTTAGATGCCAAAGTCTGAGCTTCTACCTCCTCTGGACTCATCTAGAACTTCAAGAATGAGAACTCTGCCGGAAGTAGAATTCAAGTCATGTCCTGCCTAGACCTAGGGTTCAAGGGACGGAACAACCCTTAGCCCTGACCCTGTGATGACCAGCCAGCTGTGACCACCCCAGGCCTTAGGTTTCGTCATCCGTACAATAAGGGGGGTGAGTTAGATGAGCATCAGCCTTTTGGCTTCTAAATATCATGCTGACCGCCAGCAGCGTGGACCGAGCTGCTTTTGGCAGCCTACCCGGACAAAGCTTCATTTATCTTCACCTGGGTAAAGCAGGTTACAATTATTTCTTCTGCTTCCCGACCTTCAGAGGACTATGTCCTTCCTAATCAGGCAAATGAGGGGAGGCAGTGAGGAGGGGAAATGCACTCTGCTTAGTGTGGCTATAACCCAATGGTCCTTGAAAAGCTCTGGGCACAGATCATGTTGACTCTGCCAACCCTGCAATCTCTCCTAAGCCTGTTCTTGGAACCTGCCTCTGGGCCAGGTAAAACTTGACCAGCTGGAGGTAAGGACACCACAAGAAAGGAACCAGAAAGTGGAACCCCCAACTGCGCACTTAAGGTGAACCACTTGATTAACTCAACATTCAATATAATCTATTCCATTTGTACACAGGCATGCACACATGCATTTGAGAGCTAAGACCTCAAAAAAGATCATTTATGGGTGTATTCAACATCCCCTTGGAATCTAGCCACTCCGGTAAGTCCCATCCTCGATACAGTCAATAAATGTTGTTCAGAGTGCATGGGTGGATGGAGAAGGGCCTCACAGATGGATCATACAATTCTCCCCTTCCTAAGCATCCCAGACAGGTGGCTATCATCTGGCCTCTGGCTAGGCACTTCCAAGGTCGATGCTCTGGCTGCTCGGCCTGGCAGGCAGCCCGGGGCGCTGCTGGACAGATCTTGTGGGGAAAGCCCACGAAGCACCTAGAACAGTTGCCCCACAAGCTCAATAAAGTGCGCCTCCAAGTAGGTCAAAAATTGCTTCCCTAGAACTTGAACCCATCGGTCGTAGGTGAGCCCCGGGATCCCAAAATGCATCGGCCCATCGAAAGGGCTTGTAGTAAGGCCCTTTCAGGTTTCCAGTATCCTGCACTCTCTACCCTGAGTCTGGCCGGCCAGATACCTCCCCCAGGACCAAGACTTCAGCATTGATCAGAGCGGGGGATGGCAGCCAGGAGGCCTCCGTCGGCCTTGTCCCCAACCTCGGTTCTTCGAGCAGGAGAGGACAAAGGACCTTTAGGAAGGCGTATCCCACCAATGGGTTGGGCTGCCCCCGTCATCAGACTAGCTGGCCCTCTAGATCCCCGCAGTGCCAGGTGACAGTTCCCCAAACAGTCCCCACGGATCCGGAGTACTCAAGCTGCGGCGCTATGGGCCGGGGCCACGCTGGGGACCGAGGAACTCGGGGTTCTGGCCCGACGCATCCAAGGCGCGATCCCTGTTTGGTGGAACTCGCCCAGCCGAGGTCTTACCTTCTCTCATGGACTCCAGCAGTCCAGCCCGCCCGGAGTCCGGTTCCCGCAGCTCCGCAGCTGCCGGCTGCGCTCATAGAAATACAGCCGGAACCCCTGGCCAGCGCAGCTCCCGCCGCTACCGGCCCCGCCCAGGCAACTGCCGCCACGCCCCTGACGACCGCCTCTGCTACGCCCCCAAGCAAGGCTCTTCCAGTGTCCATTGGATCACCCAGCCGCCACTCTATTTGTTCAGCGCGCTTGTTGCGTCTATATGGTAGCCCATTGGTCAGTAGGACTGCTCCTCAAGGTGGAGGCGGAGATTCTTAGCGGGCAATTCTCCTATAATTGGTTACTTTTGATGTCTTTAGCCAGTGGGCCTAGATGCTATTGGGTAAGGTCCTCCCCGAGGGGCGGGATAAGGGGAGCCTGCTAAAGGATGGGTTATGTTTGATGGTTGATGATACGGAGTAGAGGAGAGGGCCTATTGTGATGGCTTTCTGAGTTCTGGGCCAGAAAGGTCCGGAGTCTTATAGAGATGAACTGGGGAAAGAGATAGCCCAGCCGTGGGGTTCTCAGCACTGGTGTGCCCAGGAAGATGAACCTGTAGCTCAGGACGCAGGTGTTTGAAGTGTGGAGTCCTAACTTAGTAGAGCAGAGGTGGTGAGTCACTAAACCAGAAAGCAAGAGGTGGAGGCGACAAAGAGGTGGAGGCAGCAAGCAGCCTTTGACCTCTTTCAGCTAGGGAAGTGGGTGGGAACATGCAGGACTTTATGGACCTGTTATGGTCCCTATGTTCTTTCAGCTTTTAACCAACCCTTGTGGTTGGAGGCCACTTGGAAGAAGTGACCTTTGAAGTCAGACTGCAGTCTTGGCCGTGCCTTTTAGCCTTTTAGAGTTCTCACTGACTATATTTGGTAAGTGCTGGTTGCTGATAGAAGATCAGTACAGTGCGTGGTGTTCCACCGGTGTTTATCAAGACTCGCTATTCATCACTCACCCTCTCCATCCATGCACCTAGGCTGGGTTCTACCATTTTGTGAACCTGAGGCTCCGTTCGCAACGGCACGTGCCTGATGGAGAGAATACTGACTACCCGAAAGGGAACTCCAGTGAGGCAGCCACCGACACACTGCCAAGGCACGCAGTGTGGCTCCAAGAGAAGAGGCAAGAGACAGAAGGAACACATAGCCAGAGGAAGGAATTTAGATTTGAAGCAATGCTAAATTTTCTCTTAATACATTTCAGGACCCTGACAAGGAAAGCATGAGCCAACTCAAGGAGGAGGAGCCAGCACCGGTCTCCTGTTATTCCAGCAGGAAGCCGAGACAGGAGGATTGCTTTGAGTTGAAGCTACATAATGAGTCCTCCTCTGTCACAATGAAGCCTTGTCACAAACAAACAAAGCAATGTGAGCAAGTAGCAGCCTTTGAAGGCTGCTTAGTGAGGATCCAGAAGTCCCTCTAAAATATCCCTCAGACTCCCCCATTTCTCATTTTGAAGGTATGGGACACCCCAGAGTGTGGACGGAAATAGACTCTTGGAACTGCATTAAACCCCAGACCTTTCAAAGCACCCATAACTGTGGGACAGTAGAGAGGAGGAGAGGCTCCATTGCTCTTCGGTTTTCCCCCAGTTGTCATGTTACCTCAATAAAGTTTCTCCTCAATATTTATTTATTCCTCTGTAATCTGCTCTCTCTTGACAAAGAGAAGGCCAGGCTTTGGTAGCAAAGGATTTCACTGAGAAACAGCCTCCCCCATGGTCATGTGTTTTCTTCTGCTGAGATGGTTTAGACCATGAGAGATGAGCTCTGGGTTTGTCATCAGATAAGGATATTAACCAACTGGATGTAGTCACCTCACTAATACACAGGTACCAAAGCATTGTGTGGTTGGAGAGCCATAAGTATGCACAATTGTTCATTAAAACGAAAGTCTTAAAAATGGGGAATGTATATAAATAGATTTGCTGCCAGTCGAGAGAGAGTTGTATTCATGACTGTGGGTGCAGGCGTGTGTGTGTGTGTGTGGGTGCACACACTTGGTTCTGAGCTACAGCTTTCTGGTTCTTCCCTTTAAATAGAGTTGGTTGGTGGCTATACACAGGGCTGCACACGTGCTGAGGAAGCCGGCTCAGCCTGATATGGGTCTCCTCCTGCCTGTGAGTGCTGAGGCATCATCTCCGGCCTTGGGATGGCTGTGGTGACTCCTGGGATCTCAGATGAGTTCGCTAGTTTGAATCCCAGCCACAAAGGGGACTGTTTGCAGTGAATGGCCGATACCTCACCACAGTAAAAGTAGGTTTTCCCTCCTGTATCAGGAAGGTAGGATCGGCCAAGACATCTGTCCAGCTTAGGAATTCTCAAAGGATGAGTCACTGAAGCTCCAAAAGCGAGCAGACAAAGCCCAGGCAGAGGCGGAAGCTAGGAGGACGGGTACCTCTCCTTTTTGGCTGGGTGACTTAAAAAAGGATCCATTATAATAAGCTCACAGCACTGTTCCCCTGTGTGTCTCCACCGCTCTTCCAGGGCTCTTGCCATATTCTGTTTAATCATATTATTTCACTTTATAAAGCATCCCTGTGGGAGGTCATTCAGGGGGCAAAAATGGCCTCGTTCGCCTTCAAGTTTCACAACCTCCAGGGATTGTAGACTTAGTGAGCCTTGGCCTGAGATACTCAGGTGCCAGAATATGTGTGTAAAGCTGATTTGAGAATGAATTTAATTGAGAATGCAGGAGAACTGGAGGTGCGGCTCAGCCCATACTGCTTGCCTACGGATCGCAAAGCCCTGGGTTCCATTCTCAGCACAGGATGGACCTGATGTAGTCAGGCATGCACACTTGTAATCCCAGGACTCGGGAGGCAGAGGTAGGAGGATCAGAAGTTCAAGATTACATAGAGACAGTGTGTTCCTCTCTACTCTCGTTCTGTGGTGACCCTGCTCATGCTCTACGGTGGCCCTGCTTACAGTCTCCGGTGACTGATGCTCCGGGACTTCACTCGTGTGGAACTGGGTCTAACTCAGAACCTCTCAACAGGATTTGACCTGAGAGAAGCTAAAAAGTACACGACACGGGAAGAGGGGAGAGCTGTATTATGGACTCTGCTCCGCCCAGCAGCTTCCTAACCTTGTCAATCATTGGAGGGTCTCAGGGAATGACTGAGAGCAACCAGCTTTGGAATCTCTGTTGTGGTCGCTTGAGCTCTGGTTCCACCCTCCTCAGCTTTGTGGCCCTGGGCAAGCACAGTGACTTCCTGTGCTGTCCTTTTCTTTATCACTTGCAGCCAACTGTAATATGCTTCCCCCTCTGGGGCCCTATGACTAAGCAGATGAGTTTGTAATGGACAGTGTTTCAAGCAGACCTGGCAAAGGCCAGGCTCTGAAGAAAATTTGTAATGGTTCTAAGAGGGGCCGCTGAAGAGCCTTTCTTCAGAGTCCAGCTTCTTTTCTGAGTTGTCTTCCTGGTGATCAAATGATTTTTAGCATACACATAAGCATGGACACATGTGTGTATGTAACTTGGATGGTCTGCAACGTGTGGCCTTCCCACTTCAACCTTCCCAGAGCACTGCCACACCTACCCTCTTTTGCTGTGGATTATCTGAAGACCAGTCAGAGGATTGTGTCAAGTTCCGGGGGATTAAACCTCATCATCTTAATCACCGTGAGGGCAATGGGGGAGGGGGAGGGGCCGAGAGAGCGATACTAGAGGCTGCAGTGTGGATGTTGAGTCTGGGTTCCCCTGACAGCCTGACATGAGACAGACCAAGGAATGCAAGGTTGTTGGTTACTGTCACACCCTGCGCTGCTCATGGGTAGTTTAGCTTCAGAATGCACGCTGTGCCTCCCGGCCAGCTTCTCATTGATCGGGCTGACTACCTTGGTTTAGTAGCTCTCAGGCCCAGTGTGGCAATGGTCAATGAAGCCAGTGGAGGATGCAAGTCAGGGACCTGGTTCCTTTTGATGTTAGAAAAAGCTTCCAGCTGGCTGGAAGTAGTGGTGGGAAAATAACCGATTTGGTTTGTGCTGTTTCCTTGATCCACATGTAAAGTTGGCTAGAAGAAGATGTTGGAGTGGGAGCCTGGCCGTGACATGCTCAGTGGGTAAAGCGCCCACTGTGCAAGCCTGAGGACCTGAGTTTGATTCTGTGTCAACTGGAGCGGAAAACTGACGCCACAAGGTTGTCTTTTGGCTTCCACATGGTGCTTTCCCATTATGTGTGTGTGTGTGTGTGTGTGTGTGTGTGTGTGTGTGCACACGTGCGTGTGCCTCCCACACACCAAAAAAATTAAATTTTAAAGTAAAAAAATAGAATATCCTAAAAATGATAAAGATAAAATCTTGATTAGATAGTTTTGGGGGAAAGTGCAATAGTGACTTTTTGTTGAGGTGACTCAAATGAGATGATAAATATTGCAGTGATACTTATACATAAGACCCGGCATTGAAAACACTCATGAAACTCACCCGTACACACATGTACATACACATGTATATACACACATGTACACATGCACACACATGTATACACACATGCATACATACATGCACACATATACAGATTTATGCACAAAACACACATGTATATACATGCATGTGCACATACATGCACATATATGTATACACACATGCATACATACATATACACATTTATGCACAAAACACACATGCATATACACACGTGCATATACATGCACATATATGTATACACACATGCACACACATGTATATGCATATACATTTGCCTACTCGCACACACACATACACACACACACCTTGAAGGTGTTCCAGACTATCAGATACATTAAAAAAAGTATCAGACAGGTAGGTGATGTCTCAGTCACAAAACATTTCTCTTCCTGACATCATATTTAATTACAGTAATAAAAATCGACTGCTCTCCACTATTAATTCCAAAGAAGTCAGTAAAATGTGCATTAAATAAGTGCATTGCAAATCCTTTCCTACCAAAATTCATGTGATCAAGCAATATTAAAGCTACTTAAAATCCCTTTAGAGACCCATATATTGTTTTTATCATATTTTTAATTAACCAGACAGTAAACAGTTTACTGAGCAATGTATTTTCAGTGCTAGAGAGTTGGACTGAGTGTGAGTGATAAGGCAAAGTCCTGTCCCCATGTGGGTGGGGATATAGGACAAAGGGGATGTCCTAGAGACACCTGCAAAGACCAAGCAGCAAGCAGCACTGTGCAGTCTGTGCTGCTAATCTTTATTCATAAGAGGGAACAGTTGCTTCTGGTTTGGGTTTATGGAGATTTGAGCTGCTGCTTAAAGGTCCCCAGGGTGGATTTGGATGGGCAGTGGGTGGCATTCCACGTGGTAAAGGCAGCAGCTACAGAGGCCTCTGGGTGGGAGAACTCAAGACAGCTTGTCCACAGTGGAATCCGAGTGGGGAATTGGCAGGAGTGATGAGCAGATGGGCCAGTGTAGAGGCCTGTGAATGCCTTCACCCGAGTTAACGCTTTACCTAGCACCCTGTAGGGCTTGCAGCCCCTATCTCCAGGCATCCACATGCCTCCTTCATGCTTCTGTCCTTATCTCTGTATTCCCTTTTGTAACTTACAAATGCAGTATGTTGATTCATTTCTTAAAAATCTCTTTTCACGCAGGGTCTTTTTAGCTAGTGGAGGCTGGATGTGAACTTGTGAGTCTACCTCAGTGACCTTATTTGTTTGTTTGTTTGTTTGTTTAGACATCTATCTATTTATCTATCTATCTATCTATCAAGGAGGAATGTTGAGATAAGTTGCTTGAAGGAAGCAAATTATTATGACCGAAAGAAACATCATGGTAGTTTGAATTATCTCAGACACTCCTCACTGCTCTAGGGTCACCCTTTTTGGGGTATCCCTCTTCCGGAGGATTACATTTGCAACTCCACTGACCTTATATTTAGTCATGTGACTTGCTTAACTACCAGAACATGAATGGAACCGACCCATGTCACTTCCAAATGGGAGTTTGAAGACCCACTATCTTTTCCTTCCATCTGGAGACTAGCAGTGTTTCCAGTCACAGCTGTTCCTGAGCCTGGATTCCAAAGCCAAGTTACAGCTGACTCACAACAGTGAGTGGATAACAGGCATGCACCATCATTCCTGGCTTTTGGCTTTGGCTTTGGCCTTGGCTTTGGCCTCTCTCTCTCTCATATGTCTGTGTGTGTGTGTGTGTGTGTGTGTGTGTGTATAATCTATCTTTTTATCTATCTATCTATCTATCTGGCCCTGAGCTCATTTGTTATATCATCCTCAAATCCAGACATGCTACCTTAAAAGTTAAACTTGATTTACATAGAGATTGTATACTGAAACAAAAAAACAAACTGAATGTCTACGGATGGAGGAGTGGGTAAGAAAAGTGAAATTCTGACACACACACACTACAACACTATGATCTTTGAGGCTGTTATGCTGAAAGCAATAAGCCAATAAGGATAGAGCAATAACTATAGATGAGAGCAATAAACTATAATGTTCCCGTTCTATGAGGCACCTAGAGGTGTCAGATTCAGACACAGGAAGTACAATAGGACATGGGGAGAGGTAGCGGGAGCGAGGTTCAATGGATGCCTGGTTTCAGTCTTGGGAGAGGGGAGTGTTCTGTAGCTGCGTGGTGGAGATGGTTGTTCCTGAGGTAAATATTCTCAATACCAGTGAACTGTACACTCATGAAAACACATGAGGGTGAGGTCTGCGACATATTAACTGAAGAGACTCTCAAGCACCGTCACCACCATGAGGAACACGAGGTGGTCAATCTGTGTATTAAATAAAACCGAAAGGAATCAGGTTTAGCTTGTAGTACACACGATGAAGTTGAAGAGCACGCGCTTGATATGCGAAGGATCTATCTGAATTCAGCTCTAGGCTATAGCGTATCTGTTGGTCATGTGAGCCCCACTGCCTTCCGCCATAACTCAAAACAGGATCCATGTCATAACACTGGACGATGAAATACTGCAGATAGTGCCCACTGTGGGGTAAGTACCCTGTCAGTGAGAAATCTTTATTGTCATGATTTCTTCTTCTTTCTTCTTCTTCTTCTTCTTCTTCTCCTCCTCCTCCTCCTCCTTCTTCTTCTTCCCCCTCTCTCTCCCCCTTCTCTCCCCCTTTCTCCCCCTCTCCCTCTCCCCTCTCCCCTCCTCTCCCCCTCTCCCCTCCTCTCCCCCTCTCCCCTCCTCTCCCCCTCTCCCCTCCTCTCCCCTCTCCCCTTCCTCCTTCTCCTCCTCCTTCTCCTTTTTGAGACAGAATTTCATGTAGCCCAGGGTAGCCTCAGATTCCCTAGGAAGCCAAGGATGATCTTGACCTTCTGATGTCCTGCCTCCGCCTCCTGAGTCCTGGGATCCCAGGTGCTTTCCATCAGTTCAGTTTTCTATGATTTTGGGCACGGAGCCCAGGGCTTCATGCAGATGTGGGAAAGCACTGTATTCACCTACTGAATGTGTACAGTTCAGTGGTCCTTAGAGTAATCCTAGTGTGTAACCAGCACTACAAGCAATGCCACATCATAGTTCCTTTAAAAATAACCTGTTTCAGGCTGGTGAAATGGCTCAGCAGGTAAAGGCCCTTGCAGTTAAGCCTGAAATTGTAAGTTCAAGCCCCAAGGCCCACATGGTGAAAGGAGAGAGCTGACTCCTACAAGTTGTCCACAATTTCCACCACATAGATGGATAGATAGATAGATAGATAGATAGATAGATAGATAGATAGATGATAGTTGTCATATTACAAATGAACACCACTGATAACAATTAAAAATAAAAACCTTTGCTTGTCAGTAATAACTTCCCATCTCCTGAATGCTTACCCCCATCCCTGCACTTATTAATCTTTCTGTATTCACAGGTTCACCTATCCTGGAAATTTCACATACACGGAATAATATATGTCATTTGTGACTGTCTTTCACTTTGTCAAAGTTCATCTACATCATAGCATGTATTTTTTTACTACTGAGTTGGGGGAGGCCTTGAATACTCTAGATGCAGATCTGCGTTCCTCAGCTTTCCATCTCTGTGGCAAATACTGAGATAAATCACGTAAAGGAAGAAGGTTTATTTGGCGTGAGGTTTCAGTCTCTTGATCTAAAGCTTTAGGCTTGCGGCAGGGCGGACTGTCATGAGATACGTGTTTTGTTTTGTTTTGTTTCTCCTGAAATTTTCTTTTTTTTTTTTTTAAAGATTTATTTATTCATATGTAAGTACACTGTAGCTGTCTTCAGACACTCCAGAAGAGGGAGTCATATCTCGTTACGGATGGTTGTGAGCCACCATGTGGTTGCTGGGATTTGAACTCCAGACCTTCAGAAGAGCAGTCGGGTGCTCTTACCCACTGAGCCATCTCTCCAGCCCAAATCGAGATTGCAAAATATGGAACGCTTCACGAATTTGCGTGTCATCCTTGCGCAGGGGCCATGCTAATCTTCTCTGTATCGTTCCAATTTTAGTATATGTGCTGCCGAAGCGAGCACCTGAAATTTTCAATACACTGTCTTTTCATTATGATATGTCGTGAGAACGTTCTTTTTTGGTTGAATCCATCAGATGTCCTGTGTGCCCCATGTATCTGTATTGGTGTGTGTTTTTTATTAGTTTTGGGAGGTTTCCTTCTATGATCTTTTTTTGTTTGTTTGTTTTGTTATTTTAGTTTTTTGAGACAGGGTTTCTCTGTATAGCCCTGGCTGTCCTGGAACTCACTTTGTAGACCAGGCTGGCCTCGAACTCAGAGATCTGCCTGCCTCTGCCTCCTGAGTGCTGGGATTAAAGGCGTGCGCCACCACCACCTGGCTCCATCTATGATCTTGTTGAAGCTGCTGACTTGGAATTCTCCTCCCTCATCTGTGCCTGCAATCCTTGCTGTCTCACACTTCTTTGTTTTGTTTTGTTTTTAACTGCATTCCTTGCTTATTTGGTCTAGATCCCCTGTTTTATCTTTGAGTCTCAGTATTTTGTCTTCTGTTTGACTCATTCCACTTGTAAGGTTTTCCTTTGAGTTTTCTAATTGAGTTATTGATTTGTTTGTGGTTTTTTTTTTTCAATTCCATTTTCATTTCAGCTTGAGTCCCCATCAGTGTCTGTATTTTCTTATTGAATTCCATTCTCAAGTCTTGGATTGTCTAAGTTGCTTTTCTCAGCCTTTTCTGGGTGTTTTCTTGGGCTTCAGTCGAAGCTGTATTTCCCTTAAATTCATTCTCCTTCATCCCATTGAGCTGTTTCTTGAGTCTTCTTTAAACTCCTTGACCGCTCTGATGAAAGTTAGTGATTGTTCTTCTAAATTCTGCATCCTGGGGTTCATCTAGGACATTCTCCTTGGCAGACATTTCAACGGAACTGCTAGGTTTGGGAAAGAAGAAACCGGCTTGATCTTCTGTACTGCTGGCATTTCTGCAATGAGATCTGGGCATGTGGGCTTCTGTTGGTTCTGAGTCTGTTATTGACAGAGCAGAGTGGGGCAGAGAGAGGATGCGCATGTATGTCAGACCTAGAGCTTGGAAATGGACTGAAGTGGACAGTAAGGTAGACAGAGGGTACTGGGCTGGTAGACAGGAGGGGTTTCCTGATCCAAGCCTGGGGTGTGGGGATAGATCTGACTGGGTGGAAAGGTTGACCGTGTTGTAGGAGAGGCTTGTGGATTAGGGGATTGGTAAGGAGGGTCCTAGCAGATGTCTAGAGATCCTTTGCAATGCAGGCAGGGGAGGCAAGACTAGGCCAGGGCACTGTATGTGGGTCCCAGGCTAGATCTCGTGGGTTGCAGAAAGTTAAGGGAAGGAGAAGGTCAAGGAGACTCAGTAGGTCCTGGGGGAGGAGCTAGGATGTCTGGTCTTACCATTGTTTTGGAGTCTTAAGCTAGTAAGTCTGCTATCTGGAAACTCAACAAGTCTGATATTTGTCTCTTGTTCCTCTTCTTCTTCCTCCTCCTCTTCCTCCTCCATGTCTTCAGTGGATGTCAGATTTCTGTCTTTTCCCTGTTAACTATAACAGTTTTTCACTGAAAACTGTCTATTTTAGGTAATATAACAACTTTAGATTTTATTTCATTTTGGTTTTTGAGACAGGGTCTTTCTATATAGCCCTGGCTGTCCTGGAACTTCCTACATAGACCAGAGTGGCCTTGAACTCACGGGGATTCACCTGCTTTTGTCTCACATGTACAGGGATAAAATGTGTGGGTCACTAAGCCTGGCCGGACTTGTTGTTATTGTGTTTGCCTACTTTATCTGTGGAGTGGTTTAGCTGGATAAGTCTGATGAAGTCTCTTTCTCTTACAGCTGGTGGGTTTAGATGCCACTCCTCGAGGCCTGCAGACCTGGGCTTGGGCAGTTACCTTGGGATGACAGTGGTCTTTTGGTTTTTTTTTGAGACAGAAGCTAGCTCAGGATAGCTTCAAATTAGCAACAGACCTTTAACCTCAGCATCCTGTGTATGGGGATTGCAGGCATATGCCCCAACCCCTGACTATTTATTGTGTATTCTTGTTGCTTGGAACTTGCTATGTAGCCTCAGCTGGCTTCTAACAACTCAACTATCCTCCTGCTTCAGCCTCCCCGAGTCCTGGAAGTCCACACCCATACCATCGTGCCTGGCCCACACAGGTCTTAAAAGCCTCCTTTGCCTTGCTACCTTTTTTATTAAACTTGGCCAGTGGAATCATACAGACTGTTTGTCTTCACTGTGGCTTAGTGCTCTGTTGGTTTCAATCCTTCTCTGGTATAGAAATTGTTCTAGTCTTGCCCAGTCAACTTTAGCCCCTTTTGCAGATATAATTTTTTGGGTCTCGCTCTACGGAAGCTAGGGGGAGGGGGTTGACTGATGCATCTCATGATTCTCTCTGATGCTCTTGTAATTGGTCTGCAGTTGGACTTCTGTGTATGTGGTACTAAGGATTGAACCCAAGGCCTCACACATACTAGGCAAGTGCTACCTGCACCTCTAAGCTCTCCCCTCATCCCTACTTTAGCTTGCTCTAATAGAGGGGTGCCCAGCTCCTCTTAATTACTTCCTAACAACCTTTAGAGTTTCTGGGAGCATCCCCAGCTAAAGGTCCCCCAGTTGTGGGAGGTCCAGACTGTTGTGTTTGTTGCTTCTCTTCAGCAAAGTCTGTAGGCTGCTCTAGGGCCTGGGGACCTTGGGCAGGGACAGTGGCACTCCCCTATCTCAGTGACAACACTGCTTATTGGACAGGGTTTTCTTGGCTTGCCTCTTCCAGAATAAGTTCTGCCCTATAAGCAAACTGGGGCCTGGGTGGCTAAAGCTCCAGGTAATCTTCCACCATCCATGGTCAAAGTAGAACTCCCGCCTATGCAAGGCGGCAGGACTAGAAAGCCCGCCGCAGGCCACTCAGCCTACTTTGTCCTCATCAGAGCCTTTGCAACATGCTCCTCCCAGGGCCATACAGACACCCACTCCCAGCAATGAGCTGGAAAAAGAGGTCACTTGTGTTCTCGCTCTCACCACCCTCACCCCCCCTGGAACTGGAGTGGAACTTGGGGGACGGGATGTGGTTTGGCTCAGGGTCACTCACCCTCACTGCTCTTCCTGGGATTTAACAGATTTTCTTGCATCAAAGTTAATACATTTCCTGAATGCCCTTAGGACAATTTGCAGAGGCTTTAAGTGGTTGTGGTTCTGAGTTTTAAACAGTCTCTGCCTGCTGTGGGTGTTTCAGTGGGGAGAGAGTTCAAGGAACAGGTAGGAGCCACCATGCCGGAAGCCAAACATCTGGTTGCCTGGCCTGGCCTGGAAACACTGCTCTTTTATCTAGGTCACCCAGTAAGTCCCCTTGGGTGAGGGGACAGCCTGGAACCAGGTAGAAGAAATGGTGGGCTATGAGTTTACTATGAAGTGACAAGGGGGATGGGAGTAAAAAAAGGTACAGGAGAAAAAGAGGGATGTGTTAAGCTTAGGGTGTGGCATAGTGACAGAATGCTTGCCACTAGCTCTGCGTTCCATTCCCAGAAACACCAAACACATGCGCTTGCATGCACACGCACACACAACAATGCACTCACATACACATGTGCACACACAATACATGTGCATACACATGTACATGCACACACAATACACACAGTGATGTGACTATATTCCCTCACAAACTAAAGCTGGGACACAAGGAGAAAGGAAAGGTCAGAGATGATCCCAAGCTTGTCTGAAGGTAATTACAAGGAAGAGAGAGGCCAAGCCGATGCGGGGCTGTGGAGATTATGGTAACATGCATATTCAAAGGAGAAGGAGGCTATCGTGAAGTCACATATCTGTAATTTTTCAGGAGGCAGAGGCAAGTTCAAAAGGCAAATTTAAGGCTAGCCCAATCTACATAGTAATTTTCAGGGTCAAGAAAAGGGAGGGGAATGAAAGAGCAAATATGGAGTCTTGAATAGAAAGGCAGGAGAGAGACCAAGTTTTTTTTTAATTTTTAATATTTTTTATTACATATTTTCCTCAATTACATTTCCAATGCTATCCCAAAAGCCCCCCATAGCGCCCCCCACTTCCCTACCCACCCATTCCCATTCTGTTGGCCCTGGCATTCCCCTATATTGGGGCATATAAAGTTTGCAAGTCCAATGGGCCTCTCTTTCCAGTGATGGCTGACTAGGCCATCTTTCGATACATATGCAGCTAGAGACAAGAGCTCCGGGGTACTGGTTAGTTCATCATATTGATCCCTTTAGCTCCTTGGGTACTTTCTCTAGCTTCTCCATTGGGGGCCCTGTGATCCATCCAATAGCTGACTGGAGACCAAGTTTTGTAGATAGAGATTTGCAGGTATAGTTAACATAATACTTTGCAAATGCATCCATATACAAGAAAGCAGAAGCCAGGGGAATAGGTCAGTTTTAAAGAGAAACACAGTCAGATTCCCTTGAACCTGGAAGAATGGAACTTTTAAGAAACGGGCAGAGAGCAATGAAGAAGATCAAGAAGATAGCACAAGAAAGGCGGAGTACCAGCTGCCATTCACAGTGCACTTTCTGAAAGCCAATGTGGCTCTAAGACCTTTACATAACCCTCATATCTCCATGGAGCCAGTGTGGTTAATCCCCATTTACTGATAAAACTGTCCAGTGGTTGAAGTTATGTAAGTTATGTGCTTAAGGTTGCACCAGTGCTATGCAATGAGATCAAGATTTTTAAAAAAATAGGTTAAAATCCAGCTATCAAGATCATATATAAATCTCACTCCTAAGTATGAACCCAAAGAAACACATGTACAACTGTATTCATGGTAGGACCATTTAAAATAGCAGCCTATGACTATCAATAGCCCAAAGGTCCCTTGGTACCACAATGGATAAGCAAATCATGGTATATCCATATCCAGTAGATTATTATACAGCACTGAAAAAGAACAGACCATTGTTCTATGCACAGTGTGGATAGAATGCTGAACAAAAGAACTTGTCACAAAAGAGACCCATTCTATTTGACTTCCAGAAGGGTCCAAAGAGGCAAAAAGAACCCCTGGTGTGACATGGTCAGGTGACCTCTCCAGGGTAGGAGACACGGGGAGAGAGGGTTTCTGGGATTTATGCTGTCCTGTTCCTGAGCTGGCCTGTACTGTTGCTTAAGTTCGTTTGTGGAAATTCACCAAGCTGCACGCCTACCTTCAGTTCAGGTTCACTAGGTGTGCAGGTTAACACCCCCGTGACAAACAGCACAAAGCATGTCCTAGCCACCAGATGACCAAGACAGCAAAGGAAAGTGTGGAAGGTACACTGCTGACATTGTACACATGAGTTTAAGAGGCAGACCAACTGAAAGCCAGCCATGTGTGGGTCTTTTTTAATTCAGTCGAGCTAAAAACAGCACAGTCAGGAGGCTGCTGCCCAGTGGTACTGACTAGTGTGCGGGAGGCCTGGTTTCATCCCAGAACTGCACAAAAGCAAACAGACCAATGAAATACCTCAATGACTGGGGAATCTGAACGCTGCCATTTTGGTTGACACGGAGGTGTTTATTATAACTGTAATGATTTTTTTTTAAAAGCCCTTACATGTTTTTAGAGGCACATGCCGACATAATTGTGGATGACATGAATCAAAATTTAGCAATTTGTTTCAAAATCATGAAGATGTGCAATTGCGATGGAACAGGATTGGTCACGGGTTGGGCATTGTTGATGGTATGTGATTGTTACATGAGTAACATATAACAACTATAACATGGTTCTTACATATAGATTGAATGTTTTGTTGAAGGAGATTTTGTAGAGGAAGCAGGAGGAGAGGAAGAAAAGAACGGACTAACATCCAGCGTGTTGGCAAAGGAATGTATTCCTGTGACTTCATGCTTCTTCCTCTTCCTCCTCTTCCTCCTCTCCCTCCTCTTCCTCCTCTTCCTCCTCTCCCTCCTCCCCTCCTTCTCTTCTTCTTTTTTTGGAAAAAAAAAAGGTCTCACTATGTAGCCCAGGACAGTCTCTAACAGAGATGGGCCAGCCTCTGCCTCCTAAGGGCTGGGATTAGAGTCTTTAAACTTGCATTTCCTCTAAAAGAGACGGAAGACAGGAAACACACCTGGAGGAGGAGGGAATATCAGAATACAGAGCCTCTGAGTGCCTGTGGCTGTAGTTTGATCTCTGTCTCGACTGGATTGGTCTGGCAGATGTCACCATGCCATCAGACTTCTGCCATATATAGCTGTGGGATTGCTGTCCCCCTTGACCTGGCTTCTGGCTGCCAGGCCCTCCTGTTGGGAGCCACCCCTATTTCTTTCATTGTCTTCCTTTTGTGTCTACCAAGGGTCTCCTCCATCTACCTACCTTGGGTTCTATCTTTAGCCTTCTGCTCTTCCCGCTCCCCACCCCACACTCCCTCTGTCCCTTTTCCCAAAGGGCTTGCCTTTTTTTCTAGTGCCTCTGTAGCTAAGTCCTTAAAATGGGGGAGCTGAGAAGATGGCTCAGTGGCTAACAGTCTTGCTACCAAGAACTCCTGTAAATGGCAGCCGGGTGTAGTGGCCAGCCAGGACTGCTACTGTGCAGGAAGCAAAGATAGACAGGCTCCCTGGAGCAAGCTGGCTAGCTAGGCCCACTTCTGTGTCTGGAATCCGCCCCCACCACACACTTCTCCACCCAGAAAACTACTCATCCTTTGGTATGCTGCTATGAAATCCCTCCATTCTATGGCTTCCCACCTTCCTGTGGACTTCACTCATTCAATCAATACTCCATACTCACGTGTTCAGTTAAAGTCGTTTATCTGTGAGGCCCTGTGCTGAGGCAGAGTGTCAAGGGCGAGCACCCACATAATTCAGACCTTACGTCACAGTTCCTATCTCACCAGTAATATTGACTCATTTATGTAATATATGCTCTCGGGCTCTCCCCTTGGGGGTCAAGGATGGTACATTACTCATCTTTGTACTTCAGTGATAGGAGGCGACAAATCATGCTTTCTTCATTGATTTGAAAGAGAGTAATTGCTGAGAAAATGGCTTTGGCCAAACACCCTTCATCGTTTTTTGTTTGTTTGTTTGTTTGTTTGTTTTTTAGGAGTTTCTGAGGCAGTGTAGGGCGAGAGACGAGAGGAACAAGGCTTTTCTGCCAGGGCTTCGACACAGTTCTAGGTCACTTGGTTGAGAAACTCATTGGTGAGCGGAGGCAGGATATGGGACAGCAGCAGGACGAGAGTTCGGCAGGAATGGCGCTGTTTTTCATTTTCAGTTATTCTGTATCCCACCCTGCCAGGGCCTCATAGACACTAGGCAGGTGTTCTGCCATTGAACTATACCCAAGTATTTCCAAATCCAGAGACATGCTAGCAGAGATCCATCTAAGGTTCTGATGAGCATAGACAATGACCCAGAAGCAAAATGACCATAGGGCTCTTCCGATACCAGCTGTAGGTGAGCCTTGAACAGGCCCAGGGACAACCCTGTGAAAATGGCTACTTGCTGCTGTTGTTTGGTTATAGTTTTGTTTGTAATGTTCTCACTTATGTGGAAATTAAGAACAAAAACAAGCAAAACATTTGATAACAGGCAAGCAGATTGCAGGCCTGAGGGTTTGCCTCATGCCGATCCTCTGGACTTCTATTTGAAATCCACTGACCACTTGCATAGGAGAGGCCCAGAGTAGTTCCATGGTTGGCACTTGGCTACAATGTTATAAACACCCAGGAAGTTGTTAAAACAACAGCCCAGGGCCTCTCTCCCAGCTTTTCTGATTTAACTGGAACTGGGCCCGAACACAGGGGTCTGAGTGGCTTAAATTCCCTAGAGGAAGTCTAACACCTGAAGGAAGGAATTTGTCAGAGTCAGCCCTGAGCTAGGACGGAGTTAAGCAGACACCTACTTGTTCCCATGGAGTTTCTCAAAGTTGGGTCCCCAGAGCAGCAGCATCAGAAATACCACATTTTTCGTGGGGCCTGTTGAGCCAGAAAGCCTGAAGTGGCCTATAAATCTGGTTCAACAAGTCCTCCAGGTGGGCCAAGCTGGAGGACCACTGACTTATTACTTAGTGTGAGCCACAAAACTATAGCATCTATTTCAGGTTGTTAGAAATGCAGTTCCGAGGCCGGGCGTGGTGTCGCACGCCTTTAATCCCAGTACTTGGGAGGCAGAGGCAGGTGGATTTCTGAGTTTGAGGCCAGCCTGGTCTACAAAGAAAGAAAGAAAGAAATGCAGTTCTGGGGCCTTGCCCCAGATCTGCTGAATCAGAAAGGGTGTTTGGCAAGATCCTACAGTGTTTCTGTGTTTCATACATGTCTGAAAGTGTAAGACGCTTGGCCTTGGACCAGGGACATAGAACATAGAGAGATAGATAGATAAATAGATAGATGTCTAAACAAACAAACAAACAAATAAGTCATGTGCCCTGGAACAGTAGCATCATATTTGTGCACATATTTCATTGACCATAAGTAAATCATGTGACCAATTTGACATCCTTAAATGGAGCAAGCCTTTACAATCAGTATTATAGAATCTATTATATAGAAAGCAAGAAGGCCAGCTTCAGGTCCCCAGGAGTGCATATGTTCTTTTTAGGACGGTGTAGATGGACTTTCTGAGAGGCAGAGCCAGGGGGACTCAGCATAAGTCCTTTCAGCTGAGACTGAGGGAATCCCTCTCCACCAGGAGCAGCACTAAGACCTGAGCAAGAGACAGCCCCACTCCCGTGATGTGGGCTGCTGAGCCGGCTCTGTGGATAATGGCTCTCGTTGCCAAGTCTGATGAGATAAGTTGGTTTTCTAAAACTGACATGCTGGAAGAAGAGATTCAAGTTGGCCTTGGATCTCCATGAGTGTGCCATGGCATGTGTGCACTTGCTTGCTTGCTTGTGCCCCCCCCCCAACACACACACTATATTCTTTTAAAGAGGCACTTTGTAATGTCAGGTCTGTGACAGCCCTGTCCGCCATTCTTTATTGTCATCTCCCATCCCTAGTCCTCCCCGAACAATCGCCTTTCACTCTTGGCTTCAGCACCACGCCTCCACCCTTTGTACCTGTTGTGAGACTCTGGACTCAGAGTCTGTTTCTCTGATTGAGAGGGAATGTCAACTCTCTCCTGTGGGAAAGGTGAGCTGTTTTGCAAGAGAAAAACAAATATTTGTGACCAAGGAGGAATGTTGAGATAAGTTGCTTGAAGGAAGCAAATTATTATGACCGAAAGAAACATCATGGTAGTTTGAATTATCTCAGACACTCCTCACTGCTCTAGGGTCACCCTTTTTGGGGTATCCCTCTTCCGGAGGATTACATTTGCAACTCCACTGACCTTATATTTAGTCATGTGACTTGCTTAACTACCAGAACATGAATGGAACCGACCCATGTCACTTCCAAATGGGAGTTTGAAGACCCACCATCTTTTCCTTCCATCTGGAGACTAGCAGTGTTTCCAGTCACAGCTGTTCCTGAGCCTGGATTCCAAAGCCAAGTTACAGCTGACTCACAACATGCTTGCTTTGTGAGTGGAAGAGAACTGGAGTGGTGAGCCACCAAGGTCTCAGGGATGTTTGTTATCGAGGGATAACCAAGCCTTCCCTGCCTGGTATGAGAGTAAATGAACGAGGCCACAAAATTCTAGGCTAAGCTCAAACTCACCATCTTCCTGCTTCAACTTCTCAAGGACTAGAATTACAGATGGATATCACCGTGATAGCTTTGTTTGATGCCCCCTCCTCCTCTTTCTGTTTGATGCCATTTTTATGAAGTCAATAAACAGTCCAGACTATATTATTTAGGAACAAATGTTGGTTGACACAACTATAAATAAAGCAAACACTTGAATAACTCAGGAGAAAGTGTTTGCATCCGGGAGGCACAACCGGGGAGTTTTACTCTGCGTGTGTTTTATATATACTGTTTTTGTATGAGTGACACAATTAAAAGAGTTTTATTTTAATTTCCTGTGTATATGTATGTGCCTGCAATCTGTTATGTGCACCACACACATGTAGTGCCCGTGGTGACCACATGAGGGCGTCGGATCCCCTAGAACTGGAGGTAAAGGCAGCTGTACGCTATTTGATGTTCATACTGGCAACTGAATACAGATCCTCTAAAAGAGCAGCAGATGCTCTTAACCACTGGGCCATCTCTCCAGTGGTGGGAGGAACACACATGTGTCTTCATGTCCTGGACTCTTGCCCAGTCCCCAGGACCCTGAACCTGGCTATCTGTGTGGCTGCCCTGAGGCGTACAGTATGGTGTAGTGTGCTGCCCTGGGATTTCCCAGGCACAATCATAACAATTCTGGGTGCTTGCGCTTACGTTTGTGGGAAACTTTTCTTGGATCCTAGCTACCAGCTGGTTTGAAGGAACCCAAACTAGCCCGTGTGGAGAGGCCACATGCGGAGACTAGGAGTAGGTGTTTGGGCTGACAGCCCAGCTGGGGCTTCAGCCAAGCCAGCAGACATGTGGGTGAAGATGCCTGCAGATGACTGTAGCCCCCGCTGCTGAGTCAGTCTTGGCTTGGGGCAAAAGTTAACCACCCCTTCTAGTTCTTGTCTGACTTCCTGACCTGAGCCCTTCAGCATATCAAATGGATTTCATGAGACCTAAGTTTTATATAGTTTGTTATCAAGAGAGTTTGACCTGTGCCCATTAGACCCGCACAGGTGAGTCCATCCATGTTCTGACAAACCACGGTCAGTGTAGAACATGAGAAGCCAAACGTGCACGTGGTACTCCGAAAGAAGCCCACCACAAAGATTCAGGATCTCCAGTTAGTCCAAGGGAGACTCCCCAAGAGAGTGGGTTGGTTGCTACATGATCCCAGCTCTTGGGAGGTGGAGGCAGGAGGATCGTTAGCTCCAGGACAGCCTAAGATATATAATGAGACCCTCTCTAAGAAAGACAAATGTGACCATCTGAAGTCATGGATTGCTTCTGTACATGCAAGCACTCACACATGTATGCATATCTGTACATGTGCGTGCACATGCACACACACACACACAGAATTTGTGGGTGAAGAATCCCATGGGAGTTTCTTTCATTTACATATCTATCCATTTGCTGAAGAATTCTTTCATTTGTCACACAATTGCTGAGTATTTATGAAGAGACAGACCCTGAGATCCCTCTATTCTATGATGTGCCACTTCCAGAGGTCAGACAGAAGAGATTGGACAGTAAATGATGGGGCTTTTAGGGGGAGTGTTAGGCTCAGCTGCTATAGGGCCCTGTGCAGATACCATCCTCCATCCTCCACCCTCCACCCTCCACCCTCTGGTGTTAGAGTGGAAAGTCACGAGCCTCTAACCTTTTTGCTTCTTTGTTTATTCTAACCCTAATTGCTGTAAACACGGTGACATCAGAACATACTCATGTTTCTCAGATAGTACGGTGTCTGGAGGAGAGCGATGACTAATATAGTTGTGCTATCATATCAGTGTGCTCAGGGCTCAACTGAGGACACCAGAGCAAACTGTCTCAGCACAGGCTGCCTCAGCCACCCTGGTAGCCCACAGCTCCTTGGCTCCATCACCACAGGGCTCCGTTCCCTGCCAAGGCTCATGTGCAGTGCAATGTGCCTTTGTGCTTTTGCTCTCTCTTTGGCTTGGGAAAAGCCTCTAGTACCTGCCATTTGTTTGTGAGCAGGAGCTATCCTCCTGCTTGCCTCCAGGAGATAGGGCAGGAGATAAAGATGCCTGTGGTTGAATTGTATCCCATTTTAAAAAGTTTATATCTTGATCATTTTGGGGATAGAACCATTGCAATTGACGATAAATTAAGATATAGTCTTGCTGGCTTGGGATCACAGGCCTTCAGTGAAAGACAGATGTCTTTAAAAGAAGAAGATGAGGGGCTGGAGACACAGCTCAGTGGCTAAGAGCACTGACTGCTCTTCCAGAGGTCCTGAGTTCAATTCCCAGCAACCACATGGTGGCTCACAACCATCTGTAATGGGATCCCATGCCCTCTTTTGGTGTGTCTGAAGACAGTGACAGTGTACTCATATGCATAAAATATAATAAATGATCTTTTTTAAAAAAATAAAAGAAGAAAAGGAGATTTGAATGTCGACACTGATGTAGACTGAGACAAGGGGAGATGCCAAGTGATCACGTAGAGCAGGGTGAGGTATCTACAAACCCAACAATGCCAAGGCTTGCTGACAACCACAGAAGGGGAGCGAGGGGTGTGGCTATAGTCTTCCTGCACTGTAATGAAATGCCTGAAGCAATAAAATTATAAATAGGAAGGGTTTATTTTGGCTCATGATTTGGAGGTTCCATTCTATGGACCATGGGCAGGGTGGAACAAGGCAGACTGGGATCCTGGAGTGCCCTCTGCCTCTCCTACAGATTCCTTCCAGATGGAATTCGAGATGGATCAGGGGATATTCTCATGTGATAAAGTCATAGAGAAAAGTATGCTAACACAAGTTCAGGATAGTTGTCCTTATGGGAGAAGACGGAAGCAGCAGAAGGCTCCCATGATCTGAAGATGCACAAACATGGCTTTTTATGTTATTATTGACCCCCAAACCTACACTCCACCTTCTCAGGTATGGCTCACTCCTCAGCATGGATTCATGAGGGCTGCATCACCGACGAGTTTATTCAATAAAAATGTGTAAAGAACCAAGTGTTTCTTATGAGCACCCTAGTTAATTAACATAGACTCTATGCTTCTCAGAGTTCTAAGAGGCACGGGTGGGGCATGGTGGCGCAGGCCTGCAATTCTGCAGGAGGATTGTGAGTCTCAGGCCAGGCTACATAGTGAGACTTGGTCTCAACACCAACTTTAAAACCCCTAAATAAAGGCTGGGGAGGTGGTTAAGAGCACTGATTGCTCTTCCTAGAGGTCCTGAGTTCAATTCCCAGCAACCATATGGTGGCTCACAACCATCTGTAGTGGGATCCCATGCCCTCTTTTGGAGTGTCTGAAGACAGCGACAGTTTGAAGATAAGCTACAGTGTACTCACATACATAGAAATAAATAGATCTTAAACAAGGAACATTTAAATCCCTAAGTAATAAGGTTCCCATTTTATTTGGTGATGTAGCCATGGTAAGTGCTATGCTCTCATAAATAACGCTTTTAGGTGTGTCTCAGAAGATAAGCCTAATGAGACTCATTGTTCAAAAAAGGAAAGGAAAAGAAGGAAGGAAGGAGGGAAGGAAAGAAGGAAGGAAGGAGAGGAAAGAGCCATGAAAGTAGAAGAGGAAATAGCCTTGAAGAGAAAGGGCCCATGCGAGAGGAACAGGAGGGAGTAATGGGTGTGAATATTATCAAACTACATTATGATGTTATGTTTTATATGAATGTAGGAAAATGTCACAATGAAACCCATTATTTATAATCAACACGCGCCAATAAAACACCTTTTAAAAAATGTACTTTTACTTTGATATGGATTGATGACTTCAAGATAGAAAAAAAAAAAAAAGGCAAGAAACCTACTTTCACTGAGTGTACTTCAGTCCCTGAGTGAATTAATAAGCTGAGGTATCTGCCTCTGATGGAGCACTATTGCGCACTTAAAAGGAAGGACATTTGACTCTGCTAAGTGACTTTTCCTTCTGCCAAGTGAAACGGGCCAATGGCAAGGGGCACACACTGCTTGAGCCCACTTAGAGCAGTCTGACTCATGGAGACACAAAGTCGAATAATGTCTGTAGGGACTGGGAGCAAAGAGGGAGCCAGCGTTTGATGGATGTGGAGTCTCAGCCAGAGATGCCTGAAGAGATGGATGCTGCAGGATAGCACAGGTGCTCACTGCCACTCAAAGATAGCCACAGCAACATGTATGTTTTCTGTGTTTGGTTCCCAGCCACGGCCACCAAACAAAGCAGACCCCAAACTATGTATCTGTGTGTGTGTGTGTGTGTGTGTGTGTGTGTGTGTGCCTGTGCCTGTGTGGTGGAGGGCACAGGGAAAGAGCTGGAGGTATTATATGTAAGAAAAAGTCTGAGCAAGGCATAGTGTAATCTGGCACTTGTGAGGCTGAGGTAGGGCAATGGCCACGAGTTTGAAGCCACCCTGAGACCCAGTCTCAAAACAAAAAGCCCGACAGGATTTATGCCAGCTTGAAAGCAGTGGTTTTCACTGGTTAGGCTATAACCCGTAGGTTTTTCTCATTCACTCCTCCGTCCCTGGCTGACCTTGAAGCACCTGTCCTCCTTATTCAGCCTCCAGAGGGCCTGAGTTCTGGGTGTGTAAAGCCCAATGCGATGGAAAGGAAACCGATTTCTATCAGGACCAGCGATGGAGACTGATGAACAGCCTTGGCATTGTCAAGTGATCAAGACGTAAAATAAGAAATAAGTCACCATTATAAACCGAGAAATCAGCAACTACCAGAACCAATGCTGGGCTAGCTCTCACCCCTCTATGTCTACGTTACGGTCTGAGGTCTTTTGTAGCTCAGGCTGGTTTTGAGCTTTGTAGCTAAGGATGATCAACTTATAGCTTAAAATCATCTCCAACTTGTGATCCTCTGGCCTCCAGCTCCTGAGTGTTGGGATTATACACCTAAAATTATGCACCACCATCTCCAGTTTATGTGATGCTAGGGACCAAGCACAAGGCCGTGTACATGTTGAGCAAGCACTTTACCAACTATGCTACATTTCAGCCCTCCTCCCCACTATTGTCTAGTCAAAGTCTTAGAACCACATCACTCCTGGTTCCTTCCTAAAAGCCCATGCCAGCCAGGCGTGGTGGCACACACCTTTAATTCCAGCACTTGGGAGGCAGAGGTAGGTGGATTTCTGAGTTCGAGGCCAGTCTGGTCTACAAAGTGAGTTCCAGGACAGCCAGGGCTATACAGAGAAACCCTGTCTGGAAAAACCAAAAAAAAAAAAAAAAAAAAAAAAAGCCCATGCCAAGACTCCCCCACCCAACTTTATCCGCAGTGCACATTTCTTCTAAAAGCCCAAAGAACCTCCATATTCCTGAGTAGCCCTAAGGCTTCACATACCCATCCCCCCTGCATGTGCTTCTGCTCTGACCTCAGGACTCCAGCCAGCCATGTTTAGCTTTGATGCTTAAAAGGCTTCTGTCTTTCTATTTGTAGGTGGTCCTCTAGAACGCATGCTTTAGAAATGTCCCCTAGGGGACTTGGGATGTGCATCAGCTGATAGAGTGCTTGCCTAGCGGACAGTGCTCCGAGTTCATTGCATAAAGCTGGGCGTGATGGAGCATACATGTAACACTGTGGTTCAGGAGGAGGGTCAGAAGTTCAAGGCCATCCTGGGCCAGCTTGAGATATGTGAGACCCTGCCTCAAGCAAATAAAAACCTGCCCCTGGTTCTGACTCTAGTGGTATCTGAACATGGCGCCCATAACCTCTGCCTGTTCCCACCAAAAGTTCTCTTGCTTCTAGTCAGGGTGGCTTTGGCCTGACAACTATTGGGACGTAGAGCTGAATCTTGTAGTGACTGCTGTTCTGTACCCTGCTGGTTTTGCAGTCTTGCTAGACAGACACTTGTCGATCTGAACCCTGTCGCCTCTGACTGTCTGACTTCATTATTTTACCTCTAGGATTCTCTTCCTGGAATGTCTCCTCAACCAATGGGGAAAAATGTATGAAGAATTATTAACTTCGCCGGGCGTGGTGGCGCACGCCTTTAATCCCAGCACTCGGGAGGCAGAGGCAGGCGGATTTCTGAGTTCGAGGCCAGCCTGGTCTACAAAGTGAGTGCCAGGACAGCCAGGGCTACACAGAGAAACCCTGTCTCGAAAAACCAAAAAAAAAAAAAAAAAAAGAATTATTAACTTCATAGTTTAAATTTGAAGGGCAACAGAGGCCATCTAGAGTCCCAAAGCATATGTCCACTCAGACAGACCGAAGTCTATACATACTGTGGGTAGGATATAGTTAGGGCATGTTATTGTTTTGGTGGTCCTGGGAGGATGAAACTCACAACCTCAGGCACTGCTAAGCAAGGGTTCTAAACTATTGAGCCACATCCCCAACCCTTGAAGTATTATTAAAAATACTCTTGATCAAAATGTATATCCAATGTGATATCACTTGAAACAGTAGAGGACATAGGCAGAGAGATGTGTACTAAATTCTAAGTCTGCGTCTGGGTTGTGAGATGGGAGAGTCTTCCTGCCTCATCCTTGTCTGCACTTTTCAAATGCTCCATCGTGAGTGTAAATCTGGAAGACAGAAAATTAAAAGACTTCACACATACACACACACACACACACACACACCCTAGAGAAAACACCGGATTGAGAGACTCAACTGTGGGCCCTGATTAACCACAAGGCTTCCATACCCACTGAGGTGTCTTCCGGAAACCCAGCTACTCTGTCTTGGTCATGGTGTGAGAAGCCTATGCCTGCTGGTGTAGAGAGTGACTTGCCATCTGCTTTCTGACACCTCTGTTCTCCCTAATGTACAGGCAATGGTGCACAAACCTTTTGTACTGGGGAGTTAGGGTTCAGAAAGGGCCTTGGGTGGCGCAAAGGGAGTAGATGGAAGACCATTCTTTCTTCCTTTTCTTTTGAGACAGTCTCACTATGTAACCCCGAGGGCCTAGAACTCACTGTGAAGACAAGACTGGCCTCAAATTCACAGAGATCTGCCTGGTTTGATCTCCCCCGTTGCTAGGATGAAAGACACACACCACTGTGCCTGTCCAGACAAGCTCTTCAGTAAGAAGCTGCTATCTGAACCTAGGTCCTTCATGGTATGGAAAAGACTGTGTGAATGCCTAATTGAGTTGAGAGCTAATTGGCAAGGCATTGGCAGGTGTGCAGAGCTCATGAAGGATGCTGGTGCTTGAGGGCAACAGCTGACCTAAGATAGGGACAGGGAAGGGAGGTTTGCTTACAATATAGTTTTTTGTAATCCAGGCTGGCCTTGAACTCACTATATAGGCCCAGGAGAGTTGTCTTTGTAGGCCCGGAAAGGACCTGCCACTGAGGCAGAGATTCTGAATCTGGCTTTCAAGTGAGTGCAGCATACCCCCCTCCCACAAAGTCATCTGGGGGCCTCACTTACTCTAGCTTGGGGAATGGGGTCAGGGAGAGGAGGCACCCAGCCCTCAGAATTTTCCCTAGACATCTGAACTCCTGGAATTCTGTGTGGTGAGAGGCCACACCTCCTCATCACTCCCCCTCCCACTTCCTGCTTTGGAGCCCCCTTCACATCCAGTAATTGGCACCACACAAGAGTCAATGCATTGGCCAAGACCACAGCTGCCCTGGAAGCCTTTCTCTCTCAGTCCTCAACAAAATGTCCTCAAACGCAGCAACCTTCCGATCTGCAGAGGCCCACAGTAAAATGTGGGCAGAGGTGTCCTTTAAGGGCATAGAGTGTCGTTTCTCTCTCAGGGGACAGATAATTTTGGCCTTAATGCAAGCCTTCATCTGCCCCGTCTCCAGCTGATGGGAAGGCAGGCTCCTGAAGCAGCCCCAGTGAGAGATAAGAGCTCTTTGCCTGAAATGAAAAATTCATGAGGGAAGGCTAGTGCTAGGACACTTGGGTAGCCTCCAAGCGACCGACCGACTGTGCTTGTGCTCCGGGAAGATGGAAAGGAACTTGGAAAAAAAAAAAAAAAACAAATGGAAATTTTCTTTCCTCTCCAGTATCTCTCCTTCTGCTTCCCATCCATGTGGCCCCTCTCTTCTGCCTTTAGCCACACCTCTTTAGTTTCACCAGTGTCCATGTGCCAAGGACACATTCAGGAAGTAGGGTGGCCTCCCCACCCAGACCAACCACATGGTATTCATCCAACATCCTCAAGAAAACCATCCTTGAACTTTAGACAAGCTGGCTGGGCCCTGGCCACCTGTCACCCCAGACCTGGAAGAAAACCAAATTGACTATTGTCTGTGCCCCTGGAAGACACATACAAAATACTGTCTGTTCCAATCTCCTAGCCAAGAAATCGGATCAAAAGTCATGGAATGGATCGGGCAGTCAAAACTCACAAGTTAGGAAAGAGCCAAGACTTTATGGTCACCATGTTGAGGAGACAGAATTAGATGAAGGTAAGGGGAACGAGTAATGTTAGCGAGTTGGGGATGGAGAGATGGCTCAGTGGTTATGAGCATTGACTGCTTGTCCTGAGTTCAAATCCCTCCTACATAATGGCTCACAACCATCTTTAATGGTATCTGATACCTCCTTCTGGCATGCAGGTGTTCATACAAACACAGACTCATATACATAGATATATTTTTTTAAATCTCATCTTTTTAAAAAAATGGAGAATTGAACTCTCACAATAAATGGGCTTAAGAAACCTGCTAGTTGATGCCACAAAATGGTACCATGGTGGCAAGAGCCATTCAGAGACAGTGAGTGCTAGGCCAGGAGCCAAGCCTACCACAGGGGAAGTTCTCCACTCAGGGATGGGGAAGCTGCAGGCTCCAGATGAAGATTCGTCTGTTCTCTGCTTTGGGCCTCAAGCCAGAGGCAAACTTCCCTCCGAGACAGGAGAGATGTAATAGTGTGCATCTGGAATTCCAGCACTTTGGAGGTGAACGTGGATCAATAATCACGTCCAAGGAGTGATTATTTTGGGGGGGGGGGGTAAAGGGTATTGGTGGAGGAAGCCTGAATGTTCAGGTGGGAGTATCCTTGTGTTATTTGAGGTTCCTTATAGTCTGGGACAAGTAGAGTAGGGTAGGGATGGGAGATGAAGGATCAGTGATATGGATCTCCAAGAAGACTTAAAAATCGAAAAAAACCAAACCAAACCAACCAAACAAAAACTCACTTGGAACTAGGTCTCAACATTCTCTCTCTCTCTCTCTCTCTCTCTCTCTCTCTCTCTGTGTGTGTGTGTGTGTGTGTGTGTGTGTTGAGAGAGAGAGAGAGAGAGGTTATATCCAGTGTCTCACTCTGTACAGCCCATGCTGATCTGAAACTCATGACCCTCCTGCCTTAACACCACAGATATGTCACCACACTGAGCTCAACATAGTTGGTCGCGGGAGTATGTATGTCATAATGGAAGGATGGGCTCTCTTCACCTAGCAGCCGATTGTCTTAATTGATAACAAACGCCTGTAGACACGGAATCCTTGAGTCTTTATTTGCGTTTTTGTTCATGGCTTGACCATTGTCCTAGCACTTGGAAGTGAGGGAGCCCACGATGTGGGATTCCTGGTGGATAGGAGAGAGGACCGAGAACCGCAGGGAACAACTCGGGACGGATAAACAACGTTCTAAATTTATGGTGCTTTCAGAATATACTACTGTTGTTGATTTTGTTGTTGTTTTTTTCACTCGGCTTTTAGGATAGTCTACTGGGAAAACTTCCCTCTGTTTTCCCGGCAGAGCAGCAGGGAGGTTGGAGAGTGAGCAGCGCCACCCTGAGGCCAGGGAGGCAATGGCGTCAGGAACTGAAGCCTGCCGCTTAGGTCGAGCAGCTGCGCGATCACATGGCCCCGGCTACATTTAGAGGTCTATTTTTTAGTCTTCATGCAAAAAATATATTTTCGTTACAGATGCTTCTAAACAAAATGTCAGCTGCTAGCTGCTGGCGATGACCAATCCTCAGAGCCCCTTCAGAGTCCAGCCCCCAACTTCCCAGCATCCCCAGCCTCCATCCTGACCCACTCCTGTCCCTCCCAATAATTTAGAGATGGGAATTAACTCTGAGCAGCTAAGGAGAACTGACCTGAGGAGTGTGTGGGGTGTGGGTGGGGGCGGAGGGGACAGCTCTAGGGTAGAACTGACTTTATTGTCATTTTACTTTTAATTAATAAATAATTAATTAGAGACAGGGTCTCATGTACTCCAAGTGGGCCTCAAAGTTGCTGTGTGGGTGAAGATGAACTTGGATTCCTGATCCTCTTTCCACTACTTCCCAAGTGCTGATGTAATGGAGTCTGTCACCATGCTTACCTTACATGTAATATTATTTTAAATTGTATCTCTTACATATAGGATTTATAGAGTTGAAAAAAAATTAATGTCTACTTTCTTTATTTCCTGGCATTGTCCACATATTATTAATTCTGGCGGATGGGAAGATTGTTCTCACTCCCATTTTACAGACAAGGAAACTGAGGCCCAGGGAGGAAAATAAATTACTCTGGGTCACTCAGCAGTAAGGCACACTGGCGGACTTATATCTCTGCTCAGTCTTGGGAGATGGGGGCATTAAGTATTCAAGTTCCTGCCAAAATCTGTTTTATTTTGTTTTGTTTTTCGAGACAGGGTTTCTCTGTATAGCTCTGGCTGTCCTGGAACTCGCTCTGTAGACCAGGCTGGCCTCGAACTCAAGATCTACCTGCTTCTGCCTCTCAAGTGCTGGGACTATAAGCCTGTCAGAAGAGGGTGTCAGATCTTGAAGTGGAGTGCTGGGAATCAGCCTGGGGTCCTCTGGAAGAGCAGGCAGTGCTTTTAATTGCTGAATTGTATGACCAACCTCTTACTATTATTAATAGGATCCCAATAGACTTTCTAAAAATAAGTCATCAGAAACCAGTGCTTTTCTTCTGTGAGCTGAATTCCTAAAAGCAGGATTGGTAGATTGAACAGTAGGTGTATTAGCCCTGGGCACAAACTGCCAGCCACAGAGTGACTGAGCACACCCCACACTATTGGAACTCTCAATACACATAATGGCGATGTTCAAAAATAATGTGGAACAATGTTTATTGGAAGCTGTTCAGAAAAGAGACATGTTCTAAAACAGCAGAAATGCTTTTGCTTTTTAAATAAAAATGTCTATGTAGAATAAAACACAGATGGGGTGACCATCCGGATGTTAGCAGTGGCTGTTTCAGATTGAGGAGGTTACAGGTGACTCATTTCCCCCGAATTTTATCATATCTATTCTCTCTCTCTCTCTCCCCTGAATACTCCCCAGGTGTGTGTGTGTGTGTGTGTGTGTGTGTGTGTGTGTGTGTATGTGATATGCATGCATTTGGAGGTGAGCTTTCCCCCATGGGTCTCTGTGGGTCTCAGGGATTGGCCTCAGGCAGCCATGCTTGCCTGACACACCTTTTCACCCACTGTGTCATCTCACTGTCCCGACTTTATTTTCATGTTTGCCTCATCTGTATTTTCTACAGGGTCACACACTGCTCATGTACAAGGGTTAGGTTCTCTGGGGCTGCGTAAATGGACAACTGCTCAGACGTGTCACCTGACAGGGATGGGGCAAGGATGCCAGGCATCAGGGAGGCTGGAGTCTAATTCAAAAGAATGGTCTCTGTGGAGCATTGGGATGAACATCAGACCCTTCAAAGACAGTGGGGACAGGCCGGCTCTAACAGGGCCCCAGCGGATCTGCACGCATTCCTTCTCTTGCTGCGGCAAGCCTTTGTGTAGGAGGCAGCATTCCATAGAGAGAGTAAGCAGCGCACCTGCTCCATCTCTCTCTGCTTCCCGGCTGAGGACACGCCGTGACCAGGCAGCTCACACATGCGCCCCGCGCACACCTGCACCACCAAGATGACAACCCTGATACCTTCAAATTGGGAGTCAAAACAAGTCTGCCTTCCTTCCTTAAATTGCTTTTGTCAATTAATCCTTGGTCACCTTGTCACCACTTTGGAAGATTTTTTTTTTTTGTCACAAGAAAGATGGAGGACTCCTGTCTTCAGAGTAGAAGCAACAGCAGGTAAAGACTGGGAATGCAGCAGAGGCCAGAGCAAGGAGCACTGCAAGGACCAGGACCGTGGGAAAGCATCTGAAGACTCAACTGTGAGAGAACACATTCCAGTGGCCATGAAAATCTGGACGGGCCGGGCGTGGTGGCGCACGCCTTTAATCCCAGCACTCGGGAGGCAGAGGCAGGCGGATTTCTGAGTTCGAGGCCAGCCTGGTCTACAAAGTGAGCTCCAGGACAGCCAGAGCTATAAAGAGAAACCCTGTCTCGAAAAACCAAAAAAAAAAAAAAAAAAAAAAAAGAAAATCTGGACGGAAAGTTATGTGCAAATCAGTTGCTAGGAATTTGGAATTCGGGTTCCCTTGGGAGCAAGGCCATACATGGAGGCCGATCTCTCAGACCAGAGGATGGAAACAGATTTACCCAGCATCCTTCAGTCAAACTACTCATGGTCACAACCCTACCTCCAAGATGAGAGAGAGCTGAGAACACTAGAACATGACTCCTTGTGGGTCTGTGATGCCACAGGCTGAGATCTTCCTGAATGGGGTCCCGCACAAGTCTGAGAGGTTGGTTTCCATTGTATTTAATAATAGTAAAAATAGCGTCCACTGAGACACACACACACACACACACGCACTTGCAATTACACAGTTGAGTATTCAGCTTGCAGAAGATGGTGATAAGTTCTCAGTTATTATCAAATTGGCAGGCAGACAGGTCTCAGGAGTTCACAGTAGCTGGAGCAGTAGGGTTTGATGTAAATGTCTCCTAATCCTTTGATCCATTATGCCTAGTGTCTGCAGCAAAGGGGGGACTTTGGATGCATACACTGGAAGGTGGCCATGGGAAGTAGCAGGCAGAGGTGAGGTCTGGGGATGATGCTTCTATAATCCAAGGAGCTCTGCAGAACCAGCAAACCAGTCAGAGCTGGGGGCAGGGGTGAGGGTGACTTAGCTTCGGTTTCACATCTCTAAAAAGGATCAACCCTTTTGATACTAAGACTGCTGGCCTCCAGAACCATGAGCCCTTAGAGAGCTGTTGTTGAAGCTACCCTGTCTACAGGGCTTTCTGCCTGCTGACAGCAAAGTCATGAAGGTACTGGCAGGTAGCAGAGTCCCAAATCCCTGGTCATGGAAGACTGCAACAGGGATCTTAACCAGAGTCAATGGCTAGCCGGTCGTCACTGACATAATCTGATATTATAGTTCTGCACAACAGCTGACTCCCAATTTGAAGGTATCAGGGTTGTCATCTTGGTGGTGCAGGTGTGTGCGGGGCGCATGTGTGAGCTGCCTGGTCACGGCGTGTCCTCAGCCGGGAAGCAGAGAGAGATGGAGCAGGTGCACTGCTTACTCTCTCTATGGAATGCTGCCTCCTACACTTCAGTGGGCTTTCTGCCTCACTTAACCCAACCTACAGACTGCCCCACAGACAGGCCCAGGGGTTTGTCCTCTGGCCACGATCCTCAGTCGTGTCTGTTTGTCAGCAAAATTAACCATTACGCTCTCTCCCTGCCTCCTGAGGCCCTGGGGTGCTTGGGGCTGGATTACAGGGCCTGTCAGGCTTTAGTTGGGTTTCAGAAAATTGTGTAGTGACACTTTCAACTTCTTATAGCAATATACAGGCACTGTCCTCATGTTCAGGAAGAATATGAAGTACATGTAGCATTTACGAACCACCTACTATGTGCCAGTCTCTGAAGCAGTGTTTTCTCACATATGCTTTAGCAATGTGTCCCGTAGCACCCACACCAGGACCTGGCACACAGTAGTTGTCCTTCAGCCTCCTGGCATTTGTAGTCTCCCAAGCTCCTGGACCTATGGTTGTTACTGAAGGTGGTTTTTGTCTTTTTCCGGGGCTCAGGGAACTGGGCAGGTGACAGGATTATTAGCCTCACAGAGTAGTCATCTGGCACCTGAGAGAAAGCCAGCCTTCTCCTCAGCACCTCTCCCCTAACAGATGGGACTTAGTGCGTTTGCTGACTCCCCTGCTCCAACATGGAAGGGAACAGATTGGATCCCCAGGATGCACCGTGTGAGAACATGAGTGGCTGGTAAGACATCCCCACCCACAAATTCAGGTGTCATGGGGGAATGGCTTTGTTCTTACAAACCAGCTCGTCTGCAAGACTAGGGGACATTAACCCCAATGCCTGGGGGTGTGTTCTGTGGGCCTCCCCCTCCAGACCCGTGCTTGTACTCTGGTTGTTGAATCTTGTCTGTGCCAGGCTGTTTCATCTTGACCCACATGTTCACATGGCTCCTGCAGAGAATTCATAATCCCTGCCCCACAGTCCCCTCTCCCAAAGCCTCTGCAAGTTCCAGTGAAGGGCCCCACCCTGACCCAGCCTGTCTGCTGCCATCTGTCTTCCCACCAAGTCATATGTGTGACTCTTGGAGACCCTGAGGGAGCTAGGCCATGTCTGTTTAGGACTCATAGCCTCTCCATGCTCCTATCTCCAGAGGAGTGTGTGGACACTCGGTTCAGGATCTGCTCTACTCTAATTCCCTGTGTATGCTCAGGAAGCTCTCACCTACTCGAGACCATGAGCCATACCTAGGAAACATAACCCAGGAACATGGCTAACATTCTGTGGGGAACTCTTACCTTCTTCACAGTCACAGCCCTGCTCAAAGACAGCGAGCACATGGCTCCACTTCCTGTCTGGAGGAATGGAAAAGAGAAAAAAAATGCAAGGAGGAGGGGAACTCATAAATGAACATCAAAATATTTAGCTCAAGTGGACGTCCCTCACAGGCTGCCTTCAATCCCGGCTCCTCTGCCAACTGCAAACTCACCTGATCAGGGTCCCAGGAAGAGCTGGGCCAGGGTGGGCTGCCACCTTCTGAGGGATTCCATGCTGACCATTGTGTCATCTGTCCTCTCGATGGTCATGCTCTTGTTCTTCCTGTTCACGCAATGGAGCTCAAAGTGACCAGAGGACTGTGCACCCCGGGGGTTCTCAGTGATGGCCGTAGACTTAAGTGCTTGGTGATAATGCTGTATATCAGGGTTTCGCTGGCAGGAGAGGAGCACCAGGAAGTCTTTAGGAAGGAGGTGGCATTGGGTGCTAAGGTTTAGATCGGTGAGTGGCAGGAGAGGTAGGCAGCAGAGAGGGTATGGTCAGGAGCTGAGCTCCAAAGGCAGAAACTACTTGTCACTCCTATTGTTTTATCTAGTGCTGGGGGTGGAACCTGGGGCCTTGTGTGTAAGAGACATGCATACTACCACTGAGCTGCATTCACGGTCCCTGCAGCTTTTCAGGTTCAAGCCTAAGTGTAGCCTTAGTGCTGATGTCTGAGGAAGCCGTGTAAATAGAGGACTGAAGTACCATGGAAGAGGCAGCCTGACGTCTTCAGTACCAGAGTGGTCATATAGACCCAGAAGCCATAATGGCAGGGCACACCTCCTGCTCACTTGTTCTGTTTAGCACAGGCAGGTCCCTCGGCAGGTCCCAGCCTCCCTGACCTCCTCAGCTGCAGCACGGAAATGATAGTGTCCGAGTGGGCTTCACGTGGTGAGACTGAGCTAATATGTGTCGACAGGAACCTGGAAGGAGCCTGGCTGCAGAAGAGGCTGGGAGGGAGAATGTCAAGGGCACAAAAGGCACATAGAATAAAAAGTGGAGGCAGATGACAGAGGTAAGAAGCCAGCACTCAGTACTCATCTCTTGTGGACTTACTCCCATTAGCTCTGTTCCTAACAGGGTACCAATGAGGTATTAGAAAGAAGATGCCCCCACAACTGTTCTGTTCTCCTGCTCATCTGTTCTCCTGTTCTCTCCCTCCCTCCCTCCCTCCCTCCCTCCCTCCCTCCCTCCCTCCCTCCCTCCCTCCCTCTCTCTCCCCTCCTGCTCCTCTCTCTATTCTCCTGCTCCTCTCCCCTCTCCCCTCTCCCCTCTCCCCTCTCCCCTCTCCCCTCTCCCCTCTCCCCTCTCCCCTCTCCCCTCTCCCCTCTCCCCTCTCCCCTCTCCCCTCTCCCCTCTCCCCTCTCCCCTCTCCCCCCCCTCTCTCTCTCAGTGCTGCCTCCCCAGAAGTGTGCTGGGAACTCAGTTACTGTGCTACACAGGCTCCACACTGCTAGAGGGAGAAGATGTCCCATCTGAGGACCTCTGAGCCTCCAGACAATAGCTGGTATCAACACCCAGGTGCAGAGGACACCATCTGGGGCTTGGGTCCCCAGCCACAGTGGCGCAATGCCAGCTGATGCCAAGGGCAATGGAATGTAGCTGTCTCTGCTGAACCCTGTTCCTGTCTCAGGGTCATGAGAAAATGTAAGGGCTACAACTTCTAGAATGTAAGTTTCAGGGTGGTCTGCAGTGGGACAGAGGGGCTGCGTTTCCTTCTGAGTTTTGACTTGAATTCTGCCTTGCTACAATTATTTGTTGATGTGCTGGTTGCTTGAGATGGGTTTTATGTATGTATCACAGGCTGGTCTCAAAACTCCCTGTGCATCTGAGGATGGCCTTGAACTTCTGACTCTCCTGCTTCCACCTCTGGAACGCTGGGATCATAGGCATGCACTACCATGCCTGGTTTATGCAGCACTGGGACTTGAAATCAGGGTCCTGTGAACTCTTCCAACTGAGCTACATCCTTAGCCCCTATTTATTTATTTATTTTATTACACTGTTACTTCTGCTCTGGCTCCTAGCTCTAGGAAGGAATAATTATTCTCTTATTTATGATCTAGCAGTGCTTTATATAAATTCCTGGTAGAGAATATAAAAATCTACAATATGTGTCACTATGTGCTTGAGCCTCTCCTAGTAGGTTGTTGTTTTTAAACAAGAAAGATTCCCCCCTAGTTTTAAAATTAAAAATAATTTTTTTATACAGTATATTCTGATTATGGTTCTCCTTCCCCAATTCCTCCCAGATCCATCCCACCTTCCTTCCTACCCAAATCCACACCTTTTCCTGTCTTTCTCTTGTTAGAAAACAAACAGGCATCTAAAATAATAAGATAAAATAAAAAGAAACAGACTCTAATAGGAAAAAAACTAATGAAAGAAAAAGAGCCAAAGAAAAAGTGTAAGGAACACATATAGATCAGAGACACACACATTCACACATACAGAAGTCCCCTAAAAAACACAAACTTGGAAACCATAATCTTACTTACACTAACCACAGGGCAGAGGTGCCAGTGTAGCTCAGCACAGAGCACTTGCCTAGCACACGAATAGCTCTGGAGTCAGCCAACAGAGACAAGGAGAGAAAGAAATGAAATAAAATGAAAAAATAAAAACTGTGATTTTTCTCGATGTGAAAAAGTTCCCCTGGGCTCCCAGCAGGGGGCAGACTTCTGGTTTACCAGCCGCTCATCTCCTTTAAAAGACTTAAAATGTGTCTTAGGACACAGATGTTAAAAGTAAACTTGAGCGAGGCCCAACATCTGAGGCAATCAGAGGCTGCTGGGAAAACACTTGACAGAGCCCTGCAAGCAAGCATGCATTGAGATAATCTCATCAACAATGCAGGTGTCGCCTCACTGATGCCAGCTTCACACCGCACTGCTGCTTTTGGGGGGCGGTGATTTGTACCCTTCCACATCAATGCTGACTACAGCACAATATTTACTAAGTATCTATCTATATCTATGTATCTATCTTGCTATCTGTCTGTCTGTCTATCTATATCCATGATCTATCTATCTATCTATCTATCTATCTATCTAACAAACAGTCTCCAATCCCAGGATATTAAAACAAGACTTTGTCTCCAAAATTGCATGTCTGAATATAGGATTAGCAGGACGGGGACTGGGGAGGGCCTTTTGTGTCCACTCAGGGGTACAAGTTGGCAGAAGTTGGTCCGTAATTCTTGTCTTCATGACTGTCAGGAGTAGCAGATCAAAGCCTTGGACGCTCTTCTGCCACACATTAAACGCTCTGGTCTGTAGTAAGCACTTCCTTACAAAAACCACTGGTTGACAATGCGACTTCCACCCACAACTCTAATGCCATGTTCTATCCCAGTGTAGAGGAAGTCAGAGAAGTGTTACCACCCCCACCCCCATCCCCGCCATGGGCTTAAGAGGGAGACTCGCCAGCAAGTGAGCCCTAGAGGACTCCTGACTTTGCTTTCATCTCCCTCCATCACCCCAGGCTTCTTCTCTCCCTCTCTGAAACAACCATTCTGAACTGTGTGATGGGCAACCTGGCATTGGCATATGTTCTTGCCCCATGTGTGATGTCTTATGGGCATGTGCTATTGATTTTTGTGGATGCACTCTGCTTTAGCCCTCACTGAATGTCTCCCCCTGCCCCCAATGCTATGCTTTTAGTAACTCTCCATGCTTCCAAGTGTGCATCAAATCTGTTGCTTCTGGCTGTCTCGTGGACCACTTTTATTTACCATCTTCCACAGTGATGGGGAGCCAGATTGCTTCTCTTTAACACATTGTTCACTCTCCTGCGTGTATGTACACAGAAATATAAAAGAGTATCTGAAAAAGGAATACAGGGCTAGAACTTCAGGGTTCTAGGACATGGATATTGTTACAGTTTGACTCTGAAATACCTCGCAGGAAGAGTGCTATGGATGCTTGGTCCTCAGACTGTGGAGTTAGTTTAAAGGCTATGGAGCTTGTAGGAAGTGTGATCTTGCAGAAGTAGGTGACTTAGGGGCAAGACTTTGAAGATTGTATCTGCTCTGACTCAGGCCTGATCTCTCTGCCGTTTGGCCTGCCTCGAGGTGAGCAAGCTGCTACCGTGTGCTTCCCCTGTCCCGTGCTCCCGCTGCCCTGGACTTGATCCACCAAGAGAGACTGACTCTGGACCTGTAAGCCAAAATAAACCTTTCTTCCCCCGAGTTGCTTCTACCAGGTATTTTGTTACAGCAGACAAGACAACTAATGAATACAGATAGTATTCAACTGAGAACTATCGTACAATCAATCCCCCACCTCCCAAGTTAGCCTGCACTCCCGCCAACAGATAATCAAGCCCCGTCCCCCTGCCACATCCCTGTCAACCCTACAGCTCCCAGAGTTCTAATTTTTGTTCTTCCGACTTAAAAACAAAACAAATCAAGCAACTACTTCTTCCCCCACCCCTTCCCCCTCCCTTCCCCCACCCCTTCCCCACCCCTTCCCCCACCCTTTCCCCCACCCCTTCCCCCACCCCTTCCCCCACCCTTTCCCCCACCCCTTCCCCCACTCCTTCCCCCACCCCTTCCTCCTCCCTTGTCCCCTGCCATGTTCTCTCCAGTTCTTCCTCTCCTGTCCCCTCCCACTCCTCCTCTTTTGTCCCCTCCCACTCTTCCTTCTTCAGGTTGCACTTCACAGCCTAGGCTGTCCTAGAACTCACTATCCTCCTGCCTCAGCCTAGTATCAGAGATTTGCACCATCTTCAATCTCATTGTCTCCTCTGGGGTGTGTGTGTGTGTGTGTGTGTGTGTTATGTGTGTGTGAATATATATGTGTTTGTATGTGTGTGATGTATATTATTGCTTTTACAGGAACCCCTCCAGTGTCTACTACATTTAAACATGACTTTTAAATGTTTACTAGCACAGTTTTAACTTCAGAGAAAGACCGGGGTGAACAACAGGTCCGTTGTCTCTTTCAAGTTGCTACATGTTAGTTTTCTCAGCTTAGAAGGAAGTCCTATGTCTTTGAGACTTGCCTTGGCTCTGTTACATTGCATTTGTGTTTCCACAGTCACCTAGGATACTTTATAATGTTCTCCATGATGTTGCTCACTGAGGCAAAACCTGTACGTGCAGTCCACTCATTAGTCTGTGGGCCGTCCTTCAGCGTGTTGCCTAGGGAATACTTCCCATTGGCAGTGCCCACCCCACAGAGGAGAGGCTGCTGCTCATGCCTGGTTCCATTTCCCTGAGACTTCCAGCCAACCCCAGACAGCTGAAGTGAGGAAATGCCACAATGTGCTGACTGGAGATTGCAGAAGACCATGGCTTTCAGACAAAGCAACCAAGCAGAACAAGCAGGGCCATCTCCGGAAGGTGCAAGTCAGTGACACTGCACTCTGCAAGTCAGTGACACTGCACTCTGCAAGCCAGCAACACCGCACTCTGCAAGTCAGTAACACTGCACTCTGCAAGTCAGTGACACTGCACTCTGACACTGCACTCTGCAAGTCAGTGACACTGCACTCTGCAAGCCAGCAACACTGCACTCTGCAAGTCAGTGACACTGCACTCTGTAAGTCAGTGACACTGTACTCTGCAAGTCAGTGACACTGTACTCTGCAAGCCAGCAACACTGCACTCTGCAAGTCAGTGACACTGCACTCTGACACTGTACTCTGCAAGTCAGTGACACTGCACTCTGCAAGCCAGCCTTGTTTTATTTAGTTGGTTTGTCTTGATAAAGATGCAGAGAGGTCAGTGGGGTTTAATTTGCTGTGCTGCCCGTTTTAAATCCAAGAATCTAGAACTGATGGCAAGGAGGGCCAGGCCTGCCTCTCCCATCTACCTGTCTGGAAAAAAAAGGAACCTCCAAGTTGGTGATAGGGGATACAGGGGTGTGACAGTGCAGTCTAGAGTAGAACCCAAGCCAGCTCTAGGTGTCCTGAAAGTTGTCAAATGCACTTTAATCACTGTGTCATTTTTAAATGTTCAGATCATTTTAGTCACTAGAATGGACAGTTTTGTAACATATGTAACATATGTAATAGTATAACATATACTTTTCTTTTAATTTGAAAGAAAGAAGAACCCCCCCCCCCCAAACAGGGTTTCTCTGTGTAGCCCTGGCTGTCCTGGAGCTCACTCTGTAGACCAGTTTGGCCTCAAACTCAGAAATCCGCCTGCCTCTCCCTCCCAAGTGCTGGGATTAAAGGCATGCGCCACCATACCCAGCACTTACTTATTTTTAATTCTCCTGTGTTTTCACTTACTACTTTATCTGAAATGTAGGTATTCAGCTGGTATCCTGGTTCACATCTGTAGTTGTTGTGGGAAATATTAAAAAGAATGGCAAGTTCTCACGCCATGCCGGGCACCTGCGGGCCACATGGCTCCAGCAGGGTGTTCTCATCTGAGCAGAATCTCTGGCCCAGAGCTCCACCCAACTGACTTAGTTCTCTTGGTGGGCCATTGCCACGACAGCCCCATGCAATGACCACCCACCTTGTGGTTAGCTGTCACAATTCCCAGTAACCCGGCAAAATCAAAACTATAGAATCTTATAATTAATCAGCCAGATTTATATTTCAATAAATTCTCAATTCACAAGATGCCCACAGAGTAATTTCAGAGCCCAGGCTGGCCTCCAGGCCACAATCAGCCCTGTTTAGTTCATTCTTTCCTGTACTGGGGATTGAACCCAGGGCCTTGTGCATGCTAGGCAAGTGCTCTACCACTGAGCTTTGAACTTTTTCCCTCGCGTATTTAAAATGTCTGAAGCTTGAATCCATCTGAGGGCTGCCAGTTTACTGTCCTTGGGGTTTGGTTCAGCTTGGTTGGGTGGTGGAGATACTGCAGCCCACAGACAAACTCCATCAGCTCAGCCCTCTGTGCTCAGCACCTCCTCGTCCCTGGCTTTTCCACTTTGACCTGACAAGTCAGAAACCCTGGGGTCATAGAGAGTGCTCTCCAGAGGACTAGCCAGGTTTAGACTTTATCTAAAAGAGAAGCGATACCTGTCTGAGAGGACCTGCCCTTAGTGAGCCCCGAATCCTAGTCCTGCTCCCAGACTGCAGCTCTCAGAAACTCTCTGAAACTCAAGTCAACGTTTGTCCATTTCCAGTCAGGTGGGCTCAGGCCCAGTTTTTGAAATTCCTCCACAAGTCCACACACCTGTGGGCCTTTGAAACTTAGCCAACTCAACCGTTGGTGTTCTCAGCCATTTTCTTTATTTTGATTAAAACCAACGTTCCCTCCCTCTCTTCTCCCTCCCTGGTTTCTGTTGTTGTTGTTGTTGTTGTGTTGAGACAGGGTCTTGCTGTATAGCCCAGGCTGGTCTTCAACTTACTTACGTAGCCCAGGTTGGTCAACCTCTGGCTCTTTGTGTACTGGGGATGTGGGTGTCACCAACGGTTCCCAGCCCCCCAGTCTCATCTTTCCCTGAACTTCAGGTCAGATGGTGGCCCTGCCCTCACTGTCTCCTCCCTGAGAGACACCCAAGCATACAGAGTCACATCTGGGCCATGTGGTTAGAAAAACCTCCTAAACCCTCTGCTTACAGCATCCACAGCAGGAAAATGAAGGCTTTGAACTGGGTGGCCGCCAAGGTGCCTTCCAAGACAAGGCTTTTGGGTTAAGTGTCCCTTTGGCAACGCTTGGAAACTGTAGACTCTGAATCTAGAGAATTTGTGACTCTATGGCTGTCTGGCTTGTTTCCACCATCCATCCACATGGGAATCCACGGGTTCCTGTGCCCTGCAGCAAGTGAACTGAACGGTGCAGTGAGCTCTCCACCCTGCCCCTCATCCTCCTTGGTCTGGAGGACACTTCTCCCGAGCCTCAGCTAAGGGCTCCAGAAAGATGACAAATCAAAGTCCCCCGACTGGCTCGGTTGGGAATGGGGTGAGTTGGGGGGATGAGGGGGAGCACTTTAAGTCCACTTCTGCTTTGTTTTCAGTGGAATGGGGAAGATGTCTCTTCCTCTTTGGCAAGGGGCCTGAAATTTCAGCCCAGACCTGCCTGAGGTCATGTTTTCTGCTGTGAGGAGAAAGCCCTCCAGTGTAACTGAGAAGGAAGGCCACAGGCAAAGGAAGAGCAGAGACTGGGTGGAGGCTCAGGGAAGAGACGTTCTTCCTGGCATTGCGGTCCCAAGTCCTGGTTGCAGGAGTCTCTGAAGCAGACTGAGTTCAGTTCAAATCTGTCCTATTTATCTGTTTACTCTTTGGACCAATGAATAACTGGGGGGAGTGGGGAGAGCAGGTGTTGTTCTAGGGGTTCACCCCAGGGCTCCGGACATGAGAGGCAGGTGCTGTACCACTGAACTACATACCAAACTTTCTTTTTATTCGTTATTTTGAGACAAGGTCTCATTAAGTTGCCCAGTCTGACTTTGAACTTACTATATAGGCCAGACTTGTCTTGAATGTGTGGTCCTCCTTAGCCTCTTGAGGAACTGGCATTACCACAGAAGGGCCTAACTTCGTTCCTCCTTTGGCTCTTTGTTGAAGTGAAGTTAAGTGGATTTATATACAGTGGAATGATACTTGTTCTGATATCCACCAAGATGAAAGGCATAATCTTAAACCTGGGATTGAGTGTGTGTAGTCTGTCATATGTAGCTAGAGATAAATCCACATTGATATGTGTACTTGTGTGTGTACATGCATATACAAGACAGAGATTAGCATTACATGTCCTCTGTTTCTCTCCACATCACCATCATCACCATCACCATCGTTTGTTATTAGTCTTGAGAGAGTATCTCTCAAAGAACGTGGAGCTCAGTGATGGACTACAGCGGCTAACCAGTGAGCTCTGGAGGTCCACTCCCTAATGCTAGGGTTACAGATGCTTGAAGCCACACCCAGCTTTTTACTTGGGTTCCAGGGATCAGAACTTGGTCCTCATGCTTGTACAGGGAGGTGGTTTGGATAGAATGGCCCGATAAGGTCATTATATTTGGATGCTTGGTCACCAGGGAATAGAACTCTTTGAAAGGAGTACAAAGATTTAGAAGGTGCGGCCTCATTGGAGTAGAGGTGGGGCCATGTTGGAGAAAGTGTGTCATTGGGCTTGAGCTTTGACCCATGCCAGGTCCAGTCTCTCTCTCTCTCCCTGTCTCCCCTCTCCCTCCCCTCGCCCTCCCTCTCCCCCCCCCCATTCTCCCTCTGCCTATGATTCAGGTTGTATCTCTTAGCTTCTTCTCCAGCACCATGCCTGCCTGCCACCAAGTTCCCCACCATGATGATAGTGAACTAACCCTCTGAAACTGTAAGCCAGCCCCAACTAAATGCTTTCCTTCATAAGAGTTGCCTTGCTGGATAGTTTTATGTCAACTTGACTCAAGTTAAAGTCATCTGAGAGGAGGAATCTCCACTGAGAAAATGCCTCCAAAAGATCAGGCTATAGACAATCCTGTAAGATAATTTCTTAATTAGTGATTGTTGGAGGAGGGGCCCAGCCCATGGTGGGTGGAGCCATCCCTGGGCTGGTGGTTCTGGGTTCTATAAGAAAGCAGGCTGAACAAGCCATGAGGAGCAAGCCAATAAGCAGCACCCCTCCATGGCCTCTGCATCAGCTCCTGCCTCCAGGCTCCTGCCCTGTTTGAGTTCCTGTCCTGACTTCCTTTGATAATGAAGAGTAATGTGGAAGTGTAAGCCAAATAAACCCTTCCTCCTCAAGTTGCTTTGGTCATGATGTTTATTCACAGCAATAGATACTCTAGCTAAGACAAACACTCAGTGAGCCCTTTACCCACAGAGCTATCTCCCAGCTCTGTAATTTGTTCTTTACGTTTTACTATGATCTCCTTCTTGGTCCTCATTTCTTAGGGTCCTCATAATATTCTAAGGTTTTGGGTTTTTTTAAAGATTTATTTATTTATTTTATGTATATGAGTATACTATAGCTGTACAGATAGATGGTTGTGAGCCATCATGTGGTTGCTGGGGATTGAACTCAGGACCTCTACTTGTTCCGGCCCAAAGATTTATTTATTATTATATGTAAGTACATTGTAGCTTTCTTCAGACACACCAGAAGAGGGAGTCAGATTTCATTACAGATGATTGTGAGCCACTATGTGGTTTCTGGGATGTGAACTTAGTACCTTTGGAAGAGCAGTCAGTGCTCTTCGCTGCTGAGCCATCTTGCCAGTCCAACATTTCATTTTTCTTTATTGATTCTTTGAGGATTTCACATCATATACCCCAATTCCACTCATGGCCATCCACATTTGACCTCCAGCCTTGTAATTTTCCCTCAAAAGAAAAATTAAAATTAAAATTAAAATTAAAATAATATAAAACAAACCCATCTTGCCTGTCCTCTGGCCATGACTTGCTCCTCTATCAATTACAGCCATACCACACCAGTCACATCTATTGATCTCCAGTTTCTCCACATACTTGTACCATTCTGCATCTCTGTTTTTCCCCACCTCTCCATCACATATGCATAGTCATACTGGGGTCTGTGGTGTTTTACTCAGTGTATCCTTCTGTCAAAACAGCTTTATTTGAAAATGTTCTTTGCAGTTGAGTCATTGGTCTGATTCAAGGCCCCTGGCTTCTGCCACACCATCAATACTGGATCCTCACCGAGACTCTTGGATATCTTGCAGTTGCTCAGAGTCATGGGGCTCCTATGGCTAAGACTCCCCTTTGTGATTTCTGACAGATCATAGATTCGGATAATTCCCGTTCTTCCTGTCTCAGTCTCCTAAATGCTAGGATTACAGGCCTGTGCTACTAGGCACTGTGACATTCTTAGACATGCTGTAGATGAGGGTACCAATTAGAGATGGACAGATCCTTCTGCCGGGAGGGAGTCCATGAAGAAAGCTGAGATATGTGTGACTCCTCATGAACCTTACCCTAGGGATTTCAGTGAGTCCCAGAGTCTAGGACAGCAGATCTGGGACTTTTCCTAATGAATGGAGCACTGGACACTGAGCATGGATACAGTCAGAAGTGTCTAAAGCTACAGTCTCTTCAACATCAGAGCCAAGGTGGCCTGGCCTGGCTAGAGGAGCCCACACCAAAGGCCCTTGGAAGGTCTTGAAGCTTTTTATGAAGTCAGGCATACCGGCAAACACACACTCGCACACATACACGAACCCAACGGTGTTGTCACCACACTGCAAAGACAATATGTTTTATCTCTTTATGCAAAAACTCAAAAGTATTTTCTCAAGCTGTGTCTATTAACAGCACATCTGCTATCGGGAATGTCTCAGGAGAAAAGGGGGAGGGATGTGTGAAGGTAAGATATTCTCAATGCTGTAACTTCCCCAAAGGTCCTTCACATCAGGGAACAGAGTGGGGTCCAAAAAACAGTCAGCAGCCCAGATTGCAGCCCTTGGTAAACCTCCAATGAAAGTCAGCGGTTCCCAATAATAAAATCCCCAGCTCCCAGATTAAATCTGGGCCAAGTAAATAAATCAGCCTTTCCGGTGTGGATTTCAGCATCAGCAGTTTGGCAAAGGCAGGATGGATCCTCAGCCCAACCCAGGTTGGTTGGTACCTACAGTTAAGGGGTACCAGGTGAGGTCAAAGAGCCTGGGTGTAGCTGACCACTAGAGGGCTCCGGGGAGCAGGAAATCTCATGGTTGGGCGAGCGCCACACATTGTATCCCTCTTTAAAGATACCAAGGCAAGTGGCCAATGCTGTTTAAATGGGAACCAAAGTGCATCACCCTGCGTGGTACCCCTAACTTCCGCTTCTGGGAAAAGCCAGGGAAGTCCAAGGGACTGTGGCAGTCCAAGGGACACTGTTCCAAATTGGACGGCTGTCCTGGCTGGTTCTCCAGCCACTGAGATAGATCCCGGTTCTTCTGAACTGAGGAAGGGTCTCCCGAAAATGAGCATATTAAGTGAAGTCAGGAAAGGAGAAAAAGACAGCCATTTCTTTGCTTCTTTAAAATAATCAACCTATGTGTGTTGTATTATTTCACAAGGTTTGCATGTTGTGGAGTAGTGGCTAAACCAGGCTGGTAACTGGGCATGGTACCCTACATCTTTGTCTTAGGAACTCTCAAAATCTCTTGGCAATTTCCAAGTGTAAGATGGACTTTCTTTCTTTCTTTTTTTTTCTTTTCGAGACAGGGTTTCTCTGTGTAGCCCTGGCTGTCCTGGAACTCACTTTGTAGACCAGGCTGGCCTCGAACTCAGAAATCCGATATTCCAAAGAGACAAATTTGTCTCTCAATCAGACCCAACGACCATCAAAGAAATGGCATTTCCCTGGGAATCTCATGGTGCGAAGGAAAAGGAGACTTGTCTCCTGTAAAGAGTCTTACAAGTTGCAAACAATGACCAATCAATGAAGTGGGTACGGGGTGTGGGGAGTGTGGGGAATCACACTTTAACCTGGACTGCTGAGTATGTCTGCTCTCTATTTAAATTTTTACCACACTTCAGGACCCCAGAGATGGACTGGGGGGATGGGGACATTGCAAATTCCTTTGTCCTTCTTCTCAATGTGGCCTCATTAAATAAATCTGTTTTCCATTATTAATTTGGCTATTTTAATTGTCTCCTTGAGGAGAGGGTAGCCTAACTGGCTTGTTGGGGCACAGGTTGTGACCCCCAAGTTTGGTAACACTCTATGTCACAAAAACGAGATCTCTGGATTTAGTAGCCTAACTGAAATGTTGTGACTTTGCCCATCAGAACCCTAATCTTTCCCCATCCCTAGCCCCTGGCAGATGCCGTTTTTATTCTCTGCTTCCGAGAACCCTGCTGTCTGAATTCACATCTAGGTGCGTGCCTGTGGCATTTCTGAAGGCTGCTTGTCTGCTCTGCCCACAGCAAGATGCTCCTTTGGACAAGAGCAGCCTCAGTGTTTGCCCATGAGTGGGTGTCCAGGAAGTGCCCATGCAGTCGCTTCTGGGAGAATGAGTTGTTTACTGAGAAAACTTACTTGCCAAGACCATGGAGATGTTTTACCTGGGAACAGAAAGTATGCCACTGGCAAAGGGAGGAACTTTAGCAGCCAAGAAAATGACTCCTGCCCCCAAGGTCTTTGTACTGCAAACCATGGCCCAGGATGGCAACACAGAAAGAGCTCATGGCGCGCACAGCACATCAGCTCATGGCTGATGAAAATTTCCTTTTTCCTTCTTCCTTCCTTTCTTTTCTCTTTTTGTTTGTTTGTTTGAGACAGGGTTTCTCTGTGTAATACCCCCAGCTGTCCTGGAACTCTCTTTGTAGACCAGGCTTGCCCTCAATCTCACAGAGATCCTCCTGCCTCTGCCTCCCAAATGCTGGGATTTAAGGCTTGTACCACCATGCCCATTGAAAGCATCCTTTTAGTACATTAATTTATTTAAAGTTTTTTGCACATATTTGTTTATGGAGGGGTGGGGCTTGGGCATGCCACAGTGCACGTATGGAGGTCAGAGGACAGCTTGCAGGAGTCAGTTTTTCTCCTTTCAACATGTGGGGCCCGGGGACTCAGATCATGAGGCTTGGCAGCAAGAGCCCTCATCCACTGAGCCATTTCACTGGGCCCCAGTTACCCCCCTTTTAGTCCTTCACCATCTAAACAAGCCTTTGCCCTGTACTGAGTGAGCAACTGTTGGCCTTCAGCCAGGCCAAGAAGCATTTACTGGTCCTATGTAATGTTCTCTGTGTCTATGGAGTGAATTGATGGCCTCACTGAGAGAGCAAAATGCCTAATCAAGTCCTTCATTTCTTTTCTTTGCCCTCCAAACTTTCCATATTCGTTCTCTTGTCCCTTTCTTCCTCTTTTCACACATCATAGGACCTGTCATTTCAAAGTTTGCAATACAGTAGTTTTTAAATATATGTAGAGTTCTGCAACAATAACTACCATATAATTTAATTCCAAACCATTTTTTATCACCCCCAAAGAGATCCTATATTCATACCACTGCTTCCTTCTGCCCTTCTCATGGCTCCTGAAAACCACTATCTCTTTGTCTCCCCCCCCCCCCCCCCGTCTGTCTGTCTCTCTCCCTCTCTCTCTCCTCTCCTCCCTCCCTCTCTCTCCCTCTCTTTCATTTTTGAGACTAATCTACTTTCTATCTCTATGGGTTCCTTATTCTGGAGGTTTCATATAATATAATCATTTGGTCAGGTGACATTTTGTGACTGGCTCTTATTTCTTAGTTTTGTTTCCAAGGTTCCGAGCTGTAGCTTGTAGACACTCCCTTCCTTCTTGTGTGAAGAGTATTCGCCCCCCCCCCCCCCCGTGTAGCTTTGTCACATTCTCAGCCAGCAATGACATCAGCGAAAACTTGACTGCACCCCTTGCGACTGTTGTGCAACATTTGTGGGTTTCATGTCGTCATCGTCGTCATTGTTGTCATCCATTTTTGTTCCCCTTGGTCATTGTGTCAGCTTTCCCGTGGCAGTGACAAATACCAGAAAGAGCAAATTAAAAGCAGGACCCTTTCTTTTGGTTCTCGGGTTTGGCGGTTTTAGACCACAGTCCTCTTGCCCTGTTGCTGTGGGCAGAACAGCTAAACATCGAGAGCACGTGGTAGATGAAGAAGCTGGTTTCATGTTGGACAGGAAACCGAGTCAGGAAAGGACCTGGGACCCAGGGGTCACCTTCAAGGGCACTTCCTTGGAGACCTACTTCCACCAACCAGCTCCCATGTCATGAACTTTTTACCACCTCCCAACATGTCACCAGCTGGGGGCCAAGGATGCAACAGTCTCCATTCCAACGATGCACCTTATACCAGGTGGTGAAACCATGCTTGAGGGAAATTGCTAGGTTGTGGGGTAATTCTATGTTTCGTCTGCTGAGGAACCGCCACACTGGTCTCCGTGGGACACAGCTGTACCGTTTTACATTCCAGCAGCATATGAGAGTTCCACCCCTCCCCCCATATGCTCGCCCAACGCTCTTTTCTGGGTGGGAGGAGGGGCAGTGGTACTAGAGACCTAACCCAGGGCCTTGTACACTCTAGGCAGGCGCTCTACCACTAGGCTCCTACAAGCTGCTGTGCTGACTAGTTTTTATGTCAACTGGACACAGGCTAGAGTCATTTTGAAAGGAGGGATCTCAATTGAGAAAATGCCCTCCCTCACAAGATCAACCTGTGGCCAAACCTCTGGGTCATTTTCTCGATGGGTGGTCAATGGGAGAGGGCTCAGCTCACTGTGAGGAGTACCATTCCTGGGCTGGTGGTCTTGGATGGTATAAGAACGCAGGCTGAGCAAACCATGAGGAGAAAGGCCATGTTCCTCCATGGTCTCTGCATCAGCTCTTGTCTGAGTTCCTGCCCTGACTTCCCTCGGTGATGCACTGTGGTGTGGAACTGTAAGCTGAAATAAACCCTTTCCTGCCCAGGTTGGTTTTGGCCATGGTGTTTTATCACAGCAATAGAAACCCTAGTAAGACACCTGTCTTTTTGCTTGGAACCTTCACGGGGTGTGACTGACTTCTCTTTCCTCAGTGACTGACCTGGGACATCTCTGCTGTGCCTGTGTGTATTGCTGTTTGTATATTGTTCTGTGATAAATACCTTTTCGAAACCAGGGTCCATTTTAAAATCACAAAATAGTACTTTATTTTGTGTACATGTTTTTGTCTGCATGTGTGTCTACTCACGGAGGCCAGAAGATGGTGGATTCCCCTGGAATTGGAATTTTGGCAGATGGTTTTGAGCCACGTGTGGGTACTGGGAATTGAATCCAGTTCTCTGGAAGACTGGCCAGTGCTCTTACCCGCTGGGCCATCTCTCCAGCCCCACTTTGTCTACTTTTACACAGAATTATTTTATTGTCATTGAATGATGAGTTCCTTATACAATATTAGATTCTTTTTAGACACACGATGTAAAACTATTTTCTTCTATCCCGTGGATTGTCTTTTCTGTTTTTTATAACACCACTTTTTAAACATATTCTTTTATAATATAGTATGGTATGGACACATACATTTCACAGTGCCTCTGTGAGGTCACAAGACAGTGTACAGGAGCTGTCTCTCTCCTTCCTTGAATGTCCCTGTGGAACTCAGGTTACAAATCTGAAGACAAATGCCTTTTACCTGCCGAGCCATTGGGCCAGCCCGTAGATTTGTAGTGTATTTTAAAAATCAGAAAATATGCACCCTCCCTCTTTCCTCTTCTTTTTCAAAATTGTTTTAGCTATTTCAGATTTTATTTTTACGTGGGCATGTAAATATTTGGGTCTGCTTGTCAAGTTTCATAAAGCAGGAAGCTGGAATCCTGGTGTAAGGTTTGCCTGAGCCCTTCAAACGCTCCTGTGCTAGAAGCTTGTCCTCAGCGTGGCAGAGGCTACTGGGGACTTTGGAGATGCCATGGTCTCATGGTGGTAATCAGACCACGGGGGCTTCACCTGAGTGGGTGAATCCACACGGGTCTTGTGGAGTGAACTAGGCTGAAACTCTTTGAAGCTCAGGCGGTCATAAAGCAAAACCATCATAAAGCAAAACCGTCTTGGATGATTGTTGTCCTCTTTAATGGTCAGCTTCCATTCTTTCCCATTGTGGTGGTTTGAATATGCTTGGCCCAGTGAGTGGCCCCATTGCAGTGGGTGTGGCCTTGTTGGAGTAGGTGTGTCACTGTGGGTGTGGGCTTTCAGAACCTCATCCTTGCTGCCTGAAACTCAGTATTCTGCTAGCAGTCTTCAGATGAAGATATTGAACTCTCAGCTTCTCCTTCCTGCACCATGCCTGCCTGGATACTGCCATGTTCCCGCCTTGATAATAATGGACAGAACCTCTGAGCCTGTGAGCCATCCCCAATTAAATGTTGTCCTTATGAGAGTTACCTTGGTCATGGTGTCTGTTCACAGCAGTAAAACCCTAACTAAGACACCCATCTTGTGATGCAACGAGGACTCACTTACCTGGGTGCCAGTGACATACTCTTGAGAACTCTCAACACCTGAATTAAGAGAAAAATAAATTTCTTGACTTATAAACTACCCAGATTCGGGTATTTTGTTGTAGCAACACAAGATAAACGAAGGCATGTTGTATTGAATTTGAACATTAATTTGAGCAGCACTGGTATCTTAACAAGGCAAGCCTCTGGGATGGGGTGTAGCTCAACTAGTAGAGATTACTTGTTCACATTGCTCAAAGTTTAATACCCAGCACCACATAAAACTGCTCATGGTGGCACACTCCTGTAATTCCAGTGCTCAAGAGATAGAGACAAGAGGATCAGAAGTTCAAGGTCATCCTTAGCTAGGTAAGGAGTTCAAGGCCCTCCCAGCCCATAAAAGACCAAATTCCAAAACAAAGACAGAGCAAAACTGTGCTCCTCCCTTCTCCCTTCTCCACTGCCCCAAGAAGACAAAGGGAGCAGAATTGACTATCAGGGTTTCAGATGACCTGGGAGTAGGACAGAAATGACTGCTTCCAGGATCGACTTCAGAGGAGCAGATCAACTTCAGTCGGGGTGAATCAAGGGTTATATAGTTTTGGGAAAAGGGCAAGGGATTTCTAGGTGGGTGGGTTCATATCATTGACTACAGTTTAGGGTATGGATAATGCCTCATTTGCATGGAGAAGCATTCCAGAAATTCCAGGTGGCAGGCTCTCATTGGGAAGGAAACTGAACCTATAATCTCACCAAGGCTACATGACATTCTGCAGGTACAGAGTGTAAGGGGTTAGGAGCTCGCCAGACAAGGTCAGAGAAGGAGAAGCCCTGCTGGTAAAGGTAGTTCTCCATTTTGTACCAAGCTCAAGAGAGCTGTCCAGACAATGGTAGACTTGGACCTTGATTAGCAGGGCCCAAGCCAAAACAGCAGCAATAACAAGCCAATTAACACCACCATCATCGCCACCACCACGGTCATCATCACTACCACCATCACCACAGCAAACCCAAACAAAAGGAGCTCTCCAAGGAAGTCTTCTCATCTATGAACAGAGGATATCTTTCCATATACTTGGTCTTTTATGGCACATTTTAAAAAAAGTCTTTGCTTGTGTAAGTCCCAAGGCTTGAACTCAGGTCCTTAAGCTTGGCAGCAGACACGTTTACTCACTGAGCCACCTCCCTGGCTCCTAGAGCACTTTACATTTTGTCATTGGAAGTAATCCCTGCTGACTGTGGTGGCCCAAGCCTTTATTCCAGCACTTTGGAGGCATAGGCAGGACAATCCCAAAGCCAACCTTCAGGCTAGTCAGGACTACAAAGTGGGACCTCGTCTAAAATACTAAAAAAATCTAATTTTTTTGATGCCACCTTAAATAAAATTGTCTTAAATTTTATTTTGGGCTATGCAAATTCTATTGTATAAAACACAGTCAATTAAAAAAAAAAAGCTGGGATGGTGGGGAGAGCTTGGAGAGATGGCTCAGAGGCTGAGAGCACTTGCTGCTCTTGCAAAGGGCTTTGAGTTTGGTTTCTGGCACCCACATTGTGGCTCACAACCACCTGTTTTTTTTTTTTTTTTTTTTTTTTTTTTTGATTTTTCGAGACAGGGTTTCTCTGTATAGCCTTGGCTGTCCTGGAACTCACTTTGTAGACAAGGCTGGCCTCGAACTCAGAAATCCGCCTGCCTCTGCCTCCCGAGTGCTGGGATTAAAGGCGTGCGCCACCACGCCCGGCTACCTGTTATGTTAATATGATAAAAAGAAAGAGTCTTCTGACCTTTGAGGGTTCCTATACATACATGGTACACACATGCTCACAAAGGCAAACACACATACATATAAATAATTGTAAATAAATAAATATCTTTTAAAAAAATTTGAGGGGTCACGGTCTTACTACCCAGCCCTGGCTGGTACTCCCTCTGGAGATCAGACTGGCCTTGACTTTGCTGATGCCCACCCACCCATCTCTGCCTCCCCTGTGCTAGCATTGCAGGTGTGCGCTACACAGTACATATGTCTGCGTTGCAGTGGAGAGCCGTGTGCTGGTCTTGTACTGGATTACTCAGCTTGTATACTCTGTTATTTGCTATAACTGGGGGGAGGCGGGAAGGGACTTAGAATTTTCTTGGTATAAGATGGCATCAACTGTGAGTAGGGAGTTTTACCTCTTTTCCCTTTGCAATCTGATGCTTTCCCTTTTGTTGCTGGTGGGAGCCTCCAATCCAGTGGTGCATAGAAGTGCTAAGGTTCTGGACTTAGCGCAGAGGCAGTGCAGTGTATCTTTTCCAAGTATGTACCTTGGCAGCTGTTGGTTTTGTATATGCCCCTCACCCTTTTCCTTCGATCTGGTATGTATGTATGTATGTATGTATGTATGTATGTATGTATTGTGGTCCTTGGAGCAGCCCCTGCACATGCTAGGCAAGCACCTATAAACCTGCCCCCAAAAGTTTGATTCCTCTTTGTTATGGTATTTCCTTCCTTCCTTCCTTCCTTCCTTCCTTCCTTCCTTCCTTCCTTCCTTCCTTCCTTCCTTCCTTCCTTTTCTTCCCCCCTTTTCCTTAAATCATGAATTTGTTGTGTCTGTTGAGACAATCGGTGCTTTTGTTTGTTTGTTTTTAATCATATTAACATGATGTGTTACTATGCTGACAGATTTTTAGTGTTAAACCAACTTCACATTCCTAGAGTCATACTAAATCCTCCTGGCCATGCCTTTTATGCACTGTGAGATTCCATCCATTCTTTCTTTATCACTACCTCCTAGGCAGGGAAAGAGTACAAAGGGGGGCGCTGGGGGGGAGGGGGGCGGGGGACGGACCACAACAGACAGGCGGAGGTAACGGAGATGAAAATGAACAAAATGCATGACTGACATGCATGCAAATGTCATAATGAAAAAAGATTGCATATGATTAATATATACTAATAAAAAGTAAAAGTGAAGTCTGATGACTTGAGTTCAATTCCCAGGATCCACATGAGGGAGGGAACTGACTCCCAAAGCAATCCTTTAACCTCCCGGCATGTTCTATGGTATGCATGTATGCAACACACACACACACAGAGTCACCCCAAATAAAGCAGCAAAAAAAACCCCAAAATAACTGTGGTTGGATCTGTAAAGAACTAGATATAATTATTTACATTTGTTCATCTGCAGGATAACTGAATGAGTCAGCTCTGGCTGGGGATGTAGCTCAGTGATAGAGCACTTGCTAGAAGTCAATACTCAGCGCCATAGAAAAACATAGATGATGGACTTTCATTTTTTACATGTAATCTGTTTCTTAAATTTAGCTTGTTTTGGAGCAGTGATTGCTTTTGGGTAAGGGAGATTAGCTAGGAAGGACATGAAGGAACTTTCTGGAGAGGAGTAATTAGTAGAAGCAGCTCTTGAGGGGTTTTCTATGCCTTACTCCCCTGTTCTCAAATAACTGCCGGGCATTTCTACACCCGTTGTAACCCATCTTAGCTCCCAAATAAAGACACAGAGACCTGATGTATTTATTAACAAGCTGAAAACCTAAGCTGGGCAGGTTCTGAGCTATTCTAACCCAACTAGGCTGCAATACCCAGACAAATGCCCCATTAATTGGCATCTGGCTTTGCCCTGGCTCTCTCTGGTTTGTGGTGCCTCATGGCTGCTCTCTCATCACTGACCTCATGAGAACTCTCCTGTTCTCCCCAGTTGGTTTCTCCTTCTTTCCTCATGGTCTGTCTCTTACTTCTCTTTCTGGGACGCCTGCCTGGGACCAGAATCCAACCTTCCTATCTCCTTCGACAGCCATAGGTTGAATCAGCTTTATTGACCAATCAGAGGTAATGGAGACCAAATTATGCAAAACACTGAGACTGGAGATCCTTGACCACGCCACTGTGGGGCTGTAGACAGATGTCTGTCTGGGCATAGGTTTCAGCATCAGAACACTCAGTGCACAAGACCAACCCCCAACAGTAATTCTGTTTGCCTTGATAGTGGTGTATGCTTAATAAATACGCATCCTGAAAAATTATCAGTACACTTAATATCTATTTTTTCATGTGTACGTGTCTTAGTTTGGGGTTTACTACTGTGAACAGACACTGTGATCAAGGCAACTCTTTCTTTCTTTCTTCCTTTCTTTCTTTCTTCCTTCCTTCCTTCCTTCCTTCCTTCCTTCCTTTCTTTCTTTCTTTCTTTCTTTCTTTCTTTCTTTCTTTCTCTTTCCTTCTCTCTCTCTCTCTCTCTCTTTTTGGTTTTTCAAGACAGTGCTTCTCTGTGTAGCCCTGGCTGTCCTGGAACTCACTCTGTAGACCAGGCTGGCCTTGAACTCAGAAATCTGCCTGCCTCTGCCTCCCAAGTGCTGGGATTAAAGGCGTGTACCACCATTGCCTGGCAAGGCAACTCGTATAAAGACAACCTTTAACTGGGGCTGGCTTACAGCTTCAGAGGTTCAGTCCATAATCATTAAGGCGGGAACATGGCAGCATCCAGGCGGGCATGGTGCAGAAGGAGCTGAGAGTTCTACATCTTCATCTGAAGGCTGCTAGCAGAATACTGGCTTCCAGGCAGCTAAGAGGAGAATCTTAGAGCCTATACCTGTAGAAATAGCTAGCTTTGTATGTGGAATAGAAGTTTCTTACAGAGCCTTTTGCTTTCCCTAGAGTTTTTGGTTGCCAATAGTTTTTTTTTTTTTTTTTTTTTTAAATCAATGATCATCCTTCTTCATAGTCATTTCCTCCTGATTGCAGTCTGCCCTTTCCTTGGACATCTTCCACACATCTTGCTGACCTCCTTCTCCTGAAGCTGAAGCAGAAACACCAGCCGTGGGTCTGCTGACAGCTCTTCTTGGTATGGGCCCTTCACTGTGGCGTTCACTTGATTTCCCTGTTGCCCTTTCCTAAACACCCTTTGACTTTTGTTAAAGTGTGCCTTTGAATCCTGCCCCACCAGCACCAGCAGCATGTTGACACATGATTCTGTCCTCAAACTCTGTCGGAATCCAGAAGGCATCGCTTGACATTTTTTAGAATTCAGTATTGTTGGAAAGTTGGATGTTCCTTGGATTTTCTTGTCTGGCAGATGACATTATATTCTCTGTACAGAAAAAGAAACTTTCAGGAATTTTTTTCTCCAAAACACACCTGCCTGCTCCACTTCAAGGCATTTAAAAAAAAAAAAAAAAAACAAAAACCATCCAGAGGGCGTTCCGGTTCTAGTATATGTTGCATACAAGTTTTATGTTTCCCCTTTTCTATGTTTCTCTTGCTTGGCACTGGGCCCTTCTGATATGAAGGTAGCACACATTCCCTCTACCCTGGGATATTTTCTTCTATCACTTTCTAGTGTCTCTTCTTGCTCCTTTCTCTGCAACTCCCAGCACAGACTGAGGTGGGGTTTTGTAAATGCATCAGGCACCTTAGCGATTGACTTTGCCCTTCTCTTAGGCGACTCTCTCTTGCCTGGCTAGTCCCTAAGTACTGAACTCCCAGCTTTCTACCCCGAACACTCTCCTCATTCAGGTCTTCCTTCCTGGGAACTAGGTTAAAATTCCAGCTTTTTCCTACCCAGGGTTCTGAAGCCTAACCAAACCCCATGACTTTCCTTGAGATTTCGTAGTCTTCAAATTCCAATTTCCATCTCCTCTGGCTGAACTCAGTGTCTTGCAGATCCACAAGGCACATTGAACATCCACCCCAAATCCCTTTCCACCTCCATTCTCCACCTACCTCTGGTCCCATGTCAGCAACTGACCCAGCAGTTTCCCAAGCAGGCTGGAAGTTTCTGCATGTCCCCCAAACTCACACTCCACTCAAAGTGACCTGTTCCACGGCAGGAGCTTTTCAGAACTCCTGCCCCATTTTTCACTGTCCTCTCCCACAGCAATCCCCTTAGCCTTTGCAACCCTTACTTTGAGTGAAAAGGAAGGAGGGAGGGAGAAAGAGAGTGAGTGAGGGAAAGGAGATGGAAACAATAACAGAGAAGAGACAGGTCTTGAGACAGAAAAGGCTGACAGTAGATCTTCAGTCAAAAAAGGTGTGGGCTGGGGATACAGCTCAGGCAATAGAGTGTTTGTCTGTCATGCATGAAATCCTGGGTCTTATCTCCAGCCTCTCATAAAATGGGGACATGATGGCATATGTTTCAACTGCAGCTTCCAGGAGGTACCTGCAGGAGGTTCAGCAGTTCAAAGTCATCTCTGGCTACAAGGCAAGTTTGGGGCCAGCCTAGGATGCATGAGACCCTATTTCAAAATAATAACTTTTTGTGGGGTGGAGGTACAGATTTGATATAAGTCATAGTCAAAGCTGGTCTTAAAGAGGAAAAACAGCCAGAGAGTACACGTGGAAGATAGAAGGCAGAGGGAGGAAAAGGAAGGGTTGTTAGGTCACTGCGTATGGCTGCTTAGCCCCTGGTGCCTTAAACTCCTCTATCTGTTCAAGGGTTCCGTCGTCCCTTGAGAACAGAACTTGCTGAGACACAGAAGAAGCCTGGGCCTGGATGTTCTATAAGTCTGAGGACAGTTCAGATCTGGGAATGCAAACTCTTGGATTCTTCCTGCCGAGTCGGAGGAGGTGCTGGGTGGTAGAGGCAGGGAGCATTTGTTAAAGACAAATTGACTTACTTGGCTGTAATCCATAAGACAAGACCGTGGTGGGAGTTGGTCCTATACAGCCTTAAGGGAGAAGTCTGACCTCCCCAGCAAACTTGGATTCTAGGTCTTAAAGCCTGGAGAAAGACTGCAGCAGTGGCACATCTACAAAATACCTTCACAGCAACACTTAAATGATATTTGATTAAATCGCTGTGCTGTTTAATGCTATAATACTGTACCAATCCTACCTTAGTCTAGCCAAGCCTATGTGAAAACCAACCTCCACAATACAGCAAGAAACAGGAGAGACAAGTGTGGGATTTGGCCTGAATTCTGCGCTGTTCCTATTCCAAGTAGCCAACCCTGTGGAAGAGGAAACAGCAGTGCCACAAGGTGACTCACCATCTCCAATAGAATTTGAACCACTTCCTGAGACCTAGCAGCTGTTTGAGCACTGGTTGGAACTGGTTTCAGACAGCTTTGTCAGGTGATTTCAGGATCTGAGAAGGTACTAAATTGGAGATTCAGAATTTTTTTTTTTTTTGTGGCATTTAAATTTTAACAGGGATCCCTAAGGTAAGCCATGTTATTATTTGAAGGCAATAGTGGTGTGTCAGTCAGCTTCCATGAGGTTAGTTAACAAGCAATCTAAGTGGCTTGGACTGATGGTAGCTTGTTTCTCATCTGTATTAGATGTTAGTGGCTGTGGCTCTGCTGCCCGTGACCTCTCATTTAAGACCCAAATCAAAAGGGAAGCCCAGTCAGAACTTGTTCCCAAGGCAAGCAGAAATGGCAAGACAGGGCTGGAGAGATGGCTCATCAGGTAAGAGCACTGACTGTTCTTCCGAAGGTCCTAAGTTCAAATCCCAGCAGCCACATGGTGGCTCACAACCACCCGTAATGAGATCTGACGCCCTTTTCTGGCATGCCTGAAGACAGCTACAGTGTACTTATGTATAATAATAAATAAATCTTTGGGCTGGAGCAAGCAGGGACTGAGCAAGCGGGGTTGACCGGAGCAAGCAGAGGTCCTAAAAATTCAATTCCTGGGCTGGAGAGGTGGCTTAGTGGTTAAGAACACTGACTGCTCTTCCAGAGGTACTGAGTTCAATCCCCAGCAACCACGTGGTAGTGAGAGACCTACAACATGAGGACACCCCCACGTTCTTACTCAGGAGAGGGGACACCCAAATCACTCACAAGAAACAGTCTTGATGCAAATCACAAGAGGACTTTTATTCCAGGCTCACTCTGGGGCCCACAGTCGTACACCATGCAGGGTTAGAGGACCGTGGGCCTCCAGTAGCTGGGAGAGGGGATATTTAAAGGAAGAAACAACAACTCAAGGGGGTGGGGAGGGCATTGTTGGAAAATACCAAAAATACCAGTTAAGAGTCATGAGGAAGTGCAAAGTCACAAAGGTCACATTCTCAAGCCTGGGCCTAAAGGCCTAGAATTTTTGTTTATAATGTTATACTTTTTCAGTGGCTCACAACCATCATGGGATCCAATGCCCTCTTCTGGTGTGTCTGAAGACAGTTACTGTGTACTCAGATACATAAAATAAATAAATCTAAAAAAAAATTCAATTCCCAACAACTCACAACAATCTATCTGTTCAGCTACAATGTACCCATATACATAAAATAAGTAAATAAATCTTTAAAAAGAAAAGAAAAGAAATGGCAAGATAACCCAAAACTAGCCTGGTCACTTCTACCCATTCTCTCTAGGCCTCCCTGCATCACATGGCCAGGTCTGACAATGGGTGAGGAAGGTGTACTGTGTCTTCTAGGAGGTACTGCAAATCTAATGGATACTAGAGAATACACATTCACCTATAGAGAGTTCACCTATAGAGACATGGGGACTTCATACAGTCTTCCTGGTCTGTCTCCCTCATTCTTCCCTCCCTCCCTCCCTCCCTCCCTCCCTCCCTCCCTCCCTCCCTCCCTTCCTCCTTCTCCTTCCTACCTTTCTTTCTTTCTTTCTTTTTTTTTTTTTTTTTTTTTTTTTGGTTTTTTCAAGACAGGGTTTCTCTGTGTAGCCCTGGCTGTCCTGGCACTCACTTTGTAGACCAGGCTGGCCTCGAACTCAGAAATCCGCCTGCCTCTGCCTCCAGAGTGCTTCTTTCTTTCTTTCTTTCTTTCTTTCTTTCTTTCTTTCTTTCTTTCTTTCTTTCTTTCTTTCTTTCTTTCTTTCTCTTTCTTTCCTTTCTTTCTTTCTTTCTTTCTTTCTTTCTTTCTTTCTTTCTTTCTTTCTTTCTTTCTTTCTTTCTTTCTTTTCTCTCTTCCTTCCTTCTCTCCATCCCTTTATTTCTTCTTTCTCTTCAGTTGTTTTTAAAAGTTTTTTTTGAGATTATAATATAATTCATAATTCACACACACACATATACCCTGCCTCTTCCTTCCCTCTAAACCCTCTACGGACCCCCCCTTGCTCTCTTTCAAATTCATGGCCTCTTTTTCTTTAATTGTTGTTTGTGTGTGTGTGTGAGCATGTGTGCGTGTGTTTCTAAATATGTAAATACAACCTGCTCAGTCTGTATGCTGTTAATTGTATGTTTGAGTTTCCAGGATGGACAATTTGGTTGTTTCTGAACTAGAACTTCCTTATGTAGCCTAGGATGGCCTGGAACATGCTATATAGCCCAACATAGTCTCAAATTCACAGTCCTTTTGTATTGGGATTCCAGGCTTGTGCTACCATGCCCAGAGAATTTCTTACCAGAGTTACAACTGATCTTACAAGATGCATCATTAGCCTTTTGGGGTGCCTCTTGGCAGGAATCTGACATTGGCCAAGGACAAGGAAATGGGCTGCCTGGCAGGAATCTGACATTAGGATATGACAAAGAAGTAAGTCCAGGCAGGAATCTGACATTGGTCAAGGACAAGGAAGTAAGAATCTGATTTTAGGTAGAACAAAGAAGTAGGTTCAGGTATCTGGATCATCATTAGAAACAGCTATCACAGAGTGATCATGGGGCTTTGTGTTTGTTGTCTTGCTTTTTCAGTTCCTCAGTGCACTACTCACCCTCAAAACTTGCATGTAATTAAAATGGTGTAAAAAGCGGATTGGGAAAAACTAAAATTGCCTTCAGTCTCAGAATTGACTAAGGCCATGCTACAATGTTGTCTGTCTTTTTTTCTTTTTATTCCTCACTCCTGCGCTGGAGAACCTGTTGACTGACTGAGTGGGCTTGGTCAATTATTTCATAAGTGTGGCAGACAGTAGATAACCATGTTGCACCCAGGAGTCCAGAGAGCACTGTGACACCTCTGGCAGTATGGAGGAAATGTCAGCACTGGGGGAGGGCCCTTTTCCAGACAATGACACACCTTACAGCTAGGATACACACACACACACACACACACACACACACACACACACACACACACACTCCAGTACTGTGATTGATCTGGATGGTAATCAACATTCCCATTGTATACATCCCATCTTTCACCTTTCACCTAATAAACACACTGGGGGAGGGTCTGATGGGCTGGGCAGGAAGTGAGTGGTCTCTAAAACCGTTAGAAGGGCTGTGGCTGCTAACTTCTGTAAACATCTGGTTGCAGGAAGATGTGTGAGCAGAGAGCATGTATACTCTTCAGGACAGCACTCCCCTCTCTAACCCCCATTTGTTGTTCAGCAAGAGATTTGGATTGTCAACATGGGTAACAAAGTGGAGTTGTGTGAGCTTGGGAATATAGGTGGAACAATTGGCCAAGCACGTATGGGGCCTTGGGTGCTATCTCAGCACTGGGAGGAAGAAAGAAATCCTACAGCAAAAGGTACAATTTGTGAGCTGGAGATTCCTGTGCCTGCATCCCATACAAATCCCAGATAGGTTTGTGACCAGCCCAAGGCCATAGGAAGAGCTATGACACCCTAGCCTGCTTTCTCAGGGCCTGTGGTGCTGGCAACACATGGGCCACCTCCTTAAGTCCCCAGGTCCTTTTGCACCTTCTGGGAGAAAGGTCTTTGGATTTGGGGTTCCTTTGGGTCCTTAGGAGAGAGGACCTTGAGACTGCTATTGACTTGTGTCTCCAGCTCCTCATAGCTCCATGTCACTGAAGCACTTGCCAAGTCACTTATGAGACACATGCAAGTCACACGACCCTGGGACCCAAAGGCCTGGCACTGCTGATGAGAACATCAGTGCTTCCTAACTGCTGTGAGCCTAGGCTGAGCTACACTGGTAGACAATTGGTTCTACTTCCGGAGATGGTTATGGATGCAAGTGGAACCTGAGAAGGAACAAAATAAAGGACATCCAATGTGTTCTTTTAAACAAATTATTAACATTTAGACTGTGGGTATGTGCTGTGTGTGTGCGTTGTGTATGTTGGGTGTATGTGTTGTGTGCGTATGTGGCATATGTATTGTGTGCGTATGTATTGTATGTATATATATATATATATGTTATATATGTGTATGTGTTATGCGTGGTGTGTGTGTATATGTGTGGTGTATGTATGTGGTATGTGTGTATTTGCACATGCACATTTGTGTATGTATGTATATGTGCATTTGCATGCATATATCTTTCAGGTCCAAAGGAAATTCTAATATGGAGGTTAGAAGACAACTTTTTTAATTCAGGAATTAAACTCAAGTCATAAGGCTCGGCAGTGAGGAGCCTCGTCACCTGCTGACCCATCTGGCTACCAATAGGTTCTGTGAACAGGGATAAAGTCACACTTTATAAGGCCCCTTACTAAGGGCTGGACAGATGGCTCAGCAGTTAAGAGCAATAGCGGCTCTTCCAGAGGTCCTGAGTTCAATTCCTGACAACCACATGGTGACTCACAACCATCTGTAAGGGATTCTAGTGTGCTAAAGACAGCATACTCATATGCATAAATATACTCATAGACATAAATATACATCAAACAAATAAATAGATCTTAACAAACCTTACTAACCTGCCCAAACTCCTTTTTCTGTTTTTGTTTTTGTTTTCCCAGGCTGGTCTGGAACTTGATATGAGCTGAGGCTGACTTTGAACTGCTGATCCTCTTGCCTCTTGAATGCTGTGATTTTATTTACTTACTTGCCCTGCTCTTTTTTTTTATAGACATTGAATAATTTATTGAAACATCACCTGACTGAATTCACAACATCAATCCCTGTCTCAGGAACTGAAGTTATCAGGAATATAAGTTTCCATGTCACCCTTGTCTGTTTGGAGGATTCTACAGGGAACCAAGTCAGGTGGCCCATGCCTTTGATGACAGCACTGGGGGTGTGGTGGGGAGAAGACAGGTGGATCTCTGAGATTTGAGGGCCAACCTGGTCTGCATAGAGCATTCTAGAGCAGCAAGTGTTACTTAGAGACCCTGTTTTAATAACAAAACCCAAACAATGAGGTTGCTTTGTTAGCATTTGGAGACTGTGGTTAAAGCAAAGTCATCCTGGGCTGTAGGACTTGCCCTGCTCTTTACATGGTATTGAGAAATAAATCTTTGATCTTGTGCATAGTAGGCAGACACTCTGCCTTTTAAGGTCTATCCTTAGCTAAGAACTCTTTTAATCCTGTGAAAGACACCTACAGAGGTAGAGCTTAGGAAAATGCTGGAGAGGGTAGGGTGTCACCCAGGGATAAAGGAAATCCTAAAGATGCAAAGAACATCTAATCCCCAGCTCCAAATAAGATCAGGGAAGGGAAGGGCAAGAAGGGAGAGGCGGGACCAGGAAGGAAAGGAAAGTAGAAGAAGACACACTGAGGCACAGAAAGCTCCAGCCACTTGTCTTGGATCTAACAACTAGAGAACTTCAAGGTCCATGAAGCCAGAAACTCACCTGTGGCTCCTAGCTCATGACCGTTCCAATGACATCACGCGTGTCCTTGCTGGGTGTTGGCTAGAGTGTTAGGGCTGCCTTCGCTCATTTGCTTCTCAGCTATCAGTTTCCTAAAGAGCATGAGCCACTTGTCCAGCATCCCGGTGCTCGTGGCAATGTAATTGGCATTCAATGTCCAGTTGACTCTCAAAATGCTCCTCTCCACATCCTTCTTTTGATTTTGTTTGTTCTATGTAGTTCTGGCTGGCCTGGAACTTCCTATGTAGACCCGGCTGGGCTTGAACTCACAGAGGTCCACCTGCCTCTGCCTCTTGAATGCTGGTACTAACAGCCCATCCCACCATGCCCAGTGACTCCTGTATTTTTAAATATTGATCTTTCTTGAGGCTGGAGTTTATTTTACTAAGCATTTTTATGTCCAACTTAGGAAACTACCTTAAAACCGAAACCCAAACAGAAACGATACCCATCTCTTGTGTTGTCCCAGCTTTTCAGGTTACCAGAGAGATGTGTGCGGGAAAGCGAAGAACGAGGAAGTTCAGGCGTGGGTCAGCAGAATCTCCCAGATGTTTTCAAGCATACAATGTATTAGTCTTCTCTGGAGCATTTTTGTGAGAGGGGACATCTGAGGGCTTTTTCAGGAACACAGATCCTGCTCTCAGAGAGGACATTCACAGCTTTGTGTACTATCGGACATTGCTGTCTTCATTGTGATTCACGTCCTGGGGGATGGGGTGGGGTGTGGCAAGACTTCTGGAGAGTTTGGAAAGGAGGGGGGTAGGGTCTGAGGGAAAGAATGTGCTGTTGTGGACGTGCCTACACAGCCCCAGGCACGGTGCAGACAGGCACCCGGCAAAGCCCTCTGAGTTCCCTGGGGAGATGCAGACTTCTGATAGGGCAAAAGGCACCTGGTATGTAAAGCATAGGCAGATGAGGAGCCAAGTCAGGCTGCGACTTGAAATTCCCCAGGCTTAAGCAACTGTCCCTCCTAATTTGTCACATACCTCTCCTTTTACCAAGCACCCCCACCCCGCCCCCAACATTTGTGTTGGAACCTTGGACTTACCCACACCCACCACTCCACAATGCTGTTTACATAATGTGACAAGGTCACACAAACAGGGTCACAGAGCTAGGGCTTAGTGCCAACACCTTGAAGATAGGGGAGGGGGGCAGGGGGGGGGGAACTCTACTGTTTTGAGATAAAGTCTCATTTTGCAGTCCAGACCAGTCTTGCATTTTCAGTCCTCCTGCCTCAGCCTCCTAAGGTGGGATTATGTGATGGTAAATTAATCCTCTCCAGTGAGAATTTACTCCAATTACATAGGGAATAATAAGGAAAAAACCCTCTTTAATAGCAGTGCAAGTCTGGCTCTGGCTAATACCTAAAGAGAAACTGGACCCTGAACAGAAATCCCTTATGGCTTATACAAATGAGTTGCCTTTGGGCTCACAGCCCTATACTTTGGGCAATTAAACACTTTTACAGTTTGGGCAATTAAACACATTTTACAGAGTCAGGAGATTGCAAGTTTGGACACTTTAGACATATGGGAGATTTAAGTAAGGCATTGTCACAGTTATCTGAAATAAGCTGAGTTTTTTCTTAGGGGCAGCCATGAACCAACGTCATTCTGCCTGCCTGGCAGAATGACACTCTTCTGAATAAAAGGCACAGGATCTAAAGGACCAATAGAAGCCAACACCATCTATGAAACTTCCCTGTGGGGGCAAAAATCCTTTGGCTAAGTTTTACTTACATGTAACTTAATATAAGCAAGTTTATTGATAAACCCTTCATACACTAGTCTGATATACACTTCCTTGTTCAACCACAAGTGTGTGCCACCACACTCCACAAATCGTTACTTTGGAGGGAGAGAGTCTGGTCTTGAAAATGTAGGGGTGTCTGAGTCATGTGATTACGTTGCATGTTGGGCAGAGGGCAAACCAGTAGAGAGGTGGAGACAGCCAGGTTTGAGATGGTCCCTGGATTGCAGCCTTTTTCAAGATCTGGGTTAGGAAACGGTGGGCAGCACTCCGGAGTCTGAGGCAACTGATAGACATCCACCCCCATTCCCGGCTCCCCCCCTCCCAAGATGGCTGGGGCTCAGGGTCTGATCCCACCAGGGCCAGGCGTGTCCCTAGTCTGAGCTTCTGCATTCTCTGGGGCAAGTGCCTCCTGACTGAGTCAGACATCCCTTCTTGGGTCTCCTCCTCCCACACATCCTCAGCTGCGGTTCCTCTGATTGCTATTTACCTCTGGCTTTATTTACAGTTCTCAAACATCCTCATTATTGTCTTGAGTTATTACCAAGATTTTTCCATCAATGAAACTTACCTTTCTTTCTTTGTCCCATAAGTTTTTTCCCTGTCTTTTCTTTTTTCCCTCCCTCCATCTCTCCACCCCACCCTCTTCTGTAATGGGTTGGTAGAAATGAAGACACTCAGAAGAGATCCTTGTATCTCTCAATATGACTGTCAGGCTAGGAAAACCATGGGCCCCAGAGAAATGGGAATTTCCCTAGGAATCTCATGCTGGAAGAAGGAAAAGGAACCAGCCAGAGAGGGAACTTGTCTCCCAGAAAAAGATCTCACACATCCTAACAACTTGCCAGACCACCTTGCAGGATGAGACAGAAGCCAGACAAGGATGGACTAGTGATGGGGGACCACACCTGGACTGTGCCTGCTTACAGCTGCAAATCCTGAGCCCTCTGTTTAACTCTAACCTGACTTTAGGATTCTTCAGACAACTTGGATCCTTGTTTCTGTTCCCAGTGTGGGCACATTGAAAAAGTCTCCTTATTCTGCTTTTCACTGTTAATTTTACTCTTTTAATTGGGTAGCAAGACCTGGCTTGGAGCACTGGCTGTGCCCCCAAGCTTGATAACAAAATGGTGACTATGAAAGGACAAAGATGCATTTTGGGGGTGACTGACACTTGCAGTGAGCTAGCCCCAGATGGAGAGGAAAGACGGTGGTTCGGTTCGTGGCAGCTGCTGGAGTCATTTTACTCCAAGGTGGTTTTCTACCTTTCCTACTTCAGAGGACATCAACAGCTGTTCTTGGCTGTCTTCTTCCTCCTCCTTCCTCCAATCTGGAACTCAAAACTATATGTAGACCAGGCTGGCCTCTAACAGAGATCCACCTGCCTCTGCGTCCAGCGTGCTGGGATTAAAGGCGTGTGCCATCATACATGGCCCATCATCTCCTTTTACCTCTATTTGGTGAAGCAGAAAGACAACTTGAACTTTGCTTTGGATTCTTGAGAAAACCTGACCTTTGGTGAGTCTCTCTCCCAATGAGGGCATCTTGGTCTTTAACTTCCTGTTTGCCTCTGACTCTTTAGAGCCCTTTGGGGCCATTGCCATTTGATGACTGGCTTTATCTTTGTGATTCTTCTTTCTGTTGAACAATATTGAGCTATTATTGTTTAAAAACCAAACCAAACCACAGTGATCATGACAGTGGAGAGAGAGCTCTCAAAGATGTTGAAAACCTGACTATAAGCCAGGCTGTGTTAGTGCATGCCTTTAATTCCAGCAATTGGGAGGCAGAGGCAGGAAGATCTCTGAGCTCAAGGCCAGCCTGATCTACAAAGTGAGTTCTGAGACAGCCAGAGCTACACAGAGAAACCCCATCTGGAAAAACCAAAAGGAAAAAAAGAAAAGAAAACCCAGGTATAACTCAAAGACTGTGGAGACAGGAAGACATTGTTCACGGAGGCCTGGTTAGGTCTCCTCTCTGAGGTACTTGCGTTTCCCCTGCTAAAACATCTATATTTTAATCCTTCCTTCTAGAATGGGCCTGTCAGAGCTACAGGACCGTGGCTTGGTTTCCTCAGGCTTTGAGTTCTGAATTCCTAGATCGAGGAGTGTCTTAAAGGGAAAGGTTTGTTAATGTAACAATAATGCTATTGTAAAACAGGCCTTGGCGATCTGGACGATCCCTCCTTTGAGCAAACTTGAAGTTCTGTTTAATTATTTAGGCCATCTGTTGCGTGACAGGAAGGTTTGTGGTTGAGAGACAGGGTGCTGAGGAGATCTCGGCTGTGATTTATGGAACCATGAAAATACTAAGGCTTTACTAGTTTGGTATCTCTAGGGAGCCGTGCAGTCAGCTAGTCTCTATAAACCTGGTATGACTTCTAAGATAGTGGTGTTGCAAAGATCATATCTATGTATGTCATATGTGGGTATATGATTATCTATCTGTAACTACATCTATTTATCATCTTCTGATGATTTAAACCGTAAAGCAATTCACTGATACTGTTGGATCTGTTTTTACATTTATTTATTTACTTATTTATTTAAATCTGCTCTTTCTTCAACACAAATTTTGACCAAGGGGAAAGAAATACAAGATGGCTGGCAAGATAACTGAGTGGTAAGGAACCGCTCTTCCAGAGCCTGAGCCAGGTTCCCAGCACCCTTGCCAGGCAGCTCGCTGCCACCCATCTTCTACACACACACACACACACACACACACACACACACACACTTTAAAATAAAATAATTAAAATAGATGAAGAGCTTACAAGAAGGAGCTAACACACCCCATCCCATTCCAATAGAAACATAAATCTTGCTAAGAAAAAAAAGAGAGACAGAGAGAGAAATTAATATCTCACCCTCAGAGTAAAATCCCCACGGTTTGAAAATAAGATCTACTTCATTTTATAAATGTAATATAAAGACACCAGTGTCAGACTAAAACCTAATACCTGTACCTAAAGCAAGGAAATATTTTTTAAGACATTGTTTTGCTTTTTGTGAGGAACTTAAGATTTTGCGGTCTGTTTTATGTTTTCTGCTATTTATGTTCTGGTCTTTTGGATCCTTAGGAAATTGTTGCAACAAGGTTAAGGTTCATTTACATGTCTGTGTGTGCTGACTGCTTTTAAATGACTTTGTTTTGGTTTTAGTACTTTGATGGCCTATGTCTCTGTCACCAGAACCATGTCTAACGCTGTGCCTAAGCTAGCTCTTAGGCAAAGTTTACAGAGGCAAAAGCATGTGGGGCTCATACATGCAGCAATGTCTGCTCAGTATAGTGTGTCTCAGCAGCCAGCTGTGGCTGAAGGAGAGACGAGAACAGGCTGCAGCCTGCCAGAGCCAACGTGGGAGCCATGGGTACCACAGGCCAGAACATGCCCTGCTCCCATAGGTCATGGGCCAGGCTGAATAGCCTGTGCTAATCCTACTGTAGATAATAAGATGCAAGGGAGCTCTGAGCTAAGCCCACAGAGGATAGAAACAATACAAGCCCCAGGAGAGCACAATGGATAGAAGAGGCGACTCATGATGTGTGACAATTATAGAGGGCTAATGAGAAAACTCATTTTTATTTTAAAAATGTGCCTATTTTAATTTTATGTATATGACTGTTTTGCATATACATATTTATGTGTGTCACATGCGTGCAATGCCCAAATTGACCAGAACAGATCCCTTGGAACTGGAGCCACTAAGTGGGTTCCCTTAACCTCTGAGCCATCTCTCCAGCCCCTGAAAATTCTTCCCATTAGCACATCTGTACCTAACTTTCCTTTTTAATGGAAACCTAAGAAACGATGGAACGTTTTATGCTATATCAGATGGAACTTGCTCTTGTTTTACTTCAGTGTTCAACTGGCATCTGCTTACAATAGGTCATGGTGGGATTTGAACACTCTTCTGTCCTCTGTAAAAAGATCTCAATATACATAAGGTATAATGCTGAACATTAAAATGTCCTAAAGACCTAAAGAAGAACATTAAAAAATCATCATATAAATCACATAGCAAAGGAATACATGGGTATGTGTGCTTTGGGAAAAAAAGGCATTCTGTAACTGTAGACATGAGACACATTTGTGCAGGTCTGTTTGCAATAACTAGTACTGTTTCCTAAATTTATAAGAGTTTTAAAAATCTGATTATTCAGACGATAGGTTTATTCCTCTAGCCACGAACTCCAGCTCTTGCTTTGGAAGTAACTTCTATCCAGTTCTTCTGTGTCATCCCTGAAGATGACTGTTGTGCATGTATGGATACCCCTAACTAACTCTGCGGGTAAGCCTTCTGAAGATCCATAGGTACGGAATTACCTGAAGATGACTGTTGTGCATGTATGGATACCCCCTAACTAACTCTGCGGGTAAGCCTTCTGAAGATCCATAGGTACGGAATTACTAAATTTTCAAAATAGTTTTACTTTTTTTTTTCAAGATAGCATTTCTCTGTATAGCCCTGGCTGTCCTAGAACTCACTTTGTAGACCAGGCTGGCCTCGAACTCAGAAATCTGCCTGCCTCTGCTTCCCAAGTGCTGGGATCAAAGGCGTCTGCACCACTGCCCAGCAATAGTTTTACTTTTATTCGTTGTGGTATTTTATTTTATTTTATTTTAATTTTTTTGGTTTTTCGAGACAGGGTTTCTCTCTATAGTCTTGGCTGTCCTGGAACTCACTTTGTAGACCAGGCTGGCCTCGAACTCAGAAATCCGCCTGTCTCTGCCTCCCAAGTGCTGGGATTAAAGGCGTGTGCCCACCACCGCCCGGCTTTACTTTATTTTGAAGCCCCACAATTAAATAGTTAACAAAAGTACAGCTTTGGACAAAGGAACTTGAACATCGTTTTTGAGATGCTAGGACATTTCTCACAGGGCACACAGGATAGATTTCAGATATGCCTGACCTAAGACTCTTGTATCCCCTAGTTGTTGGAATTGTGCCTGAGGGTTTGGTGGTGCTAGCTCCTTGCCATCTGCCACTGCCCATCTTAGGACTTCTCTTGCTGTGATAAAGCACCATGACCAAGGCAATTTATAGAAGAAAACATTTATTGCTTATTTGGGCTTATGTTTCCAGAGAGTTTACATCTATAACGGTGGGCATGCAGTCAGCAGCCATGGCGGCAGGAGCAGAGAAGCTGAGAGCCGAAGGTTCACATCTCAAACTGCAGAAAGCATAGATAGCAAACTCAAAATGGTGCCAAGTCTCTAAGCCCATCCAGAGCCCTATTTCCCCCAGCATATACCTTCTAACTCCAGAAACAGGGCCACCAACTGGGAACCAAGCATTCAAATGTTAGGAAGTATGCGGGGAGGGGCATCTTCATTAAAACCACCCCACTTACCCCACCTCGAAACACTGTATCAAATCAGACCAGCAAGGATGAATTGGGAAACAAACCATGAGATGGTTAATTAGCAATGTCTTCAGAGAATACCTTTCAGAAACAAGGGAGGAGGTTGCCAGAACTAAAATGAAGCCACACTGGACATGGTAGTATATGACTGTAAGCCCAGCCCTCGGGAGAGTTTCTCTGTGTAACATACCAGGCTATACTGGAACTCTCGCTCTCTGTAGACTTGAACTCACAGAGATCCCCCTGCCTCTACCTCCCAAATGCTGGGACTAAAGGCATGTGCCACCATGCCTGAGTGTTTTAATTCTTTTGCTAGTAGAATTGCCGAGTCATGTCGAACTACTAATTTAATGTAACTTACTGAAGAACACTGGTCTAATTTTTTCCCAGCAATGGAGAGGGTCCAGGGCCTGGGATGTGGGAGGTAAACACTCTACAGTTGAGCTCCATTCCCGTCCCTGAGTTGATTTGTTTGTTTGAGACAGGGTCTTACTTTGTAGCCCAGGCTAGCCTCGTATTGCTACACAGACCAGACTGATCTCAAACTCATGGCAATTCTTCTGTCTTAGCCTCTGTAGTACTGGGAGGTGTGAGCCACCACTCCTAGCTCCCTGGTTTGGTTTTATGTGCATGTGTGGTGTGAGTTCTTGTGGATGTGAACACATGTAGAGGCCGTAGGTTCATGCCTGGTGTCTTCCTTTTTGTTTTGTTTTGCTTTTTGTTTTTTGTTGTTTTCGAGACAGGGTTTCTCTGTGTAGCCCTGGCTGTCCTGGAACTCACTCTGTAGACCAGGCTGGCCTCAAACTCAGAAATCTGCTTGCCTCTGCCTCTCGAGTGCTGGGATCAAAGGTGTCTGCCCCCACGCCCGGCTGCCTGGCGTCTTCCTTGATTGCTCTCTACCTTATCCATTTATTTATTTATTTATTTATTTATTTATTTATTTATTTATTGTTTATTTGAAACAGGGTGTCTATGAAGTCTTAGCTGGCCTGGAACTTGCTATTTAGGCCAGGTTGGCCTTGAATTCAGAGATCTGCCTGTATCTGCCTCCTGGTTTAAAGGCAAGCACCACCATACCCAGCTCTACCTTATTTTGGAAACAGGATCTCTTACTGAACTTATTAGCTTGGAGATACTGACTGGTCAATGAATGCTCGGGACCCTCCTGTCCCCAGTGCCCTCCCTCCCCCAAGTCCCAACACTGGAATAAGACTTAGGCGGCCATACCCCAACCTTTCTGTGGTGCTAGGGATCCAAACTCAATTTCTCATGCTTGCATAGTAGGTACCTTACCTGGTCTGATTTTTAGACACATACTCCTCAGGAGAAAACAGAAAGTGACACTGAGCCATTGCTGAAGGAGGCAGAGGTTCCAGGTCAGACTAATACCAGGGTGTGTAGGTGTGGGCCACCAACAGAGGTGCGGAGACTCTCTGTACTGTTCCCAATTCCTTCTTGCCTCCCTGGGTTTGGGGGGCGTGACAGCAATTCTAAGAATGAGTATAAGACACTGTCCCAGGTACAAAGTGTGGATGAAATGTCCCTTGTCATTTTCCTCCCACCAGGGACTCGCATACTTTTCTGTTCTTTTTCTTCTTTTTTATATTACTTTTCTTGTTGCTGTGGTGAACAATAACAGAAGGTTTGTTTTGGTTCACAGTTCAGAATAGACAGTCTGCCCTGCTGATGGCATAGCAGGGAGAACCTCAAGAGTGTCAGGCATCATCAGCTCAGAATACAGGGGAGTCACTCTATGAAACTGCAGGTCCGTGACAGTGACTTACTTTCTCCAGTCCAGCTCTATCTCCTAACAGTCCCTCAATCTTTCAAAACTGCTCTGCCACCAGGAGACCAAGTGTTGAAACCCAGGAGCCTCCCTGGGGGACACTTCACATTCAAACTACAACAGGCCACTCCAATATTGCAATTGCTTCATACAAACATCTCGGGGTATACGGAGCAGAGGTCACAGAACAAACTTGGCTTACTGTCCCTGACCTCTTCAATGCATGAGGGCAAGTTTGATGCTTCCTGGAGACCATGAGGAAGGCCACATGGCTTGTGTCCAGTTCCTCATACCTGAAAATGAGCCCTGCTTCTTAAGGGCACAGAGGGGACAGTTCATATGGTAATGTTACATGCATAGTGTAGCGTAGTTTCCATTATTTGGAAAAGGAGTCTTTGTAGGTATCACTAATGATCTCAAGCGGAGGAAGTCAGCTGGTGCCATTCAGGTGGTCGGGGCCAAACCCAGTGATAAAGCAGAGGTAAGAAGGCACGAAGGGCAGGGAGCAGGGGAAGAGGAGGAAGAAGCCATGTGAAGATAAAAGGCTTTGAGACAAAGCAATCATATAGCCGAAGGGACATCCAGAGGCCTCAGGAACTGGGTGGGGCAGGGAGCCCTTGAAGCTGAACCAATCCAGTCCAGCTTCCAGAATTCTGAAAAAGTCTGTTGTTGAAAGCTCATGTCAACAGCCATAGAGCCTCGAAGCAGGACACACTCCCTGAGTGTGTGGGCCATAGGAACTAGCACTGTGAAGATAGGGTCTTGTTTCAGAGGACAGTGGCCTTCAGGTACAATTCTGGGACTTGTACATCTGTGGCCTTCTGCTGCCACAGTAACTTTTGAAAGGATATGGTCACTTGGGCTTCCCATTCCCAGTGGACACCCACTCCCTGGAGACCCAGAAGCATACTTGGTATTTCGGGAGACTTGTAGGATTCAGGCCAAGTCCTCCAGCATGGTGGAATAAGTTAGCTTCAGGGAGTTGTCCAAGCAGGGGCTGGGGCAGGGCTGCCACCTCAGGATCCTTTAAACTCACATGCTCAGGGCCACAGTATCTTGATGCAGTACAGGTCCCCTAGAAGCAGTGCCTAAAGGTCTTGGGATTCAGGATCCACCCTCCATGCAAGGTCATTCAGGCTGTGAGTCAGGGCACACAGGAAACGCTTCCTGCAGCCTGGTCAGAGATCCTGCTCTTGGAGGAGGATTAGCAAGAAATTTTGAGAATTTACAAATGGAAGGGGCTCCCTTAAGGGAGGCTAAAGTTAAAGGAATGTGAAGCTTGGGACTGGATGTCTAGCTGGGAACATGGTGACCTCTCAGCTCCCCTGGGAGCAGCCTTTTCCGGCTTCTGGAACTTGGCAGCGGGAGAGGAAGCCCAAGGTGCATTTCTTCCTCCACAAGGATTGTCTTGTTAGAATCTTTAAAGTATTTATAGTCACTCCATGACTGTTTACATGGTATGGAACGCTAACACTCGAAAGTATGTGTCCAGTATTTGGTGTTTTGTAAGTCGAGTTTCCTGAGGTGGTTGTACATACCAAGGAAGAATCAGAGGAAAATACTTTTTATTCTCTCATGTTCCAGAGAAGCAGCTTTCTATAAATTAGACAGGAATTTAAGTCATTTGAATATGCTATCTCATTTAAATTGTATGGGTGTGCATGCTTATGTTGCTTATGTGTGGATACATATGTGCAGATATATGAGGCCAAGGGACAACCTGGCTGTCCACCTTGTGTTTGAAACAGTCTCTCATTGGCTGGAAACTTGTCAGGTGGGCTAGCAGGTCCCAGGAATCTGCCTGTCTCTGCTCCCTCATGCTGATAACATAAGTGTGCACCACTACACCAGGCTTTTATACATAGATGTTGGGGATTGGTCTTCACGCTTGCAAGGCAAGCACTTTATCCACTAAGTCAGCTCTTTACTCTTTATCCTTAGGCACTGGGAGAACATCTTTGGCTGGGGGTGAGGATCTCTTACCCTTTTCTTTCTTTCTTTCTTTTTTTTTTTTTTTCAATACAGGATTTCTCTGCGTAGCCCTGGCTGTACAGGAACTCGCTTTGTAGACCAGGCTGGCCTCGAACTAAGATCTGCCTGCCTCTGCCTCCCTGGGATTGAAGGTGTGTCCAGTTCCATGGCCCTTTCTTTTCTGGTCTTCCAGTCCATCCTGAGGTAACAAAGATTCTCCACCACATGTTCCTACAGCCAGGATGTTCTGCCCAAGTACATGGGGCCAATTAACCATGAACTGAGCTTCCTCAAACTGGGAACCCAGACAACTCCCCGGCTTGTTTTTGTGCCAGGAATTTTGGTCACAGTGAGGATGAGGAAAAGCTAACTGGTGCTGTAGCAGGATCCCATGCTGAGTGAATGGCTTAGGCCCTGGCAGAGGAGAGATGCTTTAAATTCTAAGGAGAGACACTTCTGCCCCTCCCTTTGACCATCATATTATTGCTTTTGCTTGCAAAATGATTACATTTAACAGGAGTCAGAGCTGGAAGCTGACTCCAAACGAACAATGTGAAGGACTTTATCTGAACTTATCAACAGAATGGCCAGAGACAGATACCCAGAGAACTTACACTCAACCATCCTATACAACTCCCAAAGCCCTTTCCTTTTTTGAAAAGGGGGTAGGGGCAGGATTTTTAAAGACAGGATGTCTAGCTCATTTTTCTTGGACCTGAGCTTGAGTAAAAGCTCTGTGCATCTTAGAGATTAGAGACAACGGGGACAACTCAGGGCCTGGATACCTCCCTCCAAGAAAGAATGAGTGGGACTATCTCACAGCTAAGCCCTCACACCTGGCTTTTGTCTCCTGGTCATCTATGGAGGGAATTATCCTACTTCTCAGTTTGAAGAAACTAGAAAGAAAACCACTTTCACTTGAGCAGGTGGCACATCCCCTTAACCCTGGCTCTTGGAAGCAGAGATAAGAATTAAAGGTGAGACTTGGTTACAAAGACCCAGTCTTTTTTTTTTTTTTAAAGGGGGAGTGGTGGTGGTGGTGGCTGAAGAGGGGGCTCAGTGGTAAAGAGCGTGTACTGCTTTTCTGGAAGACCCAGGTTTAGTTCCCAGCACACACATCAGGCAGCTCATTACTGCCTTCAATTCCAGTTGGAGGGTGTCCAAGGCCTTTTGGCTTCTGTGAGCAGATAGTACACATAAACTCTCTCTCTCTCTCACACACACACACACACACACACACGAGCACAAGAATAAAAATAATAAACAAGTCTTTAAAGAAAAAGAAAGCAAAATGGCAAGACTGTTTTTCTTTATCCAGTTTTTGTTTATTCCTTTAGAATGTTAGAAAACAGAGGATGTGGGTTATGGGCCCAAACGTCTGGTAACAGTACTTATATTTTATTCCTATTATTAAGACTTAGTCAGGGATTTATGATACCATGTAGATTATAAAATTGGGCTCCTTCTTCTTTTAAAAAGTTCAATTATTTCCAGGCATGGTAGCATACACCTTCGATCCCAGCACTTGGGAGGCAGAGGCAGGTGGATCTCTGAGTTTGAGGCCAGCCTGGTCTACAGAACAAGTTTTAGGACAGCCAGGCTACACAGAGGAAACCTGCTTCTGTGTAGACAAAACAAACAAGGAAACAAGCAAACAGGTAGATTGTGGGACTGGAGAGATTGCTCAGTGGTTGAAAGGGATGCTGCTTTTGCAGAGGGCCCAGTTCAGTTCCCAGCAGCCATATTGGAATTCTCACAAGTGCTGGTAACTCCAGCTGGCGGGGATCCAATGCCTCTGTCGTTCTTGGGCACTGTCATTCACATGCATGTACCCAGATGGGCTCACACGTGACACATGCATATAATTTAAAAAATAAAAAAATAATATTAAAGAACCAAATTGCAAGTATACCAATGGGCTGGGAATGTAACTTAGTTAACAGAGTTGTTTGCCTGATGCACATAATGCCCTGAGTTTGATTACTAGCACAACACATGCACAAGTGATAGTGTACACACACACACACACACACACACACACACACACACACAGATAAATCTGTGTCTGTCTTTTAAATTTTTACTGGCAAGCATGCATTCCCATGGAAGACTGGAGCTCAGGGTTTCTGGTTGTCTGAACAGTTATGATTTCCAACCCGTATGCAGCTCCATTCTCTGAAACCAATGGAGTCCATGTGCAGGGTCTGGTCCATTGTGTCCACAACACTGATGTCACCCAGGATAGCTGTGGACCCAACCCTAGCCTTGATTGAACCCTGTATGGAAGCCTTGGGCATGACATCTGGATCAATGTGTCCAGATCAAGACCCTTCAGTTGTTTCTTGAAAGTTCCTGCAGGAGGGAAGCCTGTAGATGCTATTTTAGATAGGTGATCTCAGCGGCTGAACTGGATTATAGGGGCACCCCAGCCTTGGTGAGCTTGGTACCCACTTCCTCCTTGGTTAATTTCTGAGCCATTCTCCTGTATCTCATCTTGGGCCTCTTTCCCAAGCATCCAATAAACATTGACTTTAATACTGTCTTGCATGCATCTTCTCCTTGCTCTGAAACCACTCATTTCCTCTCATTATGACCCATGCAAACTCCCTGTTCCAGCGCAACCAGGACCCTAAATACACGGAACTCATTCCCCGCTCCTACCTCTGCTGTCATTGCCTAATCCACCTTTCTCAGTTTTAATCTCCAGTTCAAGTTCACCAACTTATAGGTTCATTCTAAACACGCAGCATTGCCTCTGGAAGCCTCTTCCTGTGTGTGTGTGTGCACACGCGAGTGTGAGTGTGTGTGTGTGTGTGTGTGTGTGCGCACACGCGAGTGTGAGTGTGTGTTGGTACTAGGGCTTCATTCGTGCATTCTAGGCAAGCACTCTACTACTGAGCTACACTCACAAGCTTCTGGGGATGCTGAGGATACAACATGGATTTACTTGGTTCATCCAGCCATTGGCCAGTCTTGAAATGCCTCTTCCCCTCTTCCCCCCTCTCTTTAACATGTACCAGAGAGGCAGCGTCAGCGCTGTGTGCAATCTCTTCTTGGGAGACAACTTCCTCCTCTGGCTGGCACCAGGATTCAGCCCAAGATTTCTAGGGAAATTCCAATTCCTTAAGGACCGTTGTTGCACTAGGCTGATAGCCAAAGACCAGGGGTGAGGGTGGAGCTGAAAATAGGATTATAGGTGTGTGCCACCATATTTGGCTGCAAAATTACTTAAGTGTCTGACCTGAGGTCAAACAGCTAGAAAGTGGTAGAGCCAAGTCTCCAAGTCAGTTCTGAACCTGTGTTTCGTGCCTAACCTGTCTGCTGATCAAGCCTGCAGCTCTGACAGGTACCCTAGATCCCCTGGTGGCTCCAAGTCCTGGCTGAATGCAGGGAACACAGGGGTCGCTGTGAAAGGGATTTTTCTCCAAGCCTTGGGCTAAGACCACAGACCACAGAAAGGAACATGGGTTCTCTCTGCAAATGGACCCTTGGAGTTGATCTGCCTCTGGCAAGAGGCCACACTGTACCATGGAAGTCTGTGTTACTTCAGTCCCCCAGTGCAGAGACTCCACCATCATCAGTCCTTGCTCTTCTGAAGCCGACCTTGAAAGCCATGTCATTCTAACTTCCATTTGGCACACATGCCTCCAGAAATCTTGGTGGTTTTTCTATTTTCTGGAAATGGCCCTTGGAAACAGGATTCCAGCCCAAGATCTAGCATCCATCACTTCTAAATGAATGACGCTTCTAGACCTCAGAGTCTACCCTGCCCATCAGGAGACCTTGTGTTCTTCTCCACCCTTCCCTGTCCAGCATGCATTCCCAAACCCTAGAGCTCTGACAGCACTTCCTGGGGCCTATAGCATCTGTGCTAATTCCATTCTCACAGCACTGAAACCAGGCTCCCCCTCCCGCTCCATGCTCACCAATTTGCCTAGTCTAGTTAGCTAGTATACATTGGGAACTTCCCGTCTTTGCTTCCCAATTGCTGGGATTAAGGACACCAGTGGTCACTGTGCCCATCTAGATTTTATAAATGTTGAGGATTTGAACTCTGGTCCTCATTCTTGTGTGGCTAGTACTCTGCTCACCAAGTCATCTTCTGAGAACTCAAAATATGTTTTAACGGATAATAATTTAAAATAATTAAAAAAAATTCTATGGGCTGGCAAAATGGCACAGAGGGTAAAGGTGCTTGCTACTAAACCTGATGACCTGATTTTGATTTCTGGAATTGAACATGGTAGAAGGAGAGAACTAACCCCTGTAAATTCCATCTAACCACACATGTGCCATGGTACTAGTGTGAACACAGGTGTTTGCACTCACCCCGCTCACATGCACCACCAACCAACCAACTAACCAACCAACCAACCAACCAACTAACCAACCAACTAACCAACCAAATATTTAAAAAATAATTTTAGGTTTTCAAGAAGGGTGTGGTAACTCATATGTGCCATCCCAGCACTCAGGAAGCTGAGGCAGGAGAATTGCCAAGAATCTGAAGCCAATCTTGGGATTATGGGGGATTTCAGATCAACCTGGGCCTGTATAATGGGATATCTTGTCTCAAAAACAAAATTTAAGACTTCAAAAGGGACATGCTGTCACTCTGAACCCAGTGTGTCTAGAACTCTGGGTCAAACACCCACGAGTGGAGGATCATCAGGAAAAAGGCCTTGCTTCAGTAGTGGACATTGGATGCTATTCAGGGATGGATGCTTGGGCTATTCCTGCCTCAGAACAAAGCTGCTCTTGCCAGAAAGGCAAGGCTCTGCTGCCTCTCAGCAGGACCAGAAAGAGCTAACCTTACAAGTCCTGGCTGCAGTCTATCTTAGGGCATCCTGACACAACTGTAGAGAGTTTTACTCTCTAATGAGCAAGCTCAGACCCCCCAGAACTTTGGGCCCTACTGACCCATGTTTCCCTTGTACAGGTGGCCAGTCCCAAGAAAAGACTCACATGATAAAATGTATACCCCAGTAAAATGTCTGCTGAGCCACCCAGATAGAACCCCCCACAGGTGTCCAACCCATTAGTACCGAAATTGCCAGGACAGGGTGATCCTAAAACACTGATGGCCTATGTAGGTCCCTCCCCCATAAAACAGCCCCCAAAACAGCTCTGAACCCTTTTGCCAGCCTTTCTTTCCCTCTGTGGCTGTACCTTGGTGTAGTGAATTATTTTCTACCTTTGGTTGCTTCTGTCTTAGTGAATTCATTCACAGCTTGGGCATCACTGATCTGTGAACAGTGTCCCTGTCTGCAGGGACATCTGCAGACTTTTTCTTGTCATGATTCACCGAACAATACAAGTACAATAGCTGTTTACATAGCACTTCCATTGTATTTGGTGTCACAAGTCAACTACACAGGAAACTGTGGATGGCTTACATACAGGCACTACCCAGTTCCGCACAAGGGGTCAGAGCATCCTTAGATTTTGGTATCTGAGAAAGCCTCTGTAACCAATCACTCTCCAGGGATCCTAAAGATGATTGTCCTAAGAGTATGCAAGCATGCAAGGCCACACGATGGTCCTTCAGTCTTGGCTGGTGACAAAGAGTAGGCTAGCATCTCAAGAAGACTTGACGCTTAAGGTCATGGGCACAGTGTTTTTAAAGGTTGAAAAAAAAACAACAAACCAACCCATCCCAACCCAACCCAACCCAACCCAACCCAAAACAACAACAACAACGACAACCATGCAGAACACAACTGTATCAATCCTAGCTGAGGGCGAGAGTAACCTTGCTACATCTTTCAGACATAACACAACAATTTTCATTCGTGCCCTTAACAGTTGTTTAAGTTTGGTTTGTACAAACACTACTTACATCCGGACCATGGTCAGGGTCATGGAAAACCCCAAATTTGTTGCCAAAGTAGAAGTGGTTATTGAGGGGGTTAGAGGGATGAGAAAGATCTAAACTGACACAGAATGGAGTCAGGACAAGATGGTGTCACCGTAGGCACTTTAATATTACAGCTAAGGAAATCGAAGCTGATTTGAACTTGGTCTGGTCTGTGCTTAGTTAGGACTGGCCCTTCCCCTGTTCACTGGCTGTGACCCCTTGCTCATTGTGGAGGACATCCAAATAGAGACAGTTTATGCACACACCTGCATATATATATATATATATATATATATATATATATATATATATAAATGACACCCCCTCCTGGAATGTGGGGGTCACCCTGTATTCTGCACCTGGCCTTTTTTTGCTGCCTTCCACCATTTTTTTAAAAGCTGGTGGTGAATGCAAGGTCTTTCTGAATGCAAAACTGGTACCCTGCTCTCCCAAGGGGGCAAGCCCCTGGCCTGGACCCATCTATGCATCCTTTCAGGGCCTCTCATCAATGAGCCCTGAACGGCTCTTTCTGCAACTCCTCTCTGGCTAAGAGAGCTGGGAAAGAACCAGCCAATGGCCGGGCCTGGCAGAGGGTTCGAGAAGCTAAAGAGAAAAGGGTTTTGTTCTCCACCCCCACCCCCCAAACTGGCAGGAGTTGGCCTGCTGGGCCCTCCCGCCTTTCTCTCCCCTCTTTCCAACAGCACAAATACTTTCTCTTCCTGCCAAGGCCTGATGGCAGCCTGGTGGGGCCAGTGGTGGTCCCCCAAGGGCCCGGCTCCCACGCCTCACCTCCTTTTGATGGGCAGCTGTGGCAGTCCCTGCCAAGGTCTCAAGACCTGGCCTCCCTAGCAGTATACATCTGCTCCCAAGCCCGGTTGTCATTGCTGCCCTGGGAGGAACGCTCAGTGCCCATGCTCTGCGCCAGCCGCCCTGCTGCAGATTGGCTCCAAGGCCTGGAGGCAGCACAAGTGCTGGCTGGCCAGCTAATGAGCAAGTGTCATTGGTGGCTAAATGTGTATTTATGCCCGATCCACTACAAAAAGCCTCATTTGTGGCTGTCACCCCACCACCCCCCTCGACAGTCCAGCTTCTTTCTTCAGAAACAGCTCTGTCTGAAAGCTCCAGCGGAGGCTGCAGGCAGCTTCCGGTACTGGGTGCTAGTCCAGGATCCCTGCCCAGGCTCTTGGCGGGGGGAGGAGCTGCCTCCTGCTATTAACCGCTCCTGTGGGTGTTGCTTCTGTGGTGCCAGTGTCTCTAGCCAAGATCAATTCCTTCAGTTTTCGACCTGGAGGAGGTGGTCCTGGTCTCATTCTCCAGCTGTAAAATGGGCACAGGGAGGGAATCTGATGAAGATGAAGGTGTCCAGCTGAAGCCGGGGCAGGCTGCAGCCAAAACTTCACAGGAGAATTTTGCTTGCAAGAGGGAAGCTTGAGAGTGAAGTGTGTTTGTCTTTCTAGAGGCAGAGGCAGAGGTATGAGAAGCAGAACAGCCTGGGATACCCAGTGAGTTCGAAGTCAGCCTGTGCTGTGAAGCAGGATGGAAAACAGGGGAAATGAAGGGATGGGGGAGGGATGGACGGGGAAAGAAAAGAGGCCTTTTCCTGCTGACTGAGAGTTAAGAAATTTCAACACAATTGATAAAGCCACAATTGCCTAGGAGATGGGACCATTGTGGTTCCCTAGATTTCGAAAACAAAGATGCTAAAAATAACTGCTTAGGTTGGGAACAGGTTGAGTTTATGCTATTCCTCCCTTCATCTCTAAATAAAACAGGGCCCTCATAAAATCATGTAACCATTCCACTGAAAGCAGGAAATTCTCTAAGATTAGGAAAACAACTAAACCAGTCATGTAGTTTTACTTAACTTTTATCTTAAACTCATTTTTCCCCCCAAGACAGGGTTTCTCTGTATAGCCCTGGCTGTCCTGGAACTCACTCTGTAGACCAGGCTGGCCTCGAACTCAGAAATCCGCCTGCCTTTGCCTCCCAAATGATGGGATTAAAGGCATGCGCCATCACTGCCCGACTCAGTCTGCTTTCTTAAACAATCAGGGCCACTCATGCAGGGGTGACAGCCCCCATAATGAGTTGGGGTCTCAAACATCAGTCATTATTTAGGAAAAATGCCCTATGGGCAATCTAGTGGGAGCATTTTTCTCAGCTGAGATTTGACCTCTTTCCAGATGACCCTAGTTCATGTCAAGTTGACATAAAACTTAGCAGCACTGGGCTCCAGGGACAGAAGTCAAGTCATCAGGTTTAGCAGCAAGCATCTTTATCTACTGATAAAGTTGCTGCCTCTCTTAGGGGTCCATATATTGTCTTTATAAAAAGTGCATGATCTTGTTTGTGGGTTTCTAAGATACCATTGCTCAAAAGATGACGACATACACTCGGTTTAGTGATTAAGCAAAACTTAAAAAAAGAAAAGAAAAAAAGCAGATTGAGCAAACCCTGGAGACCAAGCCCCTACGAAGCACTCCTCCCTGGCCTCTGCATCAGCTCTTGTCTGAGTTCCTGCCCTGACTTCCCTCAGTGATGGTCTGTGGTGTGGAACTGCAAGCTGAAATAAATCCTTTCCTGCCCAGGTTGCTTTTGGTCATGGTGTTTTATCACAGTCATAGAAACCCTGGAGAGAACCAACTCCTGTAAACTGCCTCTGACCTCCCTAATGGCAACTTTTTTTTTCTCTGACACCCTGAAAACCCTGTGTGGGAGTCTTCAATACCCGCCTCCTTCAGAGTCCTACATTCCTGGAGTGACGTCCTTGAGGGCTCTCCAGCACCTTCCAGGGCAGTCTGCACAGCTGCTGTGCAGGTCCTGAGGGGGCCTGTTGCAGTGACAATGGCTTGCTACTGTCACCCAAGTCCACAACTTATATATGAGGTTGACTGGTGTCATGCCACTCGATGCTCAACCTCACATTCTGAACCTTGGGGGCTTCCTCCTTGGCACTTCCCTCAAAGGATGGTCCCATTGCTCAGATGCCCTCAGCCATGGCTCCCGGGTCTGGAGGCTCACTTTCGGGGAAAGGGCAAACATTAACCTATGTGCAAGGGGTTGCGGGGTTGCGGGGTTGCGGTATAGATTACCAGCATGAGCGCTCCCTTATTAGGAGGAAGGTTTCTAATGTGCATAAGAGAGAGAAAATATCTAGAGGTATCTGGAAGAGTCCAGAGCAGAGAGAAGCCAAAGCAGACTGGATGTGGCCAGGGCTAGGGAAGTGGACAAGTGTGGGAGAAGAATGGATTTAGACAGATAACAAGGAATAGAGAATAGACTGTTGTGAGATAGCAAGTGACAGAGAGGGCAAGAGCAAGAGAGTGGGGTGGGCAGATCATGTTGATTTTAAGGAGGACCAGAAGCTGGGGATGGGTTCGGGAAGAGAAGAATAGGATGCTAGTGTGAACTTAGACATGCATAACCGGTAACTGAGGGAGCCTGGAGGCCAGCATAGCCTTTGATATGCTGGTAAGTGTCATAGGTAGCCATCTGTCCTGCCTGAGGTAAGAGAAATGCCTCCTATAGTAGATGGAAACCGGTTTCATTTCACAAGTTCCTGAGGAAGACTGGCTCTTATCTAACCATATAGAAATCCTTCTATAGTTCAGGTTGAGTTCATTTCTAGACATATGGACCACCTGACACCCTGAGACCTAACATAACCCTCTCCCCCATACCTCCTAATGGTTCTCTCTCTTCTCTCTACTCCCTCTGTGTGTTTGTGTGTGAGTGTGTGTGTGTGTGTGTGTGTGTGTGTGTGTATCAACCCAACATTGCCCCTCGTGACCCCCACCCTCTTAGGGGTTTCCACTCAGATAAAGCTAGACATTTCCTGGGGTATTTGTCATATCTTTGTATTAGGAGCGTTCCAAATCCTCTCTTCTAGCTATTTTGAAATGCTCAACTAATTGTCAGAAGCCATGATAATTCAATTGTGTAGAACACTAGACGTTATTCTTCCTACCCAGTTATACCCTGTGTTTGTCCATTCATGGATGAGGGGACAAAGAAAATGTGGCACAAATACATAATTGAATACCATTCAGCCCTAAAAACAATGAGACCCTGCTAATTGCCCCACCATGAATGAACATGGAGGACATTATTAAATTCAGATACAGACAGACGGATACAGCATCCTCTGGCTTACATGTGGGACCGGAAGCAGTTGATTTTGTGAAAGTAAACTAATGGCTTTCAGAAGCTGGAAAGTGTAGGGAGGAAGCGGGGAGAGGATACAATCTCTCTTGGCTATGGCTAGTGGGAGGTGCAGCTGCCAAGCACTCGGCTCAGCTCTCCTCTGCGATTAGAAGCACAGCTGAGAAGTGAGTGGTATAGGACTTGAGATACGGGTGGGAGAGAAGAGGTTGAAGGCCAAAGACCCGAGGAAGAAGAAAATAAAGATATTCAACCTTTTGACAGGACTTGTTTGGGATAGTTTTGCTTTATTGCGAGACAAAGTCTCACTAGGCAGCTCAGGCTGACTTGTAACCTACAGCAATTCTCCTGCCTCAGCTTTCCAAGGGCTGGGATGGATTGCAATTGGGAGGCATGCATCAATAGCTTGCTTGGCTCAATGAACACCCTTTAAAGCATCCTTTAAAAGGGGATGATTCTGGGCTAATCAAGAACTGAAACACTCTGCATCTGTAGCGTTATTGAGCACATAGTGTAGGCCAGGCAGTGTTATCACAAAGAGGGGAAAGGCTGCCATTTCCTGCCACACCCCCCTCCCCCGCCCCCTCCAGTAAAAAGAGATAATGGGACAAAATAAACTTTGGCTCTTTTGAAGTCCCTAGGCTGGAGATCATGACTTCCTGAGAATCAAAGCTAAGAGAAGCATGCATGTCAGAGGGAGTGACAAGAGATTACCCCAGGGCCAGCCCGTGGGTGGCTCATCAGCCACCAGGTCAGTCCTTGTCACCTGACTGCCAGATGCTCAGCTGCGGCCTTGACATTCTTAATAATCTCCTGCGCTCCCCTTTCACACTAAGCTTATAGGCTCTAGCCAGTCTTGCTAAGCAATGGCAGAGTCCGCTTAGGTTCTGTTGTGTTTTTTTTTTTTTTTTTTTTTTTTTTTTTGGTTTTTCGAGACAGGGTTTCTCTGCGTAGCCCTGGCTGTCCTGGAACTCACTTTGTAGACCAGGCTGGCCTCGAACTCAGAAATCCGCCTGCCTCTGCCTCCCGAGTGCTGGGATTAAAGGCGTGCGCCACCACGCCCGGCTTCTGTTGTGTTTTATAAAAAGATAAAGAGAGAGGGGATGTGTTTGGTGGATGTGCGGTCAGGTGTGGGAGAAGGGGTGCCTCCCGGGCCCATGCTGAGACATCCTTTCCCCTGAGGCCCGGTATAGTATAGAATAAAGTTTATTCAGGGCATGGGGAGGGGAGTTGAGAGGGTGGTAGAGATAGAGAAAGGGAGGGAGGGAGAGGGAGGGGGAGAGGGAAGGGGAGGGGAGGAGTAGAGGCAGGCCGCACGCGTGGAGAGAGAGGGGGGAGGGGAGTGGGGAGAGAGGGGGAAGGGGCGAGAGGACAGAGCAAGAGTAAGAAGGTTGAGAGCAAGAGAGTGGAGGGGGCAAGCAGCTCCTTTTATAGAGAGTCAGGCACACCTGGCTGTTGCCAGGTGACTGTGCGGTGGACCTAGACAAAATGCTAACAGGCTCTTATTTTGAGTGGCAGCAGGAATGGAAAACAGACATGACTCTGTGTCGTCACCCATAGCAGCCTCATGTCAACTCTTTACCCAGACCTCTTCATGTGAAGCCAAGACTCCTGACTTCCCTGCAGACAAGAGTTTCAGCATCAGTCAATAAGCAGCGGAGTCAGATTTTTTTTCACTATTCATTCCCTCCCTTTCCCTCTTTTTCTTTCCTTGTGGTCCTGAGACTCAAAGCCAGGGTTTCACCAGTGCTCGACAAGCATGCTCCACTGAGTCATATCCCCAGCACAGAGCTAGAATTTATAAAGAGATTTTTAAGAAACACTTAAACCCCAGTGTTAACACAGAGGTGACATCTTTGGTTGCTTCCTATTGCATGGATGAAAGCAACTTGGGGAATTAGAACAGAACTGACTGAGAAAGATAAGGCTTGTTAGCATTTTGTCTAAGCTCCACCCCACAGTTACAGGGCAATAGCCAGGTATGCCTAAAAGGGGCTGCTCACCTACTTTACCTTCTCTTGCTCCCTCTCTGTCCTTTCACATACACACACACCCCCGTCTCTCCCCATTCCCTTTCCCCCCTCTCTCTCCACATGCTTATGGCCACCCTCTACCCCTCTCCCTCTCTTCCTTTCTTTGTCTTTATTACCCCCTCAACTCCCCTCCCCATGCCCTGAATAAACAATATTCTATACTATACCCTCGTGTGGCTGGTCTCTTGGGGAAGGGCTGGCTCAGCATGGGCCTGCGGAGGCACCCCCTTCCCCCACACCTGACTACATCCACCCAATATATTCCTTCTCTTCTTATCTTTTTATAAACACGACAAGGCTGACTTCACAGGCACAGGAGCAGGCTGTTATTAGAACAGCAAAGAGCAGTAGTTTCTGTGGGAATGGAAAGCCAGCATCCAGGTACAGTGAGCCTGAGGGTTTCGAGGGAAGAGAAGGGGTTTTGGAGGTGGAAAGTCCCACCTGTAGATCTGTTCCCTGCAGTTCCAGGACGGTAGATGCTGTAGACGTTCCTATGGTTAAGGTTAAGCACACTTCCTTGTCAGGAGTTTCTTAGTTTGCCTGAGGTTCTTTGTTTTATGTCATTACCCCTTTGTTCTAGACCCTGAGGTGTGGGTGTGGGAGGCATAGTCCTTTCTGGCTGGCTTCTTCCTGCTGGCCGAGGAAGCATCATTTGGGAGTTTTTGCATCTGGAGTGACTTTAAGGGAAGCAGTGCTTTATCCTGTGTGGGAGGCCCAGTGATAGCACTGATTTGATCCAGGAGGAACGAGTGGGGAAAGTTTAAAAGATGAGTTAAAATCATAAGGATAATAAGGGAAATCAGGGTTGGTTAGCTTGAACAAGCCCAGATCAAGCACAGCAGGCTCATTGCTGGGGCATCCTGATTAGCCTTGAACTCATCCGGCGAGTGAATCATCAGAGCCCCCTATTTGCAGGGAACGGGGGATGGGCAGTTGTCAGGGCTTGCTTTTAGGATGTTAGGCTTTTGTCCCTGGAGAGGAAGACTCCAGTCATTCTGAAAGTTCAGCATCGGGCTGGTGCGATGGCTCAGTGGGTAAGAGCACCCGACTGCTCTTCCGAAGGTCCAGAGTTCAAATCCCAGCAACCACATGGTGGCTCACAACCATCCGTAACGAGATCTGGAGCCCTCTTCTGGAGTGTCTGAAGACAGCTACAGTGTACTTACATATAATAAATAAATAAATCTTTAAAAAAAAAAAAAAAAAAAAAAAAAAAAAAAAAAAAAAAAAAAAAAAAAAAAAAGAAAGTTCAGCATCTTCATCACTTCTTCTTCCCAACCTTCTCCCTGTCTGTCTATCCATTGGGAAGTCTTTCTCCATTCTCTTCCTCGGAGGAAGAGAGCATGCAAGAAAACCATCCAAAACACCCTGGGCAGATGTCTTAGAGTTCTATAGCTATCACAAAACACTGTGACAAAAAAGCAAGTCAGGGAGGAAAGGGTGCATTTGGCTTACACTTCCACAGCACTGTCATCACAAGGAAGTCAGGACAGGAACTCAAACATGACAGGAACCTGGAGGCAGGAGCAGAGGCAGAGGCCATGGATGGTTGCTACTTACTGGCTTGCTTCACATAACCTACTCAGTCTGCTTTCTTAAAGAACCCACCAGCCCAGGGATGGAACCACCTACCATGGGCAGGGTCCTCCCCTATTGATCATCACGAATTGAGAAAATGCCCTATAGTTGGACTACATGGAGTCATTTTCTCAATTGAGGCTCCCTCCTTTCAGATAACTAGTTTGTCAAGTAGACATGAGACTAGCCAGCACTGCAGGCTTTGTCATAGGTGTGTTAGCAAGACTTATTTTTGTCATTTGTCCATTACAAGATGTAAGGCCATTGGATGGTGGAAGAAATTAGACATTTTTCACTAGCCAATGTAAATTCAGCATCAGTCATCTGTTTTCCTTCAATAGAACCTTGTGGGGAATGTGGTGCTTTGAATGAGAATAGACTGTATAGGCTCATAGTTTGGATACTTGGCCACTAGGGAGTGGTACTATTTGAAAGTATTAGGAGGTTGTGGCCTTGTTGGAGGAAGTATGTCACTGGGGGATGGGCTTCGAGGTTTCAAAAAGTCAATTTCAAGCCCAGATCTCTCTCTTCCTATTGTCTGTGGATCTGATGTAGAACTCTCAGCTCCTTCTCCAGCACCTTGTCTGCCTGCATGCTGCCATGCTTCTCACCATGATGACATTGGACTAAACCTCTAAAACTGAAAGCCAGCCCCAACTAAATGTTTTCCTTTATAAGAGTTGCACGGTCACCAAGTCCCTTCACAGCCACACACCACTAGGACAGGGAACATTAAGAGATGAAGTTCGAGCCGGGCGTGGTGGCGCACGCCTTTAATCCCAGCACTCGGGAGGCAGAGGCAGGCGGATTTCTGAGTTCGAGGCCAGCCTGGTCTACAAAGTGAGTTCCAGGACAGCCAGGGCTACACAGAGAAACCCTATCTCGAAAAAAAAAAACCAAAAAAAAAAAAAAAAAAAGAGATGAAGTTCATGAGAAAAACGTTGTAGCATCTTAATTAACATAAGTTTTGTTTTGTAAGATGAAATGCAATTGTCCGACTGCCTGGCCACACACTAGAGTTCTGTGTAAGGTATTTGTGTAATCAGTTGGTTTTTTTACATCAGACTCCTACCTAAGAAACTACCTTCTAGAAGCTTTGTAAAGGCAGGTTAAATTCTGCATCTCAAAGACAACTTAAAAGAGAAATAGTTAAACTTGGAAGAGAGAGAGAGCTAGAGAGAGAGAGAGAGAGAGAGAGAGAGAGGAGAGAGAGAGAGAAATAGACTCCTAATGGGTCCTTTTTATAAGATTATCCAGTAGTGTCCCGCAGACACCATTTAGGTATCTTGCACAACTTTCCCAAACTTCTGAGTTTGATGACAGGCTATTTGGTAATCTCCTTTAATTAAGAAAATGGATAATTAGGGCATAGAAAGACATGTTGGCATTCAAGAAGACAGGCCTTTGTCCAGTTGGGGTTTCTATTGCTGTGATGAGACACCACGAGCAAAAGCAGCTGGAGGAGGAAAAGATTCATTTGGCTTACACTTCCACATCACTGGTAATCACTGAAGTCAGTTCAGGAACTCAGACAGGGCAGGAACCTGAAGGCAGGAGCTGATGCAGAAGGCCTGGAGCTTACAGGCTTTCTCCTCATGGCTTGCTCAGCCTGCTTTCTTTTTTCTTTCCTTTCCTTTCCTTTCCTTTCCTTTCCTTTCCTTTCCTTTCCTTTCCTTTCCTTTCCTTTCCTTTCCTTTCCTTTTCTCTTCTTTTCTTTCTTTTTTTTTTTTTTCTTTCTCGAGACAGGGTTTCTCTGTATAGCCCTGGCTGTCCTGGAACTCACTTTGTAGACCAGGCTGGCCTCAGACTCAGAAATCTGCCTGCCTCTGCCTCCCGAGTGCTGAGATTAAAGGTGTGTGCCACCACACCCGGCAAGGACTTGCTTTCTTATAGAACCCAGAACAACCAGCGTAGGGACGGCACTAATCCCAGTGGGCTGGGTTCCACCACACCAGTCACTAGGAAAATGCCCTATGGACCAGATCTTCTGAAGGCATTTTCTTCATTGAGGCTCCCTCCTCTCAGATGACTCTCGCTGGCATCAAGTAAAACTAGCTAGCACGGCCTTTCAAAAAAGTAATTGAATCAGTAGTGAGAAATATACTTTTTCTGCTGGCGTTGAAGACCACATAAGTAGCCCAAAACAATCTTTTCTCCCTTCCTATCAAAGCCAGCTGAAGGTCTAGTTGTCGGGCCACTTTGGTCTGGAAGTGCTTTGGGATCCTCTAGTCTTTACCAGTTAATCCATTTACTCAAGGATGGGCCAAAGGCCTTGCTTCACCATTGTTGCACTGGAGATGTGGAGGAAAATTTTCCTGTGTTGACCCTTCTCTTAGAAGTATCCAGAAGACTGGACACTGGCCAGAATCCACCAGATGGGGTTTTCCTGTCCTTCCTGAGCTAGAGAACAGGAGACTCCCCATGGAAACAAAACACTTTGATGTTCCATGTTTTCCTGGGACCTGGTTGACCTTGAAGAGCACAAGAGAACATAGTCTTCCTTTTAATCCCTCTAACCTTGGTAATATAAACCTCCAAATATGGTTATTGAATACCCAGAAAGTCAGTTATACCAGTCTGGTATTTTTCTTTCAAGATAGGGTTTCTCTCTGTTGCCCTGACTGTTCTGGAACTTGCTGTGTAGATCAGGCTAGCCTGAACTCAGAGACCCACCTGCCTTTGCCTCCTGAGTGCTAGTGGCATGTGCCACTGAAAGACCCACAACGTGAGGACTCCCTCACGTTCTGACTCAGGAGAGGCGACACCCCAAAATCACCCACAAGAAACGATCTTGCTGCAACTGCAAGAGGATTTTTATTCGAGAGCGTTCTCGGGCCCATGGTCATACACCACGCAGGGGTTGAGGACCATGGCGCCCCGAGTAGCTGAGTAAGGGGGTATTTAAAGGAAGAAACCACAATTCATGGAGGTGGGGAGGGCGTTGTTGGAAAATACCAAAAATACCAGTTAAGAGTCACAAGGAAGTATAAAGTCACAAGTGTCAGGTTATCTCTCAAGACAGTTTCTAAGAGCCCCTAACAATCTAAGAGCCCCTAAAGATAGCACATTTGCATTGCAGGTTCCAGTAATGGTCAGGGTGCCATTCTTTGAATTGAACCCAGGAAGAGGGTAGGTGGAGGAATGTCGCTATCTGTTTTATGACCAGCACCTGGAGCACTAAGCCACAAAGGCTACACTCCCAAGCCTGGGCCCAAAAGCCTCGAATTTTGTTTTTACTTTGCTATACTTTTTTAATACTTCTTCACCACCACTGCCCAGCCAGGCTGGTACTTTTAACCACAGTATAATATTTAAAAAACCCAACACTTTTAAATAAACTTTGATTATATGTACATTTTAGCCAGTTCTTGTAATTACAGACCTTAACCTTAGAAACATTAATATCATATATATCACCTCTAAATCTTATCCTTTATATTCCCTAAACAACTAACTCAGAACTTCTTAACTTGTATAAACTTTCCATTCATATTTTCCATTCTGGGAACATCCAGCCATGCTAATCTTCATATAAATCCTTCTTTATGAAATTTAAGTCCATGTCTGAATCCTTTAAAAAAATTTAAACCATTTAAAAAATGCTATAAGACATTGTTGGGAACAAAATAAAAAAGGGGGGGGGGCTGGGGAAGAATGGAAGGAAAAAGATGCCCACACCCTGCCAGTTTCCCTATTCTCTGGTCAGTCAGGCTTGGGAGGGCTGCTATTTACCCTATCCACTCATTCCTGGGTGGGCATTCCTCTATCCCACTCTTCAGGGGGTAGTCAAGGGGCAGCCCTGTCTGGGGATCCCCCCCCCCCCGGAGCTACTTTGCTAAAGCCACCAGGGTTGTGGGAGAGAGGGAAGAAGTTCCCAACACTGACCAGAGTGTGCAGCGGAACTTGAAGGAGCAGAGCAGAGACTCTATGGTTTTAGAGCTTTTTATAGAAATGCAGGGGAAAGAGAGAAGGTAGAAAGGAGGAAAAGAGAGAGAGGGGGGGGAAGAAGAAGACAAAGAGAAAGGGAAGAGGAGAGAGAAGAGAGAGGTGAGAGGACAAAGGAATGAGAGAGCGAGGTGCGGCTGAGCACTCCTTTTTATGGTCTTCACTGTGCTAGGTAACTGGGGAGGAGTTTAGCTTGGGCCATTGCTTACGTGACTACTGACCATGCTTCTCTTGTGGGGGCTGTGGGAGGTGATACCTTAGGCAGGGGCCGCAGTTCCAGGAGCATGAGGGAACGCCATGTAGGAGAATTATGACCATTGGGGTTCAGACCTCAGCTCGACCGGAGACCAGCCTGCAATTCCCCACAAGACATAATAATAGCATTAGTAAATATACTTTCTGTTAAGAGTATTATGAAATATAATGTGGTGAAGGGGTACCTGACAGGCCAAGGTGTCCCCTGAGAAATTATGCCATGCAAACAGATAAGGCATAAAGGAGTTGTTTGGGAGAAGGGAGGGGAGAGAGGACCTGGAGCAGGAGAAGAGGAAGACAGGAACAGAGCTATGGGGACAGAGAAGGGGGGAGGGGGGACGACAAAGAAGGCCAGAAAGGGGGAGAACCAGAGACCAGCCAGGCACATGTGGGAACAGAGAGCTAGAGAGTCAGGGCAGTCCTTTTGCACACAGCCCACACCTGGGACACTTTGTAGTGGTGGTAGGTGATGACATAGTCATTGCTAGGTCCCTGGGAGGAGCCTAGTGAAATTGAAAGACTTGAGACCTGTGGTTCATGTAAACCTGGGGCTGAGAACATAGCAGAACAGGCCAGGACATGCCCGGGCAGGCCCTTCGTTAAGACATTCCTGAGGCTGCTTGGCCATAAAGATAAAGAGAATGACATGTCCGGACTGGCCCGGCGCCTCCCTATCTCCTGCCCTTCTGGCCTAAGTTAAATGTTATCTGCATGTACAGTCTGCTGATGTTTAAATGGACCAATCATGTGAAACCGCGCCAATTCCTCCCCCAGCCCCAGACCCTTTCTATAAAAACCCCTAGCTTCCAAGCCTCATGGTCGAATCCACTGTCTCCTGCGTGAGATACGTTTTGACCCGGAGCTCTGCCATTAAACTACCTCGTGTTTTTACATCAAGGCGTTTGGTTCTGTTCATGATTCTTGGGTGCTCACCGAGTCGGAAGTTGAGTGGGGGTTTCCCCACTAGGTTCTTTCAGAATCACCCATAAGCTAATATTGAGAACTTTCCCCCCTTGGTTTGGTGTATTGAGACACACTAAACAGTGTCTGTCCCTTCTTCATAAGGTTCTGGAGGCAATCCAGAGTTTGACTTAGTCAAAGTTTGCCCTGGAAACTGATGAACCTACCGGCTTTACTTACAGCAAATGGTAAAGGGTCACTGCTGGGCGTGATCCAGAAGTGGTCAGTCACACTGAAAAATCTTTATCCGGTGTGTACAACCGATTTCCCACAGCTGCCCAGGCAGCTCTTCCTCTCTCTAGCTTTCTCCAGGCAGTCACCCTAGGTCCTCCAGAAGACTTTGAGGTATCATATAATTAGGGCCTAATCGTATAAGATAGGCTGGGGTGGCTTGTTCATCTCCTCTATATCTGTGAATGAGTATCAACATTTAATGGATCCTCTATGGCCATTTCAGGCTGGCATGGCTGCAGGTATGAAGATGTTTAGTTTACAAAGCTAGGACAAGAAGCCCTGCATTCTAACACATAGACACTGTTTTCTCTTCTTCTGGAAGCTGCATAATGGTATCAGGTCCTGCTGTTTGTGGTGATGTAAAGCAAGCCCCTCCCCTCATGCAGAGAGGTGAGGAGGACACCAGCACATCTCAGTTAGTGGCCTGAACAAGTGATAGTCCAGAGAAGGTACCAGGCCTTTGGCCTGACTTGAGCGCTGGGTTTCTAGCAGGTCATGGAGGAGGAGAGAGGTAGGTATTGTTCCTGGTGAAAAGGAAAGAGGAGGGAGTTACTCTGCCTTAGGGTCTCCCTGATTCCTTGTTCATTTCCTTAACTATAAACACATTTTAAAAATCCAGATAGGAAGCAAACATGATAAGCACAGCTGGTGAATTTCTTTTTATTTAAAGAGGGCAATCTCAATTGGGAGACAATTTTCCCAATCCACCACAGGCAAATTGGTTAAAGTCCCAGTAATCTAGAGGATATTTACCATAAAAACAAAACAAAACAAAACAAACAACTAAATGTCAAAAAGAACTCAGCGCCGGGTGTGGTGGCGCATGCCTTTAGTCCCAGCACTCGGGAGGCAGAGGCAGGCGGATTTCTGAGTTAGAAGCCAGCCTGGTCTACAGAGTGAGTTCCAGGACAGCCAGGGCTACACAGAGAAATCCTGTCTCGAAAAACAAAAAACAAAACAAAACAAAAAGAACTCAGCAGGCCATGGTGGTGTACACTTTTAATCTCACACTCTGTAGGCAAGGGCAGGAGGATTTCTGTGAGTTGGAGGCCAGCCTGGTCTACAAAGTGAGTTCCAGGCCAGCCAGGGCTACACAGAGAAACCCTTTCTGGGAAAAAATCAAACCAAGTCAAACAAAACCAAAAAGAACTCAGAAGCCTAGGGCTTTAGACTGTCCCTTTGTCTTAAGCTCTGTCACTGTAATGAAAAGGAAAGAGCAAAAGGAAGGGTTCCCAGAGTGCTATGGGGCAGACGCACCTAGATCAGAGGAGTAGTGGGGATCGTAGGGAGGGGGGAGGGGGGCTGTATTCCATCTCAGTTAGAGGAAATCAGGCCTGGAGAGACCAGGCAGAACTGTCAGGCTTTAAGACTCCTGTGCAGCAGGCTGGTCCTGTCTCAGCTGCAGCAGGTACCCTCTGGCAGCATCTTGTCTGGCAAGTTATCCTTAGAGTCCCATTGGGATTTGTGCTTCTGTGATCTCTGGGCCATCACATGTGTCAAAGTGTTTGTTCCCTTTGAGGGAGGCCAGTGTTGGAAGAACCTGGCTGGGAAAACTCTTAGGTTCCCTCTAGAAACTAGTAAATACATTATGGAAACAGTATGTTAAAATTAAAACAAACAGTAACAACAACAACAACAACAACAAAACAACCTTGGAGTTCTGCTGTTATCTCCTTAGTCTAAAATAAAAAGGGGCGTGGCAATCCCCAGAGGGCTCAGAAACAGCACGAAGTTTTATAGGTGCCACCATTTTGATTTATGCCATGTGATTATATTAACCAGGATGGTAATAAAGTCACTCAGCATTTGCCTTTTTCATAATATCATTAGTGGAGATAGCAGTTAAGTGACACAGCTGCTTCTTGCTTATGGTGAGCTCAGCTCAACAGCAAAGCAAGTTTACCTCCCGAGACTGCCTCCCCTCCTCACCCCCAGGTACAAACCCCTGTGGGGGCTACATATTTCACCGACTTCATGTGGACCATGACTCCCTTTCTTCAAAAAGACACTTTAAGCTGGGCGTGGTGGTGCACGCCTTTAGTCCCAGCACTCGGGAGGCAGAGGCAGGTGGATTTCTGAGTTCGAGGCCAGCCTGGTCTACAAAGTGAGTTCCAGGACAGCCAGGGCTATACAGAGAAACCCTGTCTCGAAAAAACAAAAACAAAAACCAACAAACAAACAAAAGACACTTTAGTTAGGTTAGCACCGTTAGAGGAGGAGATAGCACCTATGGCTTAGGCAGGTAGGCCTAATAGAAAAATAAGGAAACAGGGGGGAATTCCACAGCCTCATCTCACAGAAGCAGAGCCCATATGTGCCACACCAACTCCAGTAGAATCTGTGTGACAAGTTTCACAGACTGAGGCGAAAACTTCAAGAGAAGGAGGCCTCCTGGAACAGGTTGTGGAACTCTTGGCCAGAGGAAAAAATATTGAGCAATTTCAAAATTCTCATGGCAATTTATCTTCTTTTATTATTTTTCTTACAAGATGTTCTTGATGGCCTAGGCTAAGATCTTAAGGGAGAATAATGGGTACAAGACCATCCCCTGAAATAGTCACTAAATATGACCTTTAGTGACCAGCACTTCACTTTATAAATCATTTACAAGATAGTATTGATAGATAAAAGCTCTCCTAACAATAAAATTTCGTATGACTACAGGTGTGTCATCAGAAGTGGGCTTTGGTATATTGTTTTAGAAAGCTTTAAATAAAAAGAATTAAAATAGTTTAAATTTACACTTTGAAGATTCACAAAAAGAACGGGTACTGGATGCTAAATAATAACTGACCATAAAAATTTATGAACCTATTCTTGGAATTATGCTTTTAGCCTTGGACTTACTGTGCCAAATGACTATGATATCTGTCCTATTCGTGACTGCTTTATTGAACATATCTTCTTAGAGTTGTAATAATTGTTTGTTTATGTATAAAAAACTCTTGCTTGAGAACTGCAAAATGCACTCAGATTCGAACTGCCCCTGTGTTTGTTTGTTTGTCACCGCCAAATCTTTACCCACCTAGCCTTCTGGAACCCTGGTCCCAGGGACCCCCATACCTGACTGGGGTGGTCTGTGGCACATATGTACCTGTTAGAGTAGCTAGAATCACAGTATGAGTTCTCTTTTAGATTGGGTTTAAAGAGGGAGAGAAAAGAAATTCAAACATTTAATTTAATTTTCATTCAAAACAATAGTGAGCCTGTCTTCCTTCCTTCCTTCCTTCCTTCCTTCCTTCCTTCCTTCCTTCCTTCCTTCCTTCCTTCCTTTCTTTTCTTTCTTTCTTTCTTTCTTTCTTTCTTTCTTTCTTTCTTTCTTTCTTTCTTTCTTTCTCTCTTTCTCTCTTTCTCTCTCTCTCTCTCTCTTTTTCTCTCTCTCTTTTTCTCTCTCTCTTTCTCTCTTTTTCTTTCTTTCTTTCTTTCTTTCTTTCTTTCTTTCTTTCTTTCTTTCTTTCTTTCAGGATTGTAAAGAGGCAAGGGAAGAATAGGAGATAAAGGCATCTTGAAAAATCCAAAAGTTTGTCTGTCCCCAGGGAGAGAGTCACTTCCCAAAGCTCCCTAAGGGATGTCCATACTTCCAGCATGTGGGTCAGCCTTGGCTCTGGCCATTGTGAGGTAACATCTGCCTGGATCCTGTCCCTAGGTTGACAGTACAATCTTATCTGTTTGTAGGTCTCTAGTCATCAAATGGTTTAGCTTGTTTTTGTTTTTTGATTTTTGGTTTTTTCAAGACTTGTTTTCTATGCTACACAGTGTTAGAAGAAAAGGTGTCTAAGGGGACCTTTTTCTTTTGGAAAGAAGACAAAATTACTGCCCCTTTTCTGGGATGTGGGAAGGAGGTCCTGGGCTTAACAGTTACTTTGTATCCTTTTATACTAGTTGTTTCTAACACAGACCTGGCTCAACAGTTACTTTGTATCCTTTTGTACCTGTTGTTTTTAATACGCCGTTGGCTCAACAGTTACTTTGTATCCTTTTACACTAGTTGTTTTTGACACAGACCTGACTCAACAGTTACTTTGTATCTTTTTGTATTGTTTTTAACACAGTCATCCCTGTATTATAAGATAAGTAATAGCAAAGTGATACAAACAGTTTACCAACCAGCTGTCCTTCAGGGCATATTTTTCCTTCTTGGGCTGTTTCATTTTTTATTTCCTTGTCACAGAGTCAGGGCCAGCGTGACCCAGGGCAAGGGTTTGGAGGGTATTTTGAGACAAGCGTGTTTGAGTCTGCAATGGGAGGACCAAATCCCATCTCCAGAGCCAGCTTCTTTGTGAGGACATTGTCAGCACATCCTATACATAGTAGGTAATGTGTTCCTACTGGCACAGATTTTATTGTAGACCAGTGGTTCTCAATCTTCCTAATGCTGCAAAACTTTAATACAGTTCCTCATGCTGCGGTGAACCCTAACCATAAAATCATTTTTGATGCTACCTCATAACTGTAATTTTGTTACTATTATAAATTGTAATGTAGATATCAGTTATGCAGGATATGTGATGTGAGATCCCTGTGAAAGGGTCTTTTGACACACCCCAAGGGGTTGTGACCCACAGGTTGAGAACTGCTGTTTTAGAAGCTCCTGTTTGGCACCATAGCAGATAAGAGTTCATGTTGCACATCTGGGATAATTAAAAAAAAGCACCCGAAACTTTATGGACAACAATATGCCCTTTTATTATGGGCAGGATTTAGGGGGTCCCTCAGGAGACAAGAGGTCCCAGATCTCAATTGCACCTTTGTATCAAAGAAAAAGAGATCTCTGGGTCAGCAGGTCATCCCTGAAGCCTCGGGAGAGCAAGTGCCAGGCATCTACTGAGAGGCAGAGGGCAGTGGTGGACAGACTGTGGAGATGGGGTACCGCAGAAGGGAAAGTGTGTGCAGAGAGGCAGAGTGAGAGACAGGTTTGATGGCTTGTAGTGGGGGCCTCAGCCAGATCAGCATCTATGAGAGAACGTTTAGGAAGTTAGGTTTAGATGTTTGAGCTGCTGACACCTCATGTGCAGAAATGGAGGAACAAAGGGGCAGACAGAAGTGGAGACAGAAAGACTTGAAGGTGGGGAACTTCAGACCGGCCACTTGCTATTCTGTCTTATCAAGTTGTCCAAGTCAGTGAGACTTTGAAAACCAAAAGCATTAAATTCAGGCCATAAGTTATTGTTCAATTTGCACTGGGTCTGGCCCTCAGTGGACGGGCATACCGACTCCTTGAGTTTTTTGTTTGTTGTTGTTGGTTTGTTTTGTTTTGTTTTGAGGTTTGATTTTAAGATACACTGAAGGCGTATCTTTAGGAATGGAGATCCTGGACCCCATTTTAGTCAAGGTAAGAGTGGGGCTCATTTCTGGTGATAAGTCATCACCATTAACTACAAATTGGCCTGAAGTGATAGACCAGGACCTGAAATGGGGAACCCCCATTCCCGGGGTTCTAAGGGGTGTCAGTTAAGGGCATCTGTAGACTGAACTGAACCTTACCTTGGTATGTAGATGATGGACGTGCTGCTGAAAGACAAATGGCCTCAGAGGAGGTAGGGGAGGTGGAGGAGGAGGAGGTGTGTGAGATTAGGAACTGAGCTTACCCAGATTGGTCAGTAAGATTCCAGAAAGGGCTTTGCACCACTCACAAAGGCAGATTGCCAAATTCCTCCTGGGTTCCCACAGCACTAGGAGAGAGGAGGCCAACCTGACAGGAGCAGACTGTGTTTTATAAGAACAGTGGAGGGCAGCGCTCTCTTTGCCTGCCTGTGTGCTGAGGCTCATAGGACTGGAGGGTTTTAAGGGTAGAAAAGGGATTTTGCTCGGGTAGGGCAGGGTTGGGGGCTGTGTAGATCTGTTTCCTGCAGTTTCTGAACAGTAAATGCTGGTCTGTGTTCTTATAGATAAGCTCACTTCTGTGTAAAGAGTTTCCCAGCTTGCCTAAGGCTCTTTGTTTTATGTCATTAGCCCTTCAGAGATGAAAGGGATTTTATTTGGCTTTCATTTTTCAATAACAGTCCATCACTGAGGGAAGCCAAGGCAGGAACACCAGGCAGAAACCTGGAGGCAGGAACTGAAGCAGAGGCAATGGAGGAGTGTTGCCACGGAGGGCTGCTCTTTAGTGGCTTGCTCTCCATGGCTTGCTCAGCCGGCTTTCTTATACAATCCAAGGCTTCCCTGTCTTGGACAGCATCATCCACAGTGAGCTAGGCCTTTCCACATTCATCATTAATCAAGAAAATGTCTAACAGACTTGCCCAAAGGCCAATCCGATGGAGACAATTCCTCAATCATGGTTCCCTCTTTCTAGATGACCCTAGCTTGTGTCAAACTGATGGGAGTAGGCTTCTCAAGAGAGATGTGTTTAAGTATCTTCATGGTAGCCATATCTATATGACTTTGGTAATTCTTGAAATTATATTGCTAATAGTCTTTCTTGCTTGCTTTCTTTTCTTCCTTCCCCTTTCTCTTTCTTTTTTTTCTCTCTAGGTTTTAACATTTATTTGAACATTGAGGCAACACTATTTTCAACTCTCACTAATCCCAGAGTTGCATACGATTCTTATCCTCACTTTATTTTAATTTACATTTTTATTGTATGTGTGCATACATACGCACACACACATGTGCCCAAGTGCCACGGTGTTCATGTGGAGGCAAAAAGATATCTTTCAGGAGTAGCTTCTCTTATTACACCTTACAGATCTTAGGAGTAAACACGCACCATCAGACTTGGAGGTATGTACCCTTACCCCCGGAGCTATCTCAGCAGCTCATCCCTACTTCTCAGATCAGGAAATTGAGGCACTGTGAGATTAAGAAACAGTTGACCCTTGGACAGAGGTCTCAGGGTACCTTTAGGATTTAATGATATTTGTTTCTGGAGGGGGCATGTGTCACAGTACAAATATGGAGGTCAGGGGACAACTTGAAGGAGCTGCTCCTCCTTCCACCATGTGGGTCCTTGGGCCCTTCTCTGCTGAGCCATCTCACTGGCCCACCTTTGAGATTTAAAGCATGGTTCACTGGCTGCAGAGTGGGTTGCAGACAGGCTGCGAAAACTGGATTTGCTGAGCTATTCGGGAGACTGAGCACAGCCCTGAGAGGGGCAGACCAGCAGTCTGGCAGGCAAGAACCTTAAGCGACCGCGACTCTGGGCCAGTTTCTGTGGCTTCATGCTCAGGAAGACTCAACTCAGTACAAAGAAGCAATAGATTTGCAAACTGGACAAGTGACTTCAGTTGTGCAGACTGCAGGTAAGAGGCCTCCCTTCCTAGAATTGCAGACTCTAGATGAAAACCTGGGGATTGTCCTGCTAGAAGCATTTCTAAGAGACTCATTTTTTTTAAAAAGCAAATGGCATAATAGGATGATGGTTCCTGAGGTACACAGGGTAAGATTAGAGCTGATAAGGTAAAGCTGTGGGTCACAAAAGAGTTAATGCATACCTTTAGCTATATGTGGTGTTTTTAGTCTTGTTGTGAGATTCCCAGAAAATCACAGGTTTATATCTAGGAAAAGGAGAAAAGTCACACTTGATCATATACACTTAGACCTTAGCATGTGTCATCTATGCTCACACCACCGTGAGTGTGTCAGATCACTTGAGGATAGCAGCAGTCCAGTTCAGAAGAGTCAGGATAGCAAACAGGAATCAGCAGCAGTGGCATGACCTAGCAGAGACAGCCAGGCCTCAGCACTAGTCAGCAGGAGGAACCAGGACACTAGGGAAGCCGGGAGGAGATCTTTACCATCCCTTCTCTCAAAGAAGTGGAACCAGCGTTAAGACAAGAGACCAAGGAGTGTTGCAGAGCTAGCTAGCCAAGCCCCTCACACAGTCGGTTGAGTCCTTTTTATACTCCCTCCAAACATCACACACCCTCCACGGGTCTTCCTCATCATGTGAGACTGTTTTAGCAAAGCTCCACGTGGGTCTGAATCAGCTGACGTCACTCTGCCAATCGGCTGGAGTCCATGGAATCCTCAAGAAACTGCCAGAGCTCCACCAGAAGCTTTTTGGTGCATTTTTCTCTATGGAGTCACAACAAATGGAGCTCAGCTACACAATAAAAGGCGGACCAATACATGTGTGTCCTTAGCAAAGAATCCTTCATCATGAGTCCTTTCACATGCTTGCTTTAGTGAAACATCTTTTCACCTGTGTCTGCTTCAGGAAAACGCTTCTTCATGTGTTTGCCTCAGAAAAACACCATCCGACACAACAGATTTTCCAAAGATCCCTTAAGTTCTTCATTAACCAGACTCTGGGATAAGAGGTCCCTTTTCCTTGCCAGGTCTCCCTGATTTTCTTATACGTCTCTTGAAGAGACCTTGGAACCTGATTCTCTCTTTCTCTGTCTCTCTTATAGTTTGTGTGTGTGTGTGTATGTGTGTGTGTATGTGTGTGTGTGTGAGAGAGAGAGAGAGAGAGTAAGGCAATGTACATGCCTGTGTCTTCTCACTCTCCACTCCTCCTTTGAGATAATGTCTCTCACTGAACCTGAAACCAGGCTGGTGGCCAGCAAGCTCCAGTGACCCTACTGTCTCTGCTCCATCCAGACAACACAGGACTCTCTACATGGGCTCTGGAAACTTGACCATGGCCCCTCATGCTCTTAACTGGCTGACAATCTCCCCAGTCACTGTTTCCATATCTGCCTCTATGGGGTTTAGTTTCCAACTGGCTGGGTTCTCACGTACCCACCTTTATGTGCCAGACACAAGGTCTCTGGAAGAGGGAGTCTTCCCCCTGCCCTCCCCTCCCGCAGAGGCAGAGGGGGATGCAACCCTGGGCTAGAGGGCTCTCGACACTTTTCCTAGTGGCCATTTGAAAGCCTAAGCTGTGGTTCATGTGTATGCATGCATGTATGTGTGCAGAGAGGGCCTGGGCTCTGCTGTCTGGAAAGGACTCCCCAGGCTTCTGCCTAGTGTCTGAATTCCAGGAAGACAAGTGACTTTGAATGAAGCATCCAGGGGCAGGATGGGTTCTGGTTCCTGGCCTATGTCTCAGGCAGGAGGGTGAGACAGGAAGAGGAAAACTGGAATTAGGAAGTGGCATATCCCTAAGGGCCCAGAGAACAGATTTTAACACATTAGGGAGCATTAGGGAAAGAGTAATGGCATCAGGCTCTGCTGTAAACTAGAGGGCAAACTATGGTTGGGCAAGAAAGTTTTCTCTCCACCTTTTTATGATGAGTGAGTACCTGGGCACCTACAAATTACATGGTGAAAGAGAGTTTATCAAGAGAGGTTTGCTCCTGTGTAGCAAGCATTCAGGAGTGCTGGGTGATGAGTGACAGAAAGGGAGGTGCATCAATCAGCTGTAACTGTAACACAATACTCAAGGTAGCCAACTTTATAAAGACAAAAGGTTCATGTAGTCCACACTTTGGACAACTGAAAGCCCAAGATCAGGGAGCAGGGGTGAAGAATGGGAAGATGGATACAGTTTGGCCTCTGGTGGTGAGGGTATTGCATGATGGCCCATCACAGCAGAGGCACACATGTGAGAAAAAGCTTATATCCACAGATATTGATAGCCTCTATATCCTAGAGGGACCAGTTCTTTCTAATGGTACACCTCCAAGGACCCAAGGACTTCCCACTAGGCCTTATCTACTAATAGCACCACTCTGGGACCAGTCTCTAAATCTCATAGTATCTTGGTAGATATTCGTGCCATTCCTAAACCATACCATACACACACACACATACATACATATACATACATACATACATACATACATACATGTATATATAATGTATATGATATATGTATGTATATATGATATATTTAAATTGTAATATATAAAAATTAAATATATATCTAATTTAATAATTATTTATATTATATATATAAAGAAGCTGGAGAGTGATAAAGCACAAGAATGCACATTGCCCTCCTCCACATATATTACATAATATGTACAATATATAAGATAATATTTTACATTATATATTATATAATATTATATTTATATATAAAAATATACATTTCTAGCATTTATCTCTCCCTAAGGCTGTCAAGTGTTCTCTGCACATTCACTTCCACCATGGAACTGTGCAACAAGAAGGTCTTACCCAGCAGGACCTTGACCTGGAACTCCCCAGCCCCAGTGTCAGAAATACATAGCTTAAAGGAAATTAACTACATCATCTGGGTTAGTCTGTTCAGCTGGAAATGGACCAAGACATATATACCTTGGCAAGGAAAGGGATGGGGAGAGAAGAAGAGACAGCAACGAGATGCCTTTGGGAGAGACAGCTGGGGATTTTAGGAGAACAAAGAGGAGGGAGGCCAGTTTGGGAATGATACTGTTTGTCTGGACATCCATGAAAAGTCTGTGAATCTTCAGGGCCATAACCTAACCCCAGGAGTGATTTACAGCGGGTTTACTCTTCCTATCTTTACGGGGAGTAGAGCTACTGTTAGAATGTATGTGAGCTCTTATTTTTCAGAACTCCCTGCTTCCCTTCAGATAAAGAGAGAAGAAAGCCTTTCTGCAGCTGCCCTATCTCAAATGTCCTCTCTTCAAAATAAGCTCTGTGCAAACCCAGCCATGTCTGGGTGGCCATCCTGTACAACTGGCCCTCCTCGGTCAGTATCTGTGAATGAATGAATGAATGAGTAAATGACCATGTAGGAGGTATATGGGAAGACTGTTGCTTGGTGATCAAGCACAGAGTGGTAGATAAAGTCCAAATTCCCCTCTCTGATGAGATGACCCCATACTGCTAGACTTCCCCTGAGCACATTTCAGAGCTGACAGAGGCTGCACAGACTAATCCATTCACCAGCTGGACTCCTGGGCTCCCCTGAACATCTATCTGCTGGGGCTCAGCAGTTGGTTCCTAAGAGGATTGAAGCCATGGCTATGATGCAATAGCTTTGAAGGGAGAAGTCTGAGATTGTAAGTCTGCAACTCAGTTCATCTATTAGCTTTGGTCTTTTTGAGAGATGAAACTGGAAAGCAAGTGTTGGACAGGTTCTCCCTGGGGCTGCTGGCTTGGGAAAGAAGCAGTAGGCAGGAGAATGAAGACAGTTCTCCAGCAGGTCAAAGGGCTTTGCACTGAAAGACTCCCACACCCTCCCAGCAAAGCCCTTCCGGCTGGGAAAGAGAAGGAGGAGGGACTGGAGAGGCTGCCTGAATCAGTGAGTGAATGAGGGTTAGTTATCAACAGGCCTTCAGGGGCTGTGCTCCACTGTGTACCCCAACCCTACCTGGTCTGGGTTCTTTTGAAAGTCTACTCCCCATGGCATGCAAAGTCCCTGGTAGTGCAATCAAAGAAGGAACTCAATGTTCTTCATAAAGTGGCCATTGCCTGGACCCAAACAAGATGGGTTGTCCAGATGTCCAGCTGGCCCAGCTACAATGGCGTTGGCAGAACTTTATTAAAAATAGATCATTCTAAGGTATTTGTTCCATAATCTTCCACTCTGCAGAGTTGATATGTGATCTGGGCTAGCATCTTCCTTTTTTTTTTTTCACAGCAGATATAGATCCTGAGAATTCTGCTGGGCTAATGGATGGCTGGAAGGAGAAGACAAACGCCACCCTCCTCTTTCTTTGACATAGCTTCTCTACATAGCCGTGTCAGGCCTGGATCTTGGTGTAGACCAGGCTGTTTTTAAATTCATGGCAATCCTATCTTTATATCCTGAGTTCTGGAGTACAGGCATGTACCATCATGCCAAGCTGAGGAGGCAATTAAAAATTTAATTGTGTATGTGTGTGCACACATCAGTGCACGTGGGTGCGGTTGTTCTCCAAGGACAGAGACATCAGATTCTTTGGGGACTGTAGTTATAGGCAGTTGTGAGCTGCCTACACTGGTTCTGGGAATCTAACTGAAGTCCTCTCCTACAAGAGTAGTCCATACGCCTAATGGCTGAACTGTCTCTCCAGCCCAAGGAGTCAATGTCTAAGGGAATAGAGCAAGTGTGTCAGGGCAGCAGCTTGGCACAGTCTTCAGGTAGGTAATATGTGAATCTGAAATCCAAATTCAGGACTCAGGCTCCAGACCTTTCTTTAACCATTCCTGGATGCCTGTTGCAGAACGGCAGACCCAGGAGTGAGAAGACACATCAGGTACCTTTCCCTAGTGAGTGGGAGGCCACTGGCTTGCTCCACTGTTCCTCTGCCAGGTATTTAGAGAAGGGAAATTAGTCAAGACTGGAAAGAGCTTCTAGAGTCATTCTGGGTGGGTTAGTGGTCAACAGAATCCTCCAGGGCCATATGGAAAAATCACACAAAGCAAGCTTAGAAGAGACCCATTTCAGTGAGGAAACATTTTTTTCTTTCCATTTTTAAACTGAAGGCATGTTTATTCCCCAGCACTGGCCTCTGGACCTTGGCCTCTGGCTTAGAAACAAAGGGGGGGTTGTTTGGTTCCTGGGTCTGCATTTGCTCACAGACTGTGATGTGTGCCCAGAGCATCTGGTTTGGGAAGGCAGTGTGCACTTGGAGAGATGAGCACAGAGCAGTTCTACTCAAGCTTAGCCTAGGCCTACATTTGACAGTGTTGTGGAGGAAGGATGTTAGAGTCTGAAGGCCTCCTCCCTCCCCTCCATGGGGAAGAGAATGTAGACCTCTGAGGTCTTGTCCTTATGAACACACCTTCTTTCTGACACGGGTTCTTTGGTCCAGCCGCCAACACAGGGATCTCACTTCCACATCTGCGGCCTGCCTCTCATTGCTTGCAGACCTCTGCCCCCAGGATGCATCTGTCTCTTCTCCTCTCCTCCTCTCCTCTCCCCTCCTTCCGGCCCTCCCTCCTTTCCTTTCTTCCTTCCTTTGAGATAGAGTCTCCACATAGTCCAGGCTAACCTCAGCCTTGTGATTCTCCTGACTCAGCCTCCCAGATGCTGGGATTACAGGTATTCATCATTGCTCCCTGCTGCTTCTGCTCTCATGTCAGGTCCACAGCTTGGGTCTGGCTCTACTCTAGGGAACAGCCCTTCCATCATCCAACACCTATGAGAAAGCGCTTCCTTTGTACTGGCCACCATGCTCCGTTGTGCACAAGGAGATCACTGTTGTGGGGGAGACCGACAGGCAGCAGACGGTTTATTTCGGTAGATTTCATCTACCTCTTTGCCAAGCAGAAGCTGGGTGGCCTCCTCTGGTCCTCTCCTGACTGACCCCACATACCCTTCTCATCAGTACGGCGCCTGGCTGGTTCTAATTCGGAAACACATGTGGCATTCACTTTCTCGCTCTCCCTTTTTCCACACTCTCTTTTTTGCCAACCCCACTCCTTTTTCCTCCTGTACCCAAGTAACCACCCTGTCTCTCCTGGACCAATGCACTGAGTTTCCTGCTAGGCTCTGGGCTTCTGTCCTGCCTCCCCAGAGCCCCTGTTCTACATTAACCAGAGGGAGCATTCATTTGAAATGCTCAACACTCATCTCCTTAAGGCATTTCAGTAATATTTTTCAGGTTTTTCTTAAAAAAAAAAATATATATATATATATATACACACACACACACATATATATATAAATAAATTGGACTAAGCAAAGAGTTTCCTTAGAATATTTTCATGTATGAATACAATATCTTTTGATCAAATTCATCCCCCGTTCCCTTCTCTTCTTTCTTTCGCTCCTTTCCTTTCCTTTTTCTTAGTCTCTCTTTCATTTTCATGAGCTTTTAAATTTTTTTTTTTTTGCTACATTTCACATACAAGAGTAAGTGTGTAATATCCATCTTTCTGGGTCTGGCTTATTTTGTCTAACAGTATCAAGTTCCATTCAGTTTCCTCCAAACAGCATGATTTTATTCTTCCTGGCAGAATACTATTTATCTGTTGATGGGCTCCCATGTTGGTTTCATATCCTGGCTATTGTGAACCATGCCAAGACAAGGTGGTGCATGTATCTCCATTAGTGGCTCTGTGTAGCTGGATCATATGTAGTTCTGGTTTTGGTTTTTGAGGGGGAATCGGTCGAGGCCTGGTCTTACGTAGCCAGGCCAGCCTTGAACTTGCTATGTAGCTAAGAATGATCTTGAAAGGATTCTCCTACCTCCCAAGTCCTAGGACTACAGATGTGTCCCACCGTGCTAAGTCTCTGTTTTTAGTTTTCTGAGCACCCATTATACTGGTTTACATAACTGTAGTAGTTTACATTCTCACTGTACTGGTTACTATTTATTTTCTGTTAACTTGACACAAACTAGAGTGATCTGGAAGGAGTCTCCTCTGAGGGGATTGCCCTGGTGAATGTGTGTGGCAATTGATGTTGATTGATTCCGGAGGGTCTGAGGCCCAGCCCACAGTAGGCAGTGCCATCCAGGAAGGGGAGGAGGGAAGGAGGGAGGAAGACCAGTTTGTGCTACATGCTGAAATCCCATCTCAAAAGAGCAAACCAAAGCTGCACTGTGGTGTCGCACACCTTTAATCCTAACACTGAAGAGGCAGAGGCATGGGCATCTGTGTGAGTTCAAGGCCAGCCTGGGCTATATAGTGACTTCCAGGGCAGCCTGGAAACAGCAGCAGCAGCAGCAGCAGCAGCAGCAGCAGCAGCAGCAGCAACAACAACAACAACAACAACAAGAATGCCTACTATACTGACTTTTTTTGTTGTTTATTTTGTTTCTTGACACAGGGTTTTTCTTTGGAGCCTTGGCTGTCCTGGAACTTATTCTGTAGACCAGGCTGGCCTCGAACTCCAGAGATCTGCCTGCTTCTGCCTCCCTAGTGCTGAGATTAAAGATATGCATTACTGGGTAACTTCGGACTTTTAAGTTACTGACTTGTCTTTCTGACTTTGACTTTCATATATGCAGAGTCAAAGAACAAGAAACTTTTTGTATCTGGGATACAAACACTCTGTTGGTTGAGTGAGTGATGAGGAATGTTGATTTTAATCTATGGATAAAAGCCCCACACGAAGTCCACAGTTGGAACAAAGCATGCTACTTGGTGACAGCTATAGCTTAATGCATATGCCTTATGGCTAGCAATCCCAGGGGTAAACACCCAGCAGACATTGGCATAGCTCACCAAAAGACATGCCAAGATTTTGATACAAAGCTCAAACGAGAAACCATCAGGAAGGCAATGTTAACCCTAATGTTACAGATTGGGAAACTGATGCTCAGAGAGAAATTAGAGAACTTGTCCAAGATCTTTCACTTGGGATGCAGCAGAACCAGACTCAAACCCAGGTTGAGAAGGTCACACCAGACTGTCCCCTCTTGATTCGGTGGCCTTCTTCTCTCCCCTCACCTGTAATTAGTTCAGTGGGGTGTCTTAGTCAGGGTTTCTATTCCTGCACCAACAACATGACCAAGAAGCTAGTTGGGGAGGAAAGGGTTTATTCAGCCTACATATTCCATACTGCTGTTCATCACCAAAGGAAGTCAGGACTGGAACTCAAGCAGGTCAGGAAGCAGGAGCTGATGCAGAGGCCATGGAGAGATGTTACTGGCTTGCTTCCCCTGGCTTTCTCAGCCTGTTCTCTTATAGAACCAAGACTACCAGCCCAGAGATGGTCCCACCCACAGGGGCCTTTCCCCCTTGATCACTAATTGAGAAAATGCCTTACAGCTGGATCTCATGGAGGCATTTCCTCAACTGAAGCTCCTTTCTCTGTGATAACTCCAGCTGTGTCAAGCTGAAACAAAACTAGCCAGTACAGTGGGGGTAGGCATTCTTTCTGTTAGTTAATTAGGCTTAAGCCTTTCTGAAAGCCTAGTGTGGTGGTTTGAACATGTTTGGTCCAGGGAGCAGCACTATTAGGAGGGATGGCCTCGTCGGAGGAAGTGTGTCACTTTGGAGCTACCTGGATGATAGTCTATCTTGGCTGCAGTAGAATCAAGATATAGAACTCTCAGCTCTGCCTGCACCATGCCTGCCTGGATGTTGCCATGCTTCCCACCTTCATTATAACGGACTGAACCTCTGAACCTGTAAGCCAGCCCCAATTAAATGTCCTTTGTAGGAGTTTCCTTGGTCTGGTGGTGGTGTCACAGCAATAAAAACCTTAACTAAGACATTTAGTTATCTTCTTTTTCTTAGAAACAGAGTCTCATGAAGTCCAGGATGGGCCTGAACTCCCGATCCTGCTGCCTCTACCTCCCAAGTGTCGGGATTACAGGTGTTGGCTATCTCACCAGGTCTCACACTGTATTGGGGATTGGATTCAGGGTTTTGGGCATGCTAGGTATACTGGCTAGTTTTGTGTCAACTTGACACAGCTGGAGTTATCACAGAGAAAGGAGCTTCAGTTGAGGAAATGCCTCCATAAGATCCAACTGTAAGGCATTTTCTCAATTAGTGATCAAGGGGGAAAGGCCCCTGTGGGTGGGACCATCTCTGGGCTGGTAGTCTTGGTTCTATAAGAGAGCAGGCTGAGCAAGCCAGGAGAAGCAAGCCAGTAATGAACATCCCTCCATGGCCTCTGCATCAGCTCCTGCTTCCTGACCTGCTTGAGTTCCAGTCCTGACTTCTTTTGGTGATGAACTGCAATGTGGAAGTGTAAGCTGAATAAACCCTTTCCTCCCCAACTTGTTTCTTGGTCATGATGTTTGTGCAGGAATAGAAACCCAGACTAAGACACTAGGTGAACACTCTACCATTTGAACTATACCTGTCACCCTCAAGGCCTTTAAAAATGTTTAAAATTTTAGAATAGATAGAAAACTTGCATTTGGGCATAGTGGCAAATGCAACTTGGGGCTGAGGTAGGAGGATGCCTGTGTGTTCAAGGCCAGCTTAAGTTATAGTATAAGATCTTGTTTCAAAAAACAAACAACAATAACAACAACAACAAAATCCCATGTGAATAATTAAACAAATAGAAACTTACAAAGAGTTCAGAGTTCCCGCATCACTACTGTGAACATTTGTCCCAACTCAGAAACCAATGCCAGCGGAGTGTCTGTGTCCCTTAGATCTCATCAGCTTGACATAAGCTAGAGTCATCTGGCAAGAGATAACCTTAGTTGAGAATGTCTCCACCAGACTGACCAGTACCGGTGTGTGCAGCATTTTCTTCTAATGGTTGGCACGGGAGGGTTCCTGCCCTGACTTCCCTCCAAAATGGGCTGTGGCTTGTGAAATTACGTAAACGCTTTCCTCCACAGATTGCTTTTGGTCATAGTCTTTATCACAGCAACTAAAAGCAAACTACGACATCCTCCGTGCTTTGTTGGATGTCATTCACCTTTTCCACATCATTTGCTATGCTTTGTTTGAGACAGGGTCTCCCTGTGTAGCCCTGGCTGCCTCACCTTTCACAATTCTCAGTCTTTGCTTCCTCAGCTCTGGGGTTTCGGGCATGTCCCATGATGCCTGACAGGAAGCCACTTGGCTTTTTACACTAACATCTTTCTTCTGCTCCTGTGTCCCATCCAACCAGCGACACCACAACTCACTCAGTTCTGTCTCCTCTGGCCTGTGACATTTTCTTAGGTTCATTTACTATCTTAGGACTTTGACAATGTCAAGGAATCCCCAGTCTGGCTCTGTGGATTTGTCTCAGCAGTTGGGTTTGTCTGATGTTTTCTAACCCCGAAAGGTTAGACTGGAGCTGTGGGTGGTTGGGAGAAGACGGCAGAGGTAAAGCTCACAAGATAATCTGTCAGTGCTCACGTCATGGAGCACCACTGACGGTCACCTCGGCCCCTGTCAAGGGAATAAACATCTTTTTCTAAAACTTTGTTTCACTAAAACACTGCTCCTTCCATGCCCTCCTCCTGACTGCTCCTTAGAAACAGACCACCAGGCAGCCCATGCTCAAAGTGAGGGGAGGGGCCTTAAGCTATTCTTCCCGGACAGGGAAAAGGTTTACAGAAATTACTTGTAATTCTTCCTTAAGGAAGATGTGCCCGTCAGCTTCCCATTGCTATGAGAAAACACCCGAGATAAACAACTTACAGGGATAGAAAGATTTGTTTAGGCTTATAGTTTCAGATGATTAAGATTTTTTTTTAATTTCCTCTTTGAGATTTTCATACCTGTATGCAATGGTTATTCTTTTTTGTTTGCTTGTTTGGAATATTGTTTACTATGTGCCACCTCTCTCCAGCTCCCCATGGGAGTCACCAACCTGGCTTCTTTTTTTTTTTTTTATTACGTATTTTCCTCAATTACATTTCCAATGCTATCCCAAAAGTCCCCCATACTCCCCCCCCCCCAAATCCCTACCCACCCATTCCCATTCTTTTGGCCCTGGCATTCCCCTATATTGGGGCATATAAAGTTTGCAAGTCCAATGGGCCTCTCTTTCCAGTGATGGCCGACTAGGCCATCATTCGATACATATGCAGCTAGAGACAAGAGCTCTGGGGTACTGGTTAGTTCATCATGTTGTTCCAACTATAGGGTTGCAGATCCCTTTAGCTCCTTGGGTACTTTCTCTAGCTTCCCCATTGGGGGCCCTGTGATCCATCCAATAGCTGACTGTGAGCATCCACTTCTGTGTTTGCTAGGCCCCCTGTCTTCTTCTTGACTTCATTTTTTTTAAAAAGTTATTATTGTTGGTAGCCCACTGTGTCTAACTAGTGATGACCATGAGGCATGGGGGCCTTTCACTAAGGTATGGACAACCTACTGGAGACCTCATCCTCATGGAAAAGTGGCCATCAACTGCCACTAACTCCTTAGGGAGATATCCTAGGAGTGTGGCCCCAGGAGCTCCTCCCCCATCCATTCTGAATAATTGACTGACTTGGTGCAGGCTCCCACAGTGACTGTAAGCTGGTGTGTGCCTCAACCAGGCCATGTCTAGGAGAGAGTGTTGATGGCACTCTTCCCTCTCCTCCCTCCCTCCCTCCCTCCCTCCCTCCCTCCCTCCCTCCCTTCCTTCCTTCCTTTCCCTTCCTTCCTTCCTTCCTTCCTTCCTTCCTTCCTTCCTTCCTCCCTCCCTCCCTCCCTGCCTCCTTCCTTCCTTCCTTCCTTCCTTCCTTCCTTTCTTTCTTTTCTTCTTTCTTTCTTTCTTTCTTTCTTTCTTTCTTTCTTTCTTTCTTTCCACCTTTTATTGATTCTTTGTGAATTTCACATTATGCGCCCCAATCCCACTCATTTCCCTGTCCCTTCTTATCCACCCTCCCCACTGGCAAACCCCACACCCCAAAGGAAAAAAACCTAACCACGGAAGCTGAAGTGTGTCATGGTGTGTCACAAGTCTATCCTTTTGTCCACACAAGTCTTTACTTTCAAATGTTTGCCTCCATGAGTCTGCTACACTATCAATGCTGGATCGTCACCCACTCCTCTTGGATATCCTGTTGTCCAGTTCATGAAGACCCTGGAACTTTGGGTCTACAGGGCTGGCTCTGTCAAGAGCTCCAGCAGTTCATAGATGGGGTAGATGTTGGGGATGGGCCTGGGTGGTAGCTGAGCTGGTCAGTCTGCCAACTCACCCATACCCAGGGAGCTCTCCAGCACTGCCTGGGCTAGTTCATACAGTGCCAGATCTCCTGTTTTTATACCCTTAGGCCTGCTCACCCACTCACCCGCACCCACACGACCAGGGCCAGCTCTTCGGTGTTTCGAGATACAGGGCTGCTCTCTTGAGTTGTTGCAAGTGGTCTTCTGTAGAAGTAGATTCTAACAGATGTGCTGACAAGTAAGTGTAAGCAGGCGAAGAAGAGTGAGCCTTCCTTCTTCCCATATCCTTCGATAGGCCTCCAGCAGAAGGTGTGGCCTAGATTAAAGGTGTGTAACACCACATCTGGATCTGGAACTTGCTTTGTCCCAGGCTGCCCTTGAATTCAGAGATCTGCTTGCCTCAGTCTCCTGGGATTAAAGGCATATATTACCTTGCCTGGGCCTAAATTTTTCATGGCCACTAGGCCACAAGATCTCCATGTCAAGGTCAGAAACCTGTGTCTTCCAGCCTTAAGATCTGGATCACAGGTGTGCCCTCCATTTCTGGGTTGTAGTTCATTCCAGATGAAGTCAAGTTGACAACCAGGAATAGCTATCACACTGGCCCATCATCATGTGAAGAACATTCACCATGTCCTGCTGCCACCACAGATGGACCTACTCTGTCCTGCTTCCCTCAGCTCCCATGATGACTGAAACCCTGAGCCTAAATAAACGGTTCTGCCCTTATGTAGATTCTGTACAGATGCTGTCTGGAATTTGTGTCCTGGATTAAACAAGTAGAGAATAAGGCCTCTTCTGGATTGTTAGCCTGTATCTGCATGAAAAACAACGTGTTTGATTGTAGACAAGTGATAACATACAGTTGCTCCCTCTGTAGGTTTTCCTGTTAAGACCCTGCCTTTCCAAGTGTACTGAGCCCAGTCCTTTCTCCTACACCACTTTCAGTGAGGTTGTGTTCCTCAGCTGTGACATGGTCACAGCCTGGCTTCTCACAACATTCAGGTTGACTTTTCAAAAACTTGACAACATTAAAGTTTATTCACTGTGTTGTAAGATCCTCTGGGTTAGGACGTTGCATGGTATCATGTGTCTAGGACTCCAGTATCACATAGAGTAATGACATTCTCTCGAAACTTCTCTGTGCTGCACTCCGAGACAAACAACGGCTCTTCTTCTCCAAGTCCTGGCAAGCATTGATGTGGTTTGGTTGTTTTTCCAAACATGTATTCTCACCATTGCAGGCTGGCCTCAAACTCGCTATGTAGCCAAAGATGGCCTGAACTCTTGATCTTCTTGCCTGTACCTCCCAAATGCTGGGATTGCAGATATGCACCAACGTGCCTGCATGCCTGTTTTTGTAAGGTATGGTGGATCAAACATAGGACTTCATGCATGATGGGCAAGAACTCTCTTAACTGAGCTACATCCCCAGTCCTTTTTTTTTTTTTTTTTGAAACAGCTTCTTAGTGTGTAGGTTATTGTATACACCAAGCTGGCCTTGAACTTGTGGCAATCATCCTGCCTCTACCCCCAAGCACTGGCATAACAATTGTGAACAACCACATCTGGTAAATGATGTGTGTGTGTTTGTGTGTGTCTCAGACCTCTCTTTCTCTCCCTCTTTCCATGATAAGGTCTTATACTATGTAGCCCAGGCTAGCCTGGAACTTGCTCAGTAGCTCAGGTTGGCCTTGAACTTATGATCCTCCTGCTTTTAGTCTCCAGCTGTGCCTCCACACCTGGCTTCTTCTCCTTCCTTTCTTCTCCATTTCTTCCTCTCTCCCTTCCTTTTTTTTTATTTTTTAATTGGGGGGTGCAACATACAATGCTGCTTGGCTTAGAAGTCACTATTTAGAACAGGCTGGCCTCAAATTCACAGATACCTCCCAAATGTTGGCATCAACTACCATGCCTGGCCCCCTTTTCCTCATTCTTTTCCAAAAATGATTACATGTATCTCTGTGTGCAAATGTCCACAGAGGCTGGGGGCATTGAACCTCCCTGGAACTGTAGTTACAGGTAGTTGTGAGCTACCCAGTGTGGGTGCTGAGAACTGAGCTTAGATCTTCTATAGGAAACAACAGGTACACATTCTTAACTCCTGAGCTATCTTTCTAGCACTCCCCACTCTCTCTCTCTCTCTCTGTAGTTCAGGCTGGCTTTGAACTTGCTATATAGCCAAGGATGTCTTTCTATGTGCACGTTTGTGTGTGTCTGTGTGTTTGCAGTTGCGTGTGTGAGTGTGTATGCTCACGTGTTTGTGAATGTGTATGGAAGCCAGAGAGTGATCTTAGCATCTGTTCCTCAGGACCCCATCCACTTGCTTGTGTTTTCTGTTTTTTTTTTTTTCAAGGTTTATTTTGATATGTATGGCTATGTACTTGCATGGGTATATGTGCACCATGTGCATGGAGGTGTCTCAGAGGATCCTTTGGAACTGGAGTTACAGGTGGTTGTGGGCCACCTAATAGGGGTCTTGGGGACCAATCTCAAGTCTTCTGTAAGAGCAGTGAGTGCTTTTAACCCCTGAGTTACCACTCTGCCCTTTGTTCTCTTGAGACAAGGTCTTAAAGTCATTTAGCTTGTACCTCACCAAGTAGACTAGCTGGATGGCCAGAGAGCGTCAAGATTTGCCTGTTTCTACCTGTGCAGTGCTGGGATTGCAAGCAAGTGTTGTAATGCCAGGTGCCCTCCCCCATAGGTTTGGAGATTGAATTTGGGTTCTTATGTTTGTAAGGTATCTTAGCTACTTTTCTACTGCTATGAAGAGACACCACGACTAAGTCAACTTGGAAAGGGCTTATAGTTTCAGAGGCTGAGTCCATGACCATCACAGCAGAGAGCATGGCAGTGGGCAGGCGAGTGTGATGCTGGAGCAGTAGTTGAGAGCTTGTGTATTGAAAGAACAACCATGAGGCGGAGAGAAACCCAATGGAATGGCATGGGCTTTTTGAAGCCCACTTTAGTGACACACCTTTTCCAACAAGGCCACACCTTCTAATCCTTCCCAAACAGTTCTACCAACAAAAGCATTCAAATCCATGAGCCCCTGGGGAGCACTTTCACTCAAACCACCACATAAAGCAGGTGCTTTACCATGAGTTTATTCCCAGTTTTCTGATCTAGGAGTTCTGATCTCTCAGCTTCCACCTACCAAGTGCTGGTATCACAGGCATTCACTACCATACTCGGTTTTTCAATTCTCTTTTGACTTGTGCTTTCACATAAAGGTGCTTTTTGAATTTTGCTGTATATGTGAGTGCAGGTGTGCACATGTGTAAGTCAGAGAACCACTTTGAGGATTCAGCTCCCTCTTTCCACCTTTACCCAGGTTCCAGGATTGAGTTTTTTACTTGCTGATCCAGCTCACTGGCCTGCGATGCAGTATTTTTATAAGTGTGTTCTCTGCAATCTCAAGCATTTTGACAGTCATTCCATCATGGCAGTTCTCTCGCGTAAATTTCTGTAACTTGTGGCCCGTTTTATAGCTCTACCTAGTTAATCACAGCAAGTTTGTTCCTTTGTCTGTCTCTAGGCTTTATGGACTATTACCACTTCTTCAAAACCTTAGACAGTGGTGGTGTGTGCCTCTTTTATATTACTATTATGTTGTCATTTTGAGATAGGGTCCCAGCAATCCTCCTGTCTTATCTTTCTAAGTTCTTGAAATGTGTACTACTGTGCCCAACAAGTATATTTCTTCTTCTTCTTCTTCTTCTTCTTCTTCTTCTTCTTCTTCTTCTTCTTCTTCTTCTTCTTCTTCTTCTTCTTCTCCTTCTCCTTCTCCTTCTCCTTCTCCTTCTCCTTCTCCTTCTCCTTCTCCTCCTCCTCCTCCTCCTCCTTCTTCTTCTTCTTCTTCTTCTTCTTCTTCTCTTTTTTTTTTTTAACTTGAGTAATTTCTTTTCAGTGGCTTTTTTCAAAGTAAATACCAGGTCAAATTTTATGGGTGGTTTGCTGATTATTTTTTTTGTTACTATTATTTTGCTATCTAAGAAGAGACAAGACTATGGGGCCATTTTCTTGATTAATGATTGATATGGTGGAGGGTGGCTCTTTGTGGGTGATGTCACTCCTGGGCAGGTGGTCCTGGGTTATAAAAGAATGCAGAGTGAGCAAGCCAGCCAGGGTAAGCATGCAAGCAGACAACATTCTTCCATGACCTCTGCATCAGCTCCTGCCTTCAGGTTTCTGACCTAATTGAGGCTCTGCCTTGGGTTCCCTTAGTGATGGACTGCAATGGGGGTCCTAGGCCAAATAAATCCCAAACAAGTAATTTCTGGTCATGGTATTTTATTTCAGCAACAGAAAGCAAGCTAGAATGTCTTCTTATCATCAGACTCTGATCTAGGACGCTCCACCAATTTGGTGTAAATGTATTAATGGTCCCATGGTCCACTGACCCAGAGTTTTAGCAATTTAATGTTAAGTCTGTAGAAAAGATAAAAGGTCCCCTGACTGTGTAAGGCAATGACTAATGAAACACATCACAACTGTAAATTCGACTTTGCCACTTGTAGAAACAAAATTTGAAGGTTTGGGCCAGGTGTGGTAGTGTATGCCTTTGATTCCAGTACTCATGATGCAGAGGCAGGAAGATCTCTCTGAAGTTCAAAGTCAGACTGGTCTATAGAGTGAGTTCCAGGCCAACTGGGTTTATCTATATAATGAGACTCTGTCACTCTCTCACACACGAAATCTGAGGGTTTTATGGACTGCTTGCTTCCTATGGCTAGTAAAACAAGGTCCATGGACAACCTAATCAAATCTTTTTTTTTTTGTTTTTTTTGTTTTTTCGAGACAGGGTTTCTCTGTATAGCTCTGGCTGTCCTGGAACTCACTTTGTAGACCAGGCTGGCCTCGAACTCAGAAATCCGCCTGCCTCTGCCTCCCGAGTGCTAGGATTAAAGGCGTGCGCCACCACGCCCGGCTAGCCTAATCAAATCTTGAGTGTAATAACATGTCCTGATGCTGGGGATGAGAAGTTCTCAGGCTGAGGGACTGCCATTCACTGGCCTAAAGATCAGATTACAGAAGAAAAGTCTTCTTCTACAGCCCTCCCTTGCTTGCTATCGGCTCTGGATCCCAAGGCCAAGGTCTTCCCTCTCTCAGTGAGTCTGTCTTGTGGTTCTTACACTGGTTGTACAGTTGCTTAAAAAAAAAAGTGCAGGTGCTTAGGTTTCACCCAGGGATTCTGATGCAAATGCTCTGGGGAAAGAGCCTAGTGGTGGATGGTTTAGGTACCAACGTTACCACTTCTTATTACTTCATTGACCACATACTACATGAGTGTTTGATGAATGACTCAGTGATTGAATGAGTCTGGGTGAGGTAACTGGGCATGACTGCGGCAAGTGGGTAGCATAGAGCTGGTGAGAGCCACTAGGAGCCTCTCCTTTGCAGGAAGAAAAGTATCCACTGATCAGGGGGCTTGCTATGTAGCTGATCATGCATGACCTTGGACTATGAATCATGTGAGGTACAGTGCTTTTCTTCTTCTTCCTCTTCTCTTCATTTTCAGTCTTGGGGTTTGAACCTTGGACCTCTCACTAAGTTGCCCAGGCTGGCTCTGAACACACTCTGTATCCCAGGTAGGTCTTGAACTTTTAATCTGCCTCAGGCTCTGAAGCAACAGAAGCGACAGGCTTGTGCTACTAGGACCAGCTAAGAACTATAGTTACTTTTATTAAAATGTAACTCGTATATTATTCAGCCTTGTATAATGTACACTTCAGGAAGATTCTAATATACTGTTGTGTGACACAATGTTTCCTAGGAGACACATGTGTATCTACTTGCCATAGCTAGGGAGCCCATGACAGATACCACCAGAGTCTTGGTGAACCAATGAGTTTTATTGGGGTTGCTTACAGGAATATGGGTAAGGGGTCAGTTACAGTAGCAGAAATAACTCAGATACATCACCAAAATTCACCCTAGAATAGGTGACAGGTCACAAAAGTTGGGAACCTGGAGCACACTACACAGCCCGCAGGCAGCTCAACAGATTGGAGAGTGTTCCTTCCAAGTGACACAGTTGGTCTAGACCTCTGCCCAGGCAGTTTGGCTGGTTTCTGCTTCTGCCAGGCAGCTGTGTCTGCTCTTTGAGTGCCAAGGTCCTACCTCAGTGTGAGGACGGTCCTGAGAAAGGCAGGAATGGGAACAGTGTTGATTCAATAATGACTCAAGAGTCAGAAGTAGATGCAAGCTGCTAGTTCAGGTACTCTCTCTGTTCCCTGAAAATTCTCAGTCTTCTTTATTCTTCAGTTTAATAATTCTTCAGATTAATAACCAGAGAACACCTGAGCCCAGTTTTTTTTTTATTTACTAAGCTACATTATCAAGGCTTTGGCCATTGTTAATAATCATCAAGAATTCTTAGATTTACATAAATTCTATAAAACCCAGATCAATAGTCCCTGTTGCCTTAGAGCAGAAACTAAACTCAAAGCAAATGCACATTTCCTTATAGGTGTACACAGCCTGCTCTTTGCAGGTAGCTCTTGCGGTTTCCTGGAACAGCAGACAGCAGCCTTTAGTAACTATTTTCATGTGAGAACAGAAAAGTAACAGTCCACTAAGATTAAAATGCTTCCTCACAAAGTCCTGAATTGATGTAAATAAAACAGTTAGCTCTCTCTAATATCTTTCCAGGCATTGTTGTCTCCAATTCTGCAAATGGCCAGGAAAATAGAGCACTAACTTTTCATATGCTTCTACAACGTCTTTTAATTCTCTAATCTTCATTTCTAGCCATTTCATAGCCTCATGTAGTTTCCTTCTAAACCATATAGAAATTCCTATTTTCTCTCTCCATATGTTTTCTTCCTGAGACCACTGTAACTCTCTATCCTGATGTCCCCAAGTTCACCTTGGCTAATTAATGCGGCAGTCATTGGACCGGAGGGTACTTGTATCTCCTCCTGATTCCACATTCAAGGCCAGTCTGGCAATGAATTGTGTCTACAAAGGACCATGTAGGCTTTTATGGTCTCTGTGGTTAAGTTGTCTAGATCCTTTCCCGTGTCCTTAAAGGCCAAGCGGAAGGCCTGTTCCTCAGCCTCCCCAGCCTCATGACCACCTCCATTCCTCATTCCTGAGAACCGCATCTGTTTCAGTTACTATGACGTGATTGGCTCTGAGTAATGGGGGAAGTAGTTCCCCAGAAAGAAAGATTGAAAGTAGAGTAGTAAAGACAGCAGATGAGCTTCAGGGCAACAGCAGCCATCGACACTTATAGGGATCATGGGGATCAATGGCCCGGCGATGCTCCGTGGGCAGGAACTGTGTCACACCTCCCCTTGTGTAGCCACAGCAGACCCAGCATTTGAGTCTTCTTCATGGCTTAGCTTTCTTGCATCTGAGAGTGACTCTCAGCCTTTATCACTTACTCTGGCAGGGAGGAGCCTAGTGAGTCTGGTCCATTTCAGGGACTTCCTGAAACGTCCTTTCAACGTTTTGAATTTATGTAAATAAAACTCAAAAGTTGTTTACCTTTGTTTAAGGAGCTCCCTGTAGGCTGGAATGTTTTAGTTTTGGAAGAAACTGTTACACAACACGTACACTCACAAGCTTGTAAATTGAAATTATCAGCACTTTTGAATTAAAAATCTTTACTCCTTAAAATAAAATAAAATAAAATAAGGGCAAAGCCTTGCGTTTCTTCTTCTCCCTTAATTCCAGCCCTGAGTAATTGTGAAGTTGTGTTCTGTCTTTATAGATTTACCAGATCTGGACATTTTGTTTTTAAATGTAATTTCATGAGTGTGACTATTTTGCCCACATGCGTACTATGTGCACCACACTTCTGTGCTTGGTGCTTGTAGAAGTCAGCAATTGTTAGCTCTTCCAGAACTCAAGTAAAAGGGGAGTGAACCACCATGTGGTGAACAGGGGGGTTCTCATGCTAAGACCCTGTGCCCAATTGTTTCTTGATCGATAAATAAAGATACCAGAAACGAATGGCTGAGGACAGGGCAGGACACTTAGAGTTTGCACGGGAGGATGCAGAGAGAATCGGGAGATGGGAAAAGAAGGAGGAGGCAGTAGTGGCAGGATAAAGCCAACCAGCCATGTGCGTTTTGGGTTGGAGTGGCCAATGGCTTCTCTATCTGATTATGCCTGGGGTGGCAGGGGAGGTTTAGCAGTGCTCAGTCATTGAGTTAACAAAGACATTTTAAGATTAACTGTCTGTGGGGGACTTTTGGGATAGCATTGGAAATGTAACTGAAATAAATACCCAATAAAAAATATGGAAAAAAAAGATTAACGATTAACTGTCTTAGCAGGGCGTGGTGGCGCACGCCTTTAATCCCAGCACTTGGAGGCAGAGGCAGGCGGATTTCTGAGTTCGAGGCCAGCCTGGTCAGAGTGGGTTCCAGAACACACAGGGCTATAGAGAGAAACCCTGTCTTGAAAAACCAAAAAAAAAAAAAAAAAGATTAACTGTCTTGTGTGTGTTGGTTTTTATCCGTGGATCCATAGATCCAAAGGAGTCTGGACAGGGCTGGTAGACTTCCCCCCCCCCACCCACCCCCCGCCCCCATAAGCTTCTAGGTTGCTGGAAATGTGGACATGTGGTGCTGTCTCTTTCTGAAGAAGTGTACATGTAGAGTAAATATGCATGAATAAATAGGCTATATATGTATACATTTCATTTTGTTTATGGAGGTAGACTCTCAGGAGTTCAAGCTGGCCTTAAACTTGTTGTATAGCTGAGAATAACCTTGAATGAATTTGTGGTTCTCCTGCTGCCCCTTTCCAAGTGCTAAGATTACACGCCTGCGTCATTGTTTAGAAATTGTGTATTTATTTTATTTTACATTTGCATTTATTATGTGGATGGATGCTTTCTCTGTCTGTCTGTCTGTCTGTGTACCACTTCCATGCCTTGTGCCCAAATTGAACAGAAGAGGGCATGGGATCCTCTGGAATTGGAGTTACAGGCTGTTGTGAGCCACCATCTGGGTGTGGGAATCAAACCCAGATCCTGTGGAAGAGCAGCCAGTGCTCTTCGCTGTTGAGCCATCCTCCTCTCTATCACAAATATGTGTGTGTGTGTGTGTATATGTGTGTGTGTATCCCATTTTCAGTATGTGATATTTGAATATATATATATGTATATCTCCATTTGTTGTATATCTCCATTTGTTGTATATCTCCATATCTCCATTTGTCAGTACTTGAGATTATACCAGAGCCCCATGCATGTTAGGCCAATACCCTACCACTGAGTTATACCCCAGTCCTAAAGTATCTCTTAAGCTGAGGCTGGATCTGTATTCATGTCTGTATGCTGTGTGTGTGCAGTGTGTGTATGTTCTTGGTGCTAGAGATTGATCTCAGTGTCAGATGCACGCTAAGCACAGTGCTTATGGATTTTAGAGAACTCTTACTGTAAGACATGTCCTTGCTATACACATACCATTCTGTTTTACTTTAACGTTCGACAATGTGAACTCAGCAGGGATGTGTGGGTGACTTCACCTATTTTTGCCTGATGTACATTGAGCTTTGGTCATTGTTTCCTAGGTAAATAGTAGCTTGTACTAGTCTAAAGCTTAGAAAATGTGAAGGATTCTTGTTTTTCTTTCTTCACTGCTAGGGATTGAACCAGGGTCTTTCCAAGGCTAGTCAGGGATTCTACCACGGAGTTGTACCCAGCTGTCTGCCAGACTCTTTCACGACCCCAGCATGAGCACTGACAAACGTCACGGTGGGTGTGCCCTCTGACAAGGTGATTATGTCTTACTTGACCGTGTTGGCACCATGAGCCATTCTGGTTGGGAAGGGTGACCTAAGACCTGTTTGAGATTTGGGTTTAGCTAAGGATCAGACATGGAGTCAGGCTTGGTGGCTCCAGCACCTAAGGAGGCAGGCACATGGGGAAACAAGTTCTGGGCCAACCTGGACTACACAGAGATTTCAAGGCCAGGCTGGACCACATAGAATCCAACAAACAGAACAAAGCTAGACTTTGGCAGGAACCTGCTTTCTAGGCTGAAACTGGAACTGGCTTGCTTTGGGGTGGTACTAATGGATATCTTCATCCTTAGCCAATTCTTGATGTAGTGCTTAGGCCCTGTGCTGGGAGGGAGGCTTTTTCCGAATGTCACAGAACAATCACTTGTCTTGGACATTTCTTCTTGCACTTAAAAGAAGACTTTTTAAAAGCCCAGTTTGGTTGCAGACTTCTGTTGGGAGAAAAGTATCTGATTCGATTTGTGACATGTAAATGTTACATTTTTAAATTTACTTTATGTGTGGTGCTAGGAATCAGACTCAGAGCCTCGTGCATGCTAGAAAAACACTGCCACTGAGGCACACTCTCAGACTGATGGTAAGCTTTTAGAAACTTCTATGGTAATTCTATGGGCCTCTTCTTTTCTGAGAAGGGGAGGGGAGATGTGGGGGAGGGGAGGTAGGAGGGAGGGACTGGGAGGAGAGGCGTGAGGAAAAGCTGTGATGTAATGTAATTAATTAAAAAAAATCCAACGGCAATGACACTGAGGTAGATTACATATAACCTTGCGGGTCATGTGACCTCAACGTTGCCTTATTTCGATTTCTTTGTTTGTGTTGGAACCTGGAGCTATTTTGGAAGGGAAGCAGAAGAATTAAAACCTTTTTCATATGAACGCAGTCTTCTTTCACCCAAACACCGCTCATACCTTTCTTCAGCACGGATTTGATCGAGAGAGGAAGCAGCGCATCTGCTCCTCAGGTGTAACTGCCACGTCAGCTTTAGTGCCCTGGTGTCTTCAGCGTTCTGTGTATACAATGAGTTGTCTAGGAGAAGCATTATTAAAGCGGGTACACCAGTCAAGCTAGCAAAATACGTCATTTGGGACTCCTTCCCTCTCCCTTCTCTCCATCTTGCATGGCTTTGGACTTGACCTGATTGAGGTAACAAAGGAATGATGAATGGGCACACAGATGTAGACAAGGAAAGCTGGGGTTGGGTGGCTGTGCTCACTCTGGTAGAGCAGCGCCAACCACTCGCCAACTTGTATGGTTATTCCTTACAGCACCAGAGGAGGGGTTAGCTAGTCTTGGTAGAAGGAGGTGAGCTATCTCGGGTGGGTTGCAGTCACCGGGAGGAGGAGTCGGCAGTTGCTAGGTTTGGAATACACCAACATTTGCACTCAGACCAGAGGAATACTTCCCTAGCCCTCTCAGCCTCAGCCCAGGAGGAAACTGTGGCACTCCCCAGGGTCTGAGGCACTGGGAGCTCTTGAAATGGCTGGACCCATATCAAGCAATCTAATTGCTTGTTACACATCCATCGAGGGCTTCTTCAGATCCCCACACTTCCTCCCTCTCCCCCTCTCTCCAATTCCCTTTCTCTCCTGAGACAAGGTGTCAGTCATGTGGCTCAAGATGATCTGCAGCTTCTGATCCTCTTGCCTCTACCTCTGGAGCAGGAACATAGATGTGGACACCGGGGCTGACTTAGTCTGTGCTGGGAAGTGAGCCCAGGAGTTAGTGCTTGTTAGACAGGTGCTCTCCCACTGAGCTCCATGCTTGGTCCTATTATCACATCTTACTTTGATAATAAAAATTCTTCCTATGCTACTCACCCCTCCCCCAGCAAGGCTCCAGCGTTAAAGGGGGAGGGTCACTAGGAATGCAATTCATAAAGCTCAGAGGTAGTGTTGGTTAAGAATAAGTAAGGCTCTGGGTTTGATCTTTACCAACATACTATAAACAATAAATAAGTAAATAAATGAAGTGCTAGTGTTTGGACTGTTGAGATGGGTAAAGGGTCCCAATCTGTTTAGTTAGGTTCGATCCCCAGAACCTACTTAGTGGAAGGAAAGAGCCGACTCCTGTAAGTGTTATCCTTAGACCTCAGCAAGTCTGTTATGGCATGAGGCATTCGTGTATAGTAATCTTGTGGGCTGCAGCCTTGTTCACCACATCCAGAAGCCGTCACAGTTTTTGTGTATGGGTTTAGACTTTTCTAGGTACAAGATCATGCGATCTGTGAATAGCCATAGTGGTAATCTTACTTCCTTCTCTTCCACCTGGATAGATTTTCAGGTTCTGACCTGATTGTCTAGGTTCCCATTTCTTATATCATTTTAGAGGAAGTGGCTGAACAGAAGTCCTTGTTTTGTTCCCGTCTTACCACCTTAGTGATGGTATCAGCTCTGTTTGTTTATAGGGATCTAGGATCTTTGAGGAAGTTTCTGTCACTCCCAGTGTGCCTAGTGTTTTACCTTGGAGTGTTGCTGGATGTGACAGACGCCTTTCCCTTGGAACAGGACTTTTATCTTTAGTTTTGTTTTTATTTTCTGTGCAGCAGTGCTTTGCCTACATGCATTTCCTCAGAGGTCAGAAGATGGTGTTGGATCCTCTGGAACTGGGGTTCCATGGTTGGGAGCCACCATGTGGGTGCTGGAAATTGGACCCTGGACACCTCTGTCAGAGCAACCAGTGCTAGTAACAGCTGAGCCATCTCTTCAGGCCTCCTCTCTCTCTCTCTCTCTCTCTCTCTCTCTCTCTCTCTCTCTTTTACCCAGTTGAAGAGTCATTTATTTTGGTGTCCCCAGTAAGGCATCTTGTTGATGGATTTATGAAAGCCACCCTGTAACCTTTTGTGCTCAGCTGTGAACTGGGACTGGACTTGCAGTCCTAAGCCGTCTGCATTGATGCTGAGTTCCTGCTTTTTCTCTAGCTTACATTTCCCATGTTATTTTAAAGTTGCTTTAAATTTTCATGCAGCAAACTGCACTTTTTTTTTTTGCTATATGATTCTGTTAGATTTTTCTCTCTCTTTTTGAGATTATAATATAAATTTTCTCATTCCCTTTCCTCCCTCTAAACCCTCCCCATATCCCTCCTTGTTCTTTTTCCAATTCATAGCCTCTTCTTTCATTAATCGTTGTTACGTGTGTGTGTGTGTGTGTGTGTGTATGTGTATATGAGTATGTGTGTGTGCGCGCATGATGTTACTCACATGTGTGTTTTCAGTGCTGATCTTTTGAGACTGGGTGGCCAGTTGGTCTGGAGATGACTATTCCTCCCACTCTGGCCTTGCTCAGGGGCCTGTAGTTCTTTTGTGTAGGGTTGAGGCCACATGGGCTTTCCTGGGTCCTTGTTCAGCTCAGGCTTAGGCAGTCATGTTGGTGAGAATTTAAGGGTGTAGCTTACGACAGTCCCAGTAGACACAATCTCACAGCAGACTGCCTGATTCTCTGTCTCTGGGCAGCTTTCCACCCCTCTTCTGACATGTTGCCTGAGCCTTAGGTGTGGGAGTGTTTTATACTTTATCCGTAGGGACTGGGCTCCACAAGTCTGCATTTTGATTGGCTATGGTCTTCTATAATGCTTTCTGTCTTTCACAAAGAGAAGTTTCATTGCTGAGTGGTGAGGACTACCCTTATCTGTGGCTATAAGGACAAATGTTTAGAACACAAAGAGAGATTAGGCTGGTTTAGTAAAGTGACTGTAGAGTCTCCTCCATGATCCACGACTCCACTAGCATGGAGCTACATAACCAGTATCAGGCATGGCTTCCCTCTTGTTGAGTAGGTCTTGAGTCTAAGCAGAGAACTGTTGGTTATCACTAAGGTATGTGTGCCTCTGTACCCAGAGGCTCCCCTGCCATGCTGGTCAGTGCTGTGGGTCATAGGCATCAGAGCTGGGTAAGACTGTTAGTGGCTTCTCACACAGACACCATGACCAAGGCAAGTCTTATAAAAAACAACATTTAATTGGGGCTGGCTTACAGGTTCAGAGGTTCAGTCTATTACCATCAAAGTGGGAGCATGGCAGCATCCAGGCAGGCATGGTGCAGGAGGAGCTGAGAGTTCTATGTCTTCATCCAAAGGCTGCTAGTAGAAGACTGACTTCCAGGCAACTAGGGTGAGGATCTTATGCCCACACCCACAGTGACCCACCCACTCCAACCAGGTCACACCCATTCCAACAAGGCCACACTTCCAAATGGTGCCACTCTTGGTCCAAGAACATACAAACCATCACACCAAGGATGGTATCAAACTCCTCCTGACCAACCTGCCTCCCCACACCCCCCCAAGTGCTGGGATTACAGGTGCACACTTCTTTCAGAACAGTTTTTTTAAAGATGTATTTATTTTATGTATATGAGTACACTGTAGCTATATAGATGGTTGTGAGCCATCATGTGGTTGCTGGGAATTGAACTCAGGACCTCTGCTCTCTCCAGCCCCGCTTGCTCTGGCCCAAAGGTTTACTTATTGTTATATGTAAGTACACTGTTGCTGTCTTCAGACACACCAGAAGAGGGCGTCAGATCCCATTACAGATGGTTGTGAGCCACGATGTGGTTGCTGGGATTTGAACTTAGGACCTTCGAAAGAGCAGTCAATCAGATGTTCTTAATCACTGAGTCATCTCTCCAGCCCCAGAACAATTCTAACAAGGATCTCCTAACAGTAACACATCCCATGCTAGGTCTCGGTGTGCAGCTGGTGTTCACATTTCACTCTCCTGATTCAAATACTGTTATTAAAATACTTATGTGTAAACGGATTGTGTACACAGGATAAAAAAGAAAAAAGAATCCATGGCCTGCTGTCAGTAGAGACAAGCCCCTCCTCTTCAGGCTCCCATTTCTTTCCTCTGTCTGCTCTGTAATACTCATTTTCTTTCAGTCTAGGTGCTTTCCAGGGACAAGGCTGTTTCTTATACTTGTCACCAAGATCTTATAACCCACAAATCCTAAAACTTTGTATAGTCACCACCACCCCACCACCACCACCACCACCATTATCATCATCATCATCTTGCAGTTATCATTTTGAGGCTTTGGGTCTTACATAGCTCAAGCTCGGTTTCCAACTCCATGTCTAGCTGAGGACAACTTGAATTCCTGGTCCAACTTCCCCACTTCCCACGTGTTGAGATTACAGGCCAGAAGCTTTTAAACAACTTTATCATATTATCATTATTGCCATCATTATCATTAGTGTGTATGTGTGTGGTCACACATGTGACACTGGGTGGGTGCGGGGGTCAGAGGTCGGCTTTGTGGACTTGGGCTCTCTGCTTCTGTCTGCCTTCCTGATCGATTTGTGGGGATTGAATTGAGGTTGCCGCACTCGCTCAGCAAGTGCTTTACCCACTGAACCATCTCTTTAGCCAGATCTATCTTTCTTTCTTTCTTTCTTTCTTTCTTTCTTTCTTTCTTTCTTTCTTTCTTTCTTTCTTTCTGCCATAGAGTCTCATTCTGGTGGTCAGGGTAGCTGAGGACTCACCATGTTGTTCAAGCTAGCCTTGGACTTTCTTTAATAATCCAGTGTGCTGGCATTATAGGCTTGAACCACCACAGTGGCCAAAATCCTAAAATATTTCCTATTTGGAACTTTTACACAAGTTTGCCAATTCCTTTTATTTTTTTATTTTTTTATTTTTTGTCTTTTCATGGTTTCTAAAGACGTTATGTCATCCTGTGGTGTCATTTTGCACAGATGTCTATCTAATGGAATGGTTGTGCATCTCTAAGCATAACTGCTAGGTCTTAAGGCATTGATATGTGACATTTTGAAAGACATTACCAAATAAAGAAGCTGAGCTGGCGTATACTCTGTCCAAGGTCCGCGTGCCTCAGCCTGTTTGCCCCACAGCCTCTGCTGTTAACAGCCTGACACTTGCCGATCTGATAAAGGAGGAAACACAGTACTCATTGTAGCCTGAATTTGCTGTTTTCTGATTACAGATAAGAATTAGCATTTAAAGTCTAAACAGTTATTTTTAATTAACTAAACAACAAATAATAAACACACACATTTAGGAAACAGGGTCCCATTCTATAGCCCAGACTAGTCTGGAACTCAATATGGATGGAGCCCACTCTGGGGATCCGATCTGGAACTGTCTGAACCTCCTGATCCAGCTTCCTAAGAGTTGGGAGTACAAGCGTGAGCCACCACCACTCCTGGATTATTTTGTTTTATTTATCTTTGCTGGGTTGGGGATCGAATCTAGGGTCTCCAGCATGCTTAGGGAAGCACTCCATTATCCAGCCACTTGTTAAAATTCCTCCTGAGCAATTTCCCCCTGTCCAGTCCATTCAGGAAGCGGGCCAGGCTGAGGACTGGCAGCGGCATCAGGGCGTGGCTCGCCGGGAGGCTGAGGCACTGGACCCCCCACTTCAGCCCTCCCTCTTCCCACTGTGGTCTCGGAGCTCCGCCCAGAGTCCGCCCGGGGCTGTCCGGGGCGGAGCCCTTGGGCCAGTGGGCGGAGCTGAGGCGCCTGATTTATTCCCGAGTGAGAGGAGCGGACGCAGGAACTCTCGAGTCCCAGCATCAGAGCGCGTGGACCCTTTCCCGCGTCCCGCAGCATGCAGGTCTCCCGTGTGCTGGCCGCGCTGTGCGGCATGCTACTCTGCGCCTCCGGCCTCTTCGCCGCGTCTGGTGAGTCCCTCTGGCCTCGCCCCTGTTCTGCCCGCCGCTCGGAGGTTCTCAGCGACGCCCTCCCTCTACTCCTACTGTTGACAAACTTGAGCAGAGCCTGGAGGGGGACGCTCAGGGGTAGGAGAGGCGAACGTGCCTCAGTGCGCTCTGCCCTGGGGCCTTGGGGCTGTGATAAGTAGCTTTTGCACTGAGTGGTGACCCTGGACACCGGGTGACAGCCTGGCCTCCCCCCAGGGATGTGACTTACACATAACAAAGGAATCCGCTGCGTCGTGCCTCTTTCTTTTTTTTTTTACCGCGTCTGTAAAGTGAGGCCACCGAACTGTGTCTGCTTTCCAATCCAAACAATTTGGGAGAGTCTAGGACTATTGTGCGGGTACATCTCCAGCTAACGTTACCTGAAACTCTGCACTGAACCCGCCTGGTTAGAGACTCCAATGAACTTTTGTGCCCCACTTGTTGGTGTTTGATCAGATAAGGGAAGGAATGACAGAGGGGTCGGTGCGAGAGACTGGCTTGTAGGTGGGGCGGGTCTGGAACTTAGAAAAGGGCTTCCTGCTCCCGACTGACCTTGGCCAGCTGCTTTATCTCTCCTCCTCCTCCTCCTCCTCCTCCTCCTCCTCCTCCTCCTCCTCCTCCTCCTCCTCCTCCTCTTTCTCCTCCGCTCTGAGGTCCCCTGTAGAAGTCTGGGCCTCTTGCGGGATGCTGCTGGAGAGAGTTCATCATGAAAAAGCAGTGCCCACGTGGGGCCATGGGGCGGGTGAGCTCAGCGGCTCTTCAGGCAGCCCCTAAATCCTTTCTCATAGAAACCGGGACTGGTGTGATCACAAGCAGGAGAGATCACAGCTGTGCTCTGTCGCCCAGCACAGGATCTGACCTCCGGGTTGGAGCTAAAGGCATTGGGTGCCCCAAGCTTCCATGACCTGGGAACTCCTGGTCTGTCCACTCAACTGGAAAGATACTTGGGTCTCCTCTGACCCTTTCCACCCCTCTTTGCCCTCCCCACAACCTGCGCCCTGGCCAAATGTTCCTGGAGACACTTCCCAGAGAAGGACCCTGAAATCTCATAGGCCTTTTAGAGGATCTGGCCTCTCCTGGTCTCATATGCAGGTGGCCAGCCTCAGTCCCAACGCCACTGCTTCTGGCCACCTTCCACTTTCTGATTTCCTCTCTGGACCCTTGGTTTGGTTCCTGGTCTAGCTGTAGGGAAGGCTGAAAGCCGGGCCCTTGTTGGTATTGGGTGCCTAGGCCTTGGCCTATCCAGAACCTCCACGTGAGGCTGTGACTGTGCCCTTCCAGGTCAGAAGGGATTAACCTGCTATTTAAAGCAAGTGACTAATAGTTCTGCCACAGCGCCTTAGGGCCCTTGCCGAGGTGAAGCTGTGTGGGCTGGTGCTCATTAATGGTGTTGCCTGCCTCCAGCTTGGGAACCTGAGCTGGGAGGGGGGGTAGGGGAGGGGGCTTGAGCTTTCTGGAGGGCCTTGGGTGGGCAGCTGTGGGGAGGAGAAGAGATCTCTTAGGTTTGAGTCCAGTGCCGAGTTTGGGGTGAAGTCTAGTAGTACAAAGGGCCCTCTTTGGGTACAGCAGACCTGGGAAGCAGCTGTTCACTGGTTGGTGCCAGTGTCACGGTACCTGGGACAGATGGGAGTGAGGTGAGCTTCGGAGACAGGGTGCTTCCAGTCCCTGTTTGGGCATGGCGACAGGGTGGGGTTTGCCAGCTGCTTGGCTGAGCTGTGTATTGCCCATCAGATCACAGGACAGGTGATCTCAGCCCCAGCTTACCCCACCCCTCTTCCTGTCTTCTCCGTTCTGGTTGACTGTGCACATCTGTCACCCAAGGCGCCCCCAAAGCTCCAGGGATCTCTCCAACCTTCCTCCATCTCTTCAGTTCATGATTCACAGAGCCTCTCAGATTCACCTGCTCGTGTTTCTTCCCTTTGCCCCAGTGTGCCAATGTGCTTCTTCATCATTCAGCCTGGAAGCTGTATCTGCTGCATCTGTGCATCTGCTGCAACTGCTGCATCTGCTGCATCTGCTGCATCTGCTGCATCTGCTGCATCTGCTGCATCTGCTGCCGCCAGACCTGCACTTCTTAACCTGTCAGCCTTGTCCTAGGGCTTTCAGCCTTCTGCCATTCAGACTTCAGTCTGGAGAGAGAGAGAGAGAGAGAGAGAGACGGAGGCAGAGATGGAGAGATGAGAGACAGAAACACATAAACTGAGAGAGAGACAGAGACAGAGACAGAGGGAGACACACACACACACACGCAGAGATGGAGAGATGAGAGACAGAAACACATAAACTGAGAGAGAGAGACAGAGACAGAGGGAGACACACACACACACACACACGCAGAGATGGAGAGATGAGAGACAGAAACACATAAACTGAGAGAGAGACAGAGACAGAGGGAGACACACACACACACACGCAGAGATGGAGAGATGAGAGACAGAAACACATAAACTGAGAGAGAGAGAGACAGAGACAGAGGGAGACACACACACACACACGCAGAGATGGAGAGATGAGAGACAGAAACACATAAACTGAGAGAGAGACAGAGACAGAGGGAGACACACACACACACACACACACACACACACACACACACACACACGCGGTGGTGGGGCGTGTCTGAGACTTGTCAGCCAATGCTTGGGAGACTTAAGGAAGGCTAAAAAGTTATTGACAGACTGCAGCATACAAAGTCTAAACTTATCATCCTTAAGGTCCCTCTCATTCTGGCCTGAGTCCAGTCACACCTGAACCATTCCCCAATGTGCCATGTCCTCAGTGTGTCTGCTTCTCCCTAGAATATTATTTTCTAGTCCCTTGTCATCAGCTTTAAAAAAATGTATTTGCTTTATTGTCTATATATGTGTGTGAGGGTTTTCTGCCAGAGCAGTAAGTGCTCTTAATCTCTGAGCCATCTCTCTAGCCGATTTTAAGATTTGTTTTATCTATTTTTTTATTTTTATTTTTAAAGATAGATTTATTCGTTTGTTTGTTTATTTTTTAATGTATGTGATAGTATACTGTCACTCTCTTCAGACACACCAGAAGAGGGCATTGGATCCCTTTACAGGTGGTTGTGAGCCACCATGTAGTTGCTGGGAATTGAACTCAGGACCTCTGGAACTGCTCTGGAAGATCAGTTAGTGCGCCTAACCACTGAGCCATCTCTCCAGCCCTGTGTTTGTTTGCGTTTTGTTTTGTTTTTACAAATTATGTATACATATCTCTGTGTGGGCAAGTGCATCTGAGTACAGGTGCCTAGGACTCTGCAATGCTTGACACGTGCTACCATTGAGCTATATCCCTAGTCTCGATGGCTTCTTGAGGATAGAATAACAGCTAACTTCTGTCTCAGGGGCCCAGCATGTCCACATTGTAGTGGGACTCTTTTTTTTTTTCTTTTGGTTTCGGGACTCTTTTAAGTGCTTACCAAATGATCATGTTTGGTCTGTGGTTGCAGGTGACTTCTGTGACTCCAGCCTGTGCCTGAACGGTGGCACCTGCTTGACGAGCCATGACAATGACATCTACTGCCTCTGCCCCGAAGGCTTCACAGGCCTCGTGTGCAATGAGACTGAGAAAGGTACCTGCTCCCCGTGGCTTGCCTCCCCTGTCTCTTCCAAGTGGGTAGCCCTTGTTCCAACGATTTCAGTATGTGGGCAAACTGATCCTTTCAGAGACCCTCTTGGGTCCAGGATGGTGGTGGCAGGGAAGAAAAGAGACTCATTTGGATAGACCGCTGGAGGCTGGGTCACGTGCTGCCCTTTGCTGTGTTCCCAGCCCTTTTTAGACCACCTCTCCATCTGATGTGTCTCCTCGCTTCCAGGGCCGTGCTCCCCAAACCCTTGCTACAATGATGCCAAATGTCTGGTGACTGTGGACACACAGCGAGGGGACATCTTCACCGAATACACCTGCCAGTGCCCTGTGGGTTACTCGGGCATCCACTGTGAAACCGGTAAGCACTGGGGGGCCTGTTGCTGGGCACAGGCACTTGTAGTGAGGATGCCTCTGTGGAGACTGAGGAATGGGCAGAGTTCAGAGAGCATCCCATTGTCCCGTGCCAGGCTTCACACCTAGCTTTCTCTCTTGGGACTTCAGGCCAGGCCTAGTGTTGTTGTGGGGAATGAGAGTGTGGGGACCGAGGTCATGGGAATGCCATGTCCTGGAGACATATATTTTCAGAGTTAAGTCTTGGGACTCTTGTTCACCCCTAAGAAGAAATAGGTATGCTATTTAACTTGGAGCCAAGACCAGCTCACAGGGGTCAGGGAGGAGGGGGAGGGAGGCTGTGTTGTCCTGTGCTATAGGAAGGCTAGAAGCCTGGTATATAGGGAGGAGCTGACCTGTCTGACCTGTTTGGCTATCCCCTGGGCTCCAGAGGGCCCTGGGTGAGCACCAGCTAACACTGCTGGTGATAGTTCAATATGCTGCCCCCAACTCTGCCCTAAGCAGCATAGCAAGGCTTTTCTTGCCCTGTGTCACATGGGAAGGGCTGTGTTTAGATAAGGGAGAGAGAAAGGTGTGTGTGTGTGTTAGGGGTCCAGTTTTCAGCTCTCTAGGTCAGGAAGTGAACATCCTGGGGGCTATAGAAGAAGGAGCCAGCTGGGCTGACTACATGTGGGCTGGGCCCCAGGATGGGAGAATATAGACAGAGTCCCTGGGATGGCCCTGACTTAAGGAGACAGAGCAAAGGCCTGGTCTTTGAAGGCTGGACCAAAGCCAGATGAGCTTGAGATCCGTAGGGGGAGGATGGGGGAGCTCCTGATTGCTAAGGCAGGTGGAAGGCTGGGTGGAGCCAGGCAAGCCTGCTAATTACCGAGTGGAGCCGGGCTAACCATGGTGTATCTGGGTGTGAATTAGCTACGCAGCCTTCTCTGGGCTGCCAGGTCTAGAGTTGGCTCTAGGCTGGATGGTGGCACCTGGAGCAGAGGGTAGGTGGTGCCCATACAGGCTGCAGGAGTGAGGGGGTAGAGGGACTGCACTCTTCTTTGTTACACTGTTTCTGGTGCCAATGCCAAGGCTGCACCTTTGGGTCCCTTGGGGCGTGGAGATGGTGGGTATGAGGCATCAGCTGGCTGACCTGGCCCAGATCTTGGACTAGAGTCCTGTAGGTTATCCCTGGTTCCCCCCTGGTAGCAGAAGCCTGGGTACCCACTGTAGGTTTTCAGAGGGATGGAAAGGTCCTCTTGCCAACAGGTTTGATCGATATCCTGAGTTTCTAGTATCACGTTACTGGTTACGCAAAGGTGATGGGGCTGTGGCTAGGGACATGCTAACATATGATGGGTGTGTGGGTAAGGACTTGGTGGTCAAAGGTGCAAAGGATACAGAAGAAAGCAGAATGCTCCTCGTACTCTCCTCAGAAAACTGCTGAGGGGGATTCTACAAAGTACCATGGAGAGTCAGGTGTGATGCCAAAAGCCTCTAATTGGGGCCAAGGCAGGAGAATTCACAGGTCCAAGGCTAGCATGGGCAACTGGGAGTGTCCCTGTCTCAAAGCAGTAAGGACTGGGGATGTAGCTCAGTGGTAGAAGTCTCACCTAGCTTGTTCAAGTTTAGTCCCCAGTACTACACACATGCTAAGAAGATGACGAAAAGCCTGCTTTGTGTGGAGTTACCTTTGCTGTTCCGTACTGTCCAAGGCAACTCCGCTCCCAAAGCCACCCGTCCTGGGCGAGCCAGGGCTAGGGATGTGGAAGAAGAGGTCATCCTGCTTTTCTCTCCTACCAGAGACCAACTACTACAACCTGGATGGAGAATACATGTTCACCACAGCCGTCCCCAATACTGCCGTCCCCACCCCGGCCCCCACCCCCGATCTTTCCAACAACCTAGCCTCCCGTGAGTTAACTCTGCTGGCCCCTTGTCTCCTGTGTCTCCCGTGACGTCTTCTCTTCCATCTGCTGTCGGTGTCCCTTGGTGTTATCTGCTCTGAGTGAGGGTCTGAGGTTCTCTTGGTCTCTAGGTCCTCATCAGAGGCCACGTTGTTTTTTTCTCCTCTTGTCCTGTGGATATAACCGGGCCATGGAACTTTGGATCAGGCTTCCGATGGTCACTGTCTCCCTGCAGGTTGTTCTACACAGCTGGGCATGGAAGGGGGCGCCATTGCTGATTCACAGATTTCCGCCTCGTCTGTGTATATGGGTTTCATGGGCTTGCAGCGCTGGGGCCCGGAGCTGGCTCGTCTGTACCGCACAGGGATCGTCAATGCCTGGACAGCTAGCAACTATGATAGCAAGCCCTGGATCCAGGTAGGAAGGAACATAGGGCAGGATGATAGGGGACACAAAGAGAGGTGGCCACGAGTGATGTGTCTCTATATGGAGGGCAGCCTTGGGCCTGGAGCCAGTGGGCAAATTATGAGAAGAGATGGCCTTCTTTGATAAAGGGGCTTTGGCACCCATAGGCCTCTTGGGGTCTTGGAACTTGGGCTTTTCAGAGCGTAGGCTCCAGAACCTCGGGAGAGAAACCAGCCCCTTGGAGAAAGAACCTAGTGAGCTAGCCCGTTGGGTTTGGATGGGAGGAACTTGATGATGAAGAGACCCATCTTTCTTGCCCCGGGGTCCAGGTGAACCTTCTGCGGAAGATGCGGGTATCAGGTGTGATGACGCAGGGTGCCAGCCGTGCCGGGAGGGCGGAGTACCTGAAGACCTTCAAGGTGGCTTACAGCCTCGACGGACGCAAGTTCCAGTTCATCCAGGATGAAAGCGGTACCGGAGACAAGGTGGGTCTTAGGAGAGGAATCTAAAGTCAGGACCCCTAAGAGTCTAGCACTGATTGAGAAGCAAGAGAAGCCTGAGTGGTAGGGTTGGGGCGAATCTCCCAGTGTCCCTTGGTATGTAGACATGGATAGACCTTGATCGTGTTTATGTTCTGTGATTGCAGGATGCAATCTCACCCGATCGAGGCTCAGAGTAGTAGTGCCCTGCCCTGGAAGGGGTGGTGGTTGTGGTAGATTTGGGCTCCATTCTGAACATTTCAGGGCTACAGTGTACAGTTGTGAAGGTGTAATTAACAAAGTGGGCACCGTTTACAGCACAGATACCACACAGGTCTGTACTGCTGTTATCAAAGTCTTTTGAGGATGTACACAGAGAGAGGCCCTCTAGAGAGCCCCACGTGAGCTGGAGTTTATGCCCGGGCCCTGCGATGACCAACAAGAAGGTGACAAGGACACTGTTCTGATGGTGGTGGTGGACAGTCAAAGCCAGGGTTGCAGGCTCAGTACATGTGGGTTCCATGGAGTCTGTTCTTCCACCCACTGATGGCCTCTCAGGCACGAAGGGGAAGAGGCAAACTTGCTTCCTCCTCCAGTCCTCCCCCTTCTCTTCTAGGAGTTTCTGGGTAACCTGGACAACAACAGCCTGAAGGTTAACATGTTCAACCCGACTCTGGAGGCACAGTACATAAGGCTGTACCCTGTTTCGTGCCACCGTGGCTGCACCCTCCGCTTTGAGCTCCTGGGCTGTGAGCTGCACGGTGAGTCCGAGATGAAGCTTCCTCTGATGTTGTGAGCTGCTCAGGGGCTACTATGGAGACTGACCCCTTGCGTCCCGCCTGGGAGTTCCAGTTATGTGCTGTCTGCCATGCCAGTCCATTGCTCTGGGCATTTTGGTTGGTCATTTCACATCTCAGTATTTCTGCTCATTTTGGTTCCTGGTGCTTCTAGAATAGCCAGTGAATTCTACCATTGCAGGGGAATTGTCTGTTTTCTTTGTTGCTGTGTTCCCAGGGCCTCAAACACGTGGGTGCTTAGTTAATCTTTGATGAGGGATGAATGAATGAATGAATGGATGGAAGGACACCTGGCTGCATTATTCATCCGAGATACCTAGCCGGGAGGTGCAAGCATAGAGCTTTCCCTGCAAGCGTCTGCCACCAGCGTTGTGTCAGCATGCAGGTGCTTCTAGGACTAGCTTGGAGTTTGGTGCTTCTGCAGACAGGGGGACTAGAAAGGGACAGATTTGCTGCTGAACCAGGGAGATTACTCTCTGAAGAGGACCTTCTGACCAATCCTGCCATCTAGTTAAAGCCCCACTGTCTCTTTTTGAGACTGGTTTCTCTTTGCAGCCATGGCGCCACCTGCTGGCCACATGGGGGTAACTATAGGGCTGGCTCTGCTGGACTGGAGAGCTCGCCCCAGACCCGCTGGAAGCCAGAATACTTGGAATAGTGGGCTGTGCCTTCTTTCCCTTCAATGGCACTGCTTCCTGTTTCTGCATTTTAGATACCACCTAGAGCTGAGTTTTGGGTCTCACTGTTTTTTTTTCCCCTTAAGTGCTAGCGACTCAGGGTTTGTGAATACTAGCCACAGGTGCCACTACTGAACCACACCCAAGCCCCGGTCTATTTTGTTTTGTTTTGTTTTGTTTTTGAGACAGGATCGCTCTACATAGCCCTGGCTGTCCTGAGATTCACTGTGTAGACTAGGCTGTCCTTGAACTCACAGAGATCCACCTGCCTTTGTCTCCTGAGTGCTGGGATTAAAGGCATATGCCATCATGCCTACTCCCTTCCCCTTTAAAAGTATAGAGTTAAGCTAGTAAGAAGTCAAACTTGGCCCTTGTGCTCAAGAAGCCAATTGAAACAGCTAAATTAATGGTCAAACGTGGGAATATGGACATATAAGGGAAGATGGACACAGATCCACTAGTCTCTCCAAGTCCATCTTTGGGGTCCTGAACTGTGTTGAAAGTTTAAATAGAGGGCCAGGGACATGCATGTCTAAGCAGTCCTGAGTTATTGTCCCGCCCACTGCTGACTCATCATTGCCTGAGCTTCTGTTTCATCCTGGTCTGGCAAGTTGTTAGAATGTATAAAACCTTCAGGGAGGGAGGTTCCCCCTTCTCCGGCAGGGCACGGGATTCCTGGGTACATTTGCATCTGTTGGCACCCTTTGTTTCAGTAGTCTGATAATCAGAGGGAGAGACACAAGTATCTTTTAGAATATTGATTTTTGCCAGGAAGGTTATCCTGCTCCTGGGGCCATTGCCTTTTGCTTCATGTGACTCCGTATCTGGCAAAGGACAGAACACGGTCTGGTTTGGCCACTGCTCCCTGGGGTCACCCAGCCTTCACTGCTGGCTTAAGGCCTCTGGTTCTCTAAGTTGCCAGGATAGTGTAGCCCTGAGTGATTTAAGTCTTGGGGTGGGGCAATCTGAGAGTCATACCAGAGAATGAAGAGCTGTGCCCTCTGCCTCCTTCCCGCCTTTCTCTGTAATCCAGGCTGTTAGCTGGAGAGTGATGATGCAAATGTGTGTGTCTGTGTGTGTGTGTGTCTGTGCACTGTACATGGGTGAGGCCCAGGTGTCCTGGGAGTTCACAAGGCTTCCCAGACCAGGGTTGTTATTTTTAGCAGACAGTGTCTTGGGTAAATTAAGTGTTCAATTTAGACAGTTACTAAGTTTCCCCTAAATACTTAGATCCCAGGAAAGAACAAGTGAGACCTTTGACCTCATGAAACTTTTACTTTTGTTCTCTCAAAGGGAGTCAGAGGTGAGATTAGCAAATGAAAGGGCAAGATGGCTGAGTAGTTCAAGGCACCTGCTGCTGTTCCAGAGGACTTGGGTTGGTTTCTAGCGCCCACATCAGGTGGCTCACAACCACGAGGAAGCACGAGGAAGGCCAATTCCGGTGGTCCCAGTGCTTTCATCTGGCCTCCATGTACTGCACACATGCAGTGCTTCTACAGCAACCCAGGCTAACACACAAATAAATAGATATGGTGCCTAAACACTCAGGCACATATTATAAAGAAGAGAAAAGAAGAAAGATCAGCTAGCAGCCAGAAGTCTGAAGGAGGAAGTGGTGGGGTCATGGGGAGCAGTGTGTGTGTGTGTGTGTGTGAGTGTGTGTGTATGTGTGTGTAGGATTCTTCAGCTGGAGAGCCAGTCCCAGGAAGATCTTAGAAAGAGTATGCTAGGTGGAGACTTGCAAGGACAAAGGTCCTGGGGCTTGTTGAAGGATAAGAACGTCTCTGGGGCTGCATCCTAGAGTGTGCAGGGAGGCTTGGAGAGTGGTGAGCTCCATAGACCAACTCTCAGCATCTTCCAGCTCTACTCTGGAGCTGCTGGGGCAGAATTTTTAATTTAGTTTAATTTCCAGTTCTGGTGGGTTTTTAAAAAATATGTATGTATGTATGTATGTATGTATGTATGTATGTATGTATGTATGTGTATGAGTGCTCTGTCTGCATGCACCCCTACAAGATAGAAGAGGACAGCAGATCCCATTACAGATGGCTGTGAGCCGCCGTGTGGTTGCTGGAAATTGAACTCAGGACCTCTGGAAGAACAGCTAGTGCTCTTAACCTCTGAGCCATCCCTCCAGCCCCCCCCCCCCCCCCCCCGGTTCTAGTGATGTCACCCAGGGCAGATACTCTGTCACTGAGCTAAATCTCCAGAGTCTGTCTCTTTAATTTTTAAGAGATAGGGTTTTGCTATACAGTCCAAATCACCAAAGACACTGTCTGCTAAAAATAACAACCCTGTCTGGGGAGATTTATGGCCTCCAGGACACAGGGGCCTCACCCCAGGTTGGATCGTGCAATTCTTCTGCCTCAACCTGCTAGGATCACAGGAAGGTACACCATGCCTGGCCAGCTTGTTTATAAGCTCTGCCATGTCTGTGGAGAGCTACAGAGGGTCTCACTTCACAGAGGAGGGAGGAGTTGGCCCCCAGAGAGGCAAGGACTTGTGCATGCATATCCCGAGGTCATGGTCTCTAGTTTGCCTTCTCTGGGAGGCCCATGACAGGGGACAGGGATGGTTGTACAGGGTCCCACTCCTAGGAGATGAGGATAATGAGTAATGTCTGCAAAGTAGTCCCAGGGTAGTGGCTGCCTCAGCATGTCCCTGTCCTGGGCCCAAAGGATGAACAAGCTCACAGCCCAGGAACCTCTTTGGAAGCAGAGTGATGTCTAGCCTTTTGTATTGGGTAGCTCAGCCGGCACCTTCAGCGAGATTGGGAGGCAGGCATTTGGGGGACACACTTCCCTGGTGAAAATGTGACTCTTTATCCCCTCTGCCCCACCCACTCTTCTGCCTTTCTGGGGATGTGGTGGGGTATGAGAGACTCGAATTATCCGCCCAGGAGGTTTCCTTTCTACCTAGCATTACCTGTTCATCCAGGAGCCCTATGTGTGCAAACTTGTCGGCCATTCCTGAGAGTGAGCCTGGAGGCAGAGGGCGGGGACAAAGGCTATTCTCAGGGTCTACACCCCGGCATGCCAAAATGTTGGGGTGAGCCAAGGCCCTCTTAAGGAATGCTCTCGGGAAGGGCACAGAAGCAACCCCCAAACTCCAGGAATCCCTGGGCTTCAGTAGCCTGTAACCCCTGGAGGGTAGGGATGCTTGCTATACATTGCTGGATGGCCAGGGCTTTACAGGTCCCAGCATGGGGGATGATGTCATATTGGTGTGTCGGTCAGGATCAGGTCTCTTGAGATGTGGATACCTCTCTGTGGTTGGGGCAACATCTCTCTGCCTCCGCTTTCTCATGGATAGGATGGGGTTGCTGAAAGCTACTTACTTGTTCAGTGTGCTCTGTGACTAAAGTAAGTCTATGATACCAGGAAGCACCCAGTTGTGTGAGGTGACCTGAGGGAAGGGAGGGAGTGCTAGGAGTAGTCTGGCCGTGTGGGTCAGGGGGTCTAGGTGGTCCTCTAGGTGCAAGTTGGGATGGGGTGGGGTTGGGGCTGAGTCCAGCTGACTGTAGTGAAGAGACAATGGAGAACTTGGTCTTGGAAGGCAGGTAGGAAGTCCAAGAGGATGCTAAGTTGGGCATCATGGCCTAGATCCAGATGTTAGGAAGCTGAGGCTGGAGGATCTTCTAATAGGTTTTTCCCCCCGAGACTGGGTTCTCTGTGTAGCCCTGGATGTCCTGAAAACTGGAGTCCAGGAGTTCAAAGGCTAGTCTGGGTGACACAGCTAGATCCAGCTCAAAAAACAAAAGCTGGGTTGTCACTCGGTTGGTAAGAGCGCTCACCAGAAGCCGTGGATTTGGCATTCAGCACCACATAACCTAGGTGTGGGGGTGCATGGCTGTAATTCCTTCACTCCGGCAGTGGAGGCAAGGGCCAGATGTCCAAGGTCATCCTTGACAGCATAGTGAGTTTAAGTCAGCCTGGGCGACATAAAATACTGCCTCAAAAATCAAACCAAACCAAACCTTAAACCAAAATAAAAGTCGTTTAGGAACCACAGCCGTTCCTCCTTTATCGTCTTGTACCTACACATACTGGTGACAGCCCCCTTTGCCCACAGGATGTTCTGAGCCCCTGGGCCTGAAGAATAACACGATTCCTGACAGCCAGATGTCAGCCTCCAGCAGCTACAAGACATGGAACCTGCGTGCTTTTGGCTGGTACCCCCACTTGGGACGGCTGGATAATCAGGGCAAGATCAATGCCTGGACGGCTCAGAGCAACAGTGCCAAGGAATGGCTTCAGGTGAGAGCGGTGGGATCTGTGACCCTGCCCAGCCCTGTCTGCTCTCCAAGGGATTTCCTGAAAAGCCTTGGTTTTTTTTGTTTCTTTTTCTTTTTCTTTTAACCAGGCCACCCCTTTTTTCTTGGTCCTGCTTTGATATGCTTACACACACACACACACACACACACACACACACTCGGGAGTAGTACCACCCCATCAGCTGCCACAGAGTTTCAAGGCTTGCCTGTGGGCAGCAGGGCAGGATGGCAGAGGGCACTTTAGGACTAAACCACTTCAGCAAAGCACATGTGTTCTCCCGCTCACTGTAACTGGGAAATCTCAGTAGAGAATGGAGAATGCAGATGGGGAAACTGAGTCCTGGAAGATTGTGTGGTGCTTACCTGCTGGTTGTGGGTGAGCTGAGCTTATAGCCTAGATCTGGGGACTGCCTGTCTAGGGGTCAGTTTCCAGGATAGGGCAAGGACAAACCTGGGCTGGAGGTGCTCAGTCGGAGTTGGGTTCATCAAGAGCCACCTGCTCTTGGGCTCTCTGAGGACCATGTAAGGCTCCAGGCAGCCTGACAGGTTTCAGAAGCAATTCTCACTCCTATAGGCTGTGGTCTCTTGGCTTGTCCATCATACCCCAACATACATCTGATGCAGGAGCTGGCAGGGTCGGCCAAGGCCTGGACCTCTGAAATGCACTTCACCGAGCTTTACTGTGCTGGAGTTTGTGGGTGTCAAAGTGGATTATTTATGTGTCTTTATGTTTTCCTTCACATTGGAGATAGAACTCTGGGTTTTGGGCATTCCAGACCAGTGCCGTGCCACTGAACTATATCTCCTGTTCTTGGCATTTTGAGGCAGGGTGTTGCTATGTAGCCAGGCTGGACTTCCTCTCCATTCTCAGCCTCCCGAGTTCTAGGGTTATAGGTGAGCCACCATACATGGCTTTATGCTCATTTTATGGAAGAGTGTCTTAGGGTTACTATTGCAGGGATGAAACACCATGACCAAAAAGGAGTTGGGGAGGAAAAGGCTTATTCAGCTTACACTTCCATATCACTGTTCATCACTGAAGGAAGTCAGGGCAGGAACTCAAATGGGGCAGGAGCCTGGAGGTAGGAACTGATGCAGAGGCCCTGGAGGGATGCTGCTTATTGGCTTGCTCCACATGGCTTGCTCGTGTGCTTTCTTATAGAACCCAGGGCCACCAGCCCAGGAATGATTCTACCCACAGTGGTCTGGGCCCTCCCCCACAAATCACCAATTGAGAAAATGCTTACAGCTGGACCTTATAGAGAGGCATTTTTTTTTTCTCACTTGAGGGTCCCTCCTTTCAGATAACTCTAGCTTGTGTCAAGTTGACATAGGACTAGCCAGCACAAGGAGGAAATGCGCTAGCAGGCCATCTCCAGTGTGTCTGTCTGTCTTTACACCTTCTTGAAGAAGGCTCCAAGCGAGAACAATGTTGTTTTTTCCTATAGGTTGACCTGGGCACTCAGAGGCAAGTGACAGGAATCATCACCCAGGGGGCCCGTGACTTTGGCCACATCCAGTATGTGGCGTCCTACAAGGTAGCCCACAGTGATGATGGTGTGCAGTGGACTGTATATGAGGAGCAAGGAAGCAGCAAGGTGGGTGTCTGTCCGGCTACACTTCCTGGGATACTGTGGGGTTCTGATGGGTGGGGGAGGTGGCCGACTGTGGAGCACTACTCCTGACACTCCAGTGGTTTCCAGGTCTTCCAGGGCAACTTGGACAACAACTCCCACAAGAAGAACATCTTTGAGAAACCCTTCATGGCTCGCTACGTGCGTGTCCTCCCAGTGTCCTGGCATAACCGCATCACCCTGCGCCTGGAGCTGCTGGGCTGTTAATGCTCAGCCCTGCCAGCCCAAATGATGAGGATGGCCAGAGGCTGAGGGGCCTCCTGGCCCTGCCTCCCGGGCCCTGCTGCCTTCTGTGGCTGACGACCTTCTCGGCCCTCCCTCCTGATTGTACTGGGGCTGGAGGCAGGAAGGGCCAGGGGGTTTCAGTGTTGCCTCTCACCCTTTCCCTCACCCTGCAGCCCCCACAGGCCTCCTGCTAGCCCCCTTCTCTCAGGCATTCTGGGGGAGTCGGACAGGTCTGAGATGAATAGAGAAGAAGAGTGAAGTTGGGGTACGTGGGCTGTCTGTACCAACCACCCCAAGTCCTAAACTTCCTGCCAGGGCTTGACTCAGGACTGAAGGGAGCCTCTGACTGCCCATCCCTCTCTGCACACCACACATTCCTCCATGTTCCATTCCGGGAAGGAGAGGCCCACGCCCGCTTGCTGTCCCTTGGGTCACCAGATCCTGCCTCTTATCTCCTGAGACGCCTCTTGACCCTTGCACTGGAGCCTCAGTTGACAAGGAGACTGGCGGGTCTGGAGAGGTCGGTGGGCTCTGGGTGGTTGGCAGGTTGGCTGTGGGACCTCTGCTGGCTTGCTACCCAAGTTAACAAGCAGATTCCAAAATACATTCGTGTTCTCCACTGGACCCTCTGTGCCTCCTCATTGCCCTGTTCCAGCCAGACTGCCCGGTGCTGCTCCCTGCCTTGACCTCTAACCCTGTCCTCTTGAGCTCAACACTCTTATGCCACTCGCCAGACTGCAGATAGCTTAAGAGCAGGAGTGGGGGTTGGGGGCGCTAGGGGTGGATGCAGTTAGGAAGAGGTTTCCCTGTCCTCGAGTCTGACTCACTACGTCCCTGTCATCTCCACTTCTATGCTGCTTTGGCTCTGGCCTGCAGTGCCACCTGGTGAAGGGCCAGAGAGGGCCTGGCAGAGAGGTAGTTCCTGGGACTGTTCCCCTCCCTCTCCCTCACTAAGAAAAGAAGGTGGCTGAGGCTTGGGTACTGGGTTCTCCTTTGGTAGTTTCCATTTTCTTTGTAATGGGAGTGCTGGACCGGAGACTTTTTTTTTTTTTTTTTTAAGAAACCCAACAAACCTAGCTTTCAGAAAAGAGGTCCATGGTAGCCTGGATATGGTGGTGGTGGTGGTGGGGGGAGGGTGCAGTGCGGAAAGGAAGGGAGGGATGAGGGGTTGCCAAATAGGATTGTGGGAAAGAGCATGCTGCTTTCTAGAGTCCACTGGTGGGAGGAAAGGGGGCGGGGCTCTGCCCTGCTCTGCCAATAAGAGCTATTCTGGCCCGTGCCTCATCTTTTGGAGAGGGGTGGCTAGCTGGCTGGGAAGAGACTGAATGAAACAGCCACCCTGATTTTCAAGATTTATGTCTCAGCTAAGCTTCGGGAGCTACACTATGGCTCTCTGGGGAGCAGAAGAGCAGCTACTTGGTGGCTAAAGGGAGAACAAGTAGGTTTGTCTGCAAGCACGTCAGGGACACTCAGCTGGGAGTGCTTCTTCCTGAGAGCTGTCTACTGTTGCCAGGGCTTCTTGTGGGTAGAGCAGAGTAAGAGGCTCAGTGGTACTCTCCCCATAGAAGAGAGATGGGAGACTGCTGGGCCCGAGGGCATCTCAGCCTGAAGCCTTGCTTCAGCATTTCACTGGAGAGTCATGTGGTTGGAACTCGGAATCTAGTCTTCCTGGGGTTTTCTGGTCTCAGTCCTCCCTCCTGGGGGGCACTACCCTAGCCCCTGATCCTGGCCTTCCCTGGGGACCAGCAGGTGATGGGAGAAGCATCCTGCTTGGGATGGCTTTGCCTCCTGGGACCCACTACCCAGGAGAGGAAGTGACACTTCTCCCTACCTGGCTCACACCACACAGCCATTTTTGTGGGCCAGACTTTTTAATCTGGGCTGCTGGGCAAGTGGGTGGGTGATAGTTGGGGCACACAACCTCCCCCCCTCCCCACAACTGGTATGGGAGACTAATATTGCCCAAGCTTGTTTCTTGGTTCCTTCTATGGAGCCTTGCATGTGTTGACCACAGCCTTGGGAATGTCTCCCTTCTGGGATCCTAGCTTAGAGCCCCTCACTTTGACTTTGGCTTTCTTTTCCTTTCCTGCCTACAGTTTAGATAGACAGACTTGATATTCTCTCTGCTTACTGACCACCCTATCACTTGCTGTGACAACAGAGACCCTTCTGGCTGACCACAAGTCTGCTTCCAAAACCAGAGGCTGTTAGCTCTGAGACTACCTCTCCTGCCTCTGCCTGGTCCTAGTTTGAATATGGCAGAGGAGCCTGGAGCCTAAATTCTCAGAGCAGACAATCTGCTTATATCTTAGTTCTGAGTGACATTGGGCCTCTGGTATCTAAAATATGGAAATAGGAAGGCCGAATCCGTGACATTGCTGGGACTAAAGGAGAGAACAGAGCAAGGATGCCAAGCCTGGCCCAGCCACAGCCTCAGAGGCTTGTGGGAGTTTCCTCATTGGTACTTGTATCCTGTTTATTTCCTCATCAGTACCTCCAGGACTCAGCTCCCTCCCTAACCTGCTGGAGAACAGCTCCCTTTGCCAGTGTGCCTGGTATTCATTTTAGAGGGAACTTAAGGTTGGCCACAGAAGTGTTTTGGTTTGTTCCTAGCTGGGACACACACACACACACACACACACAGAGGGAGGGAGTCAGGGCTCTCCCGACCCTGTGGCCTTTCTCTCAGCCCTTGCTGAAGGACCTCCTTAGATTTCTCTGTTGAAACAACTAGGCCATGCAGGTCAAGACCTGGTCTTTTTGGACAGGAAAGAAAACACCCTGTCCAAACAGAAGCATCCTGAGTAGTGGCTGCTTGAGGGACAGAGGGGTGCCTGCAAGAGGGCTCTGCTAGAGGAGTGTCCCTCCTATTCTTGCTTTACACCTCCCCCCCAATCTCCAGGGGGTGGTCTATGTGTGTGGCTAACCGTTTATCTCTGTGCTCAGGAGGTTGTCATCCCTCAGCTCTCGGGGAGGCAGGAACACATAGCATACTCCTCCTGAACTATCTAGGGCAGTCATAGCCCACCCGCAGAGTGCTGAAGGGGCTTCCCTTTTTAGAAGCCTGGGTATTTTAATGGGACCTCCCACCTCTATAAACAATTCTCTGCCACCCCTCTTTTGACTCCTCCTCCAAGATGTGACAGCTACAGCTCCCGAGTCTCCATTTGCATCTTGCCAGCCGGCAGCTCCAGGTTTCAGGTCTGGATTCCAGCCCTAACAGCAGCTACTCCCCTGGGCCCAGGCCTTTGGGACTGGAGGGAAAGGGACTGTGTACCTTTAAGGGGCTGGTCCAGCGGGAGCGCGGTGTTTGTTGGAAGCCGCTTCCTCTCAGGCCATTCAAGATCCCAAATTCTTATGCTACTTCGGACCTGGACAGCCTGTGGCCTCAGCGTGTCGCAGTGGCCCCAAGCGTTGGAGCCGTCGAAGAGCTTTCTGGGGACGGTACACGTGGCTGGGGGTGGCTGTGTTTCGGGGAGCTGTGCATGCAGGTTTCTCCCTTCTAGCCTAGGGGACCCCGTGGTTGCTGAGAAGGGTGGGGATAGAAGACAGGGAACAGAGGGCAGAAGGAACTAGGGACTGAGGGACTCTGCCATGTCATCAACAGCCATATGGCGGCTGACTTGCACGCGACCCTTTTGGGAGCTACCAAGAAGTAAAACCACAGCGAAGCTCGGGGAGCCTGAGATCTGTTGCCTTCTGCTTGTTGGTACTGTCTCAGTAGCTCCGTACCAGCTCTGTTCCAGACACCCATGGGATGCAGCAGGAGCCACCAGAGACCTTAGGTGGGGGGTGTGAGGTGGGGGCACTGGGGACAACCTGGGTTGGGGTAAGCAGAGGATTCGTGCCTTTAGTCTATTTGGAATACTTAGGGATAAAATGCAGGATGCCTGGCAAGCACCTGGAGCACCCACCTGCCTTAGGGACAGGAGTGCACCGTGGCAAACTCTGTGTGCAAGCTGGTCACATTCAAAGAGGAGGCCTGGGAGGAAAGGACCAGCTCTATCCGCCAGCTCACTGGGTGGTCACCAGCCACCTGAGATCCAGCTCGTACAAGGGCTTCTAGGGCTGACACAGGGAGTGCCTCTGCTCCATAAAAAAGGGATGAGGACCCGAGGCGATCTGCTTCCCTCCAGCGACTGGCACCGGGAGGCCTGGAATGCTGGTGGAAAACGCCCCTCTCTTGCCTTCACCAGAACCTGGTGGGTGTTGGCGGAACTTCAAAGGCTTGGTAAAGCCTATTTGTAACGGGCATTGATGTCAAATGCCTTCCTGAACTAACCTAGTGGACCTGGGGGGCAATCCTGCCCTCTGCCGGTGTCTAAGGAACTAATACCAGTAGCTCAGTTGCAGCGAGAATATGGTACAGGTGGTATCTTGTCCCTTCCCTGTCAAGACTCAGTTTAATTTTGTTCTCTTTGGACGCTTCTTGCCCAGTGGTGCTCTGAAACAAAAGAGGACCTGTGATCATGGCCGAGAATTTCCCATACACCTCAGATAATAGAGGGAGATAAACAAAGTCTCCTGGTGGGTCACTTTTCCTCAACAGTGAAGAGAGGTCAAGGGTGGCTGCTTCTCTCCTGGTTGCTTGGAAAGGAGAAAGATCGCCCACTGTTAAGAACAGTCACAGCTGCTGGGGTTCCAAAGAGCGTTTTCTGACTGGCAGTGTGGTGCCTTTTATGAATGAAGAGAATGAGGCTTACATACGTGTCCAGGGGCAGACTGGTTGTTAAGTGCACAGAGCCAGAACAGAACCCATGAATCTAGTAGTCTCCTTGGCTTTGAAGTCAGAAGGGGCTGTTGGCTGAAGCAGGGTGGAGTAGAGATGCCTATTCCTGCATCAGTGATAAAGGGCATTAGATATTGCTTCTGACACCCACCCAGGCTTCCGCTCTGTGGCTAACCTTAGCATTTGGGGGCCACCCTTGTCTTCAGCCTCAGAAGTGGGGAGGCCTTACATTCCAAGAGGCCAGATGACTTACCCAGGGTTACCCAGAAGGCAGCCAGCAAACCTGAATCTTCAGGTTTTACGAATTCTCCCCCGCCATGTGGCTTTGGGGCACTGTGCAATCTTCTCTTGCTAACTTCTTCTTCTTCTTCTTCTTTTTTTTTTTGTTCTGACACCTCCCTGGTGGAAGGCTACACACCTGCAGGGCTAGCCTCAGACTCTCCACTTGCATAGTGCTAATAAAGTCAGACTGGAGTGGAGTCAGAAGGGCTCGGGGGAGGCCATTCTTTGTGTTTGGTGTGGATGACACACAACTGATTGGAGGTCAGAAGTCACTCAGCGCCATCCCTGAAGACTGTAAATCAGATTCACACCAAGTCTTGTCTGAGATTCTTTGTCCTTCCTTTCTAAAAAGTCCAAGGGGACATATGACAGGGCGTCTGGCCACCACATGGGTATTGCTTCCTGAAGTCACTGGGGCTCCAGCCTTTTTGGCCTCTGAGCTCTCCCTGCAGTGAACGCTCTTCTCCCAGAATTCTCAAGGCTCCCATCTTCTTGGAAGTCTTCCTGACTTATAGGCAAGGAACACCCAGAGCTCAGATTGTGCCTCAGTTGGCAGAGCATTCACAGAGCCCTGGGTTTCATCCCAAGCATCCCCAAAACTGGACATGGTAGCACACGCCTGTGACCCCGGGCAGAGCTAGGAGGACCAGAAGTTCAAGATCACCCTCAGCATCATGAAGAGTTGAAGGCTAGCCTAGCCTACATGACACCCTATTTTGAAAGTAAATAAATAAGTAAGCACCTATCTCATTGCTCCATCTTCCCCTGTCACTTGCAGTCCCACCTGTGCCTGTCATCACCTTTGTGACTCTGAGGCCCAGAGGCACTCTGATTTGAATCTTGCTTAGAACTCTGCCTAGCTGGTGGTGGAGGCATGGGGTAATATTTCCTGAGGAAATTAGGTCAAATCCCAGCTCTTCCCTAGGGTAGCCTTAGGCATGTATCTTAGCTCTACTGAGCCCCAGTTTTCTTGTCTGTACCATGAAGGAGATGGTTCTGACACTGGTTTTACGGTAGCCAGGAAGGTGTGCTGACAGTCATAGGACAAGGGCATAATTCACATCAGGCAAAAAGAATCCTACTCTGTCATTTCCTGGCTGTGTGGCCTTTGGGTAGTTGATTCATGTCTCTGTTTACTTGCGGAGTGAATGGAGAGTTATGATGTGGGACCTCTTAGGAGAAGGTGCTGGGTGAGAAGTTCATTAAAGAACCAGGGAGCTGGCCTGGGGTCCAGGCTGGAGGTTGTGAGTGTTTCCAGGGTCTCTGAGGCTGGAAAAGCCAGCTTTGGGAACTCACTCTCTGTGTTATTGGAGGGAAAGCTCGCTGTAGAATTCTAGGTGTTTCTGAGCTGTGACTGAAAGAATGAAGGGATACCAGGTCACTGTAGTGGGGAATCGCACTGGGGTGGTAGCGGCTTTCCCCACTACTTGAGTGTCTGGAGATTTCTGACTGTTGAGGTGCTCCTCAAATTACTGTTGTGTGAATTCTGATAAAGGCTGGCAGAAAGCACCCAGCTTCATTCAGCACATCCATGGGTGTGCCTCAGCATCCAGACACTGGGTCTCTGTCTAGAGCTCAGGAAGCAAACAGATGGTGAGGGTGGGGGTGGGGGTGGGGGAGTGTGTTTCTGAATCCTTGCTAAACTGAATTCCCAAATCAGCTTTCACCATACCAACGCAGGAATACAAGCAGGGTGAAGGGTTACGACCCATGTGACTGGCTCAAGGGAGTTTAGCACTAGAAGCCTTTGAATAAAACCAGGGTCAGATGAAGAAATTCCAACGCAATCCTGAATTTAAAAACAAACAAACAAACAAAAAATAGAGGAGGGGAATCTAACCTAGGACATCCTGCATGTCAGGCTTACCATGGACCTGAGCATGTCTTATTTTGACAAACTTAGCTCTTTCTCCCCGTCTTCTTTTTAGAGATCTATTTGTTTCGGGAGTGTGAGTTTATCTCTGTGTACCACATTGTCCCTGGAGCTGGAGTTGTACCACTTGGGTGCTAAAAACTGAGCTGGCCTCTAATTATCTTAGTGTGCTTCAGAAAGTTCCATCAAGAACAAGGAAGTCTTGCCCCATGACAGAAAGACCTGTCCTCTGTGCCCGAGTCCTGTGAGAGTTTGTGATACTGTGGGTCTTTTGCTTTGCTTGTCTAACCTTTTGACATCGCGATATTCCGTGGTCATCTACAGAGTTCATGTTTGAGAACCATGCAACCAAGTTAAAAATTAAATAAGTAAATACATTCATAATTAAAAGTCACAGGCCTGGGGAGATGGCTCATCAGTAAAGAGCGCTTTCTGTTCCTCCAGAGGCGCTGAGTTCAGTCCCCAGCACCCATCTTGAGTGTCTCACAACTTCCTGTAACTCCGACTATAGGGGATCCAACACCATCTCTGGCCTCCACGAACACCTGCAAACCCCCAAGTCTCATAATGGTTTCAGTTAGTTTTATGATTTTGTGTTTGGGTTACATTCTACAATCTCCTAAGAGAGCACCATCAAGTGGGGACCAAGTATTTATACACAGAAGCCTGTAAGGTCATTCATGCCGCACGAGTATGAAGTGAGTAGGAGGCTTTATTACAGCGAGGCTGAGCTATGTTCACAGATACTCAACGTGGTAGTTTAAGTTCAAGGGCACTTGTTCCTGGGCCACTGTAGGTATAGGATGTCTAGGCTGGAGAGAGGCTGTGGTTCCCATCTCTAAGCGGTTGACTATTGTGGTCCTAGCAGGTTAGAGAAAGAACATCAGGACATGGCCTCTCCGGAAGTTCTCACTGCAGGCCTGGATGTTGTTGCGCAGGACATCTCTTTTTCCTGAGAAAAAGTGTCCACTAATACAGAGGGATGGAGATGGTTTTGAACAGGGATCTTCCAGTTCCTGTCAGCCAGGCGCTGTGTGGCTCCAGGGCATAGCACAGCTGCTAAGTCTAGACTTTAGATTTTCTGCAAATACAACAAAGAGAAGAGTGGGCTGGATCTTCAGCTCTCTCTGCATCCATCCCTCCTTTCCAGCAGGAACTAATAGTTCTGGGACCAAGAATGTTCCCCCAAGTCTGGTCACTCTCACAGGTCAATATTTACTTTGCCTGCCCCTCTTCTTCCTCCCTCCCTCCTTCCCTCCCTTCCTCCCTCCCTCCCTCTTCCCTTCCTCTTTTCTCTCTCTCTGTCTGGAGCCCCTGCCTTCTCTGGTCTTGTGCACAGACATTCTCATTAGGCCACATGTTTGCAATCAGTGTGGCAATTATGTTTTGCTTTGTCGTCACAAATGACACCGTGAGCATCCTCCCACATTCCTCTACGATAATCACACAGTTCTGTTTGCAAAGGCCTGCGGGCACTTCAGTGCACTGCATTGAAGCCTGCCTCCTGCCTGCCTCCAGAAGGCCGGCTCTCAGATGTGAGTCTGACCCTGCCTGAAGCCTTTCATCTGCATTATCTGGACAGAGAGCAGGGCAGCTAGGCTCACCTCCTCCCAAGGTTTTGAGACAGAGTCCCTGCTGACTGACTCACCTCCTTCTTCTCCCATGTCAGCAAGCAGAATTCACTCTAGATGGTTACAACAAGGAGATTTTAATCAAGGGATCACTTTTAAGAGAACAGCTTTAGGGATAATAGAGAAGTTGGTGGCGGTCGAGAGACAGACAAGGAAGGATGCGATGGCTGGGGTGGGAGGGGGCTGGGTCTTCTTTCTTCCACATCTCAACACTGTCTCCCACTCACTGAATCCAACTGGAAGTCAGAAGGCTGGCTTTTGGGCAGGGCAAGTGACCCATGGGGACAGATACATGGTGACAGTGGATCTGGGATGCATGGGAACAAACAGAGAGCATCCCTTATGCCTGTCCCTGGCCACTGTACCTTGAAGTGTCTATGCCCTATTAAGAAGACCAGTCTGTCTGTTCCACCTCAGGAACTGCCCAGCTTTAATGTTTCTTTGGGTGCTCCCATCTTGAGACAGGGTCTTGTGTAGCCCAGGCTGGCCACAAACTTCATATGTGATCTAGGATAGCCTTGAACTCTTAATTCTCCTGCTTCTACCTACCCAGGGCTGGGATTATAGGTGTGCACAAAAAGCAAGACAAACAAATAAACAAAAACACTTTGGGGAGCCATTCTCTAGTTAGTGGGAACTCAAAAGAAGCAACTGGCCCATGGGCAGTAGGTTGTTTATTTTGTTTTTTTAAATATCACTCTTTGATTACCAAGACTTTTTGGGATACAGGCAGGAAGATCAAGAGTTCAAGACTGTCACATGCTCAGTTTGAGGCAAGCCTGTGCTACATGAAATGCTGGTGTGTTTTCTATTTTTTTCTTTGGTTTGTTTGTGCTTACACTTTTAAAAAGAATATGTGTGTGTGCATGTGTTCATATGTATGTATGTGTGCATCTGTGTATGTATGTGTGTGTGCATCTGTGTATGTATGTGTTTTAAGGTTAGACAACGTTGTGGGATAGGTTCTCATCCACCTTTATGTGGTCACCAGAGATTGAGCTCAGGCTGTCATATCTGCGCAGCAAGCATCTCTACCACTGAGCCATCTTACACCCCAAATGATTTTTGACCTTAATCTAGTCTTTAAAATAGACATCACATTGTCACAGCCCTCCCCATGCAGACATTTTGGTGTTGAAACAAACTTTCCAGTGCAGACTTATTGTTACTAAGCATGAGACTCGCCCTGCCCTGTTTTGTTCTAGTCTTCTCTGTTTTCCTTTAAAAAGTGCTTGCTATTAACAACCTCTGAAATTCAAACAGCTTGGGTGTGCTTCTGTGATTATGTCAGAGCCACTCTGTGTGCCAGCCACTCCGTTGAGTGTGTGTGTGTGTGTGTGTGTGTGAAGGATGCTGAACAGAGGAATCCCAGCCTGCTAGAGTGGGGCTTCTGTAATTGGCTGTTTTTCTTCTCTCTGTAGTTTTCCCAGGGCCCAGCCTCATCTAAGACACCCTGGCACTGCCACCATCCCAGCCAGGATGAGCCTGCTGTTCCTTGTCCTTCTCTCGCCATTTTCCTGTGTTTTGGGACTTCCATTCTACAATGGCTTCTACTATTCCAACGGTCTGCATGGCAGGACCCTGGGAAATAGCTACGGGGAAGGTGGGTATCTCGTAGGCCTATGTCCTGGCTTCTGCTGTGATATGCAAGTTCTGGGCTGGGATGGAGACAGCAGGATCTTCCTTGTCCAGGCCTCCGGAGGTGGACAAACTTTGCTTCTAAGATGAGAGGAGATGGTTTAGAGGTTGCTGGTACCAAAGACTGAGTTCTCCTGGGGCGGCCCTAGTTCCTAGAACTGCTAGTTCAATAAGATCTAGCCTGAGTGTAGCTACCTGTGGTGTCCCCTGCAGAAGGGACTTTGGAGTCACAGAGGTGTGAGTTTGAATATCACTTGTAACCTCTTTTGGGCTAGGAGGCCTTGGACATGGGGCTTTTGAGGAGGTGGTCACTGTGTCTGCAGTGAGTTCTGTTGCTTAGGGAGTACTGTCATTTGGACCCTGAGCTCTGACAGCCTCTTGCCTTGGCTAGGAGATCTGGGTCTTTGGGAGGAGCCCTGGTCAACAGTTGGCTCAGACTGTGAAAAGGAGGTGTGCTGTGCTTTCTGATGGCCATTATAGAATGAAGGGGACTCAGGAACACTTGAAGCAGGGCTCTCGCTGGAGCTGCCTTAGCCCTTGGTGTTCTTTCCACCTTCTCTCCCACTGTGTTCTCTGAGCCATGGGTACCTAATGGAGGGCTGAGCACTGAGCCTCCTCTTCACAGGTCTTTGACCTCATTAGCCATTTGACAATCTCGTTGGTTATGTGAAACAGGAGAGTGAGGGGATCCTACCTTCCCTTGGGTCTCCTCTGTCTCCTAACTATCGGTCTCAGGACTTGCAAATGGCCTGCTATTGGAGCATCTCACCGGTGGTTGATATAGGATGACCCCAGCTGAGGAAGATGCATTCTGCTTCCCATTGTCTATTGTGCTCTAGGCAGGCAAGTCTGGGCTTGTACTCTTAAGAGACTGGCAATAAACGTCCCCAGAGAAGGTGGAGTCAACAAGGGCTCCTGGAACCAAGTCTCAGGGTAGGCACAATGGGACCATCATTTCCATCTTTCATCCAAGCAGCAAACAAGTGGCAAGGCCAGTACAAATCCAAGGAACTGACGTCACCCTTCCTCCCTTTTTAAGACAGAGTTTCACTGCATGTAGTCCATGCTGGTCTCAGACTAATGTTAATCCTTCAGTCTCAGCCTTCCTACAGGTGTGTCAGCACACCCAGCTCAGTGGAAGTAGGCACAAAGTCGCATGGTTGGATAGTGGAGGAGTGGAGGAGCAGGCACTTGTAGGAATGGGGAAGGATGGCTCTTTTTGCATCCTGCAACACTTGAGTCTGAAGGGGCTTGGGATGAGAGTATGGGTGCTCCTTGCAAGACCATTGTCCCATCTGTGCCCCACCTTGTCCCCAGGCCTATTCAATGGCGTGAAGTTAGTGGTGGAGACGACGGAGGAGTCCCTGTTCAGTCACCAAGGAGCCAGCGTGACCCTGCCCTGCCACTACCACTATGAGCCAGCCCTGGCATCCCCAAGACATGTGCGTGTTAAGTGGTGGAAGTTGTCAAAGAATGGAGCCCCAGAACAGGACGTGCTGGTGGTCATCGGGCAGAGGCACCACTCCTTTGGGGACTACCAAGGGCGAGTTCAACTGAGGCAGGACAAGCAGCAGGAAGTCTCACTGGAGCTTCGAGACCTGCGGCTGGAGGACTCTGGGCGCTACCGCTGCGAGGTCATTGATGGCCTGGAAGATGAGAGTGGCCTGGTAGAGCTGGAGCTTCGGGGTGAGGCCCTGAATGGTGCCACTGGGACCCGAGGGAGGGGGAGAGGACCCAGAGAAGGCATAGACCTGTATTCTTTACACAGGTAAGCATGTTGAAGTCTTAAAACAACCCTAAAAGGAAGTTATTCTGGCGTCACGGCCCTTGTTTTCTAGAGGAGGAAATGAGGCGAGATCAAGGAACATATTTAAAGTCATGTAGCTGATAGGTGGCAGAGCTGGGGTTTGAACTCAGGGAGCAACTTCCAGAAGCCACTGCCTCCTATTCCCTCTCATTTATTCCTGTTCAGGAAGAGGGAAATGGGAGCTGGTTCCACAGCTCATAGGAGACAGAGCTGAGGTTCCAGCAGGGTTAGTCAGCAAGACATATGAACAAGGTAGAGCCAGTGGGTGACATTAGGGACTGGTAGAGCCTAGGGCACACCGATGAACCCCATGCCATGTAAAGAAATCCACTTAATTTAGACTAGTTGTGATACCAATTAAGAATGCAGGCCTATTGCTGTTAGATTTTCATATTTAAGTATGAAATTTTGTGTGTGGGGTGTGGGAGATAAGAACTCAGGGTCTTGGGCATGCCAGGTAAATGGTCTATTGGTGATCGATATAACCAGTCATTGGACTCTCTGGATATTTATGTAAAAACTGTGTATTTTTAGAAGAAAACTTAGTATTGTTTGAACCAGCCAGACACTATGAGCCAGGTATCTGGTGGCTCCAGTCTGAGACCTCTTTGTAGCTTGGGCTCCTTAGTATCTCGAATGGGGCAGCAGCATGCTCCTTTAACTCCATTTTACCCCACCCCAATTTTGGCCCCTAAGCAGGGCTCATCCCTGGAACCGTGGGTATAACAAACAAGGAAATAACTGGGCAAGTAATAGCAGTTCTTTTATTTCCTGCCTTTAGTACTGAGAATGAATTTGCCTCCTGGAAAATATCACTACCCCTGCCACTTGCAGGGCCTAACCATAGTCAAACTCTTTGTTCTGAAGTCTGGGTTATCAGAGGGACCGGTCATCAGGGCTGGCCTAGAGAGACAGGAGCCCTCATCCCTGCAAGGAAGGAGAACTCAGGGTAGGACAGGGCATACAATCACTAACTGCTGCACCTCCTAACCCCCACCCAGTTGGGGCCCATGAGCTTCAATGCTCCCTCAGCCTGGCTGTGCCAGGTGCCTGGCCACAGGTGACATTTATTCAAGGTTTTGCTTCTAGACAGCACGTGCCAAGAAGAGCCTCCTCCTGGACCCTTAGCTCCATCTGTCTTGATATAGACTGAATGATACTTACACATTTAAAATTGGGCTGGGAATCTCCATCAGTGGTAGAATGAGAGCCAGTATGAATGAAATCCTAGGGTCAACCCAGCTCATGACGACAAGAAGGAATATATAACCTTTTATAAAGTAAGATTTCCAACATGCATGATGACATGTTTGTTTGTTTGTTTCTTTGTTTCTGAGTAAAGTTTCTCTGTGTAGACTTGGCTGCCCTAGAACTCACTATGTAGACCAGGTTGGCTTCAAAATCACAGAGATATGCCTGCCTCTGCCTCCTGAGCCCTGGAATTAAAGGCCTGCGCCACCACACCTTGCTCTGTGCTTTCCTTTTCTGAGACAGGATCTCATTCTGTAGGCCAGAGTGGTCTTGAGTTTATGGTAATTCTTCTGTCTCAGTCTCCTGAGTCCTGGGATTTTAGAAGTGAACCACCATGACCTGCTAGCATAATAATTTTTGAGGGGAACATGTGTGTGGCCTTCTCAAGAAGGAGGCCCCCTACCCCAAGGTGTCCTTGGCCTCAGGCCTCTTACCTAAGGGCTCTTCCCCACCTTTCTTCCTGCAGTTTTTACATGCCCCTGTGTATGACCTTAAACTCATGGTAATCCCCAGTCTCAGCCTCCTGACTGCTGGGATTCTAGGCATGAGCCACCATGCCTGGTTCCTTTTATTCTCTTAAGACATTTCCACATTAAGAAACCAGGTTTGGTGTCACAAGTCTCAGTGCTTGGAAGGTTGAAACAGGAGGGCTGCAAGTTTGTGGCCAGCTTGGGTTACATGGCAAGACTCTGTCCTTGTCTTAGGTTTCCTATTGTTGCAATGAAACACCTTGGCCAAAAGCAAGTTGGGGAGGAAAGGGTTGACTTCCGCTTACTCTTCCATAGCTCTGTTCATCATCCAAGGAAGTCAGGACAGGAACTCAAACAGGGCAGGAACCTGGAGGCAGGAGCTGATGCAGAGGCCGTGGAGGGATGCTGCTTATTGGCTTGCTCTTCATGGCTTTCTCAGTCTGCTTTTTAAAAATAGAACCCGCGGGACATGGTGGTGCACTCCTTTAATCCCAGCACTCGGGAGGCAGAGGCAGGCGGATTTCTGAGTTCGAGGCCAGCCTGGTCTGCAAAGTGAGTTCCAGGACAGCCAGGTCTATAAAGAGAAACCCTGTCTCAAAAAACCAAAACCAAACCAAACCAAATAAAAATAGAAGCCAAGATTGTCAGCCCAGGGCTGACCCCACCCACAGTGGGCAGGGCCGTCCCCATCTTAATCACTAATTAAGAGATGTCTTACAGGCTTGATTATAGTCTGATCTCATTGAGGTTCCCTATTCTCAGATGATTTTAACTTGTGTCAAGTTGACACAAAATTACCCAGTCCAGTTCTCCAAAAACCAAACCAACCAACCAACCAACCAACCAACCAACCAACCAACCAACCAATGTGTTCACTAAATGACATACAAAGCTGGCCTTTCCTGCCTGGTCTGAAAATTAAACTGCCTCAGAGGGGCCTAGGAGATGGCTCAGTGGATAATGGCACTTGTGGCTAAGACTGGCAAATTGAGTTCAATCCGTAGGACACATATGATGGAAAGGGTAACTGATTGATATGAGCTGTTCCTCGATTTTCATGCACATGCCCTTTCCCCAAACAAACAAACAAATGAATAATAAATAATGAATACAATTAGAGAGATGAACCAACTCATAAATCAAAAGTATGCACCCGTGACCCAAAAGCAGAAAGTTTTAAAAGCCTAAGCCTTGAGCTCACTGCAGGTCCAATGCCACATGGGCCCATGAGGATGAAGGGATTTTTAGACTGAGTGTCAGGATCTTAAGCAGTTAACAGGTAAATTAATGTATACTAGCGGATGTACAGATGTCGCATGCAGACACTGCTGTTTTATAAACTTACAAACTCCTGTACGACTGGGAGAGGAGCCAAGCCTTGCCCCTAGAGCCCAAAGCACAACAGGGTGGTCTTGTCTTCTATCCTGTTGTATAGTCAGGGATGTCACTTGATGGACTGTACAAGTCAATACAAGTCTGGGAACTCTGTTCAGGTTTAGGAGGAAGGTGAGAGATAGGGGAAGGCTCCTCTTGGGCTTAGGTAGTGGACAGGAACTCGGTTTGCTGAGCTCTCTGAGCCAGCAGAATCTGTGTTTTGGATGCAAGTAGATCTTGGTGGAGGTGCGAAGCTCCTGCTTCTTCCTTCCAACTCCTCTGACACTTTCCTTCCAACCCCTCTAAGACCTTCCTTCCTTCCTTTCTAGGTGTGGTTTTTCCCTACCAGTCCCGCGAAGGGCGCTACCAGCTCAACTTCCACGAGGCCCAACAGGCCTGCCAGGAGCAGGATGCCGTGGTAGCCACTTTTGAGCAGCTTTTCCGAGCCTGGGAGGAAGGCCTAGACTGGTGCAATGCAGGCTGGCTGCAGGATGCCTCCGTGCAGTATCCGATAGCGCTGCCCCGGCAGCCCTGTGGAGGTCTGGGTCTGGCACCTGGTGTTCGCAGCTATGGCCAGCGCCACCACCGCCTGCATCGTTATGATGTGTTCTGCTTTGCTGCTGCCCTCAAGGGTGAGTGAGATGGCCAGGCACAGGTCTGTCCTGCTTGGTGGTTACCTGAGGGAGGGCCTGTGGAGCCTTGGCTATTTAGTTTAAAAAGCATCTGCTGGCATGTGGTAGGTGCTCGGTAAAAGTCAGGTGAGTGACTGGTTCAGTTGGGGTGGGTGCCCACTCAGAATGCAATTGGGGCATACAGAAATGACTAGAGCAACCCCAGCCCTATGGCAGTATGGTAGTGAAATGAGGCCTGCACAGGTGGCCCTTCAAAGTGTCTAATACAGATTCCCATAAGGCAATTTCTCCTGCCATGGCAGGCTCTTTCGCTTTCTATGCTGAATAGCACTTAGATGGTCCACTTTCCCCCAGGGCAGGTGTACTACCTGGAGAACCCCGAGAAGCTGACACTGCTGGAGGCCCGGGAGGCCTGTCAGGAAGACGGTGCACAGATCTCCACAGTGGGCCAGCTCTTTGCGGCTTGGAAGTTCCGTGGCCTGGATCGTTGTGATGCTGGCTGGCTGGCAGACGGAAGTGCCCGCTACCCTATAGTTCACCCTCGACTCAACTGTGGCCCCCCTGAGCCTGGAGTACGGACCTTTGGCTTCCCAGATCCCCATACCCGCTATGGTGTCTACTGCTATGTCCAGCATTAGCAGGGTGTCTAGCTGTACATCTGCCCTGCCCCTGACTTCCTGGGCTGAGTGTTTATCAGGTGGACCACTGTCCCTTGTGGGTTGGGGGATTGCTTGGATAGTTTTTATACTTCCCAACTTAAACATTTAAAGGTATCATTATTATGATTATTATTTTTAAAGTATTATTATTATTTATTTTTCTATTTTACAGACCCAACTCTTAATTCTCTTGGCATCCTCTCTGGGGTATTTGAGGTCCATTGGCTTTAAAAAGGCTCTGCCATGTTCTGGTACAGCTGCCATCCCTACTTGAGGAAACTAGCACTCACCATGGGCAATAGCTATGACTAGCTCCCTTTCCTCAGCTTATACGTGGCAAAAGGCTGAGTGTTGACTCTTTACACAGGGTCCTCAGACTTGTGGGTGAGGACTTAGGCAAGGGAGAATTTCCCTTCTTCTCCTGGTTCCAAAGAGTCTAGGTCTCCTTCCCATGTCCCCTGCTTAGGAGTGACTCTCTGGTTGTGTGCACCTTATTTGGCCAACAAAGGATGCTATGATTCCCTTCCTTTCTTTCCAACTGACCCTTGTATCTGACCCTTTGTCTCCTTCAGTCTCAGGGACTAGGGATCCCAGCCCTGGGTAAGCATGGAATAACTCCTGTCCTCCATCTTCCACTGGGCTGCCCCTGCATGCTGGTTTGGTTTGACCTTGTCTAACCTACAGCATACCTGCCTCATGTTGCTGGTCCAGCCACTGGGAATCTGGTTCCCTTCTTCACCATCTCCACCCCAGGATGGCCCAGCTGTGAGGGCCTTAGGAGAAGAGTAGGAGGTGCTTTTCATGAAACAGGGGCTCCTGTGCTTTCTAGAGGGCCTCAGAGGCTGAGGACCAGGGAGTGTCTTTGTTCCTCACCCTAACAATACTTCAGGGAACCAGACTTGTATTTCATCCAGTTGTCTCCTGGTGCTTAGCAATCAGGTATTTAGTCAGTTTTTCTTTTCTTTAAAAAAAAAATGTGTGCGTGCATGTGTGTGTGTGTGTCTCTCTCTCTTTGTGTGTGTATGTATGTGTCTCAGTATGTGTATGTATATGTGTGTCTCTTTGTGTATGTGTATCTGTGTGTGTGTGTATGTGTGCATGTGTTTGTGTGTATGGGCAAGTATGTATAGACGCCTGCAGAGGCCAGTTAGGGCACTTGATCCCCTGGAACTAGAATTATGTATGGGTTGTGAGCCACCTGACGTGGATGCTCTGCAGGAACACCAAGCCCTCTTAACCCCTTAGCCATCTAAGTCAACCCCAACCTCCTAAGATGGCTTCCTTTTGGAGGAAGGGAGATGAGCAGGGATTGAGACAGTCTCACATAACCAGAGCTGGTCTTGAGCTTTCTGTATAGCTGAGGATGGCCTTAGACTTCAATCCTCTTGTTCCCCAGTGCTGGGACTACATGTATGCACCATCACACATGACTAACAGCCTCTGGGAATTTGTTAAACATTCAAGTTCCCCTGCCTCACTCCAGTGTGTTATGCCAGCCCTTCAGGTGACATGCTACCCTGTTTTGCTAGTGGAGATGGAACCTAAGGTCTTACATGTCTGTTAGTCAGATGCTCGCACACCAAGTATTCAGGCTATCTCATCATGCAAGTAGCTGGGATTATAGGCTATGCTACCAAGTCTGGTGCATTTAGTCTCTCTTGAGTACTTCTTTTGTTGTTTTGAGACAGGGTCCTACTATGTAGCCCAGGCTGGCTCCTGTCTCAGCTCACTGAGACATCATGCCTTGTCTTAAGTTCCCATTGAGCCCACCTGCAAACCTGCACTCCGAACCACAGAATGACACAGGGGGATGAGCGCATTCAGGCATACACACACAAATAGGTCCCATGTGTTCACACAAACACGCTGTATTCACACACTCGCAGGGACCGTGACAGGGTCCATCAAACGTAGTGTCATTCTGACAAGGCAACTAGCTGTTACTGAACACACAGGACTCACACACCATTTTAGAGTCATGTGATCAAAGTGTGACTCCATAGAGGTCCCAGATCATGGTCACAGTCATCTTTTACTTAAATAAGACTTAGAATAGATTTTAAAAAATGAAACAATAAAAAAAATAAAGAAAAAGAAAAGAAATAGATCTCTTCCAATGTCTTTATTATTATAATTATCATAATCTTTAGTTTTCAAAAATATAAATAGGTGCACGGAACACTGGTGCCTGCACCGTCCCGGGGTGGGGAGAGGGAAGGGGACGGCGGAGCACCCCTGGGAAGGAAGTGCCCCTACCCAGTCCAGCCGAGAAATGACACCTGCTAGGTTGGTTGACCCAGATGAAAGGTCCCTAGGAGAGGGCTCTGCCTTCTCTTCGGCCAGCCTGTCCCTGCCCCAGGCTCCTTCCCTCACAGATGGCACAGACCTCGATTCCTTTTGTCCAACACACTAAGCTGTAGTCTGCCTCTTCTGAGTCCTCCAAGCTCTGTGACCGCCCTACTCCTCCCTTCCTGGTCCTGTCTTCTTTCAGCTTCTCCTCCGGTCCCCTAGCTCTCCCTGGAGGCGAAGTAACCAACCATTGTACTGTTCTTGGGCAAAGTCAGGAAACAACAACAAAAAATAATCTTCTTTATTTAATTTAACCCCTTACTTCTCACCCTGTCCCTGCACTGGTCCCTGGAAAGGCACGGTGGGAAATCAAAGAAAAGTCTCTAAATTCAGTCCACGGGTTACAGTGAATTGCTTTGGCATTTTTCTTTTTTTGGGGGGGGAAGGGGGATAAATTAGATGCAGTTTGGGTGATGCGGGGAGTGGGGCACACACAATGTGGGTTTTTTTTCCTTCTTTAATGGATTCCTTATATGACAAAAAGCGACAAGAAGACACCATGTGGGTGGGATGCACGGTCAGCCTGGCTGGCCGCTGGGCTCAGCATCCTGGGCACATTATGGAAACACCTCTCAGTGGGCCATGCTGGGGCGGCTCCTCCGTGTGGGTCTCATGCTCCGCTTCTGTAGCCTGTGCTTGTAGGTGTTGGCTGCAGCGAGAAAGGGAGGTGGGAAATCAACAGTGAGAGGGGAGGAGGCAGGGCCAAGCTTAGTCTCTGAGCAGCCTTCCCACATGGACAGAAGCCCCTCCCCGTGCATTGTGGGCTCCCGAATATAACCCACAGCTGCTCCCACCCTGCTCCCCTGGGTTGGATTTCTCATTAAACTTCCTTAGGCTCAGTGCTCTTTTGATAGAGAGACCCTCAGTACCATCCCTGTGTGGCTTAGCCCCTAGCATGGCTTGGCACCTATGGAACAGTGCCAGCTCCCACTATGCTCTGGGGAGAGTGAAAAGGCCCTGTTGGGGGAACCTGACTCTGTGCCAGGCGAGGGACCAGGGGGACAATGCTCACGGTCTGTGCAGGTGATTCGAGGCTCTTCCCAGTGCCCACTGGGCTGGCACCGGATGGTGGGCACGTGGCGCTGGACAAAGCCCTCAGTGCACTGGTACCGTACCAGGGAGCTGATCTCGTAGCGATCTTTCTTCTGCCCGAGGGTTCTAGCATGCTCCACCACTGGGGGGTCTCCACAGGCCACTGAGGGACAAATGCCTTTTAGCAAGGGGTCTCACAAGATCTTCTGTGATAGCCCATGTAGGCAGAGACAAGGTTATCCCAGAGCCCACAGTATGATGAGAAGGGATTAGGCTATGCTACCCAGTGCTGAGCCTGGTCCACTGGAAAGATGCAGGGCTAAGAATCCTGAGATATTAAGTTCTAACATCCGGATTCCTCGGTGGCACTGGGAGGCAGGAAGGGAATATAAAAATGGCCTTGAACAATGAGGAGAAGATAAAAATGGGGGGGGGGCGGGGGAAGATGGGGAAAGAGGACCATCTGGTAAGACATCTGTGACTTCTTTATGAAAATGTCTAAAGCCAGGGAAAGTGGGGCCCAAAGAAGGACAGGGGACACAGGCTCTGAGTAGGAGCATCAGGCCAGGTTCTCTAAACACTGTGAAGCCCATGCCCTTAAAGTTGAAGCATCCAGGCCTGACAGCTTTGATTCTGTGATTAGCAATTTTGGAGCCCCAAAGAAAGGGTGGTCCACCCAGGGGTCATTATGGGTGACTTTCTTTTTTTTCTTTTTTTTTTTTTTTTTGGTTTTTCGAGACAGGGTTTCTCTGTGTAGCCCTGGCTGTCCTGGCACTCACTTTGTAGACCAGGCTGGCCTTGAACTCAGAAATCCGCCTGTCTCTGCCTCCCGAGTGCTGGGATTAAAGGCGTGTGCCACCACGCCCGGCTATGGGTGACTTTCTATTGCTGACATCTGAGGGACCTCATGCATGGTGTTGAGGATCCTGTCCTCTAGACCATGACTTTCATCTCCTCTTTGTCCCCATGAAAGGTCCCCAGGAGTCATCTTGCTCTTGCCCCTGGCTGGTGCCGTGAGAGACCCTCACACGAGCATCCATGTGCTTCTTGAGGAGGCTCCCATAGCCCCCAGTAGCTAGGAGACGAGAGAACTCGCTCAGGTCACATAGCGGGTGGTTCCCTTGCAGCTGGAGGTCTTATTCTTCCCCCTGGGTCTCCTCCTGAGCCTCTCTTACCGGTGCCCTTTTTACACGTGAAGGGCAGCTGGTAATTGCAGGGGACGTCGTTCCATTCGCCTCTCTCATGCCAGATCATCACCACACAGTCCTCTCCGGTGGCAAAGAAGTTGTCAGGCTGGTTTGGACGCCACTTCTCAAATTGCTGTGGACAGGAGAGGCAAAATGGTAAGGGAAAGGCTGAAGTGATATGGCTTGGCTCCACCACCCCACTTTCTTCCCAATCAGCTCCCCCATCTCCTTTTTTCCTTTCTTTTACCCCAACACCTGGGTTGTAAAGGAACCCACAAAGGATGCTGGGAATCTGATCAGATTAGGGTCGTCCCGGATGCTATGAGTCCTAGATTAGGGACCTGGTTACATAGCCAGGAGCTCATAAACCTCATGGATTCATTTTCTGGTAGGGTTCAGCTTTTCATTGACCTGCAGCTGACTTCTTACACTGTCTAGTGATCTCTGTATCTTATGTGTTGAATAGACACAAGTCCTTTGCACATAGGAAACTCAAATGTCATACACTTTTCACATGCCTTGCTGTCACACCTTCATTTCCTTTTGGCTCTTTCTCCCATCTTGTGACTTCCCTGGTAAAGTCTATCCAGCCCCAGGTCAGCCTCCAGAGACACAGGAAAGAGACAGAACCCCTTCCCTACAGTGTTCCTGCTTGCCCTTGCCTAGTAGCATCTGCTTAAGAGAGTTTGCATCAGACTTGATGCATGCTGTTCTTGGGGGCTTTCTCCCACTCCTTATTCTCTGGGAACTCACCAGGGAGTGTCCATCAGACCAGCGGAAGTCCCCTTCGATTGTCCTGTCATTCAGACCGATCCACTGGTAGTCTTGAGCATTTTCTGGAACGGGAAGATAGGCTTGCACTTGATGTTGGGAACCCTGCACTGTCTGGGGGCTGGAACTCATGGGGAGGGAGGAAGGGGGCAAGCGGCCCCCCAGTAGCATGCCACTGGCTTCTAAGGACCTTGCAAGGGTCTCAGGGCATGCATGCTTGTGGTATATGTTGGAACACCTCCTCAGGCTGATACAGGCAGGAGACAGCTACAGGCTTAACCTGGGATGGCTCTGACTGGCAAGGTCTGCCCTGGGTCTGCTGTGACCTGTGTCTTCTCTGAAGAAAATGTGGGACCGTTTGACCTTTCTCTAGCTCTCTGTCCTGCAGTGTACCCAACCTGCACCCTCTTTCTCTGTCTCCCTCCCTCCCTTTCTGCCATCCTGGACCTTGTACACACAAGGTACGCACTGCCCACTGAGCCACAACCCTGAACTCAAGTCTGCTCATTTCTGACCAGCAAGGCTCTTTTCTCTCACTGCTGTGTCCTGTCCCTCAGCCCCTGCCACACTCACTGTTGACGAACTCCTGTTCCTCAGGAGTGACAATGCTGCTCAGATGTGACTGCTGCTCCCGACACCGTCTCTCCGCATCCACCCAGGTCTCTCGGTCAGGAAAGTGGCGGTAACAGTGACCCTGGAACTTGGTCCACCCCTCCTCACATTGCTCCTGGTCTGTAACACAGGTCAGGAAATTGAACAGGGGGCAAAGCTGGTCGGGAGTGTGGTCACTGCTAGTCTTGTGGCATGGACTTCTATGCTTAGTATACTGTGCCCTGGGTCTTGTGGCATGGACTTCCTCTGTTTAATCCACCTTAAATGCTGTGCCCTGGTCTTATGGTGTGGAGTTCTCGTTTTAATCCACCTTAAATGATATGCCCTGGAGGGAGGCAACAGGCTCAGCCAGAGAGAGGCTCAAGTGGAAGCCAGGGACATCTGACTTTTGGAAGCCTCCATGTGCACGGCACCCGGGAAAGGAGCTTCACTTTCTCTGAGATAACACCTTGGCTCCCAAGATTTCCTTCTCTGGATGGATTCATGCCCTGTGTGGGTTGGTGGAGGCCTGGCAGGGTCAAGCAGGCTTTGGGGACAAAGGGGCAGTCTGATGAGAAGTTTTGAAATTTAAGGCAAAACATAGTTCAGTCTCTTAGGGATTCTGGGAAAAAGAGCTGTGGGCATTAGGTGGAGGTCGGAGAAGAGGATGGCATGGTGGGGCTGGTACCCTGTTCCCCACAGAATCTTGTGTGAGGCCAGAGACCCTCAAGAATAACTCTTTTGGGAGTCTAAGCTTTAGGCTGTGGACCTGAGCTGGTTGCTGTTGTTAGTAACTTGATTCTAATTGCTTTGTGCAGCACTGGGACCTCAGGCATGCTGGGCAAGTGTTTCTGCCCCAGGGTCCCAAGTTGGCGCTAGAAGAGCCCCACCATGGCCTCATCTGAAACAGATGCTGTGTGCTGGAGGAGGACCTGGTTCAAAGTCTTGGAGTGGTCTTTAGGGACAGAGGAGGGGACATCTTGGCGTGAGCTCGTCAAGATCAGAGGAGGAGATGGTAAGCTAACTGCCTTCAGTGGCAGCGTGTGGTTGATTGTCGGGTGGCCCTGGTGGAAGGGTTGCCACCTCAGGACTGGAAAGAAGCCTTCTGTCAGGACTCCCTCTCCCCTGTGAGCGCCAGTAGTTAAACATCTGTCAGTAGAGAGAGCACTGGACAGAGGGAACTCTAAATCCATCTTTTTTCCTCCTTTACCTGCGGCCTCCATATGGAGGGGGAGGACCCTGGGGCTCAGGGAGTGGCCACAGATATCTCAGGATGAGTGGCAGCTTCCAAACTAGGTGGTTTCAATAGTCTGGCTGTCCCAGGAAGGATAGGGAGTTTCCGAGGGGAAGGGATCTTCTTTGGGCTAAGGGGTGGATGCTTGGAAAGGCTAGAAAGGGAAAGAGGGGGAGCAGAAGGTTGGCTGTTGGAGAAGAAAGAGGCAGAGTAGAGGCCAGGAGGAAGAGGGTCCCCCTCATACCAGTGCCTTTCTCAAGGGTCAAGATAAAAATCTGGAAAGAGGCCAAGGAGGCCTTAGAGGATGCTCAGCACTGAGACAGAGATGCCATCTCAGGCCTGTTGGCTAGGGCTTGTGACATCTCAGAACCTGAGGGCTGAGCTGGGCAGGTAGGGTCAGGGAGGGAAGGAGTTGGGCATGTTGGGAGGACCATGCCAGTAGAGGTAGTGAACATAGACAGACTCCCAAAATGGCTAGAAAAGGCAATGATACCTGAGACAAGCAAGGCACAAGATCCCATGAGGCATTACAACCAGGTTGTGACAGAGCCTTGTCTTGCTGGGCACTCAGGCCTAGGGCTCAGGTGGGTGGCTCTGGAACCACTTTCCTGGTCTATAAGGATGCATAGCCTGGCCCCTGTTGCACCCAGTCTCTGTTGGAGCAGAGGCTCTCTTTCCCAGGTGAGTTCCAGAGCTGTTGTCTGTGTAGATGTTCCAGACCTTTCTCCCATGTGGCATTTTGGAGGGAAAATCCTTCTACTCTATTCCTGCCTGGCTGAGACCCCATGCACCTGACTTTTTGGGGTGTACAAGGAAAGGCAGGAGGCTGCAGGAAAGATGAGTGTCCCAACCTTACTACAGAAGCCCTAAGCACATCCGTCAGCTGTACCCTTGGCAATGCCTCCAAGGAATATGGAATTCTTATTACCTCCTCACACCGTTCAGGCTCAAAGGGAGATTTACCAGGAGTTTCAGCTGCTTTTTAGAAGTTTCCCTAACAAGCGTTTGTTGAAAAGGGTTTTGAGCCCATGCACACTTCCAACTTTCTATGAGCCATTGCTACCAGCACCCTAATGCCTTGGGCCTCCTTTTCTGCGTTGGGAATGCCCGAGGCAAGAGAGGCTGGCAGGAGTTTAGAAAGCACCATCAGTGGAGTGCCGGGTGTCAGCCTGGTCCTGTCTAGGGCTCCTGGCCCACAGATGGCAGAAGCAGAGGTGTTGACAAGGCCCATCAGAGGAAACTCAGCTCTTGCACCTTGCAACATGACTGCTCTGCCAGGCTAGCCTTTTGCTTTGCACGAGGGATCAAGAAAGAAAGAACGGAACCAGTGTAGCATTGGGAAGGCAGCCGCCATGGTGTGATGGAGAGAGGATGACATGCATAGTTCCTGTTCATGCATGATTGGAGCATTCTGGTGACGTACGTCCTCTCCAGTGACCAACCACAGCCCTCATGCCAGGAGAAGAGGAGGACAGTTTGGTTAGCATGGTATTGTGGCTCCCTAGGGTCATGGAAAGGACATGAAACTCCCACAGAGAACACAGCAAGACAGTGCCCGTGATCATGCTGAGAAGATCTGCGGCCATTGGTAGAGTGAGAACCCATTGAGCATACCCATATTTTCCTTCAGTACTGATGCCGTGCCATTCTAGCAGGAGGCATGCACTGAGCTCTGTGGTCCCAGCCGCAAGTCTGCAAGGCCTGGAAAAGGTTAGTGTTTGCCACTCTCCCTGAGCGTATACATGTGTCCTGCTGTCAGATCAGCCAACATTTCAAGGTTTCCAAGGGGAAAGAGCAAGAACAAGAGTTAAAATCAGGAGTTGAGGGCCGGCTTCTCAGTTGGGTCCCAAGAATGGCTCTCCAGGTAGACTTGTGGGCCCCAGCCCAGACCTGGAACCTGTGGTTAGAAGGAAAGGGTGAGGGAATAGGAGGTCAGCAGTTAGTAACGTTAGCTGAAGCCGAGACGGCCGTACCGATCTCACACAGGTTCCCTCTGTAGCTCGGAAGGCATAAGCATGTGAAAGTGTCCAAGGCATCCACGCAGGTGGCTCCATTCAGACAAGGGCTTGAGAGGCACTCATCAATGTCTGCAAGAAACCAAGGGCCACCATTAGGACCGCTTCTGGCAATTCACGAGCATCACGGCTTCATTATGGGTGGCCAGCCCTGTTGCTCTCCAGAGGCTGGAAGGGGCCTGGCTGGATCTCCTGAGAACTGTTGCTGCTGCTGCTGCTGCTGCTGCCGCCAATGCCGCTGGTGCCACCATCTTGGGCTGTTGAACCAAAGAGCCAGACAGTTTTCCTTGGATGTGTGTGATTCTTGATGGGCAATCTTGGAGCTTTGAAGCCATTTTTCTGTGTTGGAGAGATCTGGTGCTTCTGAAGCCAAACGCCTTTTGAGAGCCTGAGAATGGAGGTCCCTCAAGATATTCCTCTTGTGAATATTTTTCAAGAAGCCAGACGTCTGAATTGGCCATGGCCATCGTAGTAGGCAAAGAAATTGGAAGTGAAATCCTGAAAGCTTGGTTAGAAGTGTTGCTTCTCCTGGTTTCCTCTACAGTTGTGAGACAAGGAAAAACAGGCAAAACCATGTTCCAGAATGAGCCATCTAGAAGTGGTCTGAGGGTATATAGAACCATATGAAAATGGCCATGAGCTTGCATGAAACTCATTAGAGTTCCCAGGTTGTAGATAGTGTCTTTATTTTCAGTAAATAAGACTTGAGGGTATTTGTGAAAATCAAGCCTGAGGTTTTTTTGGGGGGAGTGGGTGGGGTGTGGAGGGTGGGGGGATGGAGAACAAAACCATGCCCAACATTTTCCCTTGTAATCTCCTTCCAGCTTAAAGCTTCAGGTGGGCATCTTCAATGAGTTCTACTTTCTAGATGGGTGTCTGGCCAAACAAGGGAAGCTGGCTAAGTGCTGGCCAAAACTAGCTAGATCCTCAGTGAATGCAGACTCTGGGATTCAGCTGGGTGCCCAGACCTCTTTGTCTGAGGTGGGGTCTTCCTCTTTTCTGCTCTTCTGCTTCCAAGGCATTCTTTCTGGATGAACTTCTTTGCAAGACTCAAATTAGTAAGTCATTAGCGTTTGCCTTAATTTATTAACAGTTAGCCACAGTGAGAACTGAATCTCTCTGTTCTCTTGCTGTTATGGTCAGCAAGAGCTAAGTCCTAAGATGAGTTAAAGTCCTATTCTGAAGCCAAGGCTCTCGCTGATCCTAAGGAGGCTACCCATCAGCATACTGTTGGGTCCTGGATCTCAAGTAAACATAATTACATGTACTGAATCTCTGGGAGGCCAGGAGGTCTGGGATAGGAGATAGGGATTCTGCTGTCTTCATGTTTATAATGCCAGAGCTGCCCTTGAACTTGCTGCATAGCCGATCTTGAACTTCTGATTCTCCTGCCTCTATTTCCTGAGTTCTGAAATTACAGGTATCATCACACCTGGTTTATGTGGTGCTGAACATCCAACCCAGGCCTTTGCATATTCTAGGCAAGCACTCTGTCAACTGAGTTGCATCTCCAACCTGTAGGAGGCTAATTCTTGGTACATGTAATTATGTTTACTTGAGATCCAGGACCCAACAGTATGCTGATGGGTAGCCTCCTTAGGATCAGCGAGAGCCTTGGCTTCAGAATAGGACTTTAACTCATCTTAGGACTTAGCTCTTGCTGACCATAACAGCAATCAAGACGTTTACATCATTTCTATGCTAGAGAGCAATGAACTTTCCTCTGTGTCTTCTTGGCCAAGTCCATGCAATTTGTGTCCTGAGCATCACCGATTCTTAGGTACCTTGCTCAACCCATGCTGCTCCTCTTCTCCATACCGCTGGCATCTCTTTTCTTCTTGTGAAGTTCTTAGCTTCATTTCAAGAAGCACACGCCATGGATTAGAAACTCACAGTTCCAAACAACCTCAAAATGCATGGTGGAACTGAATGAAATCCCGGCATGCACTTGGTTTCCCAGCATGCACCAGGATTCCCAGCAGCAGCAGTAGCAGCAATAGGTCAGGTCAGTCGGCGGGGTGGAAGCTGGGGGCAGCTCTCCAGCTTCAGGAAAGCTAATTGTGTTCTCTTTTGTCCATTAGCTTCATTATGGGAGACCTGAAGCACTAGGGCAGGGGGTTAAGCAAATGGAGGCGCTAAAGCAGTTGTATAGAGCAGGGATGGGGTGGCCTCAGAGGAAAAAAAAAGCCAGATATCAACTCTGGGGTCCTTGGCCCAACCTTGGCACAAAGGGAAGGAAAGGAAGAGGTCTGATGGAGGCCAGACCAGGTGGCTTCTAGTTGTCCCAGAAGCTTAGAGAGGACTCTAGTCTGGCCAGGGATATGAGAAGTTGTGTTATTTTCCTTTTGTGTTTGGCCAGGGTATGACGTCTGAGAATTGTTTCAGGCCTGGATACCAAGATGAGCAGAGTCACAGTCCTGAGAACTGATAGTACCAGGTACTTAAGCAATGCCAAGTGAGCTTTACACTGTAGAGTAACAGCAATGGGAGAGTATAGCGTCCCATACAAGGTTTGCTCAGAAGCACTTGAGCACCTTATTTCCTCTGCCTCTTCTTGCAAGGACCATTCTGGACCTGATTGCATAGCTCTCTCTTTACCAGGCATTTGGGACATCTATTGGTTATTGGACTAAGAGGTGACTAGGACCTTCTAGGGCAGTGTTTCTCAACCTGTGGATCATAAGCCTATTGGGGAGTTGAATGATCCTTTCATGGGGGTAACAAATCAAATATCCTGCACACCAGAGATTTGCATTACAGTTCATAACAGTAGCAAAATTAAAGCCATGATGTAGTAATGAAAAGAATTTTATGGTTGCGGTCACTACAACATGAGGAACTGTATTAAAGGGTCTCAGCATTAGGAAAGTTGAGAACCACTGTTCTAGGGGGCTCTGAACAAGGTGGTAGCAGGTGTGGAGAGGGATGGCTCTGGGTAATGCAGCCTCTATGGAATAAGAGAGGGAATGAGAGGTCCGATATTTGAAATTGGATGCTGTGGACCCCTTTTTCAGTTACGATTCTCACAGTGTAGTGATATGGACACTAGTATGCCACTGGCAGGCAGGGAAACAAGGGGCTTGCCCACATTGGCAAGTTTGGAAGATAGAGTAGAAGAGATGGAGTAGAGGCAGGAAATGAAACAGGAAGCCAAGTGTCTGTCCCAGGTGGAAGGGAGACCTGGCTACTGGACTGTCAGCATCTTGTTACCGTTTATGCTTTTGACTCCAAGAACTTATGCATAGCCACTGAATTTAGAATTGAGGGGGGTGGCTCTGTTTGCCTCAAGCAAGGCCCCCAAGCTATATCTCTAACTAAGGAGAGACAAAACTTTGGGTCTCCTAGTAAAACCTGAAAGAGACAGACTTGCCCATGACCACTTCAGCGGCATCTAACCCTGACACATTAGGCCACCATTTCGAGTCAGTCTTATTCGGATTCCATGACGTCTAAGTAACAAGAGGTTTTTATGGTTCGTGGGAAGTGTTGAATGGAGGGGGGCAGCTCAACTAAACGGTTCATCACTCAACAGACAAACAGACCCCATAGTAGCTACCGCACTCTCCAAGTTACTCAGTGCACGCATAGCCTGTACAGTTGTGTAGGATGATCCTGGGCATAGCTTTCCAGAGACAAGGATGGGAGACTGATCAAGCATAGGAAAAAAATTCTGACCCTAATAAATATTCTTAGATTCTGACCTTCTGGTTGGGTGTTTCACAAAGAAGAGAGGATTATAAAAACGTATTTGCCAATCTCAGTTTGCATTTGAAAAGAATGATTCTTACCTTTAAAAGTAGGGTATTGCTACTTATGCAATTCAAGGGTGCTCTATTTTAAAAGTTGATCTTAAATGTATCTTCAATATGTGGCTTTTTCAATTCATCTAGTTGCTAGCTGAGATAGTTAATAACTGCCTATGAACTTTTTAGGTATATGTTATCATATCTCTGAATATATTATCAATCATTATACATATTTGTTGGGTGTGGTGGTTCACACCTGTGATTTCAATACTCAGGAGGCTGATTCCAGGAGGATTGCCATGAGTTTGAGGCCAGCGGGGGAAGCATAGTAAGAATCGATGTGAAATCTGGTTAGAGCAGCAGTTTTCAACCGTGGCTACATTTTATAGCCACTGGGGTAGTTCATTTTCCTTTTCAACCGTCTTTTGAAAAGACGCCAGTGGTGGAGTTGCTCTCCAGACCAACAGCCTCAGAGTAGCTTGCTGTGGGACCTAGGCAGGATCTATCTTGGGAGCTTCTCAGGTGACATTAAACTGCATCAAAATGGAGGCCCCAGTCAGGAGACTGCTTCGTGTGGCAAGTGACACAGTGACAAGGTGGGGAAAGGCTACTGGCTTTTATTTATTTATTTTTATTTTAGTTATTATTATTATTATTATTTTTTGGTTTTTTGAGACAGGGTTTCTCTGTATAGCCCTGGCTGTCCTGGAACTCACTTTGTAAACCAGGCTGGCCTCGAACTCAGAAATCCACCTGCCTCTGCCTCCCGAGTGCTGGGATTAAAGATGTGCGCCACCATGCCCAGCTCTGGCTTTTATTACACTTAATTAATTAGCATATGTGTGGTGGGGCAGGTGCTCTCTATGGCATGAGTGTGGAGGTCAGAGGACTACTTGTCTGGGTTGGTTATTTTCTTCCACCAGGAGGGCCCTGGGGATTGAAGTCATGTGGTCAGGCTTGGGAGCAAATGTCTTTACCTGCTAAGCCATCTCACCAGCCCTGAGGCTGCTGATTTTTAACTGGACCAGATTAAGAACCGGAGCTTTCATGAAGCTAATTATTATTATTATTATTATTATTATTATTATTATTATTATTATATCTATTTTGAGATTGGGTATAATTTATCCTAGGCTGGCTTCAACTCACTATGTAGTCTAGGATGACCTTGAACTTCTGATCTCCCTGCCTCAGTCTTCTAAGTACGACTATCATAAGCATGTATCCCCACACAAGGTTTTAGATATTTATTCTGACGTCAAAAGTACTGGTTCCTAATTTATCAAGAACTTGTTTATGGACAGAATACTAACTAATCAAGACGACAGTTACTACTGAATGCTCTCTTTTAGTACTAAATTCAGTTTCTCTCCTTGGGAGAGGATCCCCTGGGTACTCAAATATCATAGGAATAACGTTGCATCTTGGGACCTGTGGCTCTTGGAAAGATCTGAGCAGTGGAGGCAGAGTGATGGAGTTGCAGGTAGCCAGGAAGGCTGTCCTTATGGCAGATTGCTAATGTCTACCTTTTTCCTTCCTTCCCTCTTTTCTTTTATTTTGAGGCAGTGTCTCACTCTGTAGCCCAGGCTGGCCTGGAACTCTAGGATATCCTCCTACCTCAGCCTCCTGAGTGCTAGGACTGGGTTAATAGATAAGAGCCATTACCCTTGGAAGAATAAAGAATTAAGAGTAAGTTCTATTGCTACTTTTACTAAATTTGGGGTTCCTGAGGTTCATTCTGTCTCCCCCCCAACCCCTCACCAGAATCTCACTATGTAGCTGAGGCGGGACTCCTCCCCCTTCCCCTTCCTAAGAGCTAGGATGATAGGTGTGCACCACTATGCCCAACTAAGGTCACAAGTCTTGCTTGTAACTTTTACAGGCTGGGAAGAGTTACTGAGAGTGCTGTGTCATTAGAGTCTTATGGCCATATTGTTTCTTGGGCAGGAAGAAAAGCCCACATTCTCTGTTCTTGTGGTTAGGTGCCTTTAGGCGCTGAACTGTAGAGAGTGACCCCAGTGAGAGAAGAGTAGAGAGCCTGAACTGTCTGTACACACATGTATTTACTATGTTCGTACTAAGTATGAAGCATGGTCCCTATGTACGAGGCTGTACTATATGGTGAGGTGTTAATATGCTTGTATATTAATATCTAAGAATATAGAATCTTCTGTGCCTGATGTAAAGGCTTCTGAGGCTTGGGACCTGGCCAGCAGTGAACTCTAGTTGGGTTTTTTTCTAGGATTCATTTCTCCACTTTTGAATGTGTCCCAGGAATAAAGCTCCTTTATGAGAGACCCTGCCTTAGCAGAGACAGGCTGCTTCTGCCTGACTCCCTCTCTGGAGACTGCAGGAGTCAGTCTATCACCTGTCTGCCCCCTCATAGCTAATGAGAGCTTCCCTATGTCACAGTGATTGCCATTGTGGCCAGTGGGCCACAAGCATGTTTCCAGTATGTCCCTGGGCTACAGAGCTCCTCTACACAAAACCTAGAGGATATGTGTCAAGAACCCAGCTGCCTAGAGACCAGAGCAGCCTCTGAGCTCCCATGCCCGGGTGATGAGATGCTCCAAGTCCTTGAGGATGGCTAAGCGTCAGCTCACTCTGGGGGGTTCTGCCTTCCTGTTCCGTCAGTCCCCAATATATGGACTACTTTCCCTCAGTACAGTGGGAGGACCAAGATGTCCCCCAAATCTAAAGCTTCTGGAGCTTGGTGTCTGAAAGAGGGTGGAGGTGAGGCACTGGAACAGCACCGGGAAGTCCTGGTGGCTTGGGATGAGTTGGGAACACAGAGTCTAGCTTCAGGGCAGAGCCAAAGTGAGACTTCATAGTTCTTTAAACTGTGAAAGTTTTTTTTTTCTTTTTTTTCTTTTGCCCCACACAAAATAAATATTTGGACATAAATTAGCAGATGTACTCTGTCATCTCACATTTACTTGGGAACAGGTTTGCAAATACAATTTTTATCACTACCTAAATAGGCACTCTCTCCCTGTGCCAAGCACAGACGGTGACACCCACGCGTGAGTGTTAGTGGGATCTAACCCCAGTGGAAGGAAGTCACTCATCTTCACAAGGTCATGCTGTGAAGAACATGGCATGACGCTCAGTGCTTGCTTTGTTCACATCTATATCCTATTTAGTCTTCACCAGTACTATTCTCACTTCATGCATAAGACTCAGAGGGATTGGAGTATTATCTGACATCGTCCAACTGAGCTTTGAATTTTAAAGCTATCGTGCCTCCTTCTGGATTACACTTGCCTATATCCCAAACACATTTAAAGAGAAAATAACTCCATACCTGCAACGGTTGACTCTGTCTCCCCTGACCCTTCTGAAGAAGAGAGGGTGGGAGAATCTGTCAGGGACATGGTTGTTTCTGCTGTCTGGGTCTCCTCTCCTGAGTATGAGGGATTTGGGGATTCGATTTCTTGAAGTGTCTCTGTAGGGTGCCGGGTAGGCTGGGCCCACTCGGACTCTGAGATGGTGCTGCTGATGGCAACATTCACCTCTGCGGTGTAATCAGACCATTCTCCACTGATTTCAGTCCTGTCTCCAGAAGCCATGGGTGTGGCAGAAGGCACCCCCGAAGTGCCTGTGTCTATGTCGGAGGTAGTGCTAGATTCTCCACTCACTTCCGGAGCAGCCGATCCCTCCCTGGTGCCTTCCTGAAAGGTCCATGGGTTGCTGTTTACCTCTGTGCTTGGGGTTGTCATTTCCAGATCTGTTTCATGGAAGGCAGAAGTGATTCCATGCAGATCTGGGAACTCAGACAGTTTACTGCTGGCCTCAGGGGCAGCAGACACTCCCACGCCAGCCTCAGGGTAAGCAGACAGGTCACTGCTGGCTTCTGGGACTGAAGCTTCTACCCCAGACCCTGGGAAGTTTGTTACAGCGCCACCAAGGTCCCCGGATGCTGAGGCATCCCCACTGGCCTCAAAGAGCCGGGGAGTATATGTCATAGAAGGACCATGGCCAAGTTCCTGGGAAACAGTGGGTTCAGTCACACCCTCCACTAACTCTGAAGTGATTAAAGTAACTTCCGGAAGCCCAGAGCTTTCCCCACTGCCAGTTGTGGCAGCTATGGATTCTCCACTCACATCAGTGGTGCTGGAAAAGTCTCCACTAAAATATGGAGAGCTTGGTGTCTCCGTGCTGGGTTCCATCTGCCCAGACTGCAATGTGCTTAGGTCCAGAGACCCAGAAAGCTCCCCAGATATGTCTGGTGTCCCAGAATGGGCACCACTGAATTCCAAAATGCCCGAAGGTCCTTCTCCAGCTTCTTGAGCGGTAGGAGCCTGGGTTATAGATTCCACCAAAGTTCTGTCTACAAGAGACACAGTGGGGAAACCTGAGACAAGTCCACTGCCATCAAATGCTCCTGAGGGCAAGCTGCTCCCAGTCTCAACTCCAGAGAATTCTCCACTGACCTCAGCTACTCCACTTGGGAGGCCACTGAACTCTGGAGTGGGGGATGTGAATCCACTGGAATCAATTGCTCCAGAAGATTGTCCACTGATGTCCACCGTCCCAGATGTGCCAGACAGTTCCGTCTCGCCAGAAGGGAAGCCACTGAGTTCCACAGATCCTAACCCCTCTTCTTCCCTAAATGTGGTAGGGGTCACTTCAACAAAACTGCTGTCCACAAATGTAATGCCAGAAGACTCTCCGCTGCCACTCATGGTGCCAGAAGCCAGGTCGGGGGTTCTGGTTGCTGTTCCACTGAACACTGGGAAACCTGAGGGCTGCCCACTGAGATCAGAAATCCCAGAGGTTTCTCCACTCACAGATGTTATGCCAGAGGACTGGCCACTGCCAAAGAGAATTCCAGACCCATCTCCACTGACATCTGGTTGTCCAGAGGACAGTTCATTAAGCTCAGTCACTCCAGATGTCGCAGTGGTGTCAGGAGTCCCTGATGGCTGCCCACTGATTTCAGGAATCCCAGATGTTCCCTCGCTGATGCCAGAAGACCCAAATGGCTGTCCACTAACATCAAAAAATCCAGATGTTTCTCCACTGATATCAGGAGATCCGGATGCTTGGCCACTGAGTTCAGTTCCTGAAGGGAGACCACTAATGTCCGCACTACTGTCCAATTCACCCAGGGGCAGCCCTGATACTTCTCCCGCACCACTGATGCCAATGGTCCCCCTTCCTTCCAGTTCACTGGAAGTGGTGGCTGTGATCACTTCCACTAAGGTACTGTCCACAAGGGAGACAGTTGGGAAGCCAGATGGAAGTCCACTAAAGTCAGGCAGGCCAGAGGATGGGCCACTTCCAATGTCTGCTCCAGAATCCTCACCACTAAATCCAGAGGGAAAGCCACTTGCTTCCGGAGTTTGACCACTTCCTAGAGTCCCAGGAGGTAGTTTGCCAAAGTCCAAGGCCCCAGACGCAGACCCTACCAAGTCTTCTTTTCCAGAGGGCAAGCCACTGAGGTCCTCAGCTCCAGAAGCTGAGGTCTCTAGGCCCTCTTTTCCAGAAGGAAGTCCACTGAGGTCATCACCTACCCCAGAAACAGAGGTCTCTGGGTCCCCTCTTCCAGAAGGAAACCCAGTAACATCTACTCCTGAAGCAGATGTCTCTGGACTATCTGTAGTAGAAGGAACAAGATCTTCCACTCCAGAGGCAGAAGTTTCTAGACCCTCTCCTCCAGATGGAAGACCACTCACATCCTCTACTCCAGAAGCAGAGGTTTCTGAACCATCTCCTCCAGAAGGAATCCCACTAACATATCCCCCAGAGGCAGAAGTCTCCAGACCTTCTGCTTCAGTAGGAAACACACTAATGTCCTCTATTCCAGAGGCAGAAGTCTCTAGACCTTCTCTTCCAGAAGGAAGTCCACTGACATCCTCTACTCCAGAGGCAGAAGTTTCTAGACTTTCTCTTCCAGTAGGAAGCACAGTGATGTCCTCTACTCCAGAGGCAGAAGTCTCTAGACCTCCTCTTTCAGTAGGAAGCTGAGTGACATCCTCTGCACCTGAAGCAGATGTTTCTAGACTTTCTCTTCCTGAGGGAAGTCCACTCAAGTCTCCCATTCCAGAAGCAGAGGTTTCTAGACTTTCTCCTCCAGTTGGAAGTACGCTGATGTCCTCTATTCCAGAGGTAGATGTTTCTGAACCTTCTTCTCCAGAAGGAAGTCCACTGAGGTCCTCTACTCCAGAGGCAGAAGTCTCTAGACCTTCTCTTCCAGTAGGAATTCCACTGACATCATCTACTCCAGAGGTAGAAGTTTCTAGACCGTCTCCTCCAGAAGGAAGTCCACTGGTTTCTTCTGCCCCAGAAGCAGAAGTTTCTGTAATTTCTCCTCCTGAAGGCAGCCCACTAAAGTCTCCTGTTCCAGAGGCAGAGGCAGAGCCGTCGGGGCTCTCACCTCCAGAGGGCAGCCTGCCAACTGTGGGAGTACGGGACCAGGGGACTTCTCCATCTCCTGAGGCAGACCCACTTTCTATAGGCAGGCCTGAGCTCACTGTGGGGCTGAGGCCACTGGAGTCAAGGTCACCTGAGGGAAGGCCACTTTCAATGCCCCCTGAAGGCTGCCCACTGGCGTCAAGGCGTCCTGAAGCATCTCCACTGCCCGTGAAGTCACCACTGAGGTCAGGTGCTCCTGACGCCTCCCCGGAGCCTGGCAGCTCTGTCATGCTCGGCACTGCAAATGACGATGTGTATGGCTCCTCTGAGGTGGAAGGGACTGCTGAGGCAGAGGGCTCTTCAGAGGCAGAGGGGCTTTCTGTGTGTTCCTCTGCTGCTGGAAGGGTGGGAAGCCATGTGGGAGGGATCCCTGGAGGAAAGAAAGAAGCCAAGGTGAAGTGTGGAATAGTGAACTCTGCTCCATTTCTAAGTTATACCCTTCCACAGAAAAATGCCTTTTAGGAGCGTGGGAACATGTCAGATAATCACTAAGGGATATGATTTAAGTGTTATGACAAAGGAGGTAGAAAGGGGAGAGAAGAATGAAGGATAAAGAGATGGAAGGAGAGAGGAAGAAAGGGAAGAAAATTAAAGGCATGAGAATGGCCTGGGAAGCCTCCTTCATAGCCTCAGGGACACAGGCTATAAGAATTGTGCTTCTGGGACTCCAAAGGCTGACATCTACATTGCCCACTGGAAGTGGGGAGGCACCCCTGAAAAAACCAAGTTCTCCCTTCAATTGCTTCCATATCCAAGAGATAAAGTGTCTCTTGTATCCAACTCAAAGCCCAGTGCTGGTGGAGAAGCTGGCTGTTCCGGCTTAGGGACCGTTTGCACAAGCCCTCCTGGTGATGCTGGTGCTGTTAGAGTGGGAGAGCCCATTTCTAGGTCAGCAGGGCCAGGCGGTGCTGGTTATAAAGACGCCTTGGTTTTCAAGCTGAGGTCCCTGTTCAGAGGACCTGAGAAGTAGAGCAAGTCAAGCATCCGCTGTTTGAAACCCGATCACACCCCCCCCTGCCTTGTTTTTGTTGGTATTTCCAATACAACTTAGATCTAGGTTTGGTGGTGCAGAGGCGGAGGCAGGAAGATTCCAAGTTTAAGACCTGCCTGGGCTATATAGTGAGTTCAAGCCCCACCCTCACCAGACTTCCTCCCCATTCCCAGCCCCCACTGTGGGCATTCCATAGCAGGCAGGAGTGTGGGGTTAGTGCACGTGGCTTCAGGGTATGCCCCAGAGCCCAGCTATACCCACCTGGCTGTGGGGATGTGCCCACTGGGGTGTAGGCTGGCTCCCGTTCGGTCTGTTTTTCTGGCTCAGTGGTGAAATACGGCACTTCTGTTGTCTCTGGCTCCAAGGGGACAGCATCCACACCAGGCCCCACCCGAGTGACAATCCAGTCCTCTATGTCAGAGGGTGATGTGGGTGTACTACCTTCTTCTTCTCCTGGAGAGGGCGCCACTGACACACCTGTGGACGATGTGGGAGGTGAGGTTCTGCCCTTTGACCGGAGTCCATTCTGCCTTGTCCTTCAGGGACAGAGGGGTGAGGGGACCCTGAGGTACACCTGTCCTGTACAAGAACCTTGCTAAGCCACCCCAATCTCTAAGTCATTGAGACAGCTGTTTGCCATTTGTATTTACTGGACAATGGCACCATGTGCCCTCTACCCCAGCAGCTTAGGACCAAGTGCTCTGGGGTATCTCTTCCCCACAGTCTCCCATATATGCTGGACCTAAAATCTTTATGCTTATAAATATATTTTACCATAACAGAAAAGAGACTCCAACTAACAAGTGGTGACTTGTTACTGTGACTTGTTCAAGGTCAATGGCTTAGAAGCACCGGAGCGAATCTCTTAGTTCAAGGTCAATCATGATCCTGTCTACCTTGAAGGCAGAGCTAGGTTCTGAGTGTCTGTTCCTCAAACAGGAGGCTCATCTTTAGATTCCACACAACTATCATGGCATTTGCAGTGGGCAGGGCGAGGGCAGGATTCATAGACTAGGGATAATTTCTGATTTGGGGGAAGCCAGCAACCTAGAGGAGGTCAGGAACCAGACTTCTTACAGAGTGACACAAGGTTTAAAGCCTGGCATGGTGGCACACCCTTTTAATGTCAGCACTTGGGAGGCAAAGGCAGGCAGCTCTCCATGAGTTCGAGGCCAGCCTGTTCTACATGGCAAGTTCTAGGACAGCCAGGGCTACATAGTGAGACCCTGTCTTAAAACAAACAGACAAATAAACAAACAAAAAAGAGATTTGAATCCATTGAAGATCTTGGGTGGGAGGTGGAAGTTATGGTTTACTGGGAGGTGGGGCTTAGTCTGGGGCAAGGGCATCAGTAACTCCCCTGGGAGAGGATTGGCCCCCTTAAATGAACTTTTGGGTTTTAATTAATTTATTCATTTTTTGAGGTAGTACGTTTCTATTCAGCACAAGCCCCTCAAAGTTGTGGCAATCCTGAAGGCTTAAAGAGAAGTTGTGCTTTATTTTGGCATGTTTCATCTTATTGGTCTTTTGCTTCTTTGCTTTGGTTTTCATTTTAGCAGTGTTTTATTGTTTGTTCGTTTATTTATTTATTTATTTATTTATTTTTGTGCATTGGTGTTCTGCCTGCAAGTACATCTGTGTGAGGGAGTTGGATACCCTGAAACTAGAGTTACAGACAGTTGTAAACTGCCTTGTGGGTGCTGGGAGTTGAACCCCGGTTCTCTGGAAGAGCAAGCAGCCAGTGCTCTTAAGCACTGAGCCATCTCTCCAGCCCTATTGTTTCATTCATTCTTTTTTTTAAGAGAGAGAACAAACAAAGTCCGGTGGGTAGGGAGGTGGGGAGGACCTGAGAGGAGAAAAACATGATCAAAATATATGATAATAATTTTTAATAAAAAACCAAAGGCAGGCAATCAGAGAAAGATAATGCATAGTGAAATATAATGCTGTGTATGTTAATTTTAAGTTTTTAATTAAAATTAAAATGTTAAAATTATACAAATTAAAAAATATAAGGCTTCCCCACCACCAGGCATGGTGTCACATCACATGTAATCAGAGCACTAAGAAGTGAAGACAGGGGGATCAGGAGTTCGAGGCCAGCCTTAACTACATGAGACTCTTTCTTAAAATACAAACCATCAATAAAGTAAAAAGGTGTCCGTCTAAGACAGAGAAACTTGGAGGCCTTTAGATAAAAGCAATCCTTAGGCCTGGTGAGATGGCCCAGTGGTTAAGTGTGTGTACCCTCTCACAGAGGACCTGAGTTTGAATCTCACAACTGCCTGAATTCCACCTCCTCGGGGGTCTGATGCTGCAGGCTTCCAAGGGCACCTGCACTCTCATGGACATGTGCCCCTCCCCCCCCCCCATACACATAATTAAACATGGTAAAAATAAATCTTAAAAAAATCAAAATAATCCCAGATTCACAAAAAGTTGTGCGGACATTCAGTTTGATGTGTTGCGTTGAAGCCAAGGCTCACAATAGTCTACAATCTCTATTCTTGTGGGTGTACCATTATCCTATATGGGTGCTGTGAGAATTGAACCAATCAGGGCCTAGAGTATCGCTTTCAACTGTCAGAATGGCTGATACTGTAGTGGTAGGGCCTGCACAGTGTGGGTCAATTAAGCATGTAGCTGGCTGGTGCTTGACAAGGGACACCAGAACTATTTGATTACACTTATTGCAAGGATATTTACAAGTTCAAGAGAACTGACAAGAAGATGCAAGTAAAACAGTATATAACATTGCACAGAAACACATACGGAGTGTTTCACATACACGACCCCAATTAATATTTGTATGTAACTTCCTTTGAAGTAGGAACCACCTGCCGCTGTTTATAGACAGATTTGGTGACTACAGTACCTCGAAAGCAGAAGGCATGGTGCTTTGACAGTGGGTCAGGGAGGCCGGTCTGGTTGGGGTAGAGGTAGACAGTTCTCACGCCAGGTTTGTCCCCGCCACAGGCAGGCCGAGGGGTGACGATGGGGTATCGGAGGGTGCCATCTGCCAGCCAGCCAGCATAGCACTTGTCCAGGCCCTGGCTCCAGGCAGCATAGAGCTGGCCGGTGGAGGCCAGGGTGGCATTTTGATCTGCACAGAAGGCCCGTGCTTCCTGGAAGGTGAACTGCTCGAGGCGTGTGGCGAAGAACACTTCCCCTGGGGACAGAGGCAATGGCGGTGTGATGATTCACGTGTGTCATAGTCCTGTTCCCTCTGCTCTGAGGTAGAGCTCCAGGCACCCCCACCCTGATCACCAGGGCTGTTCATATCCACTATATAGGAGTATATGGCAATACTCCTCTAGGCCCCAGGCTTACTCAGTCACCGCCTCCAGCCCCAAGGCTGTACGCCCTTAGATCTCTTTGGATCCTGGGCAGTAGAGACCAGATTCTCAACATTGTACTGAGTAGGGATTTCCCGGGACTTGGGACATCCCTTACTAAAAAGAGCTGGGCCGAGCTAGTCTACCTATGAGGAGTGAGCTTCCACCCCCGACATTCCCTTTTTTAGGTTCTCCACTCACACCTATGCTCTCTTCCCTTGATTAACAGTGATGGTTCAGCTGGCAACCCCAACCCCGCTAGCCCTCTCAGCTCTCTGCTCTCTCATGGAGCTTGGTGACTGCTGTGGAGCCGATTCTCGTTCTTTTGGGGTTTCAGTACCCACATATTACCCAGGGCCCTACCTGGGTTAGGGAGATGGAAGGTCATATCTACCTAGCGTTTGTGTGTGGCAGGCACTTTTTAATGTGTCTCAACCAATACTCAGAAGATCCTCTAGTGTGAATATTAAGCAGACATGTTTTACAGACGGGGGAACTGAGGCATATAGAGGTTACATGAGTGGCCATGCTTAAATATTTCCAGAACACTGGCATTTTGCAATTTGGACTCAGTGGAAAGGCAATTTGGTGTCATTCATGGCAATGTAAAGAAATGAGACAAAACAGGTCTGCAGTTGAATACACTTGGGCAATGCTGAGTTGCAGAGTTAAAGAGGTTTTAAGCTGCAGGACTTCTCAGGTGGGGCCTTGGACTTGCTCATGGGCACTGAGAGGGGATGCCTAACATTTATTGATAATAAATTGATCAATTTAGCCACTGAACTCATGGCTTTCTGAAGGACCAATGTCACATTACAACAGAAGGGGGGAATCCTATGAGCCTTTGGCGGAGAGAAGGCATTTGAATTGAAAGAGGTGAGAGGTGAGCCTGTTTTCCACCTGAAAAGCTGTGTGGGAGCAGGCCGGTGTAGATGGTGACAATTCTATCCCTCCCTTCTGTGACTCTCCCTTAGTCCCTGCTGGTCTGGGGATGCAATAACGTGGCCTGTACCCTCAAGCTTGTCCACGTAGCAGTAGACATCATAGGTTTCTGATGATGGGCGCACGCCGTAGGTCCTGACTCCTGGGCTGCTGTCTTTGTCACCCACACATGGGGTTCGTGGGCTCACAATGGGATATCTGTGAAAGAGGATGGAAAGGGGGTGAGGGGCCATCCTGGGAGTAGGAAAGGTGTATCTTACCCCTTGCTAGTGAGCAAAGTGCTGGTTCTCCTCCCCACCCACCACCCGAGCACCCCATCCTGTCCTGGGTGTGTGTCAGGCTGGAGGCTTCTTGGTTGGGGCTGGAAATGGCAGGTTTGATTTTTACCTGACGGTCTGGTCCTGCAGCCAACCAGCATCACACTGCTCATAGCCTGCCTCATAGGCAGCTTGGAGTTGCTCAGGAGAGGCAATGACCGCCCCGGTGTGCATGCAGGCCTGCTGTGCCTCCTCAAATGTCAGAGAGTATCTGGTGGAGCCTGGGCGATAGTGGAATACAACTCCTGGTGGGAGAGGAGAGGAAGAAACAGAGGTAAGACAGATGTTCATGCCGTCGGTTCTAAGCTTAGCTCCTTTGTTTAGACATAATAGGTATATCTGGATGATTCCACCTGAGGTTCAACTTGGTGATATCATGAAAGTCATGGCAGATGACAGTGTCATCCCAGGTGGGGGACACCATCAAGACCCTATACCAGAATATAGATTTGCATTTGGGGATCAGCTGGGCTTTGTGCTGAGTGACATCACTGCCCAAGTATAGAGAACCTCACTCACCTAACCTAAGAGCTGCAAGTATTTTCTAGAGAGAACCAGCTAACTGTATTAGACTTTTCTTCTTCTTTTCCTTTTTCTCCTTCTTCTTGTTGAGATAGAATCTTGCTATATAAACCAGGCTGGCCTTGAACTCACAACTCTCCGGCCTTCCCCTCCCATTCTGAGATGCAGATGTGTCACGCCTGGTCTCTAGACCAGGCTTTGTGGGACAATGTGATTTCATTCAAGTGCTTAACTCAGCCACAACTGTCCTAAATTAGTCACAGACAAAGTCTTAAATAATTGGATGCAGCTTTGATTCAATCAAACTCTATTCATGGGCACTGAAATTTGAACATATTTTTGTTACATAACTTTCACGTATCGCAAAATACCTTTTAACTCCTCCCCTTCCTCAGTTATTTAGGACTGTGACAGGCACTGTCAGGTCACTGCTCCCTCAGGACAGCTGCACTCAGCCTACTCACTGAACTTGGCAGATTTTCTATTCTGGTGGGAGGACAAGGCCAGGCAAGGCCATGGGGTCACCCAGAGCAACGGTTTTCAAGTGGGTCTACTTTGTGGTGAACCCTGTGGTACTATCATCTGCTTGATCTATACCCTGTTTTCCACAGGTGACTTCATTAGAGGTTAATGATTTGTGACCAAAGAGTGGCCACAATTGCCCTGCCTGTTCCCCAGGAGTGTACTTACCCCCTGGCAAGCGGGGCTGACCAGGGACTTCAGCTGCACCTGGAGAGATGGTCACTCGCACTACCAGGTCCTCACTGGCAAAGGCAGTGACAGAGTCCGGCCCACGTGTGACTTCTGCAGGAAAGCCCCAGGGTCTGGTGGCTTCTCCAGTTCTCTCCTCAGCCTCTGGGAAGGCTGTGCTCCCCACTTCAGGGGCAAGTGTGAGGGCCTCCCCCGGCTCTGAGATAGTGGGGGACAGGTCAAAGATGGGTTTTGCCGTGAGGATCACGCTGCCTAGGGCCTCTCCCTCTGTGATATTACGGGGCAGGGGCAGCTCCAGGTCTGGCCAGGTCACCGTCTGGATGGTGATGTCGTCTTCACCACCCACCCCGAAGAAGTTTTCTGGGATGTCTACAAAATCTTCACCTGGGATAGGAGGCAATGACAGGCTTTAGTGCTGAGCTCAGGGCTGTTTTGAGGGGACGAGAGCTGAATGTGTCCCATTTCCTTCTATTTGGCTGGAGCCAGGCACCTGGCCCTGCCCACCACAAGGGACTCAGGTATCTGAGTTCTGTGGCTCTTCCTTTCCCTTGGGATGGTTCCAAGCCTCCCGCAGATGCCAAACTCTGAGAATGCTAGAGTCCCTTATATAATTTCTGGGCCACTGCTGGAATCTTATGTCATTTTTTTGGTTGCTTATAATTCCTCATAGAGTATACACACCATTTCAATGCTAGTAACAGCTGTTAACAGTTGCATAACGATGGCAAGACAAATTCTGCACCTATTCAGTATAGATGCGATGAAATTATTAATAGGAGTCTGAGGTTGGCTGAATTTGTAGAAGCACTAGGCTACTCCTGGTATATTGATCAGCTAGCTCATTGCTTATCAAATAAAATCAGTTCCTATTTCCACCTCCCCACCAGCGGCTACTTTGTCTGCTCAGTGTCCAATGGAACAGTGTGAGGAAGGGGAAGCCTGAATCTTGCAGACATGCTTTGTGTAATTGATGCAGGCATTGTTGGAGAACTACCTGTCTCAGAGTCCTGGACAAATGAGGGACTGGCAGACATAAGGTAGTTAATAATAAAAAAGAATATTAATGAGGGTGACATTTCCAAAGAGTGGTTAGATTATCAAAAAAAAGAGAAGAAAGGCTTTTGGGAGAGAGGGTGTCCTTCTTCACATAAGATTGGGCTGTAGAAGTGAAATATGAAATGAGCCGTTGTGGTATGGAAGAGCTGGGATTCAAACCCTAGAAAACAGCGGCTCGGAAGCATATACTTTAAACACTGTTCTGTGTGGATCTGATGAAACTGTGCTGGCTACATTGTGACTCCATTGTCTCTACATTAAGAAGTAGTGAAAACCCAAGTTCAGAAACTCAGTGATCCCTTCCCAAGACCTTCCTGGGATCTGATATCGGTGGCGAGAACCCCCTTCCCACCTTCAGCCCCAGTCCCACCTGTGTAACAGATGGCGTCATATCGGGATGAGGGATCAGGATAGCCTGTCTGGTTGGCGTGTAGATAGACAGTCCTTACTCCCAGGAGGTTACCCCCGCAGTTGGGCCGAGCCTTGGAGATGGGGTAGCGCACGCTGCGGTCCGCCAGCCAGCCAGCGCTGCACATGTCCATACCGCCCTGCCAGGCCAGGTAGAGCTGGCCTGTGGTGGCCAAGCGTGCCCCCAGCCTCCGGCACTCGTTGGCTGCCTCCTGGAAGGTGAATTTCTCCGGGGATGTGGCATAAAAGACCTCGCCTGTGAAGGACAGACACATCACACTGGGTGAGGGTTTCGCTCACATCCCAAGCTGCCTGTGTCCCTGAGAGGTCCACATCTTATCCCGGAGGTTTATCTTGTTATCCTTGGTTCTGCGTTAGTACCACACTCTTCATTTCTTTCAGAACTTTTAGGTAGGATGACACCAATGTCCTAACAAGGACCTTCTCCTCCCCCAAATAAAACAAACAAACAAACAAACAAAAAACAGCTACCCAAAATGCAATGGGTGGAGCAATCCCGAAATCAGAAGCCCAGTTGGCTGCTATTCACCCTCCCACCACTAGGGGAGCTTTTCTTTAACACAGGCACTATCCATTCCTAGGAAACTATCCCAAATTGAAAATCTGATGAGAAAAGCAGGCCTCACCTTTTGATCCCTTAGAGTACTGCCTTCCAAACCAGGGCCAGTAGTACCCAAAGAGCCCATTATAGGGTAATTTGGGGTCTGCTAGCTTTTAAACAATATTTCCTAAACTTGGAAAGGTTTGAGGATGGGGTGGAGTTGTGGGCAGTCTCTGATCACTTATTGGGTAGTTTCAGGTGTCCTTGCTCAGTGGCTGCTCAGACAAAAGGACTGTTAATTGCCTTGGGTTAGTCAAACATGGGGACATGTGGTAAGAAAGGTGAGGTATATCACCACGAGCTTTTCTCCCAGCTAGAGGAGCTTGGTAGCTATGAGATGGATATTCAGAGAGTGTGTGGGATTTCCAGAGAGGTAGATGGGAAAGGGGTGTCATCTACAGGCCAGGGTAACTCTATGTTCAAAATTAGTACCCTCGTAAAAGAAAGAAACTACCTAGGTTTCTCCCTCGAACAACCCAACAAAAGGCCCAGGGTAGGACTTCAAGCTGGGGGCCAGGAAGTGGAGAGAGGGTAGCTGGGAAGTATGTTTGTGTGTCTGTTGTGTCTGACCTAGAGTGGTGTAGGGATGAAGCCTAGGGTCTGCCACTGAGCTACACCCTAGACCTGAACATGGCTTTGATGGCACTGTGGACCTTAAGGCAGAAAGGGGTTGGCCAGAGATGCTGAGACCCTGGAGAAGAGGGGCAGTCCCAGGGGACTTTGGAATTTGGGGTTTAGTGGTAGCACTAAATTGTTTTACAGATGCCTGTGGCCACTGAGAACCCCTTCAAAGTGAATAGCATGGATTCCAGCAAGAGACCATTGCTGTTCATGGCAGGAGAGGACTGAGGGAGAGTGGTGGTCCAGAGGAGGACTCGTGTAGCTATCCCACATGTGATCGTGGTGATGTGGGATGGAAAAGGCATCGCGCAGGGAACGGGCTTTCTCACCCTCCATCTCCTCAGCGAAGCAGTACACATCATAGGTCTCATTGGTGTCCCGGATTCCGTAGGTTCTCACTCCAGGGAACTCGTCCTTGTCACCATAGCAACCTTCCCGGGGAGTGTGGATGGGGTATCTGTTGGGAAGTCAATGTGGGAGTGTGACACTAGGAACAGAGGGTACCCCAAAGTCACTGTCCTTGTAGCCATCACCTCCATAAGAAGAGACAGAGGCATAAAACTACTTCTGTCCAAGTCTGCTCTGCATGCCTGCTGCTCCTACAGTCTCAATGCTGCTCACGAGTCTGGCTGCCTCTGCTCCCAAGTGCTCTTGGTACCAAACACTCTCTCCCCCCAGAGATACAGTCCATGTAAAAGGCCAGAATCTTGTGGGTTTTGCAAACCATGGGCCACTGTGGTGATCATCTGTACTGCAGCAGCACGGAGCAGCTACAGACAATGTGTAACCGAGTGAGCATGGCTAAGTTTCAGCACAGCAATATTTACAGAAACTAAGAAAGGGTTGGTTTGGATTTGGCCATGGTGCCAACTTGGTACCACTTGAATCTTAGGTCTACTAAAGTGAAGCAGGGGCTGAATTCTCTTGACACTTAAACTAAGGCCCAGAAATGTGAACGGATTTGTTGACAGACACACAGCTTCCAAATTCCAGGGTTAGGATTTGAGTCTAGCTCTTCCTGAGGCCAATATGTGGACTCTTGCCATGTTAGACTGTTGTCTTACTTATCTTTTGTTTGTTTACTAATTTTTGTAGGAAGGGCCAGTCCCAGTTAGCGTCAGCTGTTAACTTGACACAGTCTAGAGTCTCCCCAAGGGGTCTCAACTGAGGGATTGCTCAGATTAGCTTGTGACCAGGTCTGTGAGGTCTTGAGCTTTGATCAATGTAGGTGAGCCCAGTCTACCGTGGAAGACACTATCCCTAGACAGGTGGGCCTGAGATGTGTGAGAAAGCTAATTGAGTGTGAGCCCCTGTGTAAGCCTGTGTATGAGCCTGACAAAGCAGCACTCTTCCATGTTTCCTAACTGCAAGTGTTCCTACCCTCACTTACCTCAGTGATGGACCGTGACCTGGAAGAAGTGATGGACCATGACCTGGAAGAAGCTGGAATACATTGCTTCCTCCCCAACTTGTTTTTGATCAGTGTTTAATCTCAGCAGCAGAGTTGAAACTGTAACAGTGCTGTGATAACTTGTGACTTAAAATCCCCTAGACTAATCCAGCTTGTATAGCTGTCTTCCTGAGGTCTTGTGGGCTAGCTTTGGGGCTAGCCTTAGGATGTATATGGGGTGGACAGTCTGCCTTCACAGGCTTGATACACTGTACTGAGATGCTTCAGGCAGTCCTCTGTCCTGCTTTGCCATGTGGCTCCTAGGATTCACTCAGAAAAGATGTTTCTAGACACTTGATGTATGTATGTCTTATCTTACAAAAAAAGGATATAAATAAGCAGGCAGTGTACACATAATATATTTATATATACTATGCAATATATAATATATTGTTGTAATATATTATGATATAATATATGAACAGGCAATATAAATATAAATAAAAAGGCAATAAATAAAAATAAAACTCCAAGTTAAAAGTTGACAAACAAACCAGAAGCCAAGAAACATCAGGAGGAAAAACAGGCACAGGGGGCAGTGGAGCTCAGAACAAGGCTGCTGGATTTGTCTTCTCCAGGGAGAGTGAATAATGGGGGCCTGGGATGGGACACTGGGTATGCATGTTGACAAGGCTGGACCCTAGACTGGCCAGAGGATTATGTCTGTACCAGCTCAGTGCAGGTCATTGTCCCACCCCATTGTCTGCCTCATTCTGCTAGGCCTCTGGTACTTGGCTCTCAGCTCTGACAGATTTTCCTCTGGGGGTCAGGGTCTCACCTGACTGTCTGGTCAGCCAGCCAGCCTGCATCGCACTGGTGGAAGCCATCCTCATAGGCAGCCTGCAGTTGTTCTGGGGTGGCGATGATGGCGCTGTTCTGTAGGCAAGCCCGCTGTGCTCGGTCAAAGTCTAGGGTGTAGCGTGTGGAAATAGCTCTGTAGTGGAACACAATACCTGTGGGACACATGGACCAGAGGGAGAGCAAGTTAGGTGTGAGCCCTTGAGAAATGGTGACCAGGATCCAGGGGACCTTGGGCACTGTCTGGTCCAGGCCGACATAGTTTATTATAATCTTTTTTTTATTAATTTGAGAATTTCATACGTACTTAAAACGTATTTTGATTATATGTACCCCAACTTCTCTCCCTGGCCCCTTCCAGCTGTATCTCTAACCCTCCACCCCTCCCACTGGGTCCAACTTGTGCTGCCTGTGTATTCCTGGGTGTGGGGCCATCTACCGGAGTGCGGCCAACCCACCAGGGGCTGTACCCTTAAAGAAAACTGATACTTCCTCCGCCAGAAGCAGTCAGATCAGCTGCCAATAGATCCTTAGCAACTGAAGTTTGCTCTTGCTGGAACCCTGTCTCCTCTCCGCCCCACCCTACCACCTTAACAGGGTGCTTACCACCCCATCATCAGGCATTCTGACAATAAGAAAGTTATTGGGACGAAGGCAAAAACTATCTCCTTGTGATTTCCCTTTTGTCACTCCAGGCCTTCTAATCCCCCCTCCCCACCACCAACCCAAGGAATGAGATATGAGGGTTCCAGGTCTCCAGTAGCTCAGGGGCATCCTGATGAGACCTCTTAGAGACAAAGGAGAACAGGAAGTGAATCTTCCGTCATTTCTTTGGCCTCTGAAGCTGAGAATAAAGGTTGGAGGAGGGGGCGGGGATGATGCCTGGATGACGTGTTAGGAACCCACTTTCACTCATTTCTAGGAACATGGCAGATATGCCATTTAACTCATTTGCTGAGGTGCAAAATGGGCACACTTCCAAGGCTGCTCTGAGGTAGGAGACACACCTGTGGGCATGTCTGTGAGGGTTTGACTGAAGAAGGAAGACCTACTCTGAAGGTAGATGGTACCATCCCATGGTCCAGGGTCCCAGAGTGAAAGAAAAAAAAGGGAGAGTGATCCGGGTGAACACTGGGATTCATCTTTCTGCCTCATGACTGTCGCTGCAGTATGATTAGCTGCCTCAGACTCCTACCACCATCTTGTCCCCACCATGGTGGACAGTATGCCCTCACACTGTGAGCCAGAGTAACGCCTTCCTCTCTCACGTGGACTCCTGTCAGGTCTCTGATCGCAGCAGCAAGAACCACTGATAGACCCAACAAGTGAAAGATTGTTGGCAAACAAGCTGCCAACACCAGGATGTATTTATGTGTCCCACTCCTAGAGTCCCAATCCCACAGAGAAGAGCATTTGCCAGGCAGTCCCATAGTAGGGCACAATAAGGAGAAAACGGGTATGCAGAAGAACTGAGTGGGAGAGCGAGTCTCCAAGGTGCACATTGCCCAGGACATCATTCTAGCTCTTCCTACAGGCAACATGGCGTCCCCAGTGGGAGGCCCTTCACCTTTCACTATGACCTCCAGGGTAGCTTCACTGTCCTCGATGCCGTGCATCACTTCACAGCGGTAGATCCCAGAGTCATTGGAGCGAAGGTTCTGGATCTCCAAGGTAGCATCGCTGGGGATGGCTGGATAGTTGGGGAGTGACACCTTGTCTTGGTAGATGCTGTTGACTCGAACCTGTCCTTCAGTGGCCACCAGCAGTACCACCTCCTTTTCCTTGGAAACACGGCTCCACTTGATTCTTGGGGTGAGGGGGGCAGTGGAGGGAGCAGTGGTCACAGGATGCATGGGGTCGATGAAGTAGCAGGGGATGGTGAGGGAAGACCCTAGGAGGACCTTCAGTGGGGATGGTTGAGGGATGCTCACGCTCAGTGAGTTGTCATGGTCTGTGAGGGAAAGGTGGGAGGAGAGACAGATGTGTTAGGAATCATAGAGACCACGAGTCTCTGCCTCCCTCCTTCCAGGCCTGGAAATGCAGCCACCCAAGAGGCCCTTATCCAGCCCACCATGTGGGAACCTGGGGATTCTCCAGGTGTCCCCCCACCCTAAGACAAAAATTCAGAGCTAAACAAAGAATTCCAGAAGAGCATGAGAGAGACCTCAAACCTTAGACACCTAGAGGGGATGCCAACCCCTAGATACACAGGACCCTTATTCTTAGAGTAGTGATATGCTTGATTCACAGATTTTAGAAAAATATATTGAAGTATTTATTTTGGATATCATGAGTTCTCCATAAAAGGTTCGTGTGTGGAAGGTATGGCGGTGTTAGGAGAGGTGACCGGATTGGGATGTGCTGCCTCATAGGAGGGAGATAAATCACTGCAGATGCAACTTTGTAAGGGATATCTTGTTCGCAGCCCGGCCCCCAGCCTCCCTGACTCCCTGTCTCTGTCATTCTGTCTCTGTCTCTTTCTGCCTCTCTATCTCTGTCTGTCTGTCTGTTTGTGTTTGTCTGTTTCTCTCTCTCCCTCTCTCTCTTTCTCTCCCCCACCCACATCTGTTTCCAGGCTACTGTGGGGTGAACCTCTCCCCTCCACTGTACCTTCAGGCATGACATTTCTGCCTTGCCACAGACAAGCTGTTTTCCTGAGACATTTTTCTCATAGAGGCAGATACTGTCCTACACATTGGGCATAATAATTATTAGAATTACAAAATTCTCCACAGCCTTTAAACTTGAGACACAGGACTTCAAGATAGATATATCCTATTCTGGGAGGTCTGCTTTGAGTTTTAACTGGACCTTGTAGAAGGGCAAGACTTTTAAAGTCAAGGATGAGAAGACTGGGGAGAACAGGAGGTCAGGCATTTATTTTTTGGCCTGTAAAGTCAGAAATATGGGGCTGGGTAGGATTAGACAACATAAAAATTATGGAGTGTGTCAATAGAGAAGACATAGTGTTTCCTGAATTCCGTTGGAAAGGGAGAGAGAGAAACAGCCTTCTATACAGCACCTTTCATGGCAGGTCTTAAAAATTTAGAACCTTCCCTTTCAAGGGATGCTACAGGTTGAAATAAAAATGTTTAGGATAGTTGTGGGTGGTAGAGACATAGCAGGGTAAGAATAGGGGAGCCAGGAATGTCTGGAGTCCAGCCTGGACCTTTTGATGTCTGGACAGATTCCACCATCTCTCCACAAACACCTCCATCTGCTGCCCAGCCCTGACGCCGGTGTCCACAGCCTGGCTCTGTAATAGTGGTCCTCAGGGGATAGCCAGAGGCCACTGTTGAATCCAACTTGGTGGTTGTCAAAGCTCTCAGCCAACCCTAGTGGACTGTTTTGCTAATGTGGACACATCTCCCGAGGTGATGGCTAGGGTCTGGGTATTTATGGATCTCTGAGCATCATTGGAGGTCCAGATAACCACATCTACATATTCAAAAGCTGTGAATCAGGCCAGTATGTGAGTGAATAAAATACTGAGTGTCTTTCCATTTGACCATGGAAATTTTTTCCATGACCCTGAAGTCCTGGAGTTTTGCATTGGCATACAGTGGGTTGTGGGGAGGGAGGGTGCCCAAGCCTCCTCTTGTCCCTGCCACCATGAGCAAGCCTTCTCTTATCCCCTCCCCTCCCACTGTTTGGGAGGTCTCACAGACTGTTCAGCCCTTGAGTTCCAGATCCCCACACTGTGTGTAAAGTTCTTCACATGTCCCTTGAGTCAGGGTTGGGGAGCTCACACCAGGGCTGTGCCCTCACTTTTAGAGGAAAACCAGTCTTTTCAACATTGTTCCTCAGGTTCTCGTCTCCCCTTTGGTGGTCCCATCCATGCCCCCTCTGGCCCCCCATGTCTTCTCTCTATCCCATTCACTGTGCAGTGGTCTGAATGAGATCCCCAAGGGTTCTGTGAGGCTGAGCAACTCTCCTTGCTGGGGGCTTTCAGTGTGTGTGTGTGTGTATGTGCGTTCCTACTACATCTAGAAAGGGCCAAAAAAAGGCCAAAAGAAGGGGCAGCAGGGACAGTATCCCAAAACAAAGTTGGACCCTGTACTCGGAACCCAGTACCCACTGAATAAAGGAGCCATGCATAGAACTGTTCTCACCTGGAATTTCTTCTGAGATCACTGCAGCGATGACCCTCAGAGTCACAAAGACCAAGAGTAAAGTGGTCATAGTTCAGCTGGAAGAAATAGCAGACAGTTTAGGCACAGGATAGTTACGGAAGAGAGACCGTGATAAAATTCATGGCCAAAGCTCTGAGATCACATTGAACAGCAGGTGGTTGCCGTGATCTGGACAGTGTTTCCACTGAGGATCCTTTCCTCAGAAACCGTCATCCTTTCTTAGGTTAGTTCCAAGGTGGTTGGTACGTTGGTTCTCCCATCTTCCAGTGGAGGCTCGTCCTAATGAATCCCAGTGATAGCTAATGACCTGTGCCAGGTGGACCATAGATGCTCAGGTTTATACACTGTGAGGGGTTTTGCATAAACACTGGGATCTGTAGATCTAGAGGGCCTCCCCTCTGCAGTGTGGGTGGGTCATCGCCAACCACCTGGAGGCTTTAACATAAAAAGGACTGTTTCTGGAAGGAGAGAGACTTCTCCCCTCATGGCTTTCCAACTGATTTTCTCCTCCCTTGTGGACTTGACCTGAAGCATCAGCTTTTTCTGGGGTTTGAATATGTGGAGCTTCAAACTGAAGATGTGTAGCCAGGTGCTCTGGCCTCCTTTCGAGTCTCTGCAACTCTGGGGACCCACAGCCTCCACTTGTATTGACTTTATTCTCTCCCTCTTCCTCCCACCCCCTTCTCTCTCTCTCTCTCTCTCTCTCTCTCTCTCTCTCTCTCTCTCTCTCTCTCTCAAACACACACACACACACACACACACACAGAGTCATGCAAGGGCATGTCCTCTGCTGAAATGAAATGATTGGTCAGTAGTGGAGCACACATGTGCAAACCAATCTACTGCATGCCAATCATATGAAAGTATGGGGAACATAATTATGTATATAGTACATGAGGCTTGGTAATGACAGATCTGTTGCAACCACCACTTAAAGCTCTCCCTTGAACCGTAGGGATTCCCAACTCCAGCCAGCAAGCATAACTGAATTTATCAAGCCATCATCTGGAGCAGTGGCCTTCAGCCAGCTGCATGTGGAAACAGTCTGGACCTCATAGTACCACTGCCCTGGAGGGTACACAACCATGCCACACACACACCTTCTGAGACCTGCACTGTGTGACGCCATGCCCCACATGTAGCAGCAGCAGCAGCAGCAGCAGCAGCAGCAGCAGCAGCAGCAGCAGCAGCAGCAGCAGCAGCAGCATTTACTTTTGGTCTAAGAATAATAAAGGAAGCCTTGGGGATGGGGCAGTGGTAAAGGACAGATGCAGCCACAGAGAGCATCCTTCATGGAGACAGCGCCCTTCCCCCTGGCCTCCACATCCCAACCTCAGCTCTTTTGGAGTCCAACCATCCAGCAGGTGTCGCTCTCTGTTTAGTCACCATAGGCTGGGCCAGCGTGGGGATCAGGGCGCAGCACCCTTAGGAGCATCAAGATTGTGGGGAGGGGAGACACTGACATTTCCATCCAGGGGTTCCTGGGGAGGAACAGTCTGGGCCCAGGACAAGGGGACCCTTTCCTGTCTCTGGAGCTTGGCATTTTTGACCATCAATCCTCAACCCAGGCCTGAGAAATGAAAGGCCTGTCTGTGCGGCTGAGGGCATAGAGGCACGTGACCCCTCGTGCTGTAGGAAGTCTGGAAAGTTCCACAGTTCTGAGAAATGGCCCCTTGCTTCTCCTTAGGGATTTTATGACTTAGATACTAACCTTAAAAATAAATTTCTGGGGCTCCAGGTCTGGCACTTTGAGGAGACACAGAGTTGGAGAGGGGCTCTTGTTCAAGATCAGTGAACCAGTCAGGGCTAGGAAATGGTTTCCTGGAGGGTCAAGGAAGATCAGCCTGAGGTGTGTTTGCAGAGGGACCTTTACCCAAGACCCAGACACAAAGCTAGCCTGTTCCTCCCTCAGAACACCCTTCACTTGGAAATCTTGTGTATGTTTCGGAGTTGTGTTTCTTCCCTCGCTCTCCGAACAAGCTGGACATTGTCTGGGATGCAATGGTGCTCTGTGGGGTTTGGACTGGCTCTGTTTTTCTCCCTGGCTTAGACCAGGAAATGTGAAGGAATGAAAGGGAGGGGGCTGGTGCAGAGTAGGCAGCAAGACTAATTTTATTTCTTCTTCTTAAAAACTTTGGGATAGAATTATCGCAATAAATATGCTCTTGTGTTTGTGTGTGTTTTCTCAGTTGTAAAGAAAAATAGGGAGCAATTCCATTCTGTCTGGGTTCCAAGCCTCTCAGAGACTCAGTGAGGCTTTTATGTAAGGATACTGGCTTTGCCAGCCCACGCTCACTCGTGGACAGAGAGACCTTTCTCAATGGGAAGGAAAGCGAGGCCGTGGGAAGGGATGGCACATGAAGGGCGTTGAGGATGGGGAGACGAGAGGAAGGCCTGAGATGGACAGCAGTGGGAGCTCAGAAGCACGGGGGATGGCCCAGCAGAAAGCCTCAAGGATCCTTGTATGCCAGGGATTGACCAATTGTTAGAAGCTTGACCAGGAAAAGCAGCAGGCTCCTGCTTTTCATCTCTCTCTCTCTCTCTCTCTCTCTCTCTCTCTCTCTCTCTCTCTCTCTCTCTCTCTCTGTGTTTCTGTCTTTCTCTGTGTATGTGTGTCTGCGTGCACGCATGTGTGTCAGTCTGTCTTTGTGTGTATGTCTCTGTATGTATCTGCCTGTGTGATTGTGTGCATGCGTGTGAATATGGTCCATAGTTGGAGGCAGGGACTTCATCAGATCACATCATTGAAAGTGTAGCTCCTTGTCTCATTCTGAATTCCTTTTTTAGCAGCTCTGTCAAGACTCAGACCCAGGTCCTGGCCCTGCCGGGTCACTACCTATTAACACAAGACCTGTTCTTGCTGTTTCACAGATGGAGTGAGATGTCTTGCCAGCCAGTTCTTCTCATCTGGGCTGGGCACTGTGCCTTTGGCACTGTATACACACAGGCTGTAGCATCAGCAGGGACCCACCAGTGCCACTCCCACCACCGTCTTGTCAGCTTGTGTGAGACACTTAGAACCCGTGAATTGGGGACGATGGAAATGGATGTGGGAGGGGAGGCTTCCTACCTGACAGGAGGATCAGGCCAGGTGACTTTTCATAAAGAAAAAACTGTTTTAATTCGAAAGCAACACCATTGCCCTTCCAAAAGCTAGAGAAACAGGAAACAGGAGGAGGAGGAGGGAGAGGAGGAGGAGGAGGAGGGGGGAGAAGAAGAAGAAGAAGAAGAAGAAGAAGAAGAAGAAGAAGAAGAAGAAGAAGAAGAAGAAGAAGAAGGAGAAGAGGAGGAGGAGGAGGAGGAGGAGGAGGAAGAGGAGGGGAGGAGGAGGGGGGAGGAGGAGGGGGGAGGAGGAGGAGGGGAGGAGGAGGAGGGGAGGAGGAGGGGAGGAGGAGGAGGGGAGGAGGAGTTCTCCTACATCCCAATCCAGTGTTTGTTTTTGTTTTGCTTCTGTTTTTTGTTTTGTAATTTGCCATCTTTTTGCAATCTATTTTCTATTTCCACAGAATTCATCGGATGAAAGGACAGTTTTGTTCCTTTAGAAAAGAACACGATGGGATTTTACAGTGCGACCTTCCTTTTGAATACCTGTGCTGGTAGCTTGGGCAGAGAGACCTTAGTCTGTTCTTGGATGGGACCAGAGGTTCCAGTCCCACATGCATCCCTTCATTAACCAGCAGTCTGTTCCACTGCCATTGGCTCCTGTGATCTTCCTGTGGCGTCTACCATCCAATCCACATAAAACCCTGGGCGCAACTTCAGGGGCCTGTGTGCTCTCCACCTGCTCTTCTGTGCAGTCATTCTCAGTTCTGCACACTGAAGCTCCCAGGCCTATTTCCTCCTTGGAGCCACAGAAGGCCAGAGTTGGGACTGACCACTGTGAGCTTCAAATCCAATGCATTAAATTTACAGCTGAAGAAACCAAAGCCCAAAGAGGTTCAGGGTTTTGTTGAAGACCATGCAGCAGGTTAAAAGTGAACCTATAGCTAGAGTCCTATTCCAAGGATTGGTTCTTCCTATTTCTCAGACTTTGTGAGCTTCACAAAGTAGAGAGCATGGCTAGCTTACTCCCTGCTGTCTTCCAAATACTTACTGTAGTCACATACATACACACACACACACACACACACACACACACACACACACACAGAGAGAGAGAGAGAGAGACAGAGACAGAGACAGAGACAGAGAGACAGACAGAGACAGACAGAGACACACACAGAGATAGATAGATAGATAGATAGATAGATAGATAGATAGATAGATAGATAGATAGATAGATAGATGGAGGGCACTGGGCATCTTGGGAGTCATCTCCTTCAGCCCGAGGTCTTAGGGGTGGGGAGGTGGCACTGGAGGCTTGTGATGGTTCAGCATTCATGTGTGCAGAACCCCAGGAGATAGATCCCCACCTCCATTTTACATTTGTAGGTCTCAGCTAGAGCAATACAGCTTGCTCACCGTGCGCATAGCTGAACTGGCACATCAGCATGGCATGTGACTTCAGGAAGGTCAGTCCAGGTACAGCTCAAAGGAGTAAAAACCAGGACCTTTCCCTCCCAGGACTCCCAGGGAAACCGAGGCAGAGCTACACTCAACTCAGACTAGCTTTCCACAGTCAGTATAAAGCATCTCCTTTCAATTCCACATCCAGCAACTGCTACATCGCAAGTTTGCACTTGGGTGTTATTCGGGAGTGTCTATACTAGAGGAATCAGCAAACACCCATGAGGTGAAAACTTTTCTTTTTTTTCCCCTGAGAGTGGATTTGCCAGTTCACTGGAAATAACTTATGCTAAATATAAAAGAAATCTGGGAGACAGACAAGAGGTGCTTCTCCTTTCTTAAGAACATGACTTTCTTGTTCTCACTTACTTGAGGATGTTAACTTGTATGGGGCCTGGACCTACACAAAACAGTCTGTAACATCTCCTCACTGAATGGATGAGTGGAGACTGGATTTGGCAGATTGGGGAGCCAGGAAGACTTGCAATGGACAGAGGTGTTCAGTGTCTTTAATTTAAGTCTTGGAGAAAGCAGCAAGGTTACTGATTCCTCAGCCACTGTCCTCTACCTAGCCACCTCTGTGGGCTAATCTCTAATGGGGCTTTTCCAGTTGCCACCCACCCATGGATGAAACCTACCCTGAGATCTGTGCGTGACCGTGGTGGCATGTGTCATAGACACTGGGATTTCTAATCTTGCATGGGGAAGGGCCCTGTGAAAGAGGGGCCCCAACCTTAGTTTGTCCATTTCCTATGTATCTCAAGCAGAGTGGGATGGCGGGTGCAGGGGGACAGGAAGCAGATCTCAGCTCAGTCTTAACGCACTGTGGAACACACAAGACTATTTGCTGTCTTTGCATATGTAAGTTGAAGACATCAAGTGCATGCTCATGCGTGCGTGAGCACACACACACACACACACACTTGAAGTTTAAGTTATTTTCCTTGTATGCCCTTTCTATTCTTTCATACTTCCTTTTCTCTCCTTCCCTCACTTGCTCCCTCCTGCCCTCCTTCTCTTGCTTCTCTCCTCTTTGATCTTCTTATTCCCAGTTTATTATGTGAGCTATTCTTACTGAAACATCCTAAGTCTAACTCTACAGATCCATGATCCTGCTTTTTAGCTAATTAAGTGAGTCCTCTTGCAACGGCATTATCCTTGCGGTGGGGGCTACTGCAGATAAAGCACTCAAGGCCACAGTTTGGTCTCCCTAGAGAAGCCCTGGACTGAGAGGGGCTGGTGAATGGGAAGGAGGGGCTTTTCCTCCTTCAGAATAGCTTACAGCTTATTGGTCAGGCAAACCTGGAATTAGAGATAGAATGAGGGGTGCTGAGCCTTAATCTGGACCATGATCAAAATGGACTTTGAACATCCAATTTGTTTTTCTTTTTTTGAGACAGGATCTCATGTAGCACAGGCTGGCTCTGGACTTACCATGTAGTTGAATATAACCTTAAACTTCTGATGCTCCTGCCTCTAGCTCCTGAGTGTTTACAAGTTTGCACCGCCGTGCTCAGTTTCGCCAGTACTGGAGATGGAATCCTGGGCTTTGTGTATTCTAGGCAAGCGCTCTATCAGCTGAGCTACATCCCCATCTGAACCTCTAATTTTCCATTTTGGAGATGGGAGACTCTCGGCCCTGGAATTCTCTGAGATTCTAAATGTGAACTTCACGCAGCCTAAGAAGCTTTTGACATCTAGGGACAGAGTAAACTTCATGTCCCCCTTAAATGGACTCCTTCTTGGTTAAGGGCCTCCTCGTGCTGGCCTGCTCTGTTTTCACCAGCCAGGACTATAGACAAAGCCCATTCTCCGGGAGAATTTCACACATGTAGAAAGATTCTGGTTACCCTTGTGTGTAGTCAAGAAGGGGAGGAGAATCGGGCAGTGAGGGCATGAGGGTCCTGCTGTGTCTATCGAATGTAGGGCAGGTGATGGGTAAGGATGAGGGCAAGAGCCAGACTCGGCAGTATCACTGGGGGCAGGGAGCAAGACATGGAGAAGTGACTCCTGGCTGGCTGCAGCTTTGGCTTTATGCAGATGTGGGCTTGGGCTTGTCTCCCTTTGGGCCCTGCTTGCCTCTGGTCTGGCCCCTTCCCCAGCTTCCTTTCTAATACACAATTCTGTCCCTGCACAGTATTCTCCCTTCAGCTTGAGTCTGACTAGACCTAGTCTGCTTGACCTAGTCTGCTTCTATCTTAAAGGCCCAGCACAAATGCCACCCCGAGAAGATGCTCTAAAGACCTCAATAAGAAGCAGTCTTCTCTTGGCCATGCCTTTTTTTGTCTTCGTTGTGGTGTTGATGGTGGAACCTACGGCCTCTTATGGTCTGGCCAAGTGCTCCACACCCAGACTCAGCCTTGGCTCTCTTTCACATTTTATTTTGAGATAGAGTCTAGCTATGTTGCCCAGGATAGCCTTTGAACTCACTGTGTGGACTATCCAGGCCTTGAACTTGTAATCCCCTGCCTCAGTCTCCTGAGTACCTGGGATTACAGGCCTATATATGTAGGCTTGGCTGTTCTTTGCCTTTTCTGTGTGAAAGCCAGTTTATGGATGAACACATCCTGGCAGGTGGCTTCTCTCACATGGATGCTCTATTCTATGAGGTCAACTGTTTACAAGGTATGAGGACAGCAATTCCAAGGGATGGCTCACAAGGGAGGATGCAGGGGTTTGGGGAGGCTGTACAGTTGCGAGAGTGTTGCACTGGAGTCAGACAGATCTTGTTAAGTCACAGCTGTGACACTGAAACAGGGACACTGCAATTATTTAGTCTCCTTGCGGCTCTGCTTCCTACCTCTATAGTGCTGATAAGGCATCGATCGCCCAGGGCAGGACCGATGTGGGCATCTAATGAGAGAAGCTGTGTGGCCTCCAGTGCAACGTCTCCTTAAATCTTAGACTCTCAGCTGACAGGATTCTCCCTGTGACAGATAGCCCTGCAGTGCATCCCCCATTGCTGCAATTTACCCCACTGCTCTGACTACGTACTGTGGGCCTTGAACCTCGGGCTTCTGCATCTAGGAAGTTCTCCCCCAGTGTGTGGCAACTCGAATTTAAGGGACACCTCCAAAGGTCTGGCCATTTGCCCCTCAATGACAGCAGGGAACGGGAATACCCCTGCTCCTTGGCTCAGATTTGTGACATTCATTCAGGCTGGGTATAGGATGTGGCTTCAAGTAAAACTGTAGGCCATATATTAGAAGCCAACTGCTGCCACCTCTGTCTCCAGGGCTTCCTTGGTTACAGAGGATGGCCAACTTTTCTCTATCTTCAAGGAATAGGTAGCAAGAATAAGCTTGCATGGTGGACTCATGAGCAGTTTAAAGAGCTTTAAAGAGCCTGCTATGGGTCAGGAATTGTGTTCTTAGCTATACGAAGACTATAAGGCCACCTTCCAAGCCAGGCATGGTGGAACATGCCTGAAATCCCAGCATTTGGGAGACGGTGGTAAGAAGATCATGAGTTCAAGGTCATCCTTGGCTCCACGGTGAGATCTAGTCCAGTCTGGGCTCCATGAGACTCAGAAAATAAAACAAAACCCAAACAGACAAGGCACCTAGCAAAAGGTAAGCATTGTCGCCCTCTGTAAATAGATGATATCTGATCAGAGAGGTGGATTAACTTGCTCAGGACAAAAGGACACACAGCACAGAGAAGCAGGTGGATATATTCCCAGTCAGCTCATACGACAGAGACACACAGCACAGAGAAGCAGGTGGGTATATCCCCAGTCAGCTCATACGACAGAGAGTTTGTCTCCAGGCTGGAGGATGCAGGGTTACGGGAGCCTGCTTCTGCTGTTGCCACTCCATGCCTGTAGACAGCAGCTGGCAAGCCAGATTCCCAGCTTTCTCTGGGACTTCAACTCATACATGGGGGTCTTGCTGGGCTCTGAGTTCTCTCTTTTCCTGCACTTAAGTGCAAATCAGAAATCCACTGTCAGACCACATCTATTATCCCAACATGGTAGCTCTTGCTTGCATCCACCAGGCTCATTGTACAAGAGCTAAAAGGTAGATGGCCACCATCCACACCAACAGAAGCTGAGCTGCACACAGACAGGCCTTGCTGCTTTCTTCCTAGGGTTGTCAGGTTGCTTAGTACAAAGACTGTTTGCAAGGGACGCTTGGACGGTGGAGGGAGCACAGTGGAAGGCTGGCAGGAGCAGACTCTAAATACTTAACGATGACTTCTCTTGACTCCTTCCATCCCACAGATACACATCCCACTACTAATATCTCTTGAGTTGGCTACACTGTGATAAGGCATAGGATGGGCTTTGCCTTTCTGGGGTCCACTCTGAATCCAGGCTCCATACAATTTCCCAAACCATCCTCTTCTCCAGTTTCCCAGGAGGCAGTGCAGTATGGTGGGAGATGGGTGCCTTTAGAACATAACATGGGTCCATACCTTGTCTCCAAACCTGCTACCTTTGTGGTCCTGAGCAAGTTTCTTATTCTCACTGGCTGGAATTTCCATAGTAGGGAGGCAGGAGAATGACTTTCTGTAATAACCTGCTCTAAGATACCCTTTCATCCTTTCAAACTACCCTGAGTCTCTAGGGCCCCTGGGTAATCAGATGCTGCTGGAAAGGGGACATGGACATTGGGAGAAAGGGAGTTGGTATGAAATGAGTCTCTTAAATGAGAGGTGCTGAGCATAGGATAGATAGCATCCACCCAGAGAACTTGGCCTTGAGACTTCTGGGATAAGGATGAGTGTCCCCAGAACAAAGTGCAGCATCTTCTCATGCAGCACATACTGTCCCCTGCTTCTACTTGGACCTCATGTGACACCTATAGCCCATGTGCCCCTGACTCCAGCTACTTTCTAGCTGTGCATTCTGCAAACTGAATGTTGCTCTCTTTCTTCTTCCTGGTACACCCTTCCAGAACTTTCCACGGCTTTCCCCTTTTCAGTGTTCAGTTTCAGTTCAGATATCCCCTTCCTTATATATTCCTTCCTTACCACATCTACCTGTTACATCCCATTCGTTCAATACATGTGGAGCACCCCAAAGCTGACACATCCCATGTGGAGCCCCCCTAATCTACAGTATCACATGTGGTGTGTGCCTCTAATCTGAAAAATCCAAAAAGCTCCCGGACCCAAAACTGAGTAGCAACACAAATCTCCATGTGTCAGACTATTCACCATGAAACAGTCCCACTCCCAGTGTCAGAATCACCTTCAGGCTATGTCTAAGGCAGAAATGAAACACATGAATTTACTGTTTAGACTTAAGACCCATTTTCTAGATACCTCATTATGCATATGCAAATATTCCACAAAAATTCTGAGATCAGAAACTCTTTTAATCTTAATCGAACTCCATCTGTACCATCACTTCAAATCATTGTCTTTTCTTTGTCCTTTAATTGTCTATTTCTCTTACTAGAATTATGTTTTATAAACCTTTGTCTGTTCTGCCGACTGTGTTACTCCTAGCATCTAGAACAACGTTTGGCATACTAGGGAAATTCAGTATTTGTTGAATGAATGAATGAATGAATGAATGACTCTTCTGGACTCATTCTGGGAATGGAAGTAATACTAAGCTCAAGGACAGTGGCTACTGTTGAGTGTCACCTGTATCCCTTACCCTGGGGAGCTTCAAAGGCCGCTAAGAGTGTAAGCAGGACAATCAAGAAACCTGGAATATACATGTGGCCTGGGGACAATCCCTCTTACTCCTCCTCTACTCAAAGAGGACTAGGAGTCGGGCAGGGTAGGCCCAGGGGTCTCAAAGCAGCATTGAGACCAGCGCTCCATCCTGACTAAGGCTGTCTTCCTGAGGAGTGGGAGGTCACATCCAGGCACTGGGCAGGAGGACGACTTCTCGAGGTTTGGGCACTGGAGAATTGGCTATAGCTGTTTATGACTCCCTAGTGAATGACTGGAGGAAAGTGGGCACAGACTTAATCTTTCAGCTCCTCCCCTCTGTTCTCACCCTCCCTGAGCCCACTTTCAGAGCCTTTCAATTTCCTGTTGAATTAAAGGAGCTCTGGGCACAGTTCTGGCTCCTGGCTTACCCACCCAGGGCCACTCAGCTCTGCCCTGTTCTGTCTGTGGAAAGGACCTCAGTACTTGGGACCTGACCTGCCTCTTCCTGTCTCAGCCTTCCACTCCAGCCTGGGGAACTCGGATGTTTTTGCTGCATTAATTTCAGACTTTGTGTAAATAGGAGACTTGGGTCTTTGCGAAGGAGTGTCTTTTAGTCTAAACTTTCCGTCTGGAACGAGCTCCTTTCCCGGAGCAGGGACCTTGGGCCAAGAGCTCAACTCCTGCTACTCAGTGCTCATTGCCAACCTGGACAGACTAGGAAATGTTGGAGGAGGGGCTGGGACCCAGAGTAACAACACTCTTGATGACCTTCTTCGGTGGCAGTTGGGCCCACACTTCCAAAATGATGTTTGATAAAGATTAATAAAAGCTGAGGGTCTTGGTAGAAATACTTGCTTGAAGGAAGCTGCTATCAGATGTCAGCCAAGCTCCCGGGAAAAGCAGAGCCCATGTGTCTGGGATGTAGCTAAAGAAAAATTAGGGCCAATCAAACCAGTTTCTTCAGCTTTTGGGACAGGTGTGCAGAATAATGTTTAGTTTAGGGATCCAGTGGAGGGTAGGGGGCTTATGTGGAATTAAACCTCATTCCATGGACCCTAATTTACACCTGATTTCAGATGCTGGGAAAGTCTTCACATGGAGCATCTACCAAGCTCCTTTTGGGTCATACCTTCCTTTGGGGACTGATGGGAGTCATGGACAAACTTATAGAATATAGTGCTTGTGCTTGTGTGATTTTGTGTAGCTGGTCAGGGTGACCCTGTTGAGCAGTAGAGAATTGGCCCCGTCTAAGGCAAAGTTTAGTTCTTGCTCCCAGCGCCTAGATCCCAGGAGGTGAGCTCTGAGCCCTTAGAATGCTCTGCCTGATAAGAGAAATTGTTTACCTGGGGGCCTCGGGCCAGGCTGGGCAGTCTATATTCACTGTGGGGATTTGCGCTGGAGATTTTGTGCCATGAGCCATCAACTGGACTTCTGGAGGGACTGGAGACAGAGGTAAGCCACTTCTACATGACCAATAAATCCCACCAAAAGTTCTGGACTCTTCCCTGGTGCACCAGTTGCATCGTATTCCATCCAGGACAGGTCAATGGTGGGCAGTGGACAGTGGACAGGACTGCTATATCTCACGATGGTCCTGCAGTGAGGCTGCTTTCTGGTCCTCATGTGTCAGGTATAGCTGCCTCTCATTCAGAATGTGCCAAGCCTTTCTTGGGTTTCTTTGCTCCCTCCCCTTTCTCTTTTCTTTACCAGCTATCCACACTGTGCAAGCTTCTGGTACAGGGGTCAACAGCTCTGCATACAGATCCATAGGAGAGTGCAAGTTGAGAAACTACACTGCCTGGGACCCTGAAGAGCCTTCCTGGAGCGTTTAATGGCATTGGTGGAGGGAAGACTCAGTGTTTTAGGGGATGACCCAGTCCTAGGTGTGGGCAGGGAGGATACCACAGCCAGGTAGGATTCCATCTTTGCCATTCCATCTTCTCCTATATGAAGTTCCCAAAGAATTGCTCTCATGATCAGGCTCACCATTGTTCTTAGTCACAGCAGGAGCATACGCTACCCAGGGCATCTGTTTGCCCCAGCAAGGGATACTTCATGGAGAACAGGGACTGGATCTCATCCTTGGCCATTCCTCCTCCAAGTCACAGCCCCAACTCTGCCCTCAGAGTGTTCCTACATGGAAGCTGGGCCCCATGTTTGGTTAAAATACTCACACTATAAAATGAATTATACCAACCCCTTTAAGGACACAAGTTAACAGCCTCAAGTAGCCATCCTATTGAGTTCCCACTAGCTTTCTCCATCACCTGGACCGTTATCCTCTCGCAGAGCTGAAGGTCTGTATTCATTAAATGACCAGTCCACATTTCTTCCTCCTCCCGGCTCCTGGCAGCCACCCTTTACAATGGCGCTTGAATAGAAATTAGTCTCGAGAGAGGCTCACTGTCATAAGTTCTATTTTGGAATCAAGGGGACAGAGAGAGGTGTGGAGAGGTGATTAATCTGACATCCCACAGCCGAGGAGGATCAGCAGAGTCAGAGTCTAAATCAGATGGCTCTGATTTCACAGAGAGATTAAGCACACTGACCAGCCAGCTCCCTGCTTCCCACACGCGCAAGGAGGCTACTGATGAAGATGCTGCTGCTGGATAGGAGTCATTAAAGGGCCTCTGACCAAGTCTCACCCTGGATTTGCTTGTTTGTTTATATTTGTGTGAGCATGAATGCGTGTCGTTGCCACAGTGTGAATGTGGAGGTCAGAGAAAAACTTGCAAACAGCAGTTCTCTCTTTGACCATGTGAGCCCCAGGGACTGAAGTCAGATTGTCAGGTTTGGTGGCAATTGATTTTATCAGCCCAGCCAGCTCATAGACTCTTCCCCGCCCCCCACCCCCCACATTTGTTTAAATCATGAATAAAGGCAGAGGAGACTGGAGAGATGGCTCAGTACTTAAGAGCAAAGGCTCTTCTTCCAGAGGACCTAGGTTTGATTCCCAGCAACAATACTGTGGCTCACAGCCATTTTCAGTTTTAGGGGGTCTGATACCTTCTTCTGGCCTTCACAGGCATCAGGCACACACATGGTGGGCAGACAGACATGCAGGCAAAACACTCAAACACATAGAATTAAAATAAGAATTGAAAACAAAACAATGGATTAAAGAGCTGAGTCTGCCCAGGGGCAGAATACTCTAACCACATGTGTCCATTTTTAATATCGCCAAAGGGGGTGGGGTGGGGGACCCCAGGGTAAGTAAGAGACACACATTGAGTTCCTGCTACAGTGTTTTCAGATTGGTCTGTTTTAAAGTTAGAGGACCAAGACACCTTGGATGGAGAGTGGGTGGGGCCTGTGGTCTTAAAGGGCTGGAGCTAACCGGAGACTCTCACAGAATCAGGGCTTGAAGAGGAGCAGAGAGCAAAGAGCCACAAGCACACACAAGCTGCCTCCTCCTTGAGTCTCCCCTGTCCAGTTATCTCCAGCATAGCCCCGTCCTCTGGCTGGCCTGCTTAGGCACGTGACCATCCTCAGAGAGGCTGTCAGGACTATAGCGTCCAAGAGCCTGTCAGCAGGATGTCAGGTCTGCTGCTCCCCTCTCGGCTGCTGCGGCCTCTTCTCAAACCCTGTTTCATCCCTGAGGTTGAGCTCAGAGACAAAGCTGACTCTCCTCTCCTCTCCTCTCCTCTCCTCTCCTCTCCTCTCCCTCTCCCTCTCCCTCTCCCTCTCCCTCTCCCTCTCCCTCTCCCTCTCCCTCTCCCTCTCCCTCTCCCTCTCCCTCTCCCTCTCCCTCTCCCTCTCCCTCTCCCTCTCCCTCTCCCTCTCCCTCTCCCTCTCCCTCTCCCTCTCCCTCTCCCTCTCCCTCTCCCTCTCCCTCTCCCTCTCCCTCTCCCTCTCCCTCTCCCTCTCCCTCTCCCTCTCCCTCTCCCTCTCCCTCTCCCTCTCCCTCTCCCTCTCCCTCTCCCTCTCCCTCTCCCTCTCCCTCTCCCTCTCCCTCTCCCTCTCCCTCTCCCTCCCCTCCCCTCCCCTCCCCTCCCCTCCCCTCCCCTCCCCTCCCTTTCCTTTTAAGATAGGGACTCGGTTAACTCACACTGGCCTAGGCCTTGAAGAATGGCCTTGAGCTTCCGATTTCCTGCCTCTGCCTTCCAAGTGCTGGGAACTCAGGTGTGAACCTTCACACCTGGCCTATGTGGTGCTGGGGATTGAACCCAGGGCTTTTTGAATGCTAGACAAGCACATCTCCAGCTGAACTATATCCCTAGCATCCTTAACTCTCCTTTTTAAAAATGACCCCTCAGAATTGTGTTAAAATACATGTATTATGAAATGAATTATTTTGTGTCCCCTTTAAGGACACAAGTTAGCAGCCTCAAGTAGCTGTCCTGTTGAGTCCCCACTGGCTCCATCCATCTCCTGGACCGTTATCCTCTCGAAGAGCTGAAAGTCTGTATTGATTAAACAACCAGCCCGCATTTCTCCCTCCTCCCGGCTCCTGGCAGGCGTTCTTTACTTTCTGTCTCTGTGAATTTGGCTTCTACCTTTCCTCCTGCAGAGAAACATTGATAGCTCCCCCTACACAGTTTTGAGATCTCCTCCCATCCTATCTCAATTGGACAACTGTCACGTCCTTCTGGAGTCCTTTATATATCCAAGGGGGATACCTCTCCTCCACAAACGAGGCCTTCTCAGGTGTTATATTGCCAGCAGTATCCATAGCAAGAGCCATTGCGGGCATTTCACAGAGGGGCTGTTTCTTTGTCAACATTAATTCTAAAGCACCATAGAAAGTAGAAAGGAGGTTGATCAAAATTTTTCCCTCAGAAATCTGCCAGGCATGTTTCATATTGGGTACCACCATGCTGTCAGTGAGTCCATCATGACACGTTTTTCTTCCATTGCTATGCCAGGCTATCCATTCTTTATCTAAGCACCATATGAATTAGTTGATTTATTTAAGAGCCATGTAGTATTTATCATTCAGCACTGGAAGCTCACAGGAGAACCAGGGAGCCAGGGCCTATTCAAAGTAGCAAGTTTGGGTCTCTAGCTTCCAGGGACACTTATCCATTGGGAGAAGCTGAACCTTGCAGAACTCAATGACACCAAACTGAACTTCAGCTGTGCCTTGGGTCCATTTGAACTGAGCAGCTGTGATCTTTTTTTCTCGGTGGAAAAATTCACTGGCCATTGCAGCAGCAGAAGCAGCAGCAGCAACACTTGGGCAAAGAGCTAGAAATCCCGCACTGTGCTGACTCGGAGATTTCCCTGCGGACGGTCTCTCACCCACACCACAGGCTCCTTGAAGACAAGGAAAACTCCCTATTCCTCTCAAATGTGTCCTCTACTGTGACCAGAAAGAAGTTTTGTATAGAAAAATACTCAAGTATAGAAACTGGCATGAAGACATGTTCATGTTTGTATGTTAACCACAAGAAGCAAGCTGTACAATAATATGTAGGCTATAACCTCATTTTATTCTCATGCATATTCATGAGAAAGAAAGAAACGGACAGAAATGTCACATTGGTTATCTTTGGGGTGGAAAGTTTAGAATGAATATATGTGTATGTGTATATGTATATGTACATATGTATGTATGTATATATGTATATATGTATATATTTTCACTTCAGGGTTTATCTTCCCCAGACTTTCTACATGGTTCTTTACTAGTTTTGACAGGGAAAAGACTTTCTAAAAATGAAATAAAATTTTAAATCCTTTAAAAAAATTTGCATCCAATGTAATCACAGGAGGAAATCAATTCTAGCCCTGAGGGCAATTAGGAGAACTGGAGTTTGTGTGTCAAAACCAATGGACTTTTCAGTGAGTAAGGCGGCAGCCAGCTGGGGATGGTAGGGGAAGGAGTGTCTTGATGGGTAAGGAAGCGTGTTCTCTATGGCTTAAAACTCAATCTTGGCCTGGAAATAGCTCAGTGGGGAAAGTGGTTGTTTCGAAAAAATGATGACCTGAGTTCAAGCCCCAAACCCACCTAAAAAAGCCAAGTATGGTGGTGCATACTTGCAATCCCAGTGCTGGTAGAGGGCGGGGTGGGATACAGGTACACTCCTGGGGCTCACTGGCCAGCCAGTATAGCCAAACCTATGAGCCCCAGGCCTTTCAGGGATGAGAGACCCTGCTCAAATAACAAGTTGGCTGGCAACTGAAGAATGGTTCTTATTGTTGACCTCTGGAATCTAGATTTTCTCTCTCTCTCTCTCTCTCTCTCTCTCTCTCTCTCTCTCTCTCACACACACACACACACACACACACACATACACACACACACACCTTCTTGGAATCTGCTGGAAAGTAGAACTCTTATCAGAGTCCAGCAAATTCTGGGTCAAAGACCTTCCTAGCTTATAGAAGGGACTTTGACTCTGTCCCACATGAATATGAAGTTCTTAGCCACATAGTAGGGCTTCCCAAATGCCCTGACTGATGTGACCCAGGATGGTGGTAACCCCCTGCTTCTTTCTGTTGTGTGAGAACCAGCTTAAGACTGAAAAATTCATCTCTCTTGAGTGGAATGCTGAATAGTCATGAGCTTGGGGGTCAGTTGGTCAAGAGTTCACATCCTGATCCCATTGCCTACCAGCTCTGCCTCAGGATCATCATCTGGAAAATGGGACAATTAGCCTTACACTTCCAGTTTCCCCTGCTTGGGTGGTAATATGCACATGGGGATAATAGTTCAGAACATACGAAGGTATTTCTGTCCTTGCTCAATCTTCTGTTAGCATTAAAGTATGGGATCTGCCTCCCTACAAAGAGTTTCCCCTAACCCTCTGGGCTTAAAGGTCTAAATCATAGTAGTAAGCCAGTCCAGTGTACTGCGTTCTGACTGGTGACCTCCCACCAAACAGGTGTATTAAAATCCTCTTCCTTGGTAACTATGAATGTGAGCTAATTAGAAAATTAAAGACGTAATTAAGTTCAGATGAGGCCACTGGGATGCAGCCTTAATGCAATATGACTGATGTTCTTAGAAGAGGGGGAGAGCCAGACACTGGAGTGGTACTAGGTGAGACAATGGCACCAAAGCCTGGAGCAGGGATACAAGGAGGCCTGCCATGGGCCCCTGAGCTCAGAAGAGCACTGCAGGGTTTTCCCGAGGGAGTACATCTATCCCTGACTTTGACTTTGACTTAGGCCATCTAGTTCTCAGAACTATGAGATGATAAAGTTTTGTCATTTAAATTGTCAAATGTTGTGGCACGCTGTTATGCAACTCTAGGGAATGAACAGGAGGGACAACTTTCAATTGCACTCCTGGGACTGATTTAACCTTTGCTGCACGAGGGGAGACTCCCCTCTCATTTGGCAGTTGAGTTTAGAATCTCTTAGATTGGGGAGTTATGTTGTTTCTTACATTTTACTTAGTCTCTCTCTAGTCTTTCTTTTCTTAGTAGAGGCAAAACTTTTTGGTCTTGGGACTGTTCTTGGTGCTCTTCCTGGAACTTATGCCAGTCCTGCTCTGAGAATCCAGGCTTTGGGACTTTCTTAGGTGGGCTCCCTAACTCTTAGGCTTTTATGGAACTTTCCAATTCTTGTGGTTCTCTGTAGAAACAGAGAGGAAGAAACTCCAGATCCTATAGGGAAAACTCGAAAAGCAAAGCCCTGGTTTCCTTAAGGTTTCTGTCTTATCTGGGTTCAGAGTCTCCCCGGTCCCTGGGGTTCACATAAGGCATGGAGTTGGTTAGAGGCAGAGCTATGCTCAGCTGCCTCAAACTTAATAAAAGTCACCAACTGCTCTCCTGGGATATTTAGAATCCTCTAATACCCAGTGGCAGAAGAAGAGAATGGAGAAAACCAAGGAGTGATCTGGGGGCCGAAGGCAACTCCAGAATGACACCAATCTCTTGCTACTCACTTTTCCTGTCTCGATGGCACAGCCATGCTGACCACAACGACAACACCTGCACAGGGGTTCCCGATAGCCTATCTTTTGCAGCATCAGCAGCACATTCCTAAGAGGATGGCTGAAGGGGTGAAGGATCATCAGGGATGAGGGGGAAGGCTGTAAAAGTTGTCTACTGGACTATTCCAGGTGCTCCTGTCCTCACAAACTGCAGAGGAATCCTCTGGAGCCACCAGATGTTGGGAGCCTGGTTACAAAACCTGCTGTAGTTACTAGCCTAGGAAGTAGCTAGACTGTTTCTCCATCTACATTGTTCCTAGTTAGCTCTGGGTTGGAAGAATGCAAATCGAGCTTCTTTTCTTATTCTAAGATGGCTAAGCATCAGTCTTAAGAGCCTGAGTGGGCAGGAAAGCAGTTTCAGCTTGGACCACTGAAGACAGCCTTGCTCTGAGATGCTAGGCATGAAGCTGGGCTCTTCAGGATTAACAGCAGCTAGTGCTTGAAGAACATCTATTCTATGTAGAGTACCATGGCTTAGCTGCATCACCTCACTTTACCCTACTACCCAATCTTAGGGGGTGGGGCAACTGATTGTACCCATTTCATAGATAATGTGGTAGATGGAATAAAAATGCCTCCATAGGCCCATAAAGGGTAGCACTATTAGGAAGTGTGGCTTGTTGAAGTAGGTGTGGCTTTGTTGGAGGAGGTGTGTCACTGGGGGTGGGCTTTGAGGTCTCAGAAGCTCAAGGCTGGCCCAATGTCTCTGTTACTTCCTGCCACCTGCAGATCCAGAACTCTCAGCTATCTCTCCAGCACCGTGTCTGCCTGCATGCTGCCATGCTTCCTGCCAGCCCCAATGGAATATTTTTCTTTATAGGAGTTGCTGTGGTCATGGTATCTCTTCACAGCAGCAAAGCCCCAAGCAAGACAGATAAGGAGCTGTGGGTATGGTGTGACGAGTCACACCACTAGTAGGGGATATGCTGTGCTTGAGACCCCTCTGACCATCCATGTTTGGATGACAGTGGCCTTGAGGATTCTTTTGTAAACACATTAGGAAGGGAGTTGCCAACAGAAGTAGAGTCTATCTCAACTGGAAGATGACAAGATGGCGCTGGGGTTCCATGAGACCTCCGGGTAAGGCTTGGAGATAGATAAAGATGAAACTGGAGGGGGTGTTGGGGGAATGCCTCAGTAAAGACATGCAAAGCAAGGCTCTTTGACATCTATGGAACCATCAGTGCTGAACTTGGAGGAGCTGGGGAGCCATGTCCCATCTCTTCCTAGTCTCAGAACCCAGCCTGCTTCCTCTCTGCCATGTCCACACGACACAGGGACCCTGAACTCACAAGACTGAAAACACTACCAGAGGAAAGATAGTCCACGGCACGTGTGGGTTGCCTGAGTCACAGAGGTAGTGACAATGTAGAAGAACAAATGATCCCTTAGAACAGCTGGTCCCCGTGTTGCTGAGTCTGTAGGAGCTGCTATGGAGATCTGGGAAGATGACTGCTGGAGTATGGAGGTGACCATTCCTTTTATTTGGGTCACTGGTACCCTCCACTGATGGCAGAACATGCACAGGTAATGTGCAGAGTCCCTGAGCTGTAGTTGGTCTGGGGAAACATTCTTTTCTGGGTTCAAGTTTTCTTATCTATTACAAGAATAGAATACATCTTATTGGTGGGTTCCAAAAGACAGAAAACTGGGGTGGTCCTGATAGAGTCTGACAGAGGGATCTGCCAAATTATTGACTCAATCCTTCTCCATGCACCTCTGTGACTCATGTTGGGCTGTCATAGGCCTCCCTCACCGCAGATTCCCTGGAGCACAGTTTAAAGAGCACTGGGTTTCGGCCATTTGTCCCTTATATGACAGGGATATGGAAGGGGACAGAGTCATCAGAGAAACTTGCTGAGAGTGATCAACTACAAAAGCCATATCAAAAAAGTAGCCAGGGTATGCGAGCAGGAATATTTGTGTTCTTTCAACAGGGTGGACAAAAGGAAAGCAACCTGTGAACCAGAATAACCAAGTGGGCAGTGTGTGTTGGCTGCATAACAGAAAGGACAAAGCCCTGAAGACAGGTGGGAGCACAGGTGCGGGTGGGGTAGGGAGGTGGAGAAGAACTGAGCCTTAGGGAAACTCAACCTAGGAGGCATGTCTCTACACCAGCTCCCTACGGCCCATGGGCTGCAGAAGAGGATTTGGTCTGACCCCATTCATGGTGGTTTGAATATGCTTGGCCCATAGGAAGTGGCACTCTTAGGAGGTGTGGCCTTGTTGGGGGAAGTGTGTCACAATGGGGGTGGGCTTTGAGGTCTTCTAGTGCTCAAGCTCCACCCAGTGAGGAAGAGAGCTTCCTCCTGGCTACCTTTGGATCAAGATGTAGAACTCTCAGCTCCCCCAGAACCATGTCTGCCTGCACACTGCCATGCTTCCTGTCATGATGATAATGAACGGAACCTCTGAAACTGTAAGCCAGTCTCAATTTAAATGTTTCCTTCATAAGAGTTGCCTTGGCCATGGTGTCTCTTCACAGCAATAGAACTCTAAGACAGAATGCATGTCAGGGCCACTCTCAGGTCTTTTGGGAGCTTCTGTAATTCAGTGCTTCGAGAAGGGGCGGTATAGATGGCCGTGCCATTTGATCGCTGCATAATTCTAAAGGTAGACCATTCCACATAGGATTTCTAGTGAATCAGTTATCCTTTCCCAATCATTACACATTGCTAAAGCATTATCTAGATGTCAGAGGAGTATCTTCCTAGTTTGGCTTCTGGTAGACCAGGAGCCCTTAAGAAACTGAGATAGTAGGTGGAACTCCCAAGAGGAGAACAGTGAGCTCAGAGAAGGTCCACCAATCTTAGGCCATAGCCCAGTACCAAGCTGTTCCTTGGTAATAGCCTTTCCCATCCTCATATTCCCACTCTGAGTCAACACCCTCATCCTCCAGGAATGGAGGTGAAACCCACAAAAAAGCAGCCAGGTCCTATAGGCATAGAGGACTCTCTCTGCTAAGATATCAAAACTCGATACAGAAGTCAATGTGGGTTGTTTTGGAGGAACCAAGTGAGCATCCCAGGGTGAGGCTACTGGGGAGGATACAAATGCCTTGAGAGATGCCATGGCAGCTCCAGGCTGTGGGCCTGATGAGGGTGGTGCTATGCATGGGGTGATAGAGGCCAGTGCTGACAGGACAGCTCCTTACTGGACTCCAGAGACACTGCTCACCTCCCCGGGGTGCTATTCACAGACACATGGCCTCTGGTAACACCTAAGAGGGAGATGGAGCACACAGGGTTCTGCCTCAGTTAGGAGGCTTGGAGGGGAGTTCAATCCCATGGCAGGACTGGCCTGAGGCTCCCATAGGAACGACAAACAATCTCCCTTGGGTCCAGTGAGAAACGGCAGCAGCAAAAGAGCCAAAGGTCTGTATAGTTACGAAGATCTTTAAACAGAAGGTGGCTGATGTGAAAATGAGGTGGGACCCAGCCCACAGGAGGGAGGAAAGGGCTGGCCAGTGATGGGAGAAGGCTGAGAATTTTTATTTGTTTCCATTTTTGAGAAAGGGTCTTACATAGCCCTGACTGACCTCATTACGTGATCAAGAGCAACCTTGAAGTTCTGGTCTTCTTTCTCCGATTGGCTGGGATTCTAAGCACGCACTATCAAATCCAGGGCTTCGTGCATGTTAGACAAGCACTCTGCCCACTGAGCTATACTCTTAGCTGCAGGAGACAGGATTTTTAGACATCCTGCTGGGCCAGCCTCTTCCCTGGTCTGCCTCTGGGCTCCAGTGCAGCAGCCTTTCCTTCCATAGATCTGCTGGATCAGCAGCTCTCTAGACTGAGTCTCTCAGCCTGCTGTAGGCAGAAAGAGCTTCTAGCCTGCTGCTACATTCGGTTTGAGAGACTTGAAGGAGATTCCAGTCCCCTGAAAAGGAACTTGCTTAACTCCTCAGTCTCCCTAAGAGATGACACCCCTTTTAACACTCTGCCTATTGTCCTTGAAGGAATGTTTTTTAGAAGCTGGGGTGTTTTTTGTTTTGGTGTGTGTGTGTGTGTGAATCTTCATCTTGCACCTAGGGACAAAAGTACTCATTTAATCCAAGGTCAAGATCAGCTGTGTTCTGGAAGCAAGGCCCTGTCTCAGGCATGAGGGTGGGGGGCAGGTGGAACAGTTCTCGACTCCCCCTGCCCCTGCAGAGCACAGCTACGGCATCAGCCACTAACCTCTCAAGGAGAGACTCAGGCTAGGAGAATCACTAGAAAAATCAGATTCCTGTCCCCATCCCTCATCCCACAGAGGAGGCTGACTTGCCATATACAGTGTTCACCAGCTTCTTAGATGGCTCTAATTTCCAAACTGAAGATTACCGTCCTCTCTATAACACTTCTCTTTCAGTGTCTGGTTAAGTTGGACAACCTCCTGCAAGTTTTACAGTCATTCCAAAGTCTAGCTGCTCCCCTCAGCCATCGACATATAGAGGTAGAGTCAGGGAGGCTGGGAAGTAAGGCAGCCCTGGCTTGGGAGATCAAGATGGAGGTGGGGTAACATGATAAAGAATGTGAGGCCAAGAGTTCAGGCTCTGGGAAAACCATCTTACACAGGGCTAGGGTGGTGGCTGGGACCAGGAAGATATGCTCTTTAGAGCCTGGGATGTTCTGCTTGGACATTTCTCTCCTAAAAGAAGAGAGAAGTATTCCTAAGTGTGGCCCTGGAGACGAGTAGGATATGGAGGACAGAGCCAGAAGGTGACCCAAGGGTGGATGATGGATGGTGGGGGACCCGGGACTGTCTGTTAGGTTCTTTTCCCTACACTTTGATTATCTGAGACAGAGACTCATGTAGCCCAAGCTGTTCTCAGATTTGCTATGTAGCTGAGCAAGACCTTTGACTCTTGCTTCTCCTGCCCCCACCTTCGGAGTGTTTAGATTGCAGGTGTGCATTGCAACACTCAGTGGAACCTAGGATGTCAATGCCAGGCAAATATTCTGTATCAATTTTTTAAAAAGGTAAGATCTTGCTATCTAGGGTGAGTTCAAACTCAAGATCCTCTTGGGATTAGAACTGGGACTATAGACCTGTGACACCACTCCCAGCTATGGCTGAGTTCTGATTGGATGACACAGTGCTTCTATGATGCCCCCCACCCCCTCGCCACACTGTCTTTCAGGTGGCTTGGGGAACGGCCCTAGAGGACCCAGAAGACTGTTTAAGCTGAGGCGGAGCTGAGAGAAGCTCCCCTTCCTTCAAGTGCCCCCTCCTACCCTTCTGACAGCTTACTTAAGGAGAGAAGGTCAATACTAAAACCTGTCTGCTTTAATGTCTTATGACCCTATAAAATGCAGGTTCAGGTGAGCTATGCAAATCCATCCCTTTGGCTAATAGCTTTCAGTTAGGTTTTAATTTAGTGTAACATTATTCCTCAAAGAAGGGGCTTGGGTAGGAGTTCCTGGTTCCTGTTCAGTTTTCTTCTCTGGAGCTGGGCTGGCCTCAGCGCTGGTGCCCCCCTCTCTGACCAGCTCACTTCCCACAGGGATCCAAGTTCTGTTTCTTCGCTGAGCTCTAGAGGGCGCTGTCTCCCAGAGAAGTAGAGAGAATTTATGGGCTATCAGTAGCTGCCATTTTGTGGGGGTAGAGATAGGGGTGGGGTAGGGGGTGGGGTAGGGGGAGTCTTCTCTTTATCAAGAAAGAATTTTAAAGTGTAGTACTATGTTTGCTCATCTACTCATTCATTCATTCATTCATTCATTCATTCACCCCCTCAATTCGTTCAGTCAACTAGCCTATCCTGTGTGCCTCGAACGGAGTTAGACACAGACATAAAATCCCTGCCTTGGCTCCCAGGTAACTCCATAAGGGATTGCATAGACAGTGGCTTCTTTCGGGGTCTCCATTTCACAGATAGGTAAGACAAGGCCCAGAGAGGTGAAGCTACTTCTGTCACACAGAGCTTGTCTCTGGTGTCTCCAAGTCTGGGAATGCTTCTACTGCCAATCCTGGACACCTCTGGCTTCTTTTCAAGCCATAGTGACCTCCTCACTCTCTTCTGAGAGCTGTGTGTGAGGGAGGTGCTGAGCGCCATCCCCACCCTCCCCTTCCCCAGCAGAAAACATTGCTATGGCAACCAGTCCCAAACAGAAACCTCCTTTGGCTTGGAGGTCACATGTTCTCACCTGCTGATGTCTCACCTTTCCACAGCAGGACCTTGAAAAGCCTCAAAGATAACAACACCTAAGATTTTACTGCAGGTCTACCTTGTGCCAACATCTTTTTTTGCTTTATCTTGGACCCACAAGTCCATTTCATAGGTGCAGAAACAGGCCCACAGGGTTAAGCACATTTCTGCAGGTACACAGACAAGATTTCAATTTTCAAATGGGCCATTGAGACCCTACCTTCTCCTCACTCCCCATTTGTGGCCTGCTCTTGGCTGCTACCCAGACCCTGCCTCTTGCTTCTGCTTGACTCTATCCATTGGTTTATAGCTTGACCCTTGATCCTGGGACTGAATGAAGCCATTTTTTTCCTCTCTCAGGTTTGGCACTAATGACATTTTGGATTCTGTGCTGCATGTGTGCGCGTTTTGGGGAGGTATCATTTTGTACACACAAAGTGGCAATTTTGCTGGCCTTTCTCCACAGCATGCAGGTAGTTTTCCAAATAGTGACATCCGAAAATGTTTTTAGGTATGTTCAGGTAGGGGGAATATAGTTTCTAGTTGAGAACCACTCTTTTATAGAAATTAGGATCCAGGGTCAAATTGATAACAGCTCCAGCTCCCATTAGACAGGAGGTAGAGAGGGCAGGATCAGCTACATACAGAGCCCAGTATGTAGCAAGTACTGGTGAATGCATGAATAGTGTCTGTGGCTGTGGAATGTTCTAGATAAAATCCTGATGCTCTGTGTTCCTATACAGATCCTCACAAGTTTGGGCTGCGGTGACTCAGGTTCAGTACTTCTGCTTCCTAAGTCCTCTTGACAATCTCTTAAAAGAGGATCATTATAGGCCTTGAAGACCCTGGGCATTCATGGTCTGTGGATAGCCAGAGAGACCAGAAGGCTAAAGATGGGTTTTCACTAGGCACTGCAGAACTGTCTAGCTTTGCCTCTTTCCTCTTCTTGCTTCTAAAGTCAAATCAATTACATAGACAGGCTGCCCCCTCTCCCTATAGAGGACCCCCTCCCCAGAGACATGACTCCTTTTCTGGGTAGATATCTTAAGAAGAAAAACAGGGAACCTCAAAGGTAAGCAAATAGCCATTTCATGATGTCCAGCCTCACACTCCCCAATCCACCTATTCAGGAGTTTAACAAAAAGCTTCTTTAGGATACACTGTAAGGCCATTGAGGGAGCAGAGCTGCCTTCACACACTCTAGCCAGCCCACAGGGCCCGCCCTCCAACACACACACACACACACACACACACACACACACACACACACACACACACACACGCAGCTGCATACAAGGAGGCTCTGAGTTTTTCAAAGTAAACTCAACCATTTCCGTTCTTGCCCTGGATTCAACTTTTTGAAAAAAGAAACCGTTTTACCAGTTTCCCTACAAATTTCCTCTCTGGTCCGATTCTCTTCTTGCCTGCACTCTCTCTCCAGCTTGCCCCCACCTTTCTCCAGACCTTTCTAACAGGCAGTTAGTCTCCAGGAAGGAGGGTATCATCCTTAAAGGAACCCTATACATCGATTGCGCTCTTATATTCCTGGGACACAGGAGTCGGAGTCCAATTCTGTGACTCCCTGACAGCAGGAAAGAAAAATCCCTGTATCTAAGATGGGTGTCTACACTGTACCCCACTTCTCAAGACAGCACATACCTGTATACAGGGCTGTCTTCCAGCCTTGGGTTCCTTTCTGACACTGAGTCTTCTCTTTATTTGAACTTGTTCTCTTCCCGCCCCCCCCTCCCCCCAGGCTCTATTTCTACTGCCTCCATTCTGGCCAGGTGTTGGCACAGTTGCAGCAAGGACAATCCAGTGCTTGCCACCTGGAGTCACAAGGTCTTTTATTTCCTTTCTGGTTTTGAGTTATATTTGTAGCCCTTGGCTTTTGACAAAGGCTCTCACAATGTAGCTCAGGCTTGCCTTTAACATACTATATACCCCAGGCTGGCTTTAGATTTCCAAATGATGAGCTTATAGTGTGCCATCTCAGTGGGTTGCAACTGATATCTTCCAAGTTTTTATGGACTACAATGTGCAATTATAAATGCAAATATAAAATATATGTCTACTTGCATATATAGTTATGACTATACATACCCGATAGAGCACTGCAAAATGCATAACAGAAACAAAAGTTTCCAGAAATAACACTTGTCCTTACTACATGGGAGGCTCTATAATATTATCTACTATTTCATTAAAGTCTCCACTGTCACGGCATTAGGTTGGATAAATCTTATAGTCAGCCATGGACTCACAATGGCACTCCAAGCCAAAGTCTGTGGGCTTCCCTAGGTTCAGCCAAGGCGCCCCTGATGCCCAACCAGCAGGGCCTGGGAAGGATCCAGTTCTAAAAGGTATCATTAAAAAATCCACACCAAAATTCTGAGACACACAGTCTCTAAGAATGGTCAAAACTGGCACTACTAAGAATTTATAATTTGCAACCCAGTAAAGGAGAAGAACTAAGTCTGTAGAGGGTTTGAAAAGGCACCCACAGCATGTCCCTTAATCTTTGAAGAAACCTTCCCCTGCAGGTCCCCCTTCTTATCCTTTTTAGAGACATGAAGCTGAGCCCCAAGGTGGCTCAGGACCTCAACAGCTCATGAAACATTAAGAGGCTGGGTTCTGACACTAATCTGCCTCCTCGCCATCTCAGGGGGTGGGTTACTTTTTGGGGCCCCTTTTGCTGTTTGGGACATGAGTCCCCTTTACATACTAGGGTGGAGTAATGTTGGGACGCAAGGGGGGCATTCAGGGTACCCGGAGTGTCCAGGGGTAATTACAAACATAAGACAGGAGTCCCATTGTGAACATGATTAAGTATGCTCTTCATGGAAAAATGTGGGAAAAGCCCAATTACTTTATACTAAAATGAAGAATAGGAAACATTCCCCAAGTACTTGTGGGATGGTGGGTGGGTACTGGCCCTTTGCTGGGGTCTTCTCAGCAACTTACTGGGTGGCTGTTGAGCCACCACAGAGCCCAGAGTCTGGCTTCCTCTGAGTGAGAAAGCACACAACGAATGAACAAACCAGTCTTGGCTCTAGAAACACCACATAGTTATATTTAAATTCAACAGGACTTCAGGAATTCCAGCATTTCTAAGAGAGATTTTTCCTCCTCTTTGATAATTCCCTCATCTAAAATGTTTTAAATGGGGCAGGAGGGGTTGCTTAATCTGTAATTTTTTGTTTAGGTGAGTAGAATCTCCTTAGGCTTGGTGACTGCCTGGCCAGCTATCTTCAGAGTGGCCCCCCACCCCCAACTAGCCTTGCCAGGACAAATAGGCAACTAGATGACTCCTTGTCATGGTAACCAGAGGCAAGGAAGAGAGAGGATTAAGGCGGTGACTTCTCTTCCCTTAAATTGGCAGAGAAGCTGACTTCAGACTCAAAAATCTAGACCCTAATTCTGACTCTGTCCCTAAATCAATGACCTGTAAAAAGTCATTACATTGTTGTAGATTCCCTTCCCTAGGTGCCATAGGTGCTTTTCAGGGTCTAGGGTTGCAGACACCAGCCCACTGCAACACCCAGAGGCAGAAGCACCAAGGCAAGCTACCTCACAGAAGATCTTCCCGTTGCCTCCCACTGCCACTCCCCACCCCACAGAACTGGAATTAACGTGCCCACCAAACCTCTGGGACCTGAGATGCTCTATAGAGAGACTAGTGAATGCCCGCTCCAGAGTCCAGCTCCGGGCAGCAGCAAGTCCGAAAAATTTGGGCGGGATTTTTCCTCCTGAAGCAGACAGCCCTCCACACCCACAGCTTACTGACACGCTGTCACCCTCCCACCCAGCTCTGGTATTGGAAGGGTTGCAGAAAAGCGCAGAAATGGAAAAACTTCGGGACCGTCCTGCATCCCCATCTCTTCTTTCCACCTCGACAAACGCCCGATCTCCCCTGGGAGCATTAGCCCTGTCCCAGGCTCAGCTGATATCTTTCCTCCTCTTTCCTACCCCTTTGAGTGTCCTGAGATCCCTGTCATAAATCCAATGGGACCCACGAGTTTTCTCATTCTTTCTCAGGTATCTGCCGCCTATCTGATCAGCTGTTCATGTAACTTTGTTGATTCTCTGGTCAATTGGCCTTCCCAAGAGAAGATGAAAGCCTTATGGGGCGCCCAGAGGAACGGAGTGTGGGGGGGTGCGTTGGGGGTGGGGGAGTGGCAGTGGGACTTGAACCCACATTTCCTTGGCTTTAAAACTGCTTCTCGCTTTACACTTCAGTTTAGCGCCCCCATACCTTAAACTTGAAAAATATCTGGTCTTTCTTAATTCTGTGCAGGAGCCCCTCCACGTGTTCCCATTCACTTTGAGTCCGGGCAGCAGTTGAGTTTGCTCAACTTCCGTGTGCATGCAGCGGAGGTCGTGCGAGTCCCAACACACATACCCAATGTGGGCACCAAGGCACGTCACCCCCAGCACCTAGGCGCCTGTCCTCAGCAGCATTCCCAGATGCCCTGGGGCAGAGCTCCTCTGGAGAGAAGGAGCCTTTTCTTTACCTTGAAGAGTTGGATTTGCTCCTCCAAGAACTTCAGTCCTTTATCCCTGCGAAGCAGCTAGGGATTCCTGGGGGCTGCCAGCCCCGGGTCTTGCTGCGCTGCAGCAGGGATGCTCTGAGCGGGGGGGCCCTGCGAACCCCTTCTCCCGCCGGCGTCTTCTCCGCAAGTCCCCTCGGGCGGTGGCCGCAGTGGTAGCTAGCTGACTAGGTTTCGGAGCAGGGTCGATGGAGGGAAGGGACACAGAAAGGTGCCCGAACTCCCTCGGCACCTGCGACAGATGCTAGCCGGCGAGGATGCGGAGGGAGAGTGAGGGACCTTGAGCCGTTCCGCACGCGTCCTCAGCTCTGTGAGCCCCTCTGGCACCGCGGGGAGGTAGGTGGGCGGGAATGGTGCGCGGTGACACATACATAGGGGCGGGCGGGGGAGGGGAGGGCACACACGAGGGGTGGGGGCGAGCGCACAGGGAAACCCCACCCCCGGGGCCAGTCCGCGGGGGGAGGGGAAGGCAGAAACGTCCGGAGCGCGCCGGACCCGGGCTGGGGACCGCGCTCAGCTGGGGAAGGCTCCGGGCGCGCAGGGCACGAGAGGAGCGCGGACCCCGCAGCTCCTGGGGCCGCGGAGGAAAGCTGTGCGGGCAGCACTGGAGGGCCCGCGTCTGCATTGCGGTCGGCAGCTCCGCAGTCCAGGCGGCCCCGAGGGCTGCGCCCGCAGAGTGCCGAAGGCACCCGGCTCCTGCTGTCAGGGTGGCAATTCAGTGCTGGGGTTGGGGTGGGGGTGTTTCCCTGGTATCTGGAGGCGATTTGCAGCTGATACCCAGAAAGATGCCATCGCACAGGACGACCCCCTACTCGGGGAATGCGATTTGAAAGAATCCTCATAGAACACTGTTGGAAAGTTTTGGGGGTGGGGTACCCCGAGACGCAAGGGCGGAGAGAGGAGATGAGGCAGCCACAGAGGCACAAGGCACAAGGCTGGGGGCGCGGGGAGGGGTGTCTTCAAAACGCAACATAGACCAAGGACATCTCAAGCAGGAAATCGCTACGGCCTCTACAACACTCTTTTATAAATTTGTTTCCCGGATAAAGAAAAATCTAAGAGTCTTTGGATCCCTTCTATAGGCTAGTTGCAGCATACAGTGATTTTAATTTCTCCATGGGGCTCAGAAAGTGGTGGAGTTGTCCAGCAAGTTGGGGCTAACTTCAAGTCAAGGTCACCCCTCACAGGAGCAGCTAGCTGGGCAAAGCTGCAGTATGTTTGGGGGCTGGGGATTCAGACCGCTGCTGGCCTTGAGAAGAAGCGGGTGTTCTTCTCATTAAAGCACAGTGGCCGCAGGCAGTGCAGTGGAAATCTCCCGAATCTCTCACTGGGCAAGAAGTGGGTTCTTTGCAGACTACAGAGAGAACCGACAAAGTTTTTCTTGATGGAGAGGTCAGAAGTGATGTGCCTCAGTTTCCCCAGATTGACTATGCTGGAATTGTGTGCATACCTCACTGGCTAGTGGTCTTTGGGACTGGCCCTGGCCCAGAGCATTCTTTGACTGTTTCTTTCTTGTACAAGGGGTGAAGCCCAGGGTGGGCTGTGGTAGTCAGCCCTCCCTCAGTTAGAGCTGAGCTGTGGCTCAGGTGTTCTGTTGGGTGACCTGCCTTCTTTCCCACCTGTATATCGGCTGCTCTGGCTCACAGTCAGCACGTTTCAGTGGTAGTCAGCACTGCTCAGAGGTTAGTGTGTTTGCTTTTTAGAAGAATAGAGTGGAATCTTAGGAGTTACTTTCTAGAAACGTCAATCTCTTTGTTAAAAAATTAAACTAAAAAACATTTTCTTAGGAAACACTAGTCTCTTAAAGTCTAAAGCATTTCTCAAGTCCCACTCTGGGTGACCACCGACTCTCCTTGTCTGCAAAGTGGCATCATATTTGACGTATATCCTGGAGGGCCTTGGATTGATGGAGAGCAATTCAAGTCAAAGACAAATATTCATTAGGTAATTCATCTTTGTAAATAAGGGAGCAGACGGTTACTGATCATCTAGTAGTTTGAACGAACAGACAGCAGCCATTTTGTATATGCCTGATGCTTCGTGACACCACGGACCCCCAGGTACCCACTAAGACATTGAGATTCTAAGTCACCCAGGCAGTGAAGGGCTGTAGGGACAGATGGATATGACACCACACTGCCTTCTGGAGGATGCACCCAGCCCAGGCTAATGTTCATACAAGACTCGATTCTGAGAACTAAAGTCACAACTTCAGAGAGCCCTGAGTGACACATAGACACTTGTCCCATCCTGTTCAGGAGTCAAATTCCTTGGGCAGCCTTCCTGGTTCTGTTCATCTGTTCTCTGCTAGAATACTTTCTAATTTCTAAACTAGTTTGCAGTCACTTGGTGTCTTTGACAAGCCTCCTGATTCCACCTGCTGTCACTGGTGAGTTCTGACCTCTCTTTGCAACATGTGGTCCACAGACTGTCACACCAGCTGGGAGCTTGGGAGAAACACAGAGTCCCAGGCCCATCCCAAAGCTGTTGACTCAGAATCTTCGCTTTCCCAAGGTTCCCCGAGGCATTTTGCACACTAGCTGGAGCATCGATATTGTGATGATGTCACTCAGCCATCCATGCACTCAAAGAACCATAGAAGGAGGCACTCTGTGTGGTGAAGGGCTCTGACAGTACACAGAAGACATCCCCTTTGATAGCATGCTAACTGTTTCCATGACAGCCCCACAGACCGGCAGCACACTTTGCTCAGACTTACCCGTGGGTTTGACCTTCAGAGGCCATATACCCTTTCCTGTGGTTTCTAGTACTTAGGATGCTCTCAGGTTATTGTAGCAGCCTTTGCTCCTGTCTCAGGGTGAAATCAGGAACAAAGTGGGTCCATTTCCACCCTCTGTCAGTGTCCCTTGAACCTCTTGTACATGGTAAGTCTCTCCATGGGTCCATTTCCACCCTCCATATTTAAACAAGTCTATCATTTTCTCCCTCACCAGCTCCTTCTTTTGGGCTGGGCATCCTTGCTTCTTTCCATCCTTTCTTGTTTGTCTCAACCAATAGCCCTTGACTGGCCCATGGAAATCTTCACTAAGTGAGTCTGCACTGCCTATGAAAGAGTGATTTAAAATGGAACTCAAGCTTGTTGAATTCAGTCTTGTTTAGGTTTAAACAAACCACAGGGGAGAATGGGGGGGGGGGGCGGGCTCATCTCCTTTGACTGAATCCTGTGCTTTTAGTTCATGCAACTTAAATCTTTGGATCTTTCTGATAGTCTCATTGAGGCTGAGCCTGCCACTTTTCCACCTGTTCCACTGTGACCCTGTGCCTTCCTTAGCTTGTCCTGGTATGGGTGGGACTTCATCTTTGCTGTTGATTACCCTCATACAGCCAGCTTACCTCTCCAGAGAACCTTGATGCTATTGCTCTCAATAGCGGACCTTTTAATGAAGCTCACCAGCATAGTACACCAGGGTTCTGCTCTACCCAGGATAGCACCTAGGGCCGAAGCCTAGAATGGGACCCTGGAGGCAGCCCTCCCACCCCACGACCGCACAGCTCCATATTCCAGTTGTTATGGTGGTGTAACAAACCTGTCCCATATTTAGTGGCTTAAAACAGCAGTAATCATTCCCCATTGCCTGTGGTTTCTACAGGCAGAAATTTGGGAGAAACTCAGATGGGCACTTCTGGCTTGGATTATCTCATGAGGTTATACTTGGATATCAGTACAAATGCAGTGAGCTGATGGCTTTCCCGAGCCTTGGGGATCCACAGCTTAGGTGGCTGGATCATGCAATTGGCAGGTTGGGGCTGGCTGTTGGTTAGCAGCCACAGCTCTTCTCCATAGGGGTCTCCTTTTTGTAGTTGCTGAGTGCCCTCATGACACGGTGACCGTCTCCCACCATGGTGAACGAGGTAGAGGCCAGACAGGAATGGAATACTTCTGGTGCCTTTTTAGGTTTGGGAGTCACACATGTCACTGCCACCGTATTGGATTTGTTCCAAAGGCCATCCCTGAACTAGTGTAGGCAATAGTGTCATGGGAGATACAGATTGCTGGAGGCCACTGTTGGTGGCTCTCCTGTGTTCTTCATTGACCCTTAGAATACAATCAATCTCCCAGGGCACCGAACGGGGTCACCATGGGATACTTGCTTCTGCCTTGCTAAGTGTGGGTCTGAGCCACTGAGAATTCCGTGGATGTATCTGTCCAGGTTCTCAGTGTAGGCAAGTAGTTCAGTTTGGCTCTTTGGAGCAATGCCATCTGTCCCAGTGTCTGCAAGACAGGTGTCCTTAGTGAGGTGTACGGGCTATCGTTAGAGCTCTCTGTGCCTCTCTTCACAGCTTAAGGCTGCTGGATCCTTAACTGCTTTCTCGAGGAGCTTTGCTTCTGGATCCTTGGTCTTGGGGAATGCTTATTTGTGGCTGCCTCTCTAAAGTAAAGTTTCCAGGGCTGATGGCTGATGGTAGATGTGGACTGGCCAGGGAGGAGCACAGGTGGCTCTTTCTTCTTACCACTTGGACATTCAGCTCATCTCGGCGTGGCCAAAGGTGCTCCGAGCAGTGTTGCACCTTTTGGCTGACATTGACGCTTAGAGATGATTAAAATCAGACTATTGGGACTGGGGAGACAGCTAAGTTAGTGAAGTGTTTTGTGTGTGTGTGTGTGTGTGTGTGTGTGTGTGTGTGTGTGTGTGTGTGTGTGCAGCATCAGGACCTGCGTCCAATCTCAAGAATCCATCTATACAACCCAAGCCTGTGGCACATGCTTGTGATTTCAGGGCTGCTTTCTGCATTTGTAAAAGAAGCTAAACATAAGAGCACAGTAATGACAAACATTGGTTGTAATGAGAGGTAGGGTTGGGGATGGGGGATGGGTTGCCATCTTTCTGGGAGGGAAGAACCGTGGAAATATTATTAAAAAAACAAACAAACAAAAAATCAAAAAACCTTTTTCAGGCCAGAATAATGCCAGAAAATGGAGCTTCTTGGTCCCCAGTGGCATGGTTGAAAAGTGCCACTTTATTGCTTTAACGCTGCATAAGGGACAACCAAAGAGGGGAGTGGTCTAATACTAAAGAACTTAGGGTAACTTGATGAAACACATCTCCATATGTCTGTGTGGCAGGATGACATGTGGGGGCTGGAAAGCATTGTGTCACTTAAGACACAGACCTGCCAGGGCACGTTTGGGGGGAAAGGGTATTTTTGGAAGCTCTAGTTGGCACTTCCTCCCTGATTTCATACTAGGTTGATATTTCAGCAGAACCCTGCCGTTTATAAATGGAAACCACAGCCAGTGTTCTACCCATGCCTCCCCCGTGTATTTACTACTGAGAATCCACACATAGGGAGGGGCTGAGTGGGATGCTACTGCCTTGGTTTATGTAGCATCACTGTCGACATCGCCAACATCTTCGTCAATTTCCCAGGCAGGTCTAGGGGAGGAGGGTTGAAGTTCTGTAGCCCTCAATTTTCCATTGAGAATTCACACAGAGGGAGGGTCTGAGTGGGGTGCAGTCATCTTGGTTTATGTAGCATCACCATCAACCTCCCCCCAATCATCATCTTCATCAGCAACAAGAATATCATCATCATCATCATCTCCCAAGCAGGTCTAGGGGAGGAAGGCGGGTTTTGTTGTCTCAAGTTGCTCACTTCATAGGCAGCCCCCATGGCTCCTGGGAGCCCGCTCTCTCTTCCCTGGAACCGAAGGGCCTGCCCCCCACAGCCGAGGCCTAAGCTGGCTCTGTGCTAGTATTTTCTGAACTGTACTCATCAGAGTCTCTTGGGTCTGATTGCCCAGCCCTTGTCATATCAGGCAGGGCACTTTTATCTTCTTTCAGCAATAAACACTGAATTATTCTGAAAATTCATCAGAGATTCTCACCTGCAATAACATAGAAACAGAATACACACTGGAAAACACAAAGTGTTATAAATATGCACTTCCACCTACAGAAAGTATAGGCAGCAACTCAGTAGTATAAAAATGTTCTGCTAATTGCGCATAGTGGCACACGCTGTAATCTCAGCACTTGGGAGGCTGGAGCAGGAGGAGCAGGAGGTCAAGGCCAGTGTAGGCTATATGAGACCCTGTCTTAACAGCAATAGCAATAACAAATACCGGAAACAGAGTGTAACAATAAACACAATGATCCACTAACTTGCAGACTTTCAAATATCTCTTGTCCTCACAAACCTTGGCATTTATCTCATCTTACAGGTTCTCAACAGTTTAGTTGTTATTGCTGATGCATTCAGATATTTTTTCTGTGTAAACTATAAAGGGAGAAAAAGGGGGAAAACAGCAGTGTTAAACAGGATTATCTTTCATTCTTAGGATATTGACTCAGCATTCGTTTGCCTGCCTGCCTTCTCACTTCTCTCTTTCTTTCTCTCCCTCTCCCTCTCCCCTTCCCCTCCCTCCCTCCCCCCTCTCCCTCTCCCTTCTCCTCCTCCCCCTCTTGATCAAGATTCACTATGTAGCCCAGGTAGTCTTGAACTCACGATCTTCCTGATTTAGCTTTCTGATTGATAGAATGAAAGGAATTCACCACTACATCCAGCTCATGCTTTAACATTGTTAGCAGTAGCTACTTACTGAGTACTTACTATATGCACAGTAACAAGCTAGGCACTGTACCAGGACCCCTCCTTTTCCTTTTCTCTTCTCTTCTCTTCTCTTCTCTTCTCTTCTCTTCTCTTCTCTTCTCTTCTCTTCTCTTCTCTTCTCTTCTCTTCTCTTCCTTCTCTCTCTCTCTCTCTCTCTCTCTCTCTCTCTCTCTCTCTCTCTCTCTCTCTCTCTCTCTCTTTTGTATGTTTATACACTGTTGCTGTTTTCAGACACACCAGAGGAGGGCATCAGATCCCATTATAGATGGTTGGTTGTGAGCCACCATGTGGTTGATGGGAATTAAACTCAGGTCCTCTGGAAGAGCAGTCAGTGCTCTTAACCGCTAAGCCACGTCTCCAGCCCTTCTTTTCCTTGTCTAATAATGAGATTAATATGGTATTCCCTGTGTGTAGTCCTTTTACTAAGACTGGAGGCAGACAGAAGAGTGAAATCTGCCACCCAAAGGGGACGCCATGGCTCAGCCCTCACTAAAGCCACCACCATTCAGGACCTCAGGCTCAGTGTCATCACACTACACTGTTTCTGTAGCAACAGAAGCTGCCTTGGTTCTCTTTCTGTGAGAAGGCAAAGGCTGGACCTTTTAGATAAGCTCAGATGACGACTGATCAAAAAGTTTGACTGTGTTGTCAGTGCACTGAAGGATAAGCAGCACCCATCTAGGTACCACTGGGGTGATGGCAGAGACAGTAGAAGGAAGAGACAGGAGTGGAAGGTAGCTTTGGACTTGAACCTGGGTGACTGGGAGATCAGAATAGCAATAAGGGTAGCCAGGAGGGGTGACTGGCTGTGGGTGTGGTTTGGAGGCATCAAGTTCCACTGCAGACAAGGAGGGTTTCAAAAGTGGAGGGCGAGTGAGTAGAAGATCCTGAACAGGCAGAAATGTGGGAGTTTGGAACCTGGGAAACAGTCAGCCTGAAACACGGCCAGAGGACATTGATTTCTACTCAGCAAATGTGGAGATGCATTCTGACCGGACACAAGAATGAAGGAAGAATGTGGAAGAGGCAGAAAAGACAGATAAAGAGAAATCGTTGTCCAGATTGTGAGGATGGAGAGAGGGAGAAGGGACAGAGGAAGGAGCAAAGAGAATATGAATCTTAGAAACGTGAAGAGCAAACTTCACAGGCCCTGTCATAGTCAAGGAAATTGATCTATGTCTTAGTTTGTTTTACTGTTGTTGTATGAAACACCATGACCAAAGGCAACAATGGAGAGGGAGGGGTTTATTTGACTTATATGTCCACATCATTTTTCATTATCTAAGGAAGTTGGAACAGGAACTCAAACAGAGCAGGAACCTGGAGGCAGGAGCTGATGCAGAGGCCATGAAAGGAGATTGCTTACTGGCTTGCTTATCCTACTTTCTTATAGAACCCAGGTTCACCAGCCCAGGGATGGCCCCACCCACAATGGTCTGGGCCCTCTCCTGTCAACCACTGATTAAGAAAATGTTCTACAAGCGTGCCTACAGCACAGTCTTATAGAAACATTTTCTCAGTTGAGGTTCCCTCCTCCTTGATGACTCTGACATAAAACTAGCCAGCACAATAGGAAACACAGGTCCTGTAAAGGGGGCAGACCTGCATTAGAACTGGGTTCCAGTGCTGTAAAGGGGCAAACGTGAGTTAGACCTGGTGTTCTATCCTATTACGTGGACGACTTCTTTTGTTGCTGAGGTGTTTTCTGAGGTGCTGAGGTTTGCATCTATAGATGCTGATAGAGCGAAAGATTTCTAAGATTTACCCATGCCCCTGACCCAAGGAAACAAGATACAACTGTGATCTGATGTGCTTTAAATGTCACAGCAAGGTAAACGTCTCCCTCGGCACTATCCTTACCTTTCTGAGAACCTCTCTACCTAGCAAGAGTCACATGCAGTCTGACCTAGGACCTACAGAGCTATGCCAAAGCCCCTTTAACCTCTGAAGAGTGAAAGAAGGAAGCATGGTATTCATTCAGCTGGGCTGTGTTTGATCCCATTTCTGACAACCCTCCTCATTTCCTATTTCCCATCATTGAATGAAGAATATTGACCAGGCATGGTGGCCCACACCTGTTACCCCAGCATTGTGATGTTAAAGACAGTGATCAAGAGTTCAAGGCCAGCCTTTACATGGCAAGTTTGAGGACAGACCATGCTAAGATAGTCATGGCATACCACTTATGGAATGAAGTCTCCAGCCAGTGTCTAAGTTTTGCATGCGTTACTAAGGTTTTACGACTATGTAAGGGACATTTACGGTGGAAATAAGAAGCAGAAAATGTATAGAGTGACTGAGAACCTCCAAAGGTGTGTCTACAAGGAAGCCAATACTATGTAAGCATCTCACCGATTGGAAGGAGATGGGTGACAGAGCGGAGTGGAGAATGCTAAGAACTGACTGGGCTGGTGAGGTAAGATACAAAGGAAAAATACTCAAGTGTCAATGTGGAAGTCATAAAGAGAAGTGTTATTGGGGGACAGAAGGACTTCCTCACAAAGCACCCAGTCTGAGATCGGTTGATCCCCTCAGCCAGGTGAACTGAGTCTCCATCCATCCCAAATCTCACACATGGGCATTTGCACCCGCCCATGGCCCCTCTTCATGCCATGGGTTGAGTAGCTTTTCCAGAGTCATAAGCCTGAACACAAGGCACCTATTCACCCTGCCAGGTTTGAAATTCTCTGAAATTCCTTTCCCTGCAACGCCTTCTCCCAAGTACACTGTGCATCTTTTCAAATTTCAGACATAAACAGCGGTGTGGCCCTGCCTGGCAACCCCCTCTTGCTCTCCAGATAAAAATAGCAAGGGCTGAGGGAGGAAAGCCTGGGGACAGTGGGGTTTTGTGGATGCGCTGTTTATGTGGGTGTTTCTAGCCCTCCTTGCCTATTCTGGGGAAGGGTGTCTCCAGGGAGGAGTTTCCAGGGGGATTCTTGAGGGATTGGTCATCCCTGGCACCTTGGTCCCTTCCATTCTGGACCCAGGTCACATCTCTGTGATTGTGTAATTAACTCTGAGTGCCAGGGAGAGACACGTTTACCTGTGGCTGTTAGTTTGGATGTCGCTCCAGTGGTTGTGGAGGATGGACTGAGTGGGGGAGGGAGCACTGGGGCTCTTTGCACAGCCAGGGAAAAGACACTTTCGATGGGCCCAAGGTTGCATATGGTGATACCCAGGGATGAGGGTGATGTCACCTGGGTTCTGTGCCCCTGTGGGCTGGGGAAGGGCTTCAAGGGGGTTGCCAGGTGCAGCTCAGGTTTTATCTCGTTCAGGGCAGCAGGCAATGAGAAACAGTGAGCTGTGAGCATTTGAGTGAGAACTAATAAGAGCTGTTCTGGGGAGCCAGTAAAATCGTTTATCAGTGACTGGCCCTCCACCCCCACTGTCCTCCTCATTAAAGGGGATTGGCAGTTTCTCGCATTGGAAATTATTCTATGAGATCTTGTTGCTGTTCTGTTTACATGCACCCAAGTTCTCCCTCTCCTCATCTCTTCCCACGTTCACCTAGCCTCTCAGGGGGCTCCTGTAATGCTTGCTTTAATGTGGCCAAGCACGCTATGTCATTGTACTGTAAATAATAGCAGCCTTCCGTGACCTCCTCTCCTCTACTTCTATCTCCTCTCTGTTCTATCCTGGCATCTTCTTTCCTTCCCTTGCTTAGACTACAGTTTGCCACTAGTCTGCCTCCCATCTTGCTAGACAGTGGGCTTCATGGCAACAGGAGTATCCCGGATCCCATCCAAGTGTAAGACAAATGCAATCTTCCAGTAAATAGTGGATAAATTTGTCTATTCCGTGTCCCTTGTGTCTGGTACAAGGCAATGCTTACGGTGAATCATAATTACCCACATGTATTGAGCACTGAGTGCTAGGGGCTGTGCTGAACACTTTATGTTTAGAAACTCACTCTGTAACCATAGTAACTTCATGTCTTGTAAAGATCACAAATTATTCCTGTTTTGTTTTGTTTTTTGTTTTGGAAATTGAGAGGTCAAATACTTTGCCCAAGATCACACAGTTAATGAGTGGCTGAGCTGAGATTTGGTAGCAGACAATATGGTTCTCTGTGTATTTGACCCCTCCCTTCCCTGCAGAGTGAGGAGAGCAATGAGTTTCTCACAGGTGTTTACAAACGTGAGCTTGTTTCCCCGTGCCCTCCTGCCCATTTGATGGAAATGATCAAGTCTGGGTTTTATAAAATGCTGTAGAATGTGTGGCCAGGAGTGGGAACTTGTAGAGACTCCCAGGGTAGATAGGGAAACGTTGCTACCCTCAGCCAGCATCTGTCACCAACTGGGGATGGCAGACAGAGATGTGGCTTAAATGGTGAGCAAGAAAATGGCTAGGCATGGGAAAACTGGAACCTGAAGCTAGAGAAAAGGGGTTAGAGTTAAGCAAGGGCAAAACCATGAAGCCATGAGTTCCCCATGAGAGCAAAGTAGATGTTAACAGAGAACTGGATCCCCCTAGAATTCACTGAGCTGTGAAGTCCCAGAGACAGAAATTTTCCCTGGCCAGTGAGAAACCATGGAAGGTGAAGTCAGTCTTCAGTCAATCCTTGCAGGAAGAGTGAGCGCTCCCAAGCCCGATGTCACACCTCACAGCTCTTTGTCACTATTCAGACTCTATCCTGGGCTTTCCTGGCTGGAGCCACCCAACCCTTACCTGAACCAGAGTCATTCTGAGTGTATGAGAGATGTCATACTTATGCCACCAGGTTTTCGCTGTCAAAAGAGCCTGACACGTCTTGATGGTGTCCTGGATACCTGGTCGATTCCCATTTAGTATCCTGTGGTCCAGATCTATTCTTCAGGAAAGAGAGGCAAGAACAACCTCTTCATGATTGCTCTTCCTTAGGAAAGACCTTCAGAACCTGATGGCTACATTTAAGTTATGTTCTGGGTCTAAGTCCTTGGGATAATTAGGTAGAATCAAGGTGCATTCCACATCATCTCTTAGCACCAGGAAGCTGACTTTGGTCCTTTATTAGATCTTGTGACAAGATTTTGGAATCCACAGAGGGGGATCTCTAAGGGATAGAGATATCACTGAAGGCTGGTTGGTGTGATCCACAGATTATCACGTCTTTTCCATGTGCAATGGTTAGTCTTCTCAGCTTGATGTTTAACGAGGAGAGAAGACCTATTCTGAGTGAGCATGATACCATTCCATGAGCTGGAGTCCCAGACTAAATAAAAGGAAGCAAGTGAGTGTAGTATCAGCATCTACCTGCCTCTGCTTCTTGACTGTACACACAGGTGACCAGCTATATCACGCTCCTACTGCCACACCTCCCTGGTCATGATGAGAAGATACAGTGGCATCTCCTCAAACTAGGAGCCCATAGGCTTGTTTTTATTTAGGATGCTTAAGGTCAGGACACTGAGAAAAGAAACTAGTACAGCATGTTAAGGCTCTTTGGAGGTCAGCTAATGGAACACTCTGCTTGGCTCCCCAGGGTGGATACAGTTGCAGAAGTGTATGTAGTGGGTAGAACCAGAGTTCACAGGTTCTGGTTGTGCACCATGCCTAGTACCAGTGAGTCTATTCTTTCTCACTCAACAGATGAGGAGTGATGTAGAGAAGCTAGCCCTTGACTGGAGGATGGAGAAAGCGAGGGCTAAAGAGTCCAAGCGTTCTCTCTTCTATAGGAAGATACGGTCTCAGTGCAGGCGGCTGTGCTGGACTCAGGGTCTGAGAGGCTTGAGATTGCTTCATTTTTGCTTCAGAGAGTTCCCGAGGTCTTGACCTGGGTCTATTCCTGCAAATTCAAGAACAGAGTTTAGTGCCAGAGGTGACAAATGGAGATGAGATTAGGGTCCAGGTTGTAGAAGAAAATCCTCCCACCTCAGATACCAGTACAAGGCAGGCAGGGCCTACTTGGAAAGTAAGTATAAGTTTATAGCAAACCTGAATCAGAAGAAAACAGCAGAGGACCACAGAGTCACGTTAAAGGGGTTAAGATCTGGGATCACAGAGGTCTCACTGGAGTTGAACGTGGAGCCTGAGGCTCAGGAGAAAGCAATCCCCTCCCATGCTGGCTCTCTACAGTAGAGCTATCTTCCTATGTCAACCAAACCAAACCAAACCAAACCAAACCAAACCAAACCAAACCAAACCAAACCAAACCAAATAACCCCCACCAAAAAAAAAGAACAAACCCCCTCTCTTTTTAAAAGTTTATTTATTGGTTGTGTGGAGTTGGTTCTTTCTTCCCACCTCCACTTTAAGTGAGCTCCAGGAATTGAACTCGGGTGAGCAGGCTTATAGAGCCAGCACTGTACCTGCAGAACCATCCTCCTCATGGTCTTATCGAAGGCCAAATCTCACTGATACGATTGGCACATGGCCTTGAGCAAAAGATGGGAAACACTTTCTCCCAGTGTCAGAGCAGTGTGGCTTTGGTTTTGGATTTCTGGCCTCTAAAAACTGCAAAAGAATAAATTACTGTTGTTTTAAGCCAGTTTCTCTTGCTACATTTGACTTTACCATTTCTCAGTGTTGTTTACCTTTCCTTTACCACAGACACATCTTGACCGTCCTCCTCCTCCTCCTTCTTTTTGAGATGTTTTGTAGTTTTAAAAGAAACACTTTTATGTGTATAATGGGTCATTTTGGGTTACTTCTGGTGTGTGTATGTGTGTGTGTGTGTGTGTGTGTGTGTGTGTGTGTATGTGGTATGAGTTATATCCCCCACTACCACAGATATTCAATACTATTGATTGGATTTCTACTCCTGTGCTGAATCAGCTCTTTAAATAGATGTCAACGTGTGGGTCTATTTCTGTCCTCTCTGCTCTGCTGTACTAATGTCTGTTCAAACAGTCTTAGTCTTAGTTTTATAGTTTGATTTGAAATTAAAGGCTTCTCTCTCTCTCTCTCTCTCTCTCTCTCTCTCTCTCTCTCTCTCTCCCTCCCTCCCCACTTGCTCCCCCTCCCACCCAGGGATTGATCCAAAGGTCTTGCACACATCAGGGGTACCCCACCACTGTGTTAACTTTTCAATCCCAAGTGCCTTGATTTAAAGTGTCTATGTTCCTTAAGGCCCTTTACACACATAAATTTGAAAAACAAACAACAGTTTAAAAAAATGTCTTTGCTTTTATGATGATCGAGCTGAAAACATTTGATAGATTGGCATTTGAGTAAAATCCAGCTACCCGCATCCATGAATATGGTACATCTCCTCGCCTGCTTAGGTTTTCTTTAATTTTGTCTCAGTGGTGTTAGTGATCTGTAGATTATGGAGTTTTGGTTATATTGCAGAACCTTAAATTTCAACTTCAAATTTTACCCTGACAGTTTTGAGCTTCCTGAGGCTCCAAAGTCCTGAGCCCAAGCTCATTGGCTCTCATCAAATAGACTCCCCACAAAATAAAAAATAGAGACTCCACTTGGCTCGTTCCATGTTACCTTCAGTCTACTAGGTCTTCAATCTATCAAATATCAATCTGCAGTCAGACTACAGCATAATTCAAGCAAACTGATTACATCCATTCCATAGACCACCTCGCTCTCTTGCTACTCCGTTGTAGTGGCTGTTGTCCATAATTGGCTGGTTATCTCTGTTCTCAAGGATGACCTTTGACTGTCCCTGAGTAGCATGGCATCCCCCCCCCCCTTGAGCTGTGAGACCACGGAACTACTTAACTTCTGCCACCATATCTCCCCAGGGTTGGGTGTCACTCATAACTGTCTCGTATTCTTTGGGAGACATGAAGGGTGAAATCCTTTCCTCACCAACAGAGTAAACAGGAAGTGGTCAGCACGTAGGCCTTGTTCGGCTTTCCTAAAGTATAGTTCTAAAAAAAATGAATAAATTTTTAAAAGTCATACATCGTAGCATTTTAACCCCTTTTAAGACAGTGCCTTGTTTGTGATAAGCACTTGAGCTTTGTTATGTGTAGGACCCTTTCATTCATCCCTAGAAATTTTTTTCAACTTGTAAAAGAGAAACTCTATGCTAATTAAACTGCAACTCTCCATTCCTATAGCTCTCAGGGACTGATGCTCTGCTCTGTCTATGAATCTGACAGATTTGTGTGGCTCGAGTAGTGAAACTGTGCATTATTTGTATGTTGTGTGTGTGTGTGTGTGTGTGTGTGTGTATGTGTGTGATTGGCTTTTTTCACACTTTTTATCGCTAAGATTCACCCATTTCACCCATGTTGTAGCTCATACCACTTTCCTTCATTCTTAAGATGCTGTCTTAGTTAGGGTTTTATTGCTATGAACAGACACCATGACCACAGCAGCTCTTTGCTTTTTTGTTTGTTTTGTTTTGTTTTGTTTTGTTTTGTTTTGTTTTGTTTTGTTTTGTTTTGTTTTGTTTTGTTTTTGAGACAGGGTTTCTCTGTATAGCCCTGGCTGTCCTGGAACTCACTTTGTAGACCAGGCTGGCCTCAAACTCAGAAATCAGCCTGTCTCTGCCTCTTGAGTGCTGGGATTAAAGGCATGTGCTACCACGCCCGGCCACAGCAGCTCTTATAAAGAAAAGCATTTACTTGGGGTTGTCTTACAGTTTCAGAAGTTTAGTCCATTGTCACCATGGCAGGAAGCATGGCCACACACAGGCAGACATGGAGCTGGAGAGCTAGCTGAGAGTTCTACATCTGAATCTGCAGGCAGCAGGAAGAGACTGAGCCACTGGCCTGGCTTGAGCATCTGAGACCTCAAAGTCCTCCCCCTTTGTCACACATCTCCTCCAACAAAGACACATGTACTCCAACAAGACCACACCTCCTAGTAGTGGCACTCCCTATGAGCCTATGGGGGCCATTTTTATTCAAACTATCACAGATAGAACAATATTTCACTGTATACATTTACTGCAGCTTGTTTATTGACTCATCTGCTAATGGGTCATATTTTAGATCCCTTTGAATTGTATGTGTGTGTTATTCAGAGTCGAACCCAAAGACTTGATTATACCAGGCAAAATACATACGACATCCCCAATCCAAAGCATTACTCTTTATATTTTTTTCTCTTTTTAACGGATTACTTGGGAATCTCTCACATCATGCACCCTGACTACACTCATTTCTTAGATCTCCCATGTCTGTCCTCTCTACCCAGTAGTTCCTCCTCCTCCCCACCCCTCCAAAGTAAAAAGAATAAAGGAAAGGAAGAAAAGTTAATTTTGTGTTATGTATATACTCACTGGGGCATGGTCAAATTCCTAGTGGCCCCAGGGGAGGATGAGTCTTTCTCCCCCTGCATCCACACCAGAAGCCAGAAGCTAGAAGCCATCAACTGAGGAGAGCCATGGCTAGACCAGAGAGTGGAGGGGCGAGCTCTGTCTTGAGGGGTGGGGCTAGTTCTATCTTGAGGGGTGGGGCTAGTTCTGTCTGAGGGGTGGGGCTAGTTCGGTCTTGAGGGGTGGGGCTAGCTCTCCTGTGCTCACACCACAACCTGCACCACCTGCTGTGGGCCTATAAGGGACAGGGCACTTTTTATAATTCTTTTGCCAAATGCTTTATTTGCTCAGCTCTACACTTGAAAACCCCAACACCTCGGTTGATTCTTATTCTATTATAGGAGGACCTTTGATGGACAGGGCAGCGATTTTTTTAAAAAAAAGATACGTTTATTTTATTTTATGTGTATGAGTGTTTAGCCTGCATGTATATATATATATATATATATATATATATATATATATATATATATATGTGTGTGTGTTCATTGCGCATGCCTGGAAGATGGAAAGAAGGCATCAGATCCTCTGAAACTGTTACAGTGGGTAGGTCAGGAGCTGCAACGTGGGTGCTGGGAATCACATCTGAATCTTTTGCAATTGCTTTTAATGGGAGAGCTCTCTCTCCAGCCCCAGGGTCCATGATTCTCAATGAGGAATGTGAGGAATGTCTCCAATGTCAAGGTCTCACTTTTGGGTCTGGATAAAGTTCCCAGACTAGCACACTTTGAGAGGATGTCGTCCCCGAATTAAAAGCAGTGGAGTCTTTGCTTACGAACAGCAGACACTCCCCCCTTTCATTGATGTGCTCAGTACATCATGACACTCAACTCTGAGGCCCCACAAGTGAGCAAAGACCGGAAATGGCACTAGAGAATTAAGAAGATACCTCATTCCTGTGTGGGGTAACCATGGGTGCTGACAGAACCTTGTGGGGAGAGTGGGTAGATTTTGTGGTCCTGGGTGTCTCTGTGGTTGTTATGGTCTGGGTATCTGGGGTGCCTCCTCAGAAGGCTCAGCTACAACTCTCCAATTATGAGTCTCCTTCTTGAGGATTATAGTCCCTACATTCCCGGATTTTTCTGGCATTGTCTTGGTAGGGGCTATGTCATACTGTCTCCAAACGCTCTCTCCCTAGTGGAAAGTTTTGGTCTCTGGACACAGAGAGAGATGGGTCTGTTTCTTGAGTGTGCTTCATGGCTGCCGAGCCATCGACATTACTTGGTCTCGGTCCACCTTGCCTTGTTTGTTTACCGTCTGGGTTTCTTCTAGAGGTATTGCCTGTTCCTCCTCCCTTCACACCACACCAGAAACGATTGGCCCTTCTTCTCTGTGCTCCTCTACCTGACCAGTGCTTCTGGAAACATTCTCTTCCTGATTCCCCGGAAGCTGCAACCCAGTTTACAAACCAGGGCCTGGGGCCCAGGGAGATGGGGAAGAGTCTGGAGGAGTTGTATGCTTTCCTTCCCGGAAGTTCAGTATGGATTCTAAGACTCTGCTAATTTTTGTCCAGTGTAGCCCCGGAAGCTTCCAGATGGCAAGCAGAAGGTACAAGTAGGGGGATCAGGAGTTCAAGGTCATCCTGCACTACACAGCAAGGCTAGCCTGGGATATGTGACATTCTGTCTTCAAAACCAAAACCAACAAACACCCCCAGCCCAACATCAGCTCTCCGTTTACTTTATCCAGCTCCTGGAAATCATCCATGTACTGTCTCTCAGTAGGAATTTAACTCCTCTAGGTGCCCCTTGTAAGGAGACTCACATAGCATTTGTCTTTTGCTACTCTTTTCACAGAGAATGTAATGAAACTTCATCCACATGGTAGCATTTCTCAGAACTTCCTTCTTCTTTAAAGCTAAGTTATATTTTACTGTAGAATACCTCATATTTCACTTCTCTATTTATTCACCAATAGGCAAGAGTTGCTTCTACTCTTGGGCTATTCTGGGCGGTGTCATGGTGGATGTGGGCCTGCAAGCATCTCTCTGATCCTGAGGTTCTGCTTGCAATTGTCTCATATGTCTGTCGGGAAGCGGAGAGAAGGAACTGTAGATGCCATCAACCCATTTTTCACAGTAGCCACGGCATTCTGTGTTCCCACCAACAGTGCCCAAGGATGCCAGATTCTCCACGGCCCACCAACACTAGCTATTTTTGTAGTGACTCTCCTAATTGGGTATGAGGCAACGTCATCATGGTTTGAATTTGCATTTCCCTAGTGATTGGTGGATTAGTTGGTGGTTTGCTTTTTGTTTGTTTGTTTGTTTTAAGGAATCTCAGGTCTTCTGTTGAGTTGCAGGAGCTTTTTATAGTCCCTAAGTATTAATCCCTTATCTATCAGATACATTGGATTGCAAATGTTCTCTCTCATCCTGGAGATGATGCTTTCCCTTTGTTGGCTGTGACTTTTTTTTGACTTGTTTTTGCTTCTAAATAACCACACATTCATATTCCTGTAAATGACTCCAATAAAACTCATTGGCTCAGTAAATTGGACTTTGGTGGAACCCTTCCTTTGTTCTGTTGTTGGTTCCCTGTCTGTGCCGAGAGACATTTGCTCATGTTCTCCTCAGTGACTGTGTCACACAACAGGGGAGAAGAGTTTAAGAGGAATTACGATGTCTGTAGGAAGATAGGCAAGTCAGAGAGAGGACATACAGAGATCCAATAAGACTCAAGGACTCATGCTGTGTCCATAGATGTGGGCAGAGAATGCATGCTGGCTTGTATTGGCCAGAGCTTGACTTTTTATAGACTTCCTATGAGAGGCTCTTCACCTGTCATGGCCTGGGAAGTGTTGGAAATGCAAACCTTGGAGGGCCTCAGAGACTCACTGCATTAGGAACTCTGGGAGCAGGAATAAGCATTTCTTCCAGAGGAGGAGGAGGCTGTCTCTAGGAGGACAGGTAACTCACTCCAAGTCCAATCAGGTGCTGCAGCCAGCCTGCCTTGAACCTCAAAAGCCAGTTGTGAACATCTCTTCCTAACTCTGAATTTAGTGACAGCAGGGATAGCTTAATCCATTGTGGTAACTGACTGTCATGGTGTGCACCCGTGATCCTACACTCAGAGGCTGAGCCTGAAAATCTGAGGCCTCCTGGGCTACATAGTGAGTTTAAGGACAGCCTGAGCTATATAGGAAGACAGACCCTCTCAAAATGGAGATTGGCCACCAAGTGTGGTGCCAGACACCTCCCAGCACATTGGTGTCAGAGAAAGGAAGTTCTTTGTGATTTCAAGGCTAGCCTCATCTACACATCTCAAACAATTAGAAATAATAACAAATATAATGAACAAAAGAAACTGATCAAAGTGAAAGCATATGGAAATTGGAAAATTGCACGTTTATAAAGACTGTAAGCCCATCCTGAGAACCAGCTGTTGAATACTCACCAGAACGCCAGTGTTCTGGTCACTGTAGAAAGAGGGCTGAACACCAGATGGCCTGGCTCGAGAGCACATACTCTTAACTCCTAGAAAAACGTAGTCTGGAAGTCTAGGCAGACAATCTGGGGGCCACTGTGTGGAAATCTCTAAGTGCATGTCAAGAATGCCATTATACAGTGTGCACAGTGACTGGAGTTTTCAGAGGGTCTGATAAGGAAGGGGTATGACTGTATGTTTAGGCAGGAGAACTAAATTGGTGGCAGCGATTTTTCAATTTAAAAATATGTGAGAAATGAAATGAGGATGTGTTGTAAGGAGATTGAAATGCTTGCTTCACTGAGAAGGGCTCGCACAGCTGGTGGCTACCCATGGGCAGAAGAAGTGGTAAAGTTCTGCAGAGTGGATGCCTCACATCTCACAAGCTCTCCTTGTTCTTCAAGAGCAAGGACCCCATCCTCTACACTCACCTTCTACCACAATGTGTCCTGGACTTCCTGCCATTCAGGAATCCTCAGTTCAGGTCAGAATTCACTCTGCAGTGGCGATACCAGACTGCTTGGTACCCATGAAGACTCATCTCTCTTTCCTCAGAGAACACCGGGGAGTTTCCAGGTGTCCTTTGCTTGTGTGCTTCAGGGGAGGCCAAACCCATATTTGATCCCAAAAGATGTATTCTGGCTGAATTTAAGTAAGGGATGCTCAGACCTTTCTGTCTTATGATGCTCTTGAACATTTGATATCCTCAACTGTGGCAGCAGCTAGGGAAAATAACTGAATGCAATGAAAGGCCTTGAACCTTTTTTTTGTGCCACACAAACATGACAATTACAGTTCCATGCCCTGTGTGAGATGCACCTCCTTCAGACTTGGTTAGGATGTAAGTATATTACTATCTGGAATGAAATTGAGGGCTCCCTAAAAGGTTTTATTTATATGTGTGATATCAACTGATATTGCCTCTTGGAGATTGGTTCTGATGCTTCATCTTAATTTGGCTCCTAAAATCACATGGGAATCTAAGTGTCCAGACGACGAGGGTCCTTGTCCCCAATTGGTTTTTGGATTAATTAATAAAGAGCTAGTGGCCATTGGTTAGGCAAGGGGACAGGGGTGGGACTTTTAGGATTTTTGGACGAGGAACACAGAGGAGAGAAGAAGGAATTCCATCATGAGAAGGGTGTAGCAGAGAGGTCAGACTTATGAGCCCACCAGCATATAAGCATCCAGAAAGTGGCCCCAGGGGCCACTCCCCTGGTTGGGTCTGGGGTAGCCGAGATAAAATATAAATTTAGAAAATGTTAACTCAGGAATACCGGAGGAGAGTGTGTGCTAGCTTCAGAGAGAGTTTCAGGAGTGGCCCAGTCATTGAGCTAATAAGGCATATTAAATATAAAGGTTGTGTGTGCGTGGCTTCCATTCGTGAATTCAGAGCTCTTGGGTGTGTGCATAGACAAGGATCTACCCACCTGGAGCTCAGAGCAGCTTAACGATTTACCTCTGCAATTACCACATCAGAAGCTAAACCTGAGAATATATTTTTATTCATTACTTTAAACATAATGCTAGATCCTTTACCTCTTAATGTAAGTAATATATTTTTATCAATGAGTACTATATTTTTTTTAAACCACATCTATGTATTTATTTTTGTAAGGCAGTGGAGGCTGGGGGACAACCTACTGGGGTCAATTCTCTCCTTCCACCATGTGGGTCCTGGGGATTCAACTCAAGTTGGCAAGTGCCTTTATCTGATGAGCCATCTCACAGATCAAAGTAATTACTATGCTTTCTAACAAAAATATTTGTAATGTTATGTAATTATAAAAGAGAGGATAATCCTTTTAATAGCTATTTTAGATAACTGCGCGTATTTTCTTTGATAATACATTAAAAAATCAAGAAATAATTTATTTTCTAGTAATTTATTTTCATTTTTATGAGTATTGATGTTTTGCCTACATGTATGTCTGTGTGAGGGCATCAGATCTTGGAGTTATAGACAGTTGTAAGCTGCCATGTGGGCACTGGGAATTGAACCTTGGTCCTTTAGAAGAGCAGTCAATGTCCATAACTGCTGAACCATCTCTCCAGCCCCAAGAAGTAGTTTCTCAAAGGTTGATTGTAATTTGATACCTAACATGAGAGCAGTGAAAATTTCTTCTCATTAATGTTTTTAGTTAGCATACAAAACAGTGGGTTTCTGTAGGAAGAACTTAGCCAAGCAGGCCCAGGTACAATGATGGCATATGCACCACTGATACTTCCTCCCTGAGTCAACCTAGAATCTGCTGGCATGGCTAGAGACTGCTAATGCTGGGTCAGGAGTGGAGTGAGCCAATGAGGAAGAGTCAGCTTCACATCTGGTTACTTGAGAGCCAGGGAGATGCTGGGGAGGGAGGCATAAAGGTTTGCCCAGTTCCTGCAATAAATGAATCTGCTTTTGCCACTTGCCTGACTCCTGGAGTCTACATCATTGACTCTGCATCTTCTTTCCCCATCCCTAAGGGTCTTGGTTGGGATTGCAAGCAACAGGTTTCATTAAGACATTTTCTTACATGTGTGTAATTGTACTTTACTTATATTCACTCTATTTCCTAAATCACTGGATAATTCAGAGCTACAGTAAAATCTGTATCTCTACATATTATTCTTTGGATGGGTCTTCTACTCATTGGTACCATTGGAAAACTGACTCACTGAGCTTATACATCTTCTAGATTTTGACCCATCTTTTACAAACCATGAAAGGAACCACCTTTCTTACTGCCACCACTAAAACTCTTCACTGGGAAGCTAACAGGATATAGCTCATGAGACCAGAAATAAGTTTTAAAATTCAAAGTTTTGATTGAAAGATTTAATGTTATAATCAGCCTCAAACTGACAGGCTCACTTTATTTTCAAGAAAATGTCTACTAAATACCTAAGTTGTAATAACAGTTTGGGGATATGTTATGGGGTCCACTTATATCCAACACAACTCAGACACCAGGTCAAAACTGAAAACAGAAATTTATTGTAATCAAGACTTTACTGATCAGTCAGGGACACAGAACAAAGGAACAGACTGAGGAGCTGAACTTCGACCCTGAGCTAGAACATTACAGGGCCTTAAACTTGAAACCACAAACACCTGTGCCAAGTTACAATTACATCTTCCCACCAATCAGGATTTTGGGATAGGGGACTTTCCTAGGAACATTTCTCTATGTGGTACACATATCCTGTTCTCATTGGCTAGGTTATTCAGCTGTAACCAAGTGACTTGCCTAGTATTCATATCTCAACTTGACAACCAGGATGTCAGTTACTCAGGGAGGTCTTAGAAACTTGAACATTTTTTGACTCCTATTCAAAATGGAAGCTTTACTCAAAATGGCTTCAGTTTGGTTCCTTCCTACACTTCATTGTCCTTTCATGTAAAAAATGATGTTCTCTGAAAAGAGTAGATAGTTTAGCTGGAAACTCTGACAGAAATTCAAATGCTTTTGTTGTTGTTGTTGTTGTTTTTTAACCACTGACTGTGTGTGTTTCTATGGATGGAACCCAGAAACTTAATGCTGTATAAAAACACTATCACTGAGCTATCTCTTAATTAAGGTTACTATGAATGTGATGAAACATCCTGACCAAAAGCAAGTTGGGGAGGAAAGGGTTGAGTTTATTTATATTTTCACATCACTGCTCATCATCAAAGACTGCTGGTATAGGATCTCAAACAGGGTAGGGACCTGGAGGATGGAACTGGAACAGAGGCCATGGAGAGGTGCTGTTCACTAGCTTGTTCCTCATGGCTTGCTTAGCTTACTTTCTTATAGAACCCAGGGCCATCAGCTCAGTGGTGTCCCTACCTAAAGTGGGTAGAGTACTCCCCCATTAATCACTAAGAAAATGCCCAACAGGCTTGCCTATTTTCTCAGTAGAGGCTCCCACCTCTCAATTGGTTACTACAAGCATAGTCTGCCATTGCCTAAATGCTGAGGCCTCAACACCCTTATGTGTGCACACATCAACACCACTGATCTAAGATGAACTGCAAGTTTCACAATAACCTCCAATGCTGCAAACTTCAGCATAACTTTACTCATTGCCAAATTATTTACACACATTAAGAGTGTTTTCAATGTCTTGTTAGTGCTGGAACAGGACTGGGTCATTTGGATCTAAACATCTCCAAAGGTCCGTATATCAAAGACTTAGTCACCATGTGATGGCACTCTGAGAGATGGCTTAACCTTTGAGAGGTGGGGCTTAGTGGAAGGTCTTCGGGTCATTGGTGATGTAACCGAAGAGGATATTGAGGTCCTAGCTCTTTGAATTTCCTTTTTCTCTTTCACATCCCAAACTGGGATGCTCAGCTTTGCTTCCTGACCTGTTTCTCCCATGATGCACACAGCCTTACCACCTTAGCTTACTAAAGACCTAAAAGCAATAGACTGCCCGATATTGGATTGGAAACTCTAAGGCAGTGAGCCTAAATAAATGTTTCTTTATAAGTCGATTTTCTAGGGCATTTTGTTATAGTCATGGAAAGCTGACTAACAAAAGAACAAAACAAAGCAAAACAACACATGTAGCTTCAGCTGCACCTCCACCCATTACTGAGGTCAGAGTGTGATTCCGCCAGGGAGAGATGAACTCAGTCTTGTTTACAGTACACTCTGTAGTATGATGAGTTGCTTGCAAACCAGGAAGTGACAGGCATAGTGTTTCTTTTATTGAGCTTTGACTCAGCAGGCATTCAGCAGTGTCAACAGCATGAGGCTTTATTACTTATTACTCTTGCGGCTAAGGAAGTTTGATTACGTACTCTGTAAAATGTGTCCATAGGTTTTTATTGCTAGCAGTAAAGGCTGTAAGAAACCTCTTTTTTATTTTAAATTCTAAGAGCTTATAACATCTACACTTAAATAGTTAATTCCATTCTCTTTAAACTCTCTAAAATGATACCCCAACTTAAATGGCCACATTAGGGCTAAGGCAAGGCTACAGCAAGGAAGGCACTTGGGGAGCAAGATTTATAGAAAAATGATAATGTTCAAGTCTCTGCTCCAGCTGAGCCTGACACTGCCTTCAATCCCATATTGTACCAGTCTTGCTCTGTGTCTTAGTCTCCTTTCCTGCTGCTGTGAATAGGTACTGTGACAAAAGCATCTTAAGGGAGGATGGTTGATTCTGGCTCTCAGTTTGAGGGTACAGTCTATTGCATCCTCGGGGAAGCCTTGGCTGCAGGAGCTAGAGACACATTGGATCTGCAGTCAGGAAGCAGAGAATGACAGGCACTCCTGTCATTGGCTTTCTCCTTTTTATGCCAGCCCAGACCCCAATCCAGGGAACGGTGCTGCCCAAGGTTGAGTGTGTGTCTTCTTACTTTAAGTAATCTAGTCTGGATAATCTCTTACAGGTATGGATGGAGGCGTGTCTCCTGGGTGATTCTAGATCCTGGCAAATTGACAACAAAGAGCAATTTAGCTCCCTGAGGACTGCTGCTGACGATCATGAAAGTCCTCAGAGATGCCCTATTATGTGCTGATGATGAAGTCAGTGGTTGTCAAACATGCACAAAGCCTCCATTTCATCTCCAACACCACAAACAAAACACACACACACACACACACACACACACACACACACACACACACACGTGAGTGCAAGATGTTCTGCCGGGCATGGTGGCGCACACCTTTAATCCCGGCACTCGGGAGGCAGAGGCAGGCAGATTTCTGAGTTCGAGGCCAGCCTGGTCTACAAAGTGAGTTCCAGGACAGCCAGAGCTACACAGAGAAACCCTGTCTCGAAAAACAAACAAACAATTTAAAAAAAAGATGTTCTGTTGCATGGGACTCAGTTAGCCCCAACTCAGTCCTAGCCATCTCCTACCTCCTCCACACCCCCATCCAGACCTAACCACTACCATTTCTTGCTGTTTTCTGAAAAGTTTTCCTAACTTTGTTGTTACGCTGGGTCCCTGAAGGACCCACATGATAGCTAAGATTAATGTTTTCAAATGAAGAGGAAGGAAAAAAAAAAAAAAACAACTGGGCTGGCAAGATAGTTTAGAATATAAGAGTGATTGTGATTCAGCCCAGTGTCAGCCCCTGGAGCCCAGTCCTGCCTCTCCCCCCTTCCCCACAATCAATCAATCAGTCAATCAATCAATATAAATTTGATTAACTGGTTTCTTAAAAAGAAAGCTCTCTGTCACTCTTCTGGTTCAGGACCTTACAAATCATTATATATGCATCTGTGGGTATGTTGTGTGTTATGTATGTGTTTGTGTGTAGGCAGTGTGTACAGATATGCATGGTGGTAGAGGTCAGAGGACAACTTTTGAGAGTTTCCTTTCATTATATGGGACTTGGTGATCAAACCCAGATCTGTAGGCTAGGGGACAGGTGACTTTACCAATGAGCCATCTGCTGGGTCCCTGGTCACAACCTTTTTCTGGCTTTCCCTTTCCCCATATTTTTATCCTGACCATGAGGACTCATCTGGCTTTCTTGAAATTATGTCTCTGCTGCCCCCTCCCCCACATCCTCCCTGGTCTCTAGCCAGGCATGTTCTGGTGTCTCCACCCTTGACCTGGCTTCTCTCTCCTAATGCAGATGTGGGCATGGCACACTCCTGGACTCTTTGGCACCTTTGTTCAGATATGTCTTCCGGTCAGCCTTCAACCCCACCTGGGACCCTGCTCCCCTCTCTCCTGCTCTGTTTCACCTCCGTGGCACTTCGCTCTTTGACGTATAGTTACCCGTGTATTGCTGATCTTCTCGTACCACATACAAGTTCCATGGTGGCTTTGCCTGGTGAGGTAATCCCCGTCACCTTTCAGGAGAGTTCATTGAATAAGAATTCCAGGTAGAAAAAAACCAGCATATGGGAAAGAGGAAATCGTTACTAAGAATTTCATCCATAGCATTGAGGAAAGAGGGAAAAAAACCTTGTATTTTACAAGTTCATGGGGTGCAAGCTCAGGGGACAAAGTGACTCAAAACAAACACTCAAGTCAGACATGACAGAAAAGTCTCAGAACACTAAACACTAGAGTAAATTCTGAATTTACAAAAAGAAAAGGCAGGTCCTGTCCACACAAGGGCTGCATTAAAATCAGATTGTAGCCGCAGGAAGCAATAAGGCACAGTAAGTAACGGCGCGTAAATAACACGGTAAGACTGGCATTCTGGATAAATGAAGAAAAATGGTTTGTGTGTAACTCTCCTGAGTCATTTCTGCGTCATACCTCTGAAGCAGGGAGGGTTTGATGCTGGGGTTCGGGAGCGACGAGGAATGGATGGAGGGACGTTAGCAAGTACCAAGGGAAACATATTAGCAATGAACTCGGTAAGTGTTGTTCATAAAAAGTCAGGAGGAACAACTAGAAGCATGAAAATAGAACCCACGACTTTTAGGGGGCAGAGGGAAAAAAGGACACATATAGCAGAAAGCAGAAAAGGGGACAGATTGTGTGTGATAAATATGGCAAGTGAGTGTTTTTAGGCAGTCTTGGGTCTGGGTAGTTGGCCAGTGATGGCCCTCTCTACCAATGAGACCCCCAATCTCAGCACACTTATTACTCTGTCCAAGGACAGGGACAGGGGCTGCAGGAGGGTGTGGAGAGAGAGGCAGCTAGAAGCTCTGTAAGGAGCAACCATAGGAGGCTGAAATAAGGCCTACAGATTAGCTGTTGATAGAGGAGCAGTTCGCTGCCCAGAGGGGTTGACAAGATGGTTTTTGTTGATGTTTTCTTTTCTTTTCCAATTTTCACTTCTTAAATTTACTTTTTTGGGGGGTGGGGGCTACAAGAGTAGAGGAGTGCGGGTGGGGTGCATGATGTAAAATTCCCAAAGATTTAATAAAAAATTATATTAATGCAAATGAGCCAAATTCTTTGGTTGGATCCTGAACAAAATGAAATAAAAACAAGCACAAGCAATGTGCTGTAGTCTAGACTGTGGTAGATACCAGGACCATTCCCAGCCTTCCTTTCTGGTTTCTCTCCATAGGCTGAAGCATTGCATTGTCTTGTAGTGTCTTAATCTCCATTACAAGAGGGTGACACAGTGCATGCCTGCCAGGACATATTGGTGCAATCAATCAATCAATCAATCAATCACAGTTAAAATAGTAATCAAAGACTTTAATTCATTCATCATAAAACCTTTGAATTAGATGATTATATCACACATTTTTGGGTTGTTTGTTTTTGAGACAGTCTCAGGCTGACTTTACATTCATTATCCTCCTGCCTCCACCACCTACAGGTTAAAATTATAAGCATGTGTTACCTTGACAAGGTCAGCCTAATTGTGATTCCAAAGTTCATAGAGGCACCACAGGGGGAAAAAACATTGTAGAGCCTTTTCATTTATGGACCTATGTGTAAAAATTTTAAATAAGATATCAATTGAACTAATTGTATTTTTTTCAAAGTAAAACATTGTGATGAAGTGGAATTTATCTGACAAAAGTAAGAAAAGTTCAACCTAAAAAGAAAGAAAAAAATAACTGTAATTTGTTTTAGTCATAGACAAAAGGAAGAAAGAGCACAGAGTCAACTCCATCCTACCAATAGCTCTAGGAAGGGTTGGATAAAGTATACAGCTGTTTATGTTCCTTTTAATTTTTACAACATTAAGAAAATATGGGCCTTTAATCCCAGCACTCCGGAGGCAGAGGCAAGTGGATTTCTGAGTTCGAGGCCAGCCTGGTCTGCAGAGTGAGTTCCAGAACAGCCAGGGCTATACAGAGAAACCCTGTCTCAAAACTACAAAAAAAAAAAAAGACAAAAAACAACAACAACAACAAAAACCAACCAACCAACCAACCAAACAAACAAACAAAAAGAATAGATGGGAACTGCCTTGATGAAAATTATCTACCCAAAACCTTATAGTTTGGATGCGGCTGGAAGCGCTGAGACACTCTCCAGGGAGCATGCTCAGAAGCAAGCAAGTATGCGGTGGGATGATGGGAGAGGAAGAGAAGCCGAGAGGCTTGTGGGCTATGAAAAGAGCCAGAACTGGAGATAGGAGGGTGGTGAGGACAGCCCGATATAACAGGCCTGTGCAGCCACCAGAAGCCATGCTGATGTCCAGCCATGCTGCAGCGGAGGAGTCTGGGTCCATGGTCCTGCTGCATCCGGGGTCTGTGTTGATGTCCATGGCCTGTACTACTACCAAAGGCTAGGAGGATTTCCGTGGAATAAGTATAAGCCTGTGATGCCTGGAGTGAGTTCATGAAGTTAGAACAATTTAAGCAGTCTAATGTAATTATATCAACTTAATTGTATCTTAAGTTGCTTTGATATCTTTCGGATGCAGATTGACTCTTTCAATTCTTAAAGCTACAGAGAACTCTGTAGGTGGAACCTTCAGATACAGACTAACAAATTCAAATCTAGGCTGTCCTAGCTGGTTAGGAGGCAGCATTTGCAAACCTTTACCTGGCCATAGTCAGGTACTGGCCCACTATGGATCACTGCTTGGGGCCTGAATGGTCGACTTGTTTCCTTTTTCCAAGACACTTGAGTATAACAAACCTATTTTTGCTAGAACAAAACACAAACAAACAAACAAAAAGATTCTAGACATGTTTTTTCATGTTTGGTAGGCTAAGCATTATTTTACTTGTCATGGTGGGAAGAAACAAATCTAGGCCCTTGGTATCGTGGGCAAGGGGTTTGCCATTGAGCTGTATTACAGCCCTCGATTCCTTGATATAGGCTCTTGAAGTAGAAACTTAAGGGTTTTTGGGAAAGTCAGTTGTGTTTGTTGGATGGTGTTTTGCTGGGGCAAACACGTGAAGCAACATTTTATTAAAGCGGACACAGGTGTGAAAGGCTAAGGCAGACTCGTGAAGGAACATTTCACTGAAGCAGACACAGGAGTGAGGATGTTCTGCTAAAGCAAGCATGTGAACGGACATGAGATGAAGAATTCTTTGCCAATGGCACAGATGTATTGGTCCACCTTACACTGTGGAGTTGAGCTCCACTTGCTGGGACTCCATAGAGAAACTTCTGGTGGTGTGCTGCAGTTTGTTGCTGCTTTCAAGGACTCTGGATGATTGGATGCATGTGCTGAGGCAGGACACGTTGGAGGACATGTGATGTTTGGAGGGTATATATAGGACTCGGCAGATAGTGAACGGGGGCCGAGCTTGGTTTGCTTATAGAGCTAGCTGTGCAATGCTTGTGGGTCTGGCATTTTCACTGAGTTTCGCTTTCCTGAGAGAGGCACAGCCCAGAACTTCTCCTGGTGTTCCTGTTGGTCCTTCCTGCTGACTCGAGCTGTGGCTGAGGTCATGTCACTGCTGTTGCTAACCCAATTCTACCGAACTGGGCTGCTGGTATATCTGTGAGGTGTTTGTGAGTGGATGGTGCTGCCACTGCCTGCTAACCTGTGAATTGAACTACAGATTTCCAGACAACACAGATAGGAGTTGCTCCAAAGAACCTTTCTAAACAGGTCCACACCCCTTTGCCCCCTCCCCCTCATATCCTTTCTTTTTCACTACCTCTGATAGGTGGTGGGCTACAAGGAAGGTTAAAGCATTTAAGAACCATCGTTAAAAATAAGGTTTGAGGGGTCTGCAACCCTATAGGTGGAACAACAATATGAACTAACCAGTACCCCCAGAGCTCTTGTCTCTAGCTGCATATGTAGCAGAAGATGGTCTAGTCGGCCATCATTGGGAAGAGAGGCCCCTTGGTCTTGCAAAGTTTATATGCCCCAGTACTGAGGAACACCAGGGCCAAGAAGTGGGAGTGGGTGGGTAAGGGAGCAGAGGTGGGGGAGGGTATAGGGGACTTTCGGGATAGCATTTGAAATGTAAATGAAGAAAATACCTAATAAAAATTGGAAAAACACACACACACACACACAAAATATCTAATAAAAAACATTATCTTAAAAAAATAAAGTTGGCAAATGAATATTGATAATTAAAAAAAAAGGTTTGAAAACATTAAAGTTACAGGATCGTTTTATGTAGACTAAACTGGCCTTGAACTCCAGGTCCACCTACCTCAGCCTCCCAAGTGCTGGGATTACAAGCACACATTGCCATGTCCAATAGTTAAGAACTTTTTGAAGAGATATTATATCTTAGTTCTTATGAGAAATAAAATAATATGATTAAGCAAACCAACAAAAAGCCACATCATTTTAAACTTAATCAGGAAGTTGGAGAATCCCAAGTACAGTTGAGGGTGAAAAAGACAGATTCCTGTGTCCTATTGATAAAAGTTGTAGGCAGCATAGAAACCAATCCATCAGCAAGCAAGACCACGTGAGTGTGAGCATCTATCTCACAAGTCAGCAACCCAAGCCCTATGCAGATAAACCCAAGACCTCTCACATAGATGCTTGTTAGTATATTATTTGTGATATGCAGGAGCTGGAGACAACTGGGTTCTCAGCACCAGTGTATATGCTGCTACAGTGCACTGGAGAAAGACTGTAATAATGCAGATACATCTTCCAGGCACGATATGCCTAGATTAAAGAGTTAGAAACAGAAAGATTGTCTGGCAATGCTACTTACGTAGCTTAAAATTCTACGTGCTCACCAGAACATTATCTTTTTTTTTAAATTCCTCTCTCATATATTACGACCCTACCACAGTTTCTCTTCCCTCCATCCCTCCCAGTCCCTCCACCCCATCATTGCCTTGTCAAAGACATACAGATATGAAGAATGCCGGAGGGACATTTGAATGCCCCTGTCGCTGAATAGGGCCTTAAGGTGTGGGAAGTAGAAGAAATGGAAATAACAGAGAGTGAGTGGTCATAAATGAACTGCAATGTGGATGGTTACACAAAACCTCCAAATTCACTATCAAGTAATAGGTGATCAGGGGGCAGCCGGGTGGCTTCACTGCCAAACTGGATGACCTGAGTTCAGTTCTTCAGATCCACACGGAGGAAGGAGAGAGCTGACTCCTACCAGTTTTCTGACTTTGCACAGCAGCACCGTAATTTCTGTTAAAGAAAAAGAAAATAGTAGGTTTTTTTTGTTTTATTTTTGTTCTGTGTTTTAAAGACGTGAAAACACACCCAGATGAAGAGGGGTCTGACTTGTTTGAGAATGTTGTTTGTCTCTGGAGGAGAGTTCTTTGTCCCAAGTGTCCCTCAGAAGCTCCTACTGGGTCTGAGGTGGCCCTTTCCTGTGTCCTCATAATGTCCAGGGCATGTGAGAGTCTCAGGTAAGCCCGTGTGGAAGACGCACTGAGACCTGAGGGGTGGGCGGCTTCAGCAGTCAGGCAGGGGAGGCACCTCAGTGGGCAGGCGGGCAGGCAGCTTGTGAGACAGCTGGGCCTCTGTGTAGCCTGAGGTAACCTGGCAGCAGGCAGGCCCCACTGCTCCCAGGCTGGGAGAATAGGCCTCTCTGTATGGGCTTGTTTGCTTTGGTTTAAAGCTTTAAAAAAAATGATTTCACACATAATTAGGGCTGTGGCAGCAAGATTGTGTTCAAGGTACTTTTACTGGAAATATCAGGAGGGCACAAGGGAGGGTTGTGTTCCTTTTCCAGCTAGGTTGTGAGAAGGAGGAGGAGTGAGGAGCTGGAAGGTCGGGACAGCAGGCAGTGTTCAAGGTGGGGAACAGTCTTCCTGAAGGCAGGCCCAGTGTGGCTTGTGGAGGAGGGCGGTGTGCATGCGGTATGTGTATGCACATGTGTGTGCATATGATGTATGTACGTGGTGTTTATGTGAGTGTGTGTACATGCATATTCAAGTGTGTGCACGCACATGCTTTAGTGTGTGCACATGTGTGTGTGCACTTGCATGTGTGTGTGTGTGCACATGCATATTCAAGTGTGTGCATGCACATGCTTTAGTGTGTGCACATGTGTGTGTGTACATGCCTGAGGGTGAGTACATGCTTGTTTGAGTGTGTGTGCACTTGCATATGTGTGTGTACATGCCTGAGTGTGTGCACATGTGTGTGTGTGTGTGTATGTGTGTGCTGGGGAGTGACAAGGAGTGGAGCTGCTGTTACCCTCTTCTGCTTCTCCTCTCTGCCCTTTCCCCTCCTTTCTTGCCCATAGAGAAAAGAGGTAAGGCATGGATAAGGGAGACAAGAGATCCAAATTGAGGCCCTGGCCATAGAAGAATCTGAGAGAAGAGGAAGAGAAGCTGGAGAGCCACTGGACACTTCTTCTGGAGTCTGCACACCCCATATGAAGTGTCTATAGATCAGCCATCAGCTGAACCCAAGTCACCTGAGGTCTAGCTTTGACTTTGGGTGTATCCAAAGGTCTCTGGATCTTCTTTGACTTCAAATGACTCCATGAGACTTGGACAATCTTTTGTAGAATTTCTACTCATGAAAAAAAATGTGTTCAGGGAACACCTGCTGCCTCTCATCTGGCTCCTCCCCTGCTATGTGGTACCTGGATGGTTGCAGCGAGCCAACCAGGACATGGGTTCTACTGGTCTGGGACCCACAGTTTGCTTGTTACATCCGTTTTAAAGTCCTCTGGAGTTGGTTATTTCAACCTTTGAGGAGAGATTTGATTGGGAAGTTTTGGAAAGGACTGGACCACTTCATACTGAAAGGGTCATCTCACCCCTGGTCAGAGGAGGCTATTTCTCCTTAACCTGCTAGGATAGGAAATACACATTTGTTCACTGTGGCGGCTTGGATGGAAGGCTCATGGATTTGAATGCTTGCCTTTCAGTTTATGGCACTGTTTGGGGAGGTCTAGAGATGTGTGGCCCTGCTGAAGGAAGTATGTCACTGTCACTGGGCTTTGAGGTTATGAAGCCTCGTGCTGTTCCCAGTTTTTGCTCTCTCTGCTCCCTGCGGTTCAAGGTATGAGCTCTCAACTTGCTGCTCCAGCTGTCCGACCACGATGGTAATGGATTCTCATCTTGGGGACTGCGAGCCCAAATAAACTCTTCCTTCTGTAAGTCACTTTAGTCATAGTGCTTTATCACAGCAACAGAAAAGTACCCAGTAGAGTCATGATATGACTCTGATCTATGCCCAGATAATGAGAACTTTTGGTATCCTAGTGAGATGCCTGACTAAGGAGATCAAAGAAGGCTTCAGAATTGGGACTGGTTGCTAGAAAGTCTGGGATGTGATTAGTTGAGAACATCAGCTCCACCTCCATCATCTCTGGAAATGGAAGACAGACTGGGTACTATACTCTGTCATAGAAAGGCCTATATTTGACCAATTATGTCTGTAATACAACCTCAACTCATATCTTTGGGCCATGCTAATATCCCTAAGACTCTGGGTTCCAGCTCCAGCAACAGCAAACCCCAAACAAACCATCACTCACTGAGCCCCAGAAGAGAAGACGGTTCCATCCAGTGAGGTTTGAGAGCTTCTGGATTTAACACAGTCGTGTTTAGAGAGGAATCCACTTTGAATCCACAGCCAGATGGTTCTGTGCTCAGGATCTTTCAGAGCTTTTCCTATGTGTCTGGCAATGTGTATTCATTTTTTAAAAGGTTTGTTTGTTTGTTTATTGTGTGTATATACATACCAACCCCAGTGCATGCCATGGCATGTGTGCGAAGATCAAAGGACAACTTGTTGGAGTCTATTATCACATGGGTTCCCAATGACTAGACTCAGGTCTCCAGGCTTGGTAGTGATAATTTTTAGTCATCTACCCACTCTGCCACCAACAACTCTCGATTTTTAGCTGGTCAACAGAACTACAGGAGGCACCTGTAGTTGGTGTCTGGAGGAGAGTTTAGACTTGGGGGGGACCGAGCCCTCTCCCTGTGGCATCTGCACTGAATATGGGAAAATAGTGGCTAAGTTAAGGGGGTGATAGGAGACACAGCTAGAGAGTTTGAAAAGTGGAGGGTGTGAGGAAAAATGAGTTTGTGCCCCAGGTATTGTGGGTAAAAGTGGATCCTCTTACTCCACAGTCCTGTGCCATTTTGCCACTTCTAGGTCCATGTTCTTTCCCACAAAACTTTCTTCCTTTTTTTGAATCTCCAACCTAGAAGCAGCTTTAACAACTGGAAGAATTTATGTCAATTTATTAGCAAGGAGAGACAGCCAAGCACACAGGAAGTCCAGTCAGCCATGAGCCCAAGGGGGAATGTGGTTTAGCTAGGTGGGCAAGTCAGGTGAAGAGAAGATTCCAAACTGGGAGAGATACTGGGGTGGCAAGGAGGAAGCCCTGCTCAAGGGACTAAAACACGGTCCATGGTCGAGAGTTCTCATGAACTCCCTAAGTATAATAGTTTGATTTTAAAAAAAAATGGTTCATAATGAAAGGAAACACCATCCTTTACTATGCCAATTGTTGGTGGCAGAGTGGGTAGATGACTAAAAATTATCACTACCAAGCCTGGAGACCTGAGTCTAGTCATTGGGAACCCATGTGATAATAGAAGACCATGAAGAGAAGTGAGATGACCATGGGGTAGGGTGGGGGAGGGGAGCAGGAATAACTCCAGATAAGGGTTATAGAGATGTACCTGGAAAAGAATGGATGCCAGGGTGAGTGTGGACAGCTTGCGCATGCTTGAGTGCTGACACGGACAGGAAAGAGTGATGGCTAAGTCAGATGTAGGAGACAGGGCCTGGTTCCTACCTAGCAAGGAAATGGGTAGATACAAAGGTCAGAGTTCACACAGGGGCTTGGGACAGTGACAAAGAAGTGGCAACAGATGCTTGCAAGTGATGGACAAAAGAAGTGGAGAGTTCACAGGGAAAAGGACAGGGAGAAGGGGACAACATAGCAAGGAGGCACCTAGTGACACATGACAATTCTAGGGAGCAGCCTCTGTTTGATGGCCTTAATTGTGGCTGTGTACAAGATACCAGATCTGAGTGTGGCAGGAGACTCTCTGGTCATTCATCTGGTGCCCGAAAGAGGAGTTATGTAAATGGAGTATGGAGCAGAAAATCCTTCTGCAATGCAATGAGCAACAGAGATATGGCCGCTTCCATGTTTTGGAGAATTCTGCTGTGGTAAAAAGAACAACTTTCAAAACATGGTTATAGAAACTACAGCACAATTTCAATTTATTTTTAATTTGGAAAGAATTTCAAACTGAGCTAAAAAAAGTAAAACTATAAGTGTATCTTTAAGTATATATCTATAAAATTACAAATATATGTGTAACCATCTAGTAAGTTTTACCTACTATTATTGTTTTCTTATCTTTATCATTTCCCTCCCTTTCTCCCTTTTTTCTATCTATCTATCTATCTATCTTTCTATCTATCTATCTATCTATCTATCTATCTATCTATCTATCTATCTATCATCTATCTATCTATCTATCTATCTATCTATCTATCTATCTATCTATCTATCTATCTAAACTCTGCTATCTCTATCTTCTATTTACCTATCAACTATCTTCTCTCTGTCATCTAAATAACTCTTCTAGTTTACATATGCTGTGATAAATGTCCTGATCAAAAGCAACCTAGAGAGCGAAGAGATTATTTTAGCTCACAGATTATAGCCCATCACTGAGGGAAGCTAAGGCAGGAACTCGAGACAGGAGCTTGAAGCAGAAACCACAGAGGAGAGCAAAAAACACCATGCCTTTTGGTCTCTTGCATGGCCTCAAGTTATAGGTTGGGGACACTATGTCTGCTGGTAAATGAGTCCATCATAACTAACACTCTCAACCTCCTATCGTCCTCCCACACATCTCCATCCAAGTCACAGATGCCGTTCTTGTCTAGTCAGGGTCTTCATTTTAACTGCTGCCACCATTTAAGGCTGGGATAAATTTGTGTTGTAAGTCAGCTTATCATATAATGATAACTTGAGTTTGGTTTTCTACAACTTGAGCTTTATGGCTCCTGGAGAGACGATTCTTCAGGGGCACCCATAGAAGTTCTTGTGTTGTTTAGTCACTCTTAAGCTGGTCAAGTTTATCAATCAGCATATGGTTTTGGGGGGGTTGTCTGTTTCTTTGTTTGTTTGTTTAACTTGGCTTCAAAATGTTGAAAGAAACTAATCAGCATCATTATTTTCCCACAATATTTTATAGGTTTTATGTATTGAGTCAATAAATTTCTTATGCCTTACAAGAAGTGGATCAGGAGGCTCAACTACGTTTATCTTGATAAGTTCTGTAACTAGTTTATACCATGGGCTGTCAATGTTCTAGACACTATCAGAAGAGCCTTTATTAACTGTAGGTTTCATCCAGGTAGAAAACCACTTCCAGAAACCACCAGTCAGTTAGATTTATCTCCGTAGATCTCTCTCTAGAAGTACGATTTGTCAGGGCTCCTCAGGGGAACAGAACTGATATAATAAATATTCAAATATTTATGCTTTATGCTCTAATGTCCACAGTGGTATATTAATATATAACACACATCACATAATACCAGTATGTAATATTATATATATACATATATATATATACACACATACATACATATATACATTTATGTATGTGTGTGTATGTATGTATGTATGTATGTACATATGTATGTATTAAAGCACTTAATAAATCAGCTTACGTTAAAATAGTAATAGTTGTTCCACCCCTGAGAGGATGAGACCCTGATAGTTGCACAGTCTGAGAGGCTAGGGACCTCCACAGTCCCAACCTGGCACTGAAAAATCTGGCGGCTTCCGAGAGAGCTGCTGATGTTCAGTCACCCATGGGAAGGCTGGAAATGTGAGTTCTGCTAATGGCAAAGGCAGCAGCAGCAGCAGTAGCAACAATAAGAAGGCCAAGTGGGCAAAAGGCAAATATTCTTCCTTGTACCACAACCTTTTATATCAGAACTTTTACCGGAAGACTCCTTAACATTTGGGGTGGGTCTTCCCAAACCAGTTAAGGAAATCAGGACAATTCCTTAGGTGATACTAATTTTATAGTAAGTTGACATTAAAACAAACTGTTACAGTATTTTCTGTCTATTCTCTCTCTATGTATATATGTGTGTGTGTGTGTGTGTGTGTGTGTGTGTATGTTAGGGTTTTACTGCTGTTAACAGATACCATGACTAAAGCAACTCTCATAAGGACAACATTTAATTGGGGCTGGCTTACAGGTTTAGAGGTTCAGTCCATTATCATCAAGGTGGGAGTATGGCAGCATTCAGGCAGGCATAATATAGGGAGAGCTGAAAGTTCTACATCTTGTTCCAAAGGCAAACTGGAGAAGACTGGCTTCCAGAGAGCTGGGATGAGGGTTTTTAAACCCATGCCGACAATGACACACTTCCTCTAACAATACCACACCTACTCCAACAAGGCCATACCCCCAAATAGTGCCATTTCCTGGGCCAAGCATATTCAAATAATCAGTCTGTCTGTCAGTTGGTCTGTCTGTCTGTCTGTCTTTCATTCAGTCCTTTCTATTTTTATCTTTCTGTCTGCCAAGTTGTTTTCTGAGACATTAGAGAAAAACTGCATATGCCATAGTTCTCTCCCTCAAAGAGTTTCACTGTGGATTCTACCTAACCACTCTATGGTAATCAATTTCAGTAAACTGGACATTGATACAGTTTTAAAAAATCTAATCTGCCATCTTTGTTCTAATTCTTTCAATTGACCCGACATTACAGATTTCACCTTCTACCACACAGGATGAAGCAGCCTAGGGCTAAGGCTTAAAGCCTCTCTAGCTATCTGGAACATTCCATTGCTTTGTTTTTGATCTTAAGTGGCATTGGCCTTTTTGAAGGAATCTCACCTGAGCTCCTTCCATCCCTTTTCTGGACAGAATCCTCTGCACTTTGTGTTGGTTTGTATGGTTGTGTCAAGGTCTGTGTTCTTTGAGATATTTTATGGGTGATAATTTTCTCTTCTCAGAGGCTCACACCTGGGGTGTGAATGTCACCTGTTGGGTCTCACACCTGGGCTATGGTTGTCACCTGTTGAGTCTCACACTTGGGTGTATGGGTGTCACTTGTCAGGTCTCACACTTGGGGGTATGGGGTGTCACCTGTTTCTCACTGCTGATGTTAATTGTCATCATTCCATCTAGATCTAGGTGTTGTGTGATTTTTTTGTTGTTGTTGTATGAACAATATTTTATGTAATAACAAACAATCTCTGGGGATATATTTTTTATAATTGTTAATTCTTATATTGCTGTGTGTGTGTGTGTGTGTGTGTGTGTGTGTGTAAGTGTGGACAAGCCCATGCTACAGTGTGCATGTGGAGGTCAGAGGACAACCTTAGGTGTTGGTACTCCTTTCCACTCTGTTTGAGACAGTCTCTTGCTGTTACTCTGCTACATATACCACGTGAGCTGACCCAGAGCTTCTGGGAATTCCCTCACCCCTGCCTCTCATCTCACTTTAGGAACACTGAGATTACAGATGTGTGCTGCCACATCTGGCTTTACATGGGCTCTGGGGATCTGAACTTATTTCCTCATACTTGCATAACATATACTTAACCCCTGAGCCATCTCCCAGCCATCTGGGCACAAACTTTATGAAAGTGCAAATATCTTGATTGTTATTCAAATTGACTCACTGTTGTGTCTTGTCTGACCTAGTTTTCACCATAGTTGTTGAGAGAGGACAGCATTTAGCACCAGTTCTCAGTAACTTCTGAACCCAAGGGTCCAACTGGTCCCCTGTTTATTTATGATCACCATACCCCTGTGTTCGCTTCTGTGTTTTCTTAATGTTTTGCAACTCGTTGTTGTAGTGAATACTTTGATGTTTATATTCTCCAGGTTACTTGGTGTACCTACCATCTATGTTCTACACTTTTTATGGTACAGTAGCACAGCTTCTGAATTTGATAAGATATTTCAGGTTCACTTTAAACCAGTCATGATATGGGTATGTGACTAGCTCTTTTTTCTGAGCATCTTAGGTACATTCTAGTGAAAATGAGATTAATAGTCAGGATTTGGGTGCCAGTTGGCTTGCCATTACCCAAATGTCTTTGCTGTTTAGAGGGGTAGAGAATTGAAAACCTTGGCTTGAAGGTGCAGAGAATAGGAGACTCCAGAACACCAAGCTGTAAATGGTGTGTGTGTGTGTGTGTGTGTGTGTGTGTGTGTGTGTGTGTAATGGGCCCTCCTCCCAAGGCTCAGTGATCACTATGAAAGAGAGAACAGATAGTATGTAAGAGACAGAGGCAGTACATAGCTACAAGGAAACATGTCTTCTGCACATAGCAGGGCAGCAGCACATATGAACTCATGGTCTTTGGGACAACATGCACAAGACCCAAGCCACACCAAATCCCAGCTAAGAAAAGGAATTAGGTTTGAAGTCCCATGCCTAAATGGATTCAGAGCTATTGGCAATTGAAAGATTCTGAAAGAGACAATATATTTCCCTAAGGGTATAGCCCCCTTGTAAGCCAAACATACTCCAGTGGAAGACCACACACCCAAGAATATTTGGGCAGCACAAATTAGTTTAAAAAATAGAACATAAAGTTGTATGGGTAGGAAAGGAGGGTGAATTTAGAGAGAATTGGGGAGAGTGAAAATGAATAAAAATATGTGTTCAAAATTCTCAAAAAATGATTAAAATATTTTAAAAAGAGAAAATGTTGGCCCATTTTAATGTTTTCATACAAGCACATCATCAGAGAATTGTGCTATTTTCAAGAAAATACTGTGCCTTTTATCACCACGTTATTTCATGTACCATGGCTGTATCCTGGGACATTGAGGCTGGATGATGGGTCTGCTCTCCGAGTGTCCATCCGTGTCACCACCGTGACACAAAGGGCCTTGCTGCAGAACATTTCAAGAGTTTGGTTTGTAGAGGTGGAGGGATGGACCATGTATAAAGTGCTTTCTACACAACCATGAAATCCGGGCTTGGCTCCCCAGTGCCCACATAAGAGCTCATCGTACAACACGCGTATGTAAGCTAGGCATGGGACTCAGGGAGGAGACAGGAGAATTCCAGCTTCTCACTGCCCAGAAGTTTTCACATTCACTGAGAGATCCTGTTTCAGAGGACATGGTGACAAGAATAGAGGAAGATGACAGATATCATCCTGTGTATCCTGTGTTTGACATGTGCACACAAATGGGTAAGAATGCATATATGTGTGGAGAGACACACACCAAACAGATATACACACAGAGATACAGACACTACAGACACATACAGACACAGGCAAATAGACAGACACAGATAGACACAGACACACAGGCACACAGATATAGACACACAGACACACACGGACATACACACACAGATGCACACAACAGACTCACAGATACGCAGACACACACCCACAGACACACACATGTCTCATGTGAGGTGATTTATGTCTGTGAGATCAGAGCCAACTGGTCCTTCTGTGCTCTGTCCCCTGCCCTTGCCACCTCCTGTTTATAGCATCGGAATCGTGTTGATTGCAAAAGAGCCTCTTAACTGCTGCATGCCTAATACTGTTTGCCTCAAGAACAAGCTGCCTTCTGTGACCTTGGCGTGCACACACCAGAGACACTGACCTTTCTCCAGGTGGACACCTCAGTCCGTTGGGTCCCAACAATAGATCTTTCTTTGGCTCCTTTGGGCTTCCTCTTCTCTCCATAAACAGTTGTAAAACACACTGTCCCTCTCTAGCTGAGCCTGTCCAATGCCAGAGAACAGCTCAGATTGGTCCTGGTGTAGAAGATGGCCAACTTTTCGTGTTTTGAGAAAAAACACAAATGTTTAATCTTCACCTTATGACAGCTCTTCCCTGTTTAAAATAGTGCCTCACTTTCTCACCCACAGTGCTCTGGGCTTGCTGACTGCAAGTCTTCAGGAGGTTGCCAATGGAGAAGTGGGACCACTGCATCCCCCCAGTCACCCTGCAGCCTTGAATCTGTGAGAAGAGATTAGATACCAACACCTCAGGGCTCCAGTAGATGTACTTAGGCCTCTTCTCACTAGAAACATCTTCAGTGCAATATACAAACCCTTGTTGAGCTGCACAGCCATGCAGCAGCCTGTTCTGGGTAGAGGCTGGGGCAAGCCCAATTCTTGCCTCTAGCAGCCTCTTGCTTGTTTAGCAGAGAAACAGACTCAGGTGACAGAAGTCTGATAGGCATAGCGTCTACTTTTAGGAGTGAGAGGAACTGTTCTATCGATTGAAACAAGTGAGCAAACGGCCCCTGTGATTGGGAAGAGGCCTTGTGGAGGACAGGTATGGGGCAAGTTCAGGGAGGCTGAGGAACCAGATGAGCAGGGGAGATTGGGAACATATTGCTGCATACGTTACTTTTCTTGTTGCTATGTCAACAAAATACCCAACAAAAATGAGTTAAGGAAGGAAGAGTTCATTCTGGCTTACAGAATAGTCTATCACGGTGAGGAAGGCTTGGGGGCAGGACCTAGAGGCAGCTGGTCACATCATATTCCCCAGCAAGAAGAACAGAGACGAGGATGTGATACCCAGGTTGCTGTTTCTTTTCGGTCTAGTCCAGGACCTCAGGCCATGAGATGGTACTACCCACAGGCAGTTTAGATCTTTCTACCTCAATTCTCTTGCTCTAGAACCTCCTCCACAGACATCCTCCAAAGCGCACTTCCTAGATAATTCCAGGGACTGTAAATTTGACAGTCAGCATTAACCATCCCAGGAAGCAAGACCTATCTTCACAGGCTAGATCCCTTCCCAAAGTCACCCTGACTGGTTCGGGCTAAGGCTTCAAAGGCTGATGGTAAATAGAGGGTAGATAGTGTAGGGAGGCCAAATGGTTGTTGGAACTGGAATCCTATCTTTTGTGGTGCTCACTGGCATCTGGGTTGGGGCCTGGGCTCTGGTGTGAGCATTACCCAAAACAATGCCATTGGGTTCAACTCAGGCCAAAGTGAGGATCTTCCTAGAACAGTGGCTTCCACTAGTGGATTAGGGCAAGTAGTGGCAGGGGACTCTGGCCAGCATGGATGGAATGGGCTGAGGATAAGAAGGAGGCTTTTCCATGACACACAGCCAGCCAGCCATGGGAAGGGGCCAGCCATCAGACTAAAGAAGGGAATTGCTCATTCAAAGCAACTTCTTGCCTTTACTGCTAGGCTTCAGAACTTAGAATGTAGTTTGACTTTAGAAGCCCAATTGAAGGACAATGAGGTCGGGGAGAAAGGCTAGAAATGCTGGCTTTTTAAACAGGGACAGTTGGGATGTCCAACATCACTATGCTGTCAGTTCTTAGAGAGCATTAAAACAGTGCACCTGTATATGACAAATATGTTATATTGAAGGTCCTGAGAGTGACACAATCAGTAACAAGGAGCTGGAGCTCCAGATGTATCAGGAGCAAAGAACAGGGGCGCATTGATAGAAGCAGCGTCAGGTAAGTGATGGCTACTCTTGATTTCAGGTTTGCAGGACCTAAAACCAGCCAGGAGACCAATCCCTGAGTGTGTGTGCAGGTTCTAGGTTGGCTTAGTTGAAATGGGAAATGTAAGTGATGCCATCCCACGTGCTGAGGTCCTGGGCCGAATAAAAAGGAGAAACGGGAGCTGTGGACTCAATGTGACCGACCACCTTGTGTTCCTGATGCTGTCACTTCCCTGCCACACTGTGCTGTGCCCTCTAAGTGCCTTCATATAAACCTGTCCGCAGGTGGCTTTTGTCAGGTATATTGTCACAACAGTGAGTGAAGTAGCCAAGACAGGGCATTGGAGACAGCTGCTGTTGGGCCAGCCATGAGGAAACCCTTACAGCACACCAGTGACATTTAAGATGGTCTTACTAAAACATACACTGAAGCCCTAATGATCTGTGTCTAAAGCTCTCAGCATTGCTCCATAATAAGTTTATGCACACCAGCTCTCTCTCCCCCCTCCCCCTCTCCTTCTCTCCCCCTCTCTCCTCCTCTCTCCCCCTCTCTCCCTCCCTCCCTTCCTCCCTCCTCTCCCTCCCTATCTCTCTTTCCTTCCTTCCTTCCTTCCTTCCTTCCTTCCTTCCTTCCTTCCTTCCTTCCTTCCTTCCTTCCTTCCTTCCCTCCCTCTCTCCCTCCCTTCCTCCTCTCTTTCCCTGCCTTCTTCCCTCAATTCTCCTAGATCCCCCTTTCTGTCTCTTCTCTCTCCCCACCCCACTGTTGATAGAACTGGGCTTTACACATTAGCAAGTACTGTACCCCACGCTACATCTCCAGCCCTTGGCATTTGAGGACAGGGCTATGCTCTGTAACCTAGGCTGATGTTGATTTTTAAATCCTCCTGCCTCAGCCTCCTGCATGTTGGGACTATAGGAGTGTATCATCCTAGCTCTCCTGTGATTTTGTTGTTGTTGGCAGTGAGCAAGAATCAGCTGTGTTCCTTTCCCATATGTAAGTATGTCAGTGATACTTATTCATGTTATTACATACTTGAAACAGAACAAATAAGAAAATAATACAGATGTTGATTAAAAATAAATTGTTTGGGAACTATAAGAAAAGCAAGTCACTTTTTAAATTTTTATTAAAAAATAAAGCAACAACAAACTTCGTGTACTCAGTCTGATTTAAAAACTGCATTGGCTGGGACTTGATTCTGGGGGTACGAATCTGTCTTCTCAACCCCACTTCAGAATCTGTAGCGGCTGGCTCTTCTTCTGGGATCATTTTCCCAGTGAGCACATGCGTGCTTCACTCCTTTACCCTAGACACTCCTGTTCTTCTGGGACTTTCTTGGTGCACTCCCTGTGTGTTGAGCCTGCAGTTCATTCACCACATCCTATGTTTCTCCCCACCTCACATAATCACACCTGGCCCATTGCCTCTTCTTTGTTAATCTCCTCTGGGCTCCTCTACCTGCACACACTGAATTAGAGACACCATGAGGACAAACATCTCTGTCCATCTTGTCCACTGCTTTATGACCAATGCCTAGTTTAGAACGTGGCCCATAGTAGATCCTCACTAAATATATGTTCACAGGAACAGAACCTCTTTCGGTAACAGGGCCAGGCTGGCTTGTTCAGCATTGCATTCAGCAGTAGCTGTGGAGACAGTGGGATCTGCATAGTGCGTGACCTCAGCGACCTCAGGGCCAGGTCATAGGAGAAAATACAGTTAGAGACCTCTTTCCTGGTGGTTGATGCTCAACTCCGAGAGTAAATTTCCACCTTGAACTCCTGACCGATTTTAAGAGCTGTGTGCTAACTGGTTGGGGTTGGGTTAGAGGAGCCTTGGACTCATCTTGCTCTCCTTGTCACAGTGCATTCTCTCAAAGGCCCTCTGTCTTCTGAGAATATGTCCTTTGCATCCTCAAATCTGGGCACCGATGCTGGTGGGTTGCCACAGCTGTTTAGCCAATGACTACTCAAGGCTGTCAATCACTCCCTGAGCAGTGGTGGGTGGTGTTAATAAGAAATACACCATAGGGTGTAGCTCAGTTGGAATGTTCACCTACCATACACAAAGCCCTAGGTTCAGTCCCCTCGTGGGTTCCCCATCTGGGCCAGCCTTGGGTGAAGTAAGGTCACCTGTCAGGGCCATCAGTCCATCTGAATGCATGGTCCTTTTTCAGATCATCTGAATGTACGGTCCCTTTTCTTTCTGTTCAGACCCTATTATTCTTCACTGAGACTTAAGAAAAATCTCAGAAGAGGAAAAGTAGGAGGACGGTGTCACCAAATGCTCTCGGAGGCCCTGAAAAGACTCGGGGGTCTGTTCTTGAGCTTCGTACAGTGGAACTGGGGTCAGGGAACCTTTACAGTGAAGGGCCAGACTAAATAGTTTCATCTTCAGAAGTCCTGATGGCTATCCTGAATATCCAGTTCTGCTGCTTTAACAGGAAAGCAGCTGTAGGCGACATAAACAGAGGCCGCGTCTGGAATCCAATGGAACTTCATTGAAATAGAGTTAACATCCTGGATTTGGTTTAGACTGTGGTTTGCTGACCCCTGGACTTGATTGTTATTTGGCAATTATACATCCTTCCTCCACTCCTCTTGCCTGGCCCCACCTGAATGATTTTCTTTGGACAATGGATGTTACCCAAGGCTTAAGGTATGCTTATGGGGCTGAACCTGACCTCTTTTTTTAAAAACAAAACAAAACAAAACAATTTTTTCTTTTATTGGATATTTTCTTTATTTACATTTCAAATGTTATCCCCTTTCCCAGTTTCCCTTCTGGAATACCCCATTCATTTCCCCCTTCTCCTGCTTCTATGAGGATGTTCCCCAATCCACTCACTCCTGCTTCCCTACTTGGGCATTACCCTACACTAGGGCATTGAACCTTAACAGGATCAATGGTCTTTCCTCCTGTTGATGCCCGACAAGGTCATTCTCTGCTACATATGAGGCTGGATCCATGGGTCCCTCCATGTGAACTCTTTGGTTGATGGTTTAGTTCCTGGGAGCTTTGGAAGGTTGGTTGATATTGTTCTTTCTATGGGGTTGAAAACCCCTTTAGCTCCTTCTGTCCTTTCTCTAACTCCTCCATTGAGGATCTGCGTTCAGTCCAATGGTTGGCTGTGAGCGTCCGCCTCTGTATTTCTCAGGCTCTGGCAGAGTCTCTCAGGAGCCTGCTATATCAGCCTCCTGTCAGCAAGCACTTCTTGGCATCTGCAATAGTGTCTGGGTTTGGTGACTGTATATGGGATGGATCCCCAAGTGGAACAGTCTCTGGATGGCCTTTCCTTCAGTCTCTGTTCCACACTTTGTCTCCATATTTCCCCCCATGAGTCTAATCACTCTGGAAAACAGTCTGGTAGTTCCTCAGAAAATTGGGTATAGTACTACCTAAGGACCCAGCTATACCGCTCCTGGGCATATACCCAAAAGATGCTCCAACATATAACAAGGACACATGCTCTGCTATGTTCATAGTAGTCTTTTTTTATAATAGCCAGAAGCTGGAAAGAAACCAGATGTCCTTCAGTGTGGCCTCCCTTCCCCCAGCCTGGAACCTGCTTGCTCAAGGGTGGAGCTACCTGCTCATTCGTCCTGCCACGCCTACTGCTGGAACCTGCCTTTGCTGCCTGGAGGCACACACGTGTTCGTCCTGCTACTGGACCCTGAGTTACTTGGCGGGATATTGGGTTCCCTCCCCCTTCCTTTATAACTGAGTGTCTGGAAATAGTAAAATTGAGCTTTGATCAGGATGTTGTCTTAGCTCCATTCTTTCTTCCGCCCCGTCTAGATTCCTCTCTTTTCAGCGAACTGCCATTCTCAGTTGAACCGTTCGTGTTGTGGACTGCGGGCAGGCCGTAACAGTTGGCGCCAGAACTGGGACCTGAAGAATGGCAGAGGGATGCTAAGAGAAACGACTGCTGTGTGGAGCTCCACAAGAAAGGAAAGGATCTTCGTATCGGAGCATCGGAGCATCGGAGCAACGGACAGGTACACATGCTAGCGCTAGCCTAAAATTTCAGTTTTGTAAAGTGTTGCTGAGGATGCGGTAGGATACGAATCAAGTTTGAATCAGTGCTGACCCAACACTGTTTCTGCTTGGGGTCAGCAGTTCGTTAATCGGAACTAGATACGGAGACAGGCGGTGTGCCGCAGCTTTTTAGAAAGCTGCTTAGGTGGAAGAAGGAAGGGTTTAAAGTCATGGATCAGGCGGTTGTTTTTAGTTTTCAGGAGTTGTTTCAGGCCAGAGGAGTAAGGCTTGAAGTACAATTAGTAAGAAACTTTTTAGATAAGATAGATAGCTGTTGTCCATGGTTCAAAGAAGAAGAAACGATAGATTGTGGAACCTGGGAGAAAGTTGGTGAGGCCTTGAATATCGCTCAGACAGATAATTTTACCCTAGGCCTCTGGGTGCTTGTAAATGATGCTATAAAAGATGCAACTTTTCCAGGGCTAAATTGCCCTCAGGCGGAGCTTGTGGTATCTCAGGAGGAGTGCCTATCAGAGAAGGCCTCCTCAGAAAAAGATCTTCTTAACTCAAAAATTGATAAATGTGGAAACTCTGATGATGGACTGAATTTTAACAAAAATCACTCAGATAGAGGAATTGCCCATTACCTTAATGAGAATTGGTCCTCTTGCGAATCTCCCGCTTCACCTATAGTCACCACTTCGGGAGGTGCTACTCATAGGGACACAAGGCTAAGCGAGTTAGAGTTTGAGATTAAGCTTCAGAGGCTGAGTCTCTTAAGATATTTCTAGTTTAGATAATGATTAATGTGGTTCCTATCCTAAATAGTAAAATTTAAGATAAGATATAAAGCAATGCCTCTTTATTAAAGCGTTAAAGCTTGCTTTAATAGGTATTCATAGGTATTAATTGATATCCAAACTTCGTAATATGATAGTAATGCTTCTAATATTGATTTTAACAGTGATAAATTGTTTTAAACATAGGTTTTGCTTTCCCAAAGTTGTAGATATTATCCTAACCTTGCACAAAAACTTAAAAATTATGGTTAAAACTGCCATTGTTCCATTGACTGCAGCTTGCAGTTTGATTGCAAATTTAAGATTAATGCTCAGATTAAAAAGTATTTTACCTTTGAGTCAATACAGGGCTCTGGGCAGCCCCAGAGCGGCTTGTGGCCCTTTCTTTTGTTTTGCAAACAATGCCTAAAAAAGTTTTTCCCTGTGTTCAAGAAAATTTCTTTTTAACAGTGTTACAGATCTATTCAGATGTTTAAAATAATGCTTAAATTCAAAGATTTTTGCTTCTAGTAAACTGGTAATCACTAGAAAAATTTGCCTCTACGTATGGCTAATATAGCTTTACATTATGTAAGAAAAATGTTTATTGTTTCTGCTTCTTTACAAGAAGCCAAAAGTTTTAATCTTTCAGTATATATTGTTTCCTAAGTGGAAAGTATTTTATTAACTAATGCTTCTCAAGGGAAGTTTACCTTAAATCCTTGCTCTCACCCAAAAGATTCAGAGACTGTATATTCAGACTTAGTAAAATTAGTCATTTAATAGAGTCATAATGATTTTTCACTCTTCTTCAGTATGACCAGCCATTCTAACTCAATCTTAGACTGGTCTAATATTCAGTTCAATTATTAGAGATTCCTATATTCTAAATTACCTAGCAAAGTTAATTCAGAGCATATCCCCCAAGGTCACCAAAGGCTCATCTTGCCTTCACCTTATTTGTCCTAAACTTTTTGCAAACTGACATTAAAGGTCAGTCTGCAGCGGAACGCCACTGGCACCCAGTTACTTCTAATTCTTATGCATTGGTAAAATGGAAGGATGCCCTGACTAATAAATGGAAGGGTCCGGATCCAGTTCTAATCTGGGGAAGAGGCTCAGTTTGTGTTTTTTCACGAGATGAAGATGGAGCACGGTGGCTACCAGAGAGATTAATTCGTCAGGTAAACACAGATTCTGTCTCTTCTCGTAAGTATCATTCTAAAGACTAAAATTCCTCTTGTGCTTAGAATTCAGCTGGGAGTGGAAGCTCCCAGAAACTGTTTTCCTCTGAGCCAATTCCCCTACAGGAGGCCGGAGATTAGCTTTAGTTTTACAATTTGCATCTAAATAAAGTACCTTGACTTCTCCAAACAGAAAATTTACATTGTTACACTCTCATTGTTTAGATTTCTTTCTTTTCTCAAGCAGGTCAATCCACATTCTCCGGTTCTCTGCCCCTAAGAGCAAACAGGTGGTACTGCTAATCTCCCTTCCAAGGACATCCCAGCATGTGGCTTTCAGTCTGAGATAGGATTTAGATTTACCAGGAGAGCTAGGGAAGTAGAAATTTCATATATTTACAGAGATTAGTTCTTATTTTGATAGAGATGGGCTTAGTCCCTTAGCTGGCCTCTGGCTTTTCACCCTTGCTGTTACTGCAAGGTGTCCTTAGTTCCTCAGGCTATTGGGAATAACAGGGATGAGGAGAAAAGACCTCCAGCTCCTATTTTAACCACAATCCACGGTGTTAATACTGACATAATTCTTGTCTAGGCCTTGCTAATCTGAGGTTGACAAGTCTCATATAGAGACCGCGCATAACTCAGAACTGCGCTACTGATTCATAATCATATGAATACAGTATGGGTACCGCTTGGCGCAGGAGATTACTGCGGAGGGAAGGTCCAGCTTGACCGTTTCTGAGTTCCCTGTGCGACACACCTGATTTGAAAGAGGTTGGTATCTGATTCCAGCTAAAAACCAAAAATACCTAAGGCTCTGCCTCCCCTCCCCAAAAGATACCAAGAGCCACAGATGTGGGTTGTTATAATGCTCACGGGAGGAATCAGGTCAATGTCCACCCAAGTCAAGGTTAAAGGCCCACTCATCTATGGATGAAAAAAGTCATTTGATCACCTCTGTTAAGCATTGCCTATTTAAACTTAATTAATAGGGGGGAGAGAGGTTGGAGACCTTACTGTCGTAAGGGCAAGCCCTTCACTGCCTCCCACCCAAATAAAAAAGCCAACTGGTCTTGTACTAAAGAGCTGGTCTTACCCCTTCTCCCTGTTTCCCCTGCCTGTCACCCAAAATTGCGGAGGATTACCAGCTCAGTGTTATTCTAAATTTGTTTAGTTAAACTCAGCCAGGGTTCCAACGCCCTACTTAAATTGCAAACAGGTAGTTACCTATTCAGCACTAATTAGCATTATAAAGTCAGAGCCTATTCTGTTAGTGGTTTACTAGGATAATAAAGACAGTCTTAGCCAAATACAGTTTACCATTAGAAAAGTTAGGGAATCCCACGGAAACAGGTTTTTTCTTTAGCCCTAAGAACTCAGGCAGAACTATTGAACATAAATAATTTTTCTGCCTCAGGCCAGCCCCTTTTTTATTTTTGTTTGTTTTGTTATCTAATGGGAGGAGATGTGGCTTCCCTTCCCCCAGCCTGGAACCTGCTTGCTCAAGGGTGGAGTTACCTGCTCATTCGTCCTGCCACGCCTACTGCTGGAACCTGCCTTTGCTGCCTGGAGGCACACACGTGTTCGTCCTGCTACTGGACCCTGAGTTACTTGGCGGGATATTGGGTTCCCTCCCCCTTCCTTTATAACTGAGTGTCTGGAAATAGTAAAATTGAGCTTTGATCAGGATGTTGTCTTAGCTCCATTCTTTCTTCCGCCCCGTCTAGATTCCTCTCTTTTCAGCGAACTGCCATTCTCAGTTGAACCGTTCGTGTTGTGGACTGCGGGCAGGCCGCAACACTTCAGCAGAGGAATGGATGCAGAAAATGTGATACATTTACACAATGAACCTGCCCTCTTATACTCTCTCATTTCCACAGGAAGGACACACCCTCAGAGCCCATGTATCTGAAGATGCCACTAAAATTCGTTGAAGTGGTGGGTCAGGATCAGCCAATCTCCAGTGGACTTACAAGCACGTGAATGAAAGCCAAGAACTAAGGATGTAAGTGATTGAGTTTGGGGGAAGCTTGCTATACAGCGTATCGTGATGTAGAACACAGATGACATAGAACACAGATGAACACTGTCAACTCTCTTGTGACCTAGCGTCCCAACACAATTCATCCAACATGAGCTCTCTTCTCTCTAACCTTTCTCCCCTTCCTCTGTATGCCCAATAGCATATACACAATGTAACCCTCTTACCTCTAGTCCTCAGGTATGTTGATCCCATGAGTGAGATGGGAATTTGTTGATCAACCTAGAGCCTCTCTCATTGACCACAGACAGGTTGTTTACACTTCCTTATGACCCATCTGATGCCAACTTAATGCTTTTATCTCTATTGCTACTGCCCTTCATCCTCTGCCTCCAGTAGGAGCAGCAGGGCTCCCCTTCTACTGTGGATGGCCTTTCTGGCAGTATTGTTAACTTATCCCAAATCTGCTTCCTGAAACTCATGCCAAAACATCAGTTCCTCTGTAATGGCCAACAGTGTTCCCCATTGTTTACATGAAATTTTGGAACATGTAGTCATAGCTACTGGCACAGGCCTGTAATCCCAGCAAGTCAAAGGGCCTGAAGCAGAATGATAGAAAGTTCAAAACTAGGCTGGGATAGTTGATAAGAGCGTGTGCTTTAAAAAAAAAAAAAAAAGTAAAAAATGTGATGAGGATACAAGTTGGTGATAGAGTGTTGCTTATCACAAGCTCCTAGGATCAACCCCAGCACTGTAGGTGGGTAGATAAATAGATAAAGAGATGGAAGAATAGATAGATGATTGATTGATGGATAGATAGATGGAAGGAAAGATAGATGATAGATAAATGCATAGATTTCTAGATAGATAGATACATAGATAATGGAGACAGATGATAGATAGATAGATAGATAGATAGATAGATAGATAGATAGATCAGATAGATAGATAGATCAGATAGATAGATGATAGATAGATAGATAGATAGATAGATAGATAGATAGATAGATACGATAGATAGATACGATAGATAGATAGATGATAGATAGGATAGATAGATGATAGATACGATAGATAGATGATAGATAGGATAGATAGATGATAGATAGGATAGATAGATGATAAATGATAGATAGATAGATAGATAGATAGATAGATAGATAGATAGATAGACAATAGATAGATGATAGATAGGATAGATAGATAGATGATAGATGAATGATACCTTGATTGATAGATAGATAGATCAGATAGATGATAGATAGGATAGATAGATAGATAGATAGATAGATAGATAGATAGATAGATGATAAATGATAGATAGATAGATAGATAGATGATAGATGAATGATACATAGATAGATAGATAGATAGATAGATAGATAGATAGATAGATAGACAGACAGATGATGGATAGATAGATGAATGATACATAGACACATAGATTGATAGGTGATAGATACAAATAGATAATGGATATGGGTGATAGATAGATAGATAGATAGATAGATAGATAGATAGATAGATGATAGGATAGATAGATGATAAATGATAGATAGATAGATGATAGATGAATGATACATTGATAGGTAGATAGATAGACAGATAGATGATGGATAGATAGATGAATGATACATAGACACATAGATTGATAGGTGATAGATACAAATAGATAATGGAGATGGGTGATAGATAGATAGATAGATAGATAGATAGATAGATAGATAGATAGATAGATAGAAGCAAAGAAAGAAACAAACAAAGAAGGATCCAAAGGTGTCTGTTAGGTGCTAGAAAGAGTAAGGAGATGAGGAGTTAGATTTCTTTTATCAAAAGCAATCTAGATCCAGGCCTTCAAAAGAGGCAGATTTATGAAAATGTAGTTCTCTCTCTCTCTCTCTCTCTCTCTCTCTCTCTCTCTCTCTCTCTCTGTGTGTGTGTGTGTGTGTGTGTGTGTGAGAGAGAGAGAGAGAGAGAGAGTGTGTGTGTGTGTGTGTGTGTGTGAGTGTGTAACAGGCAAGAAGATAGGAGGATTGTTGTGAGTCTAAGGCCAGCCTGGGCTATATAGAGGGTTCTAAGCTAGCCTGTCTCAAAAACCAAACTGAATCAAACCAACCAACTGACTAACGAACCAACCAACTAACTAAATACCCACACTTTGACCCTTGGCTCCTTGATTTTTGTAACAAAGCTGACAAAGTTCTCTACTTCAGGTCTTTTCTGAATAGGTCAGTGGATTGACTTTCAGAGCGTCAAAGGTTTAACAGCTGGCTCCTGACTCTGCCCGGTGCTCTCAGTTCAGGAGGCGTCCAGGTCCCCAGCCTACAGTTCCCCTGCCACACCCTTCCAGTTCTCATGGTCAGTTAAAGACATCATCTGTCTTTTTTTGGCCTTACACAAAAATACAAGATAATTTCTAGAGTATAAGAAGATAAGAGTGGTAGGCTTGAGAGAGGAGACATAATTGTCTTTTTAAATTTCACATCCTGTTAGTCACAGTTGGAACCCTTGGACTTAATGGTATGTGTTTACATAGATCTGTTTCTTCATTGTTTCTGTGATGACCACCTCTAAATGGAAGAATTTGGTCCCTGCCTTGCAACTGCCTTGCAAGTTGGAGGGTCAACACAGAGGCTTCCTGGTAGGGTAAAGGTCCAAGAGACAACCCTTCTGATGAGGCCACAATCAAAGCTGCAGCCACTTCCTGTGAAATTAGGGATGACAGTTGAGGAAGGTCTGGTGGAAGGAATGGGGTTGGGGTGGGTATGGAAGCACCAGCTGCATCGAGTTCCCAGAAATATTCTGAGCCCTGGACCCACAAAAATATATAATGGATGATGACATCTGGAGCTGTGTGCTGGCTACTCATGTCAACTTGACACAATCTAGAGTCATCCGAGAAGATGGAGCCTCAATTGGGAAAATGCCTCACTGTAGGCAAACCTTTAGGCTATTTTCTTAGTGATTGATGGGGGGAGGGCCCAGCCCAGCCCACTGTAGGTGGTATCATCCTGGTCCAGTAGTCCTGGGTTCTGTATGAAAGCAGGCTGAGCAAGCCATGCAGAGAGAACCAGTGAGCAGCACTCCTCTATGGCCTCTGCATCAGCTCTGGCCTCCAGGATCCTGACCTGTTTGAGTTCCTGTCCTGACTTCCTCTAATGATGAACAATAATGTGGAAGTGTAAGACAAATAAACCCCTCTCCCAAGTTGGTTTGGTCATGGTGTTTCATCACAGCAAGAGAACCACTAACTAAGACATAGGAATAGTGGAATTTGGCAGAAAGGACTCCACACGGTGAACATCCACAAGGAGATAGTCTGTGGGAAAAGGCGTTTCTGAGGCCAGGCTATGAAGAGCAATTGATTTTAGCCAAGTTTCTGGGAATTTACAGACCTCAGTTAACAATCTTTCTTTTTAAAGACAGACTCTCATGTAGCCCAGGCTAGCCTCGGACTTTGTAGAAGGCTGAAGATGTTCTTAGACTCCTGATCCTCCTGCCTTCACCTTTGAAGTGCTGGGCTCACAGGCTCTGCCTACGATGGATGGCATAGTCACCTCTTGCCTGGCCTGGGAGCAGTATGTTTCATATTCTCAAAGTCACCCTGCTCCAAGTGAGCACAGGATACAAGTCCCAGGGTGTGAAGGGAGGAAAGAAGAGAGTGACTTTGTTTTCTGTGACGTTTCTGTCCCGAGCCCTCGCCTGCTGCTGTGTGGCAGCTCTCCCAGTCAAGCCTGTGCTCTTCCAGCTTCTTCTGTGGTTCTGCCCCAGGGCTGGGGTGAGGCTCTGTGTCCCTTCAGTGTGGTCCTTATATAAAGTGGCCTTTCTTGGGTTGGATTCTTGTCCCTGACCTTAGAGCAACCTCTGCCCACCCAGGTTCTTTCCTGCCTTTTGACTCCTGAAGGTGACACATGCTTGAATACTTCACTCAATTGTTCCTGTTTGCCATCCTCCTCCTCCTCCTCTTCCTCCTCCTCCTCCTCCTCAGGGTTGTAGATTTAATTTTGTATATTTGTCTATTTCGTATGCTGTGTATATGCGTATATGCTGAGTTGGTTCTTTTGTTCTATCACGTGGGTCCTGGTCCTTGACCTCAGGTTGCCAGGATTGGCAGCAAGCATCTTGTCCTTATGAGCCATCTTTCCTTGTAGAGCTAGTAAACCTATTGGGGGTTTTGTCACATCAATCCTGACAGACATAGGAACAAAGGCAGGCTGCATTTTTTTTTGAAGCACTGCTCTCTGTATCTCCTACCTGTAACCACTGTTCCTTAGTCGGAGCCAGCTCCCACAGTCCGCGTGCCTCCAAACCATCCCCCTTCTCTCACCTCCGTTCCTCCCAGAAGCCAAACCAAGATTCTTTATTCTGAGTCATTCTACTTCATTGTCCTTCATTGAGGCCAAAAAAAAAAAAAAAAAAAAAATGTCACACAGGCAACAAACACGAAGATAAATATAATTACTTAATAATTAAAATGTAAAATTAATTAAAATTTTAATTAATTAATTTTTTAAAAAAGACAAAGGTTTGACTGACAGAAATCTCCATAGATAACTATTGAAATTATTACCTTAGATCATCAGCAATACTGTTACTTTCTAATATATGTTTAAAGGCACCTTAACTATAAATTGTGTATCAGAATAAATCAGCCTGGAGACAGAATGTTTGAGTTTGCATGTCAGCTCTACTTACACACCTGCTGTGTAAGTCACATCAGTCCTGGTGTGTAAGTCACCAGCCCTTCTGTGCGTCACTTTCTTCATGTGTAATGGTGATATTAACAACTTTATGGAGTTATAATACAGGTTGAATCATAAATATGTGGAAAGTATAAGGAACAGCAACTGGTACACAGCAAAGGTACAGAGAGTGGGAACTGTTCTTCCTGTGTTAGTGGGGCCTGTGGCTCAGCAAGCGCCGTGGAAACTCCCTGCAGGGAGATGAGTCTGACTAAGGCTTGAAATGGTGTCCTGGTACTGTGGGATTTTGTGCGCACTTGACCACATGTATCTCTGATGGCTGTCACCAGATTAAAGCTGCCACTTATATCTGGTCCTATAACAGCCTTTGCGGTTTGGCACGGGAAACAAGGTCTCTCTGGGGGCCCATCACTTCATATTCTCCAGCATTTAGATGAAAGATGAGGTAGTCAGAATAGAAAGTCGAATTGATTTGTGCTCCCAAAGCAGAAATCGTGGAAGAGCAAACAGGCAATGCATTAAAAACTCCACAGTGTGGCCACACAGCAATCCCTGAGCTCACCTCTGCTTTCTCAGGCTGGGGTTTCAGAGATGCATATGGAGGAATGGAGGGGTTCCTTCAGCATCACCTGCCCTGTGATCGCTTCCCAAGGAGGCCCCACTTTCTTCCAGCCCCCCTCCTCCCGCAAAGGTTCTATGAAGGGCTCGGCAGGTCACCTCTTTTGAATCCTTTGATGCCCCCTCTCCTGACAGTTTTCTTACTTCCCTGGTCCTCAAAGCCAGGGCCTGATGAACCAAACTCAGTGATCATGGGCCCTAGCGACTCAGCTCACTTCTCTGGGCTCTAAGTCATGTCTGTCTTTAACATGCATGCAGAAAGGCTGGTCCAGTGCTTCTGGAGCATGCAGGAGGTCCTGACACCTACAATAAGCAGCCCTCCCTGCTAACTTTCATGTCAAAGACCAGCTTTGACATCCAGGGTAAACTGAGGCAGGGTATAGAGTCAGCGATTGTCTGGGGCTGGTGAGAATGTTCTCTAGGACCGATGAAGAATTCCTTTGGGGGCCTTGAAAGTCTGGTGAAAACCTCGCAGGGACACACCGATCATGATTGCGCTAACTGTGGCCAGCATTCTGTGAGTTCTAAAGCCGTTAGTGCTCCTCCTGCATGGCTCTGGACACTTCCGAGGGTCTTGCATGCCAGAGCTTAGCATTTAAATTGATGTGAGTGAGAAATAAGACCATTGGCCGCTTTTCTCAGAGGCACTTGAGACTTTGGCCATCTTTATTCACTTGAACACGTGTGGCCTGTTATAAATGCTGGAGGTCATGCATGTGGGACACTCAGGTCACCCGACTCACAGCTTCCCCTAGTCACTCCCAAGAACAGTTAGTTGGGTGATTTTAAACAACCAATATTGTAATACTTGGCTTTACAAACTCCTAATGACTTAATGGTCAGATTTTACTAGCTCTTAGAAATTAAGTCCTACATATCATCAGTCAAGGTCAATTAGCATATGGCTTTATGCTCTCATTAGTTGTTGTTGTTGTTGGTTGGTTTGGTTTTTCTGAGACAGGGTTTCTCTGTATAGCTGTGGCTGTCCTGGAACTCACTCTGTAGACCAGGCTGGCCTTGGACTCAGAAATCCTCCTGCCACTGCTTCCAGAGTGCTGGGATTAAAGACATGAGCTTCTACCACCCAGCTTTGTTTTTTTTTTTTAATTTGTGTGTGTGCTTATGCGAGCGTGTGTGTGTGTGTGTGTGTGTGTTTTGTGCACGTGTGTATGTGATCATGCATGTGGATGCCAGGGGTGCATGTCAGTGTTTTCTTCTATTATTTTCCACCCTATTTGTTGAAACAAGATCTCTAATTGAACCTAGCTCACTGATTGGCTAGACTAGTCGGCCTGTGAGCTCCAGGGTTTCAGCTGCCTCTGTCCACTCCCCTAGTATTAGGGAACAGACCCCACCACATTCAACTTTTACTTCATGTTGCTATAGATCATTTCTCAGTCAGTCAGATAGGGATCTTCAACCAATGGAGTAGACAAGAAGTTTCTGGGGAAAAGGCTGCCCACACCCTTCTGAAGAGTCACCTGTAGCCTGCTTGTTGACTGCGTAGGGTTAAAGGGCTTCTACCTTAGAGAAATCTGGACTCACCCATGAAAACACACCACACACACACACACACACACACACACTCCACAAAAACAAAATCAAAACAAACAAAGTGAAATGAAACAAAAACTCCACCAAAATGCCATTGAGTTCATTCTGTGTTGTGCCTTAGCCCTGGGCCTGGGCCCTGCCCCTTGTTTGGTTTTACTTTTTGTTTGTTTGAAAGGGGGGCATAAATTCAGGTGGGCAGGGAGGCAGGGAAGATATGAGAGGAGTTTCAGAAGGGGAAAATCATGATCAAAAAATATGGTCTGAGAAGTTTTTCAAGAACAGCACCGATGACTCTGACACTTCGCCATCACCAGTGGGACAACTTGACACGATGTACCTGCTGACGTGATAAAGGGCACAGCACTGCCCAGTGCTTGTAAAAATGTTTACCCTGAACTCAATCATGAAGAAGCAACCACACAACACACTCTAGGGTAACAGCGGAGGGTAGGACTGTTCCAGATGAGAGACACATGCATGGACCTTGGTGGGATGCTGGATTTCAAAAACAGACAGAAACCCAAAGTTGCACAGACATTTTTGGGATAGTGGGAGACCGTTGAATAACCGTGTGTGTGTGTGTGTGTGTGTGTGTGTGTGTGTGTGACCTTATGATGGGAGCAAGACTGAGGTCCTGGGTGTGACGATGATGCTGTGAGTCACGTAGGTGCCAGTTGCTAGGAAAAGAGTTGTTTGTAGTTGGGGAAAACATACACCCTGGTGTGAACATAACAGAGGGGAGAGAAAGCACACAGCAAATACCAACAACAAGGGACCTAGACAGGGGTTGTATTGGTATTTGTTGCATGATTCAACTTTTCTCTCTGCTTGAAGTGTTTCTAAATAAAAAGGTCATTATTATTATGGTCATTCTTTTCACAAAATATACTCAATATCTTACACTTATAAAGTACTTTATTCAGTCATAGAATTGTGTTATGATTCATGTAACTGAGTGTATTTTATTGTTATAAATTGTGACCAGTCCTTATAATTTAGCTTTAGCCTTCATTCATGGCATTTCTTACATTGGACTTACTGTGGCAAAGGTAAATTTTTAAAAATTGGCCTCTCATGCAATGAATTCTTAACCTTTTAGAATGACAAGACTCTCAGCGTGCCAGCCGGATGCAAAGTCTTCAGTGTGACAGGAGAGAACCTCTCTGTGGCTTTCTTCAGAGGCAGCAGGAAGGAGAGAATGCGTAGCCCCAAAGTTAAGATGTTCCACTTGAAGCCACACAGAACACTGCTTCCAGCTTCTGATCAGAGGCTCCTGAAGAGGTCTCAGATCTTTCCAGGAAGGACTAGGCCAACAACTGATGGACTCTGCAGTGATTTGCTTTAGAGGTGCCCCATGACACACAAGGTGCAGCCTTGTGTTGAGGAGGGCTAGGGGCAGGATCCAAAAGACCAGAGGGGTGGGGGTGCAGAAACCAGTTTATGGTGGGAGGGAACAGAAGGAGTACTAGACAGCCCTGTGAAGGAAGTGAGAGAAAGGGAAAAAAATGAATAGAAAGACGTTGAGAATGTGATGTAAGTGCCAGAGCTAGTGTCACACTTATAATCTCCACTTTTCTTGTCAAAAGAAAAGAAAGAAAGAAAGAGAGAGAGAGAGAGAGAGAGAGAGAGAGAGAGAGAGAGAGAGGAAGGAAGGAAGGAAGGAAGGAAGGAAGGAAGGAAGAAGGAAGAAAGGAAGGAAGAAAGGAAGGAAGGAAGAAAGGAAGGAAGGAAGGAAAGAAGGAAGAAAGAAAGAGAGAGAAAGAAAGAAAGAAAGAAAGAAAGAAAGGAAAGAAAGAAAGAAAAAAAGAAAGAAAAAGAAGAAAGAAAGAGGGAGAGAATATTATTATATGGTGTTGAATACAGCATGACTTCGCTCTCCTCCTCAGGGACCTCTAGTTAATATTTCTGCAGTTGATGTTGGGGGGAGATGATATTCCAAACCCTGTCAAATAGAGGACTGGATCAGAACAGAACTGTCTAAGAAGAGCATGATATATTTCAGTTGTAGGAGTTGACTGAGAGGATAGTAGACAGGGCATAAATTCCAAGTGTCTGCTTTGGTCCCCTGCCTGCCCTGTCGGCATGGGTCCATAATGCAACCTCGGCTAAGCTGACCACTCTAGAGGCCACAACATGATAAACATTCTGTTACTTTGCTTAGATTTAAGGGATACCTAACTCTTGATTTGATTAAGACACACCATCGTTTTTTAGGGTTGTATTACTCAAAGCCAGGAAGTGGAACTCAAAACCCAACAGAAAGGCTGGGGAGACGGTACAGTCCATTAAGGACCAGACATGCCAGCATGGGGACTCAAGTTCTAGTCTTAGGACTCACGTAAAGACAGCCAGGGTACAGCAGTGTCCACCTGCAATCCCAGCTCTGGCAAGGTGGAGACAGGCAGATGCCTGGAGCCACTGACCAGCGCATCCACGGGAAATCAGCTGGCTCTGGGTTAAGCAGAAGACCCTGTCTTGAGAAATTAGGTAGTAAGAGATGGACATCGATGCCTGATGCTAACCCAGCAGATATCTTTTCTCCTCTGGCAGCATGAAATACTTGCCTGTTGCTGTACTTCCTCCACACTTCCAGACCAAACTTTAGAGAGGCAGATGCATCTAACCTGTGACATATGGGCTGTGTGCATCCCAAGATGACTATGGCTATTGATTGCTCCCCTCATGTGTGTGTGTGTGTGTGTGTGTGTGTGTGTGTGTGTGTGTGTGTGTGTGTGTTCAGTAACTTTTATTCTTCTAGAGGCAAAGGTCTGACCCAAGGACTTCAGGCTTACTAGGCAATTGTTATATTATTCTAACAGAGGGAAATCCACTGTTGGATCCACTCCCAGCATGCTTATTTTGAGAAAGAGGATCTCTTGAACTCACTTTATAGCTCAGACTATCTTTACTTAACCTCACAACCCTTCTGCCTTAGCCTCCTTACTACCTAAGATTATAGACCTCTACCACCAAGCTTGGCTTCAATCGACAAGTGCTGGTTTATAATCCAGTGTAATCCAGGGACCATGTGAACTGCTGTGTGGGTGGGGGTTGGTTCTCAGGTTGCCCGGCTAAGAGTTTTTAGCATGTAGGAGAAGTTGAACCAGAGTGTTGGCAGAAGTGGGCAAAACCACCAGGATGTTCTGAGAAAGCATGTAGAGGATTGGCAAGGAGCAGGGTGTAGGGAAGATGGGGTCTGTATCCTCCAAAGATGCCGGATTGGGACCAAAGGAGATGGGGGAAGGGAGGAAGGGGCGGGGGAAGAAGCTGTCTGAGCTTGCATATGTGTCTGAGAGAGAGAGAGAGAGGACTGTCATTGCTGTGGCACATGGCATCTGATGGTATGGCTCAGCATATTTGTGAAGAAAGGACAGGGACAGTTCAATTAACCTTGAACCCCATATGTGCCGGCAGAGCTGCGACTGCATCACCTTGGGACTATTGTCTGCACTAGACACTCGTCAGTGGGCTGTGCCCTACCCTGGACAGTTCTTTAAACCAAGAGTCTTCACTCTTGAATTATAGAATTACTGAGGATTTCTTGCAGCAGGTTAAGAAAGCACATAAGCTGAGCAAGGAATATTTTCTAGAGTCTTGGCCCTTATGGTAACAATCTCTAATGTCTTCTGTCTAGGCCTTTCCCGCTACACACACACTTCAATATCTTATCAGACTGGAACCATGGTGTAATTACCACAAGGTAATCTGCCATTTCTCACACATATCTTGAATGTTTTTCCCCCAGGCCAACCCGTTCCTGTGTGCCTGTCATCACGAGTCAGCACTTACTATTTGATGGGAATTCGGACTTCCCATGTAGCTTCTCTGGCATGTCCTAGTGATGCTTAATCTTCACACATATCCCCAGTTATAGTCTTAGAGTAAGCCTCAGAACGTGAAACTGTGAGGGATATCAGGAAAAGAGGTCTTGGTCTCCCTCTCCTCATTATCCTCTCCCTCCCCCTCCCCTTCCCTCTACCCTCCCCTCCCCCTCCTTCTCCCTCTCTCCCTCTCCTCCTCTTCCCCCTCCCCTCTCTCCTTCTCTCTCTCACTCTCCTTCTCTCTCTCTCTCTCTCTCTCTTTCTCTCTATGTGTTCTGAACAAGGCAAAAATTTAGAGAGCAAAGCAAAAGTCTTGGAGTTATGGATCAATGGACTTTTAAACATAAGGATCTTTGGGGATTGGTTGCTCTTGAGTGGTGTAGGCATGGTTACCAGAGCATGGCTGTTGCTGATTGGCTGAAAGAACATGAGATTGTCTCCGGTTGTCTGACTTTCAGAATTAAAGCTCCTTGTTGGGTGACACTGACACTTAGACTTCCTGCAGCTGACCCTGAGGTAGGGCCACAGGTTCTAAGGAGGGTGTGGCGCCTTGTTAGCATGGCTGAAGAACAGTCTGAAGGAAACTATTTTAGGGCCAGGCAGACGGCTCCTGGTGCCCTTACCAAACACCATCTGCATTTGGTGCCCAGGCCTCTCATGGTGGGAGGAGAGAACTCACTTCTGAAAATTATCCTCTGACCTCCACATGCATGTGCATATAAATATTAAATAGATAAATAAAACACAATCAAAATTAAAAGGCCTCCCCCAAAGAAAAGCATTTTAATCTTCAGTAAAATAGCCAACTTGTCAAACCACTGATATTTGAAGCAGTATATATTTAGACTAAAATGCCTTTGGAAACTGGTACTGTTGGGATGGACAGCTTGAAAGTTTGCAAACAGGCAGCCACCTGAACAACAAAAAGAATAAAGAGGAAAAAAAAGGACAGATGCCACAAAAATGCTTATTTTTTGGGCAACTTTTCCATTTGTTTTCCAAATTTTATATAATATTATTGCAACTACACAAATTAACTTTATTCCCTGGTCATTGCTAAAGAGGACATGGGGAGGGAATGAGGCCAGGAGAGGGGACCATTGACATTTGGGTTACATTAAATTTAAAAATAACTATTTTTCGGTACTATAGAGAAGCCCATATTTGGTGATGTGAGTGGATTCTAAGGGTAAATTTAGCACGCTACAATCTGCAAATAACTTTTAATCTGTTAGTTGCTTAAGTATTTCTGTCGCCAGTGAGTAAGACTGATTTATATTTGCATTTAAAGAAACCATTTAGAGAAATGTCATTTCCAGTCATTGAAACAAAGAGCGTGAGAGTTTTTAGATTCACAAAAAGCTATTTTCTGAAGGTGGTCAGATTCTAAATGTAATCTGGCTGTAAAAACACAGAAATGTCAGCCCACAGCATAAAGTGAAGCCAAGAAGCCAAAGATCACATTCAAATGAAGCTTTTAATAAACATTTTAGCCAATGAATAATTCACTGACTCAGCAGATAATTGATGGGGGCAGCGGTTGGGGGTGTCTGTGGTGTGTGAGGAGTATTTGTGCCGGGTGTTGTCAGAATTTATTGTGTCTACAAAATGCACAGCTCAGTTTATTCTGAGCCAAATAAGAGTGATCGTGGACCCGGAACACCGATCCGGGTTGCTCTAAACGGATTGTGTCATTGGGGAGGCACTTACATGGACTTTCATAGTTGCAGAAGAAAAGGTCATAAGTTAAAGCATTTGCTGATTGCTGAGACAGGAGGCAGGCAGGTTACAGCAACCTGGAACCTCTGCTACAGACCCTAGGGGCTAACTCATGAGATTCTTAGCTCTGGGTTGGTGAAAACTAGTGCTCTGCTAAGTCCATACATTCCAAAGGTTTTACCTGGTACCTGAAAAAGTGATGTTAGGTCAGATGTACAAGATGGGCATCAGAGACCTGTGAATAGGACTAAAATTAGCCCAAGGTATTTCTAGCTCTGGATGTATAACATTCCAATTCTCCATAATTACAAAACTAGTCGGTCTATAGCTTTGTAAAGTCAAGATCGATGTGGCTATTTACGGGGTTCTTTATTTTACAATTGTTGCCAAGTCTGCTAAATTATATTAGGCATCTCTGCCATCCAGACAGATGAAAAAGAAGTTGTATTCCTTGGGGCATTTCTCTCTCTCTCTCTCTCTCTCTCTCTCTCTCTCTCTCTCTCTCTCTCTCTCTCTCTCTCCCTTCCTTCCTTCCTTCCTTCTCTTCTTCTTCTTCTTCTTCTTCTTCTTCTTCTTCTTCTTCTTCTTCTTCTTCTTCTTCTTCTTCTTCTTCTTCCTTCTCTCTCTCTCCCTCCCTCCCTCCCTCCCTCTTTCTTTCTCTCTCTTTCTTTCTTTCTTTCTTTCTTTCTTTCTTTCTTTCTTTCTTTCTTTCTCTCTCTCTCTCTTTCTTTCTTCCTTCCTTCCCTCCTCCTCCTCCTCCTTCTTCTTCTTCTTCTTCTTCTTCTTTCTTCTCTCTCTCTCTCCCTCCCTCCCTCTTTCTTTCTCTCTCTCTCTTTCTCTCTTTCTTTCTTTCTTTCTTTCTTTCTTTCTTCCTTTCTTCCTTCCTTCCTTCCTTTCTTCCTTTCTTTCTCTCTTTCTCTCTCCTTTCTCTCTCTCTCTTTCTTTCTTTCTTTCTTTCTTTCTTTCTTTCTCTCTTTCTCTCTCTCCTTTCTCTCTTTCTTTCTTTCTTTCTTTCTTTCTTTCTTTCTTTCTTTCTTTCTTTCTTTCTCTCTCTCTTCCTTCCTTCCTTCCTCCCTTTCCTTCTTCCTTTCTTTCGTTCTTTCTCTCTTCCTTTTTAACCTGTGAACTTCTTGTTAGAGATATGATGGACTTGTGGGAGACTTGCTTACAGTGTGCAGTGCTAAGAGAAAGTGGTAGGTCTCTCCGTGGAATGGCATGATACCCTCATATTTTGATTATTTCAAAGTTCTTCATTTCCACTTTTTACCTTAATTAAGAAGTTGACAGTGCTTACTTATCTCAGATAAAAAACGGAACTGTAGGACTTGGGGAGATTGCCCAGGTAGTGAGTGGGAAGGCGTGTAAGCGTGAAGGTCTGAGTATGTCTCCCCTGCACTCATGCACAAAGCCCTGCACCCATGCACAAAGCTAGGCATGATTGAGCATGCGTGTAATTCCCAAGCTAGGGCTATGATGACTCAGGAGGATTGCGAAACCTGCTGGTTACAGTCTAGCTGAATCAGGAATGAATGGCAGAACAGGAAAGCGGGAGGAAGGGCGGGAACTGAGAGGGAGAGACGTGGAATTTTCAACATCGTTCAGGTATACCTAAACATTTTAAAAATTTCCTTCAATGTTGGTTTTACTTGAGCCCATGAATTATATAGCAGCTTGTTATAAATTTTGCATGTAGTTCCTTTCTAGGTTTATTTCTTGAAATCATGAAGTTATGTATCGATATGGAGGGGAAGGGTCGCCCACGTTGAGTGCAGGTCCCATTGGAGGCCAGAAGAGGGCATGAGATGCCCTGGAGCTGAGGTTTCAGGCACTTGTGAGCCTCCTGATTGGTGCTGGGAACTGAGCTCTTAACTGCTGAGTCATCTCCGCAGACCCTTTATTATAATTCCCAATGTCTATCTTAACTGCCCCAAATTCAGATGTGTGGTTTATATGACATTAATTCTGTTTTTTTATTATTATTATTTTCTTGTACTCTAATAAATAATATTTGCAAATTTTATATGTCCTTGCAAAGTATTTCCCTAAATTGGGGGTCCATCATTTTATATCTGGACTCCCCAATCTTGTTCTTCAAATACTCCATGTCCATATTAACTGTCTATGTGATATATTAATTACCGATGCAGGGATAATATACAGAAGTCTCTCATTACCACCTTTTTCTTTTTGCAAACTTTCTTTTTGGTGCTATGCATCAAGCTCATGACCTCATACCTGCTAGGAGCACTTTCTCTTTAAGCTATGCCATTTGGCTCACGACATTTTGTTTTATAAGTTTGGATATTGAAGTTGTTACGTGTATATATGTTTGCAACTCTTGTAGCTTCAGATTTTCTTCTATAATTATGTCGTTCTGCATATTCTAAATATGCTTTTTACCTTCAACTTTTCTCTAGGCACAGAATTGTTTTGGTTAGTATTCCTTTATTGTGTTGCTGTTATTAGTGTGCACAAATTGTAGATATGAATACCCCTGATAACATTTCCACATGTGCACACACTGTGCTTGGATCATGTCCACGCTCCCTGCACCCTCTCTCACCAGCCTCTCTCTTGGCCAGCGTCTGTAGGAATTTCTCTTTCAGTCCTTTACTCCCATCCTGTCTCTTTCACTGTTTTTTTTTCCTATTTCTGTTTAAAATATCACACCTCCCAGTTATGAATGTCTGTTTCTTGTAATTCTATTGCTTTTTGTTTCAAGTACCTACTTTGAAAGCCAGCTCTTGGAAACCTTCTTTTAAATGTTGAGTTTATGCCTCGAATAGTTACTGATGCTCCTCATGTGCTTTTGATTTACCTTGCATTTATAAGGTTTATTAATGTGTACATGTGTGGAGGAGGGATGTACGGCACGTGTGCGCAGGTGCCTTTGGTGACTGGAGGACTGCATCAGATCCGAGGGAATGGGTGTTACAGGCAGTTGTAAGCAGCCAGGCTTGGGTGCTGGGAGCCAAGTTCAGGTCCTCTGGAAGAGCAGCAAGTGCCATTGGGCCACAATCTCGGTCTTATTTTTTAAATTTGTTCTTCTGGAAAGCAAGGTGGCACTCATGTTTTCCTTACACATCTGTTTTTCCTTCTCCTGCTTTCTGTTTTCTTGTTCTTTCCTTTCTTAAAAAAAAAAAAAACTCTCTAAATCATACTTCGTATGCCAGCTAGCATTAATTTCCTTCATCATTAAGAAAATGCTGGGGTTGTGTTACTAGGCACGGTGTACCTTTGGGAACTCTGATTTCTCCAGTTTAGCTCTTATCATCAGCTTGCTGGGATCAGCAAGAGATCTACAACAAGAAACACCCAGTGTTGTCTTAAAACAAGATTCCCCACATCACAAGATACCTGACACCTTTCCCGTGGTGCCTACTGTTTGTAAGTCTACACCAGGTCAGCTGCCAGCCTCTTAGTAGGTCTGGTGTAACTAATACTGTAGGGAATTATTTTTGTGAAGTTTAATACTTGACTTTTGAGGATTCCTTGAAATTCAATTCCTTGAAATGGCTGGTTGAAGGGAGAATAAGGACGGAAGACCTTACCACGTGTCTCCAAATTGCCATCCTGGCAGGTCACACGCTCTTCTATGGATATTTTCCTTCAGAGTGAGACATCCCAGGGAACAGTGTAGCTACTTGCTTCCCAAGATCACATTGAGTCACTTGGTGTGGTGTTGAGAGGAGAGCCAGGCAGTGGATGGATGTAGCCACGGGCTCCTGAGCACTGGTAGATGTGGATTGAAACCAGGGTCCTGGAGTGAGGAACTTAGACCCTTCTCAGTCCCCTCATTCCTGTTGTGAGCTCAGCACTCGGAGTCCCCACTGGCTTAGCTTTAAAGACACTCAGGTGTGTCAGCTATGTGGACCCTCACTCCTGAGGGTCGTTGGGAGGCTGGATTGAGACCAGAAGCAACAAGCTCTGCAGCATCCCCAGGCCCCTGTGTGTGAGATGACAGGAAAATGGGTCCCTACTTTTGTCTTCTCAAGAAACAAGAATATGCTCAAATCATGGTGAGGTCAGCGCGCTTCTCTCCCATCTCGGCTTTTCGTCTGCTCCAGGAGAAAGGGGGCGGACGCGGGCTGTGGTGAAGCCATTGCTGCCAGGATGCACCGCAGGAATCTGCAGGGCAGGGCTAGGACCCTGTTAGGGGACTCACAGTCCCGCCGCTGCGCACAAAGCCTGCCCTTGTCCAGCTCCTCACTCCTCCGATGCTGCCCTGAGCACAGACCTCCCAGCGTCCTGAAAGCTCGGGTTGTGGAGTCCGGTGTCCCGACCACGCCCATTAGGGGGACGTGCCGCTTGCCGCGGACTCAGAAACTTCCCCTGGAGTTGGAGCTTCCAGCTCTGCTGGAATCTACTCTTAAGAACACTCGCAGTCTATCTCAATCCCACTCTCAGAGGCGTTGGGTCTGGTCGAGCATAGACTCATTCTCAGCATGAGTCTGAGTCAGGGGTGGGGTGGGAGGGAGGGTTGGGGGGGGACAACTGCCACTCGCAGAGGTGATAAAGATGGTAAAGGTCATGGTCACCTCTGCAGTAGGTCAGGGTCCAGGGTTGGGCAGAGGTGAATACAGGTTCTCTGTCCCTCAGATTTCTTGCAGTATCCGACTGGGCAACCCCAGGACACCTTGGCCAAACTCTAATTGGCTGTTTGTGCCTGGAGTCTGCGGGTGTGTGAGGGGAGAGGGGGTGGGGATGGATGTTACCCTAGCAACAGCCTTACCTAGTAGTCTCTCATATTTCTACTTATAATGCCCCCCGAAGCCCATACACACCGTGTCTTGAGGAACCTTTTGCCAAAGACAAGCAGTAAGCAAGGCACCCTTGTGCTGAAGTCCCCATCTTACCTTATGCCCTACCACACACCTGCTTGAGATGCAGGCTGAATTCATCTATCTACTCTCGGCTGCTACAGATTAAACAAAATGGGTGCTCTGAGAAGGTTGAATGTGTGCAGTTCACCAAGGAGCTCCTTAATGGAAGGAACGTGCTGAAGAGATATAGATAGATAAATAAATAAACAAATAGATAACCCAAAGGAAAGAGGAAAGAGGGCGAAGCAAAGTGTAACACCAGGCACTCACTCCAGACCAGGAGGCAAACCAGACCCCACTGGAAACCAGGGCAGACCTGCCATTTCTCGCTGAGTCTTGTTGGTTTTGCTCAGCATGTTCAGACAAGATTTCACATTTACATCCAGGCTGCAGAAGCCTGGGCGGCAAGGTTGATACTGTTTTCCTAATAGGCTGGGAGCCCGTGGGAGTGGGGAAGGCAGGATCAGAGGCCCTGGGGTTGGGGTTGTCTGAACATAAGACCATAGACAGAACCCTCTGCACACAAACTCCACTCCCATCTTGTTCTCTGGTACTGAGTGTGTTCACATTCTTCTGCTGCTCACACACCCTTAATGGCTTCCCATGACAACTGTGCATCTCTCTCTCTTAGCATGTACCATGACGACCAGGAACTGCTGGATGCTGACTGTAAATCTAAATCCTTGACTGTTATAATGTCTTTAGTAGGATCATGGTCCTAGGAATGCTGTGGTCTCTTTTAAATGTCTTTTAGAAGATGCTTGAGATTTGGGAAGAGATGGGAAAAGCAGTACTTGAGACCAGTTGGTCTGGAAGCCTTTGGAGTCCCTAGCCTTTCCCGTTAGGTCTCTCCCCATTTTCACCCTGCTTCATCTACCCTCACCTCCACCACCCTTGCCACTCAGTGAGCTGCAAGGTTCTGGGTCAGTGATAGTCACCCTTTCACTTCCCAGATGCCCCTGTCTGCAGAGGTTGAATGTGGTCCAGGAAGATGCTGGCATTGTGCTTGCCTGCCTCTCTCAAGTACTCACGTTGATCTGTCAACACTTTTGCTACAATTTAAGAGGATTCACTATGGCTTCTGCTATGATGGAGAGAGGTATTAAGGATGCTGACCCAGATACTGTGTTCACGAATGTTCCCTTCCCAGTGCCTTGTAGACACGAATCCCCTATACAATTGGTAGGAGCAAAAGGTTACGGTGTTCTAGGCTTTCCTGAGATCCCAGGAATTCCACCAGGCTGAGGCCCTTTGTTGCAGGTCTTTGCTGGGTTTTGCCCACTGCCTGTTAGGTAGGCCCTAAAGGTCAAGTGAGGCAGTTGAGAAAGAAACCCTCCCTGTGCAGAGTCTGAGGCCCCACTCAGAGGAGATAATGGGCCCCTTTCAAGCAACCTACTTGGAGCCAGGACACTATTCCCAGAGGGATGGGCTGGTGAATGGTCGTCTGTGTGCCCAGATGGACCAAGGCCTGGCCTGTGAAGGAGGACACTTGGGTTCTGGTTTCTGTTTGTGAATCCAGGGGCTCTGGAGTACTTCAATAAATAAACACCTATTTATTGAGCTCCTACTGTGTGCAGGGCACTGTGGGGGCACACAAAGAAGCACTGATTTGAAAAACCACAGATCAAAATTTATGCATGCAAATCTTCCTCCCCGGAGGAGACTGGATACTCACGGAGTCAGGCAGGCCACCACACCCCAGCTCCTGTTTGAGAAAGTATCTTGAAATTCCGTGGTGGAAATGGTTGTTGTTTTGAAATTCAAAATTAGTTTTTATCTGGAGCTCCTTTGCCAAAGATGAGACAGGCATTGTTTCGTTTTTACTTTATCTGGTCCTGTCTGAGATGGAGGCTCATGTGAGTGACCCAGGCGGGTTCAAGTTCTCTATGTAGCCGAGGTTGACTCAATTCTCCTGCCTCTGCTACCCAAGTGCTGGGGTTACAGGTTGTGTCACTGTGCCCAGTTTTATGCTGGGCTGGTGTCTAAGCTAGGACTTCTCACAATCTGAGCATGCGCTCTACCAACTGAGCCTCAACTCCAGCCCACAAGGAACTGTGGATGAGAAGGTTCTAGAAGGGCTCATAGTCAGTGCGGGTGAGCTGGGCACCAGTGTACAATAGACACCCCTGGGATTCTGGGGAACAGAAAGAAGAGGAAATAGGGCTCAAGTAGGGACTGCCTGGAAAGTGGAGATTGACAATATTTACTAAGCCCTCTGGGTAGTATTCCACCCCACTTTATCTGGTTAATTATCTTGATTTACTATTTCTACCTATCAAGGGAAATACAACAGGTACAGCCTTTGCCTAAATTGGATGCAGGTGGAAACTGAGGCAGGGAGAGCTTAAGCAACTCTCCCAAGATCACACAACAGGCAAGCAGATCCCAGCCCTGCTAGTCCCACTCCAGCCTATCCGTTTAACATTGCTTCTCTAGGAAGAAGGGGAGAAGACACGTGGCTGACCGGCAAACTGCCACGCAGCAGTGAGACGGCTTTTCCTGGCTCTGGAGATAGTTTCCACAAAGGACACGTGGGCTCTGGCACTGTGGTTGTTGGAGGGACCAGTTAGTGGAGGCAGTCAGGTTTGTATGCTGACTTTCCAGTTCTTACCCAGTGGCCACAGGCAAGTTCTCTAAGGCCTAGCCTTTGCTTCCTCTCCTTTGAGGAGGGGTTAATTTGGCAGGTGTGTGTGTGTGTGTGTTTTGTTTTATTTTATGTCTTTCAACTTTTTATTGATTCTTTGATTCACATCATGCACCCTAGTCCCACTCATCCTCCTCTTCCCTCAAATCTGTCCTCTGCCCTTGCAAAAACACACGAAGAAAACGAAGCGTAGAAAACATCTCATCATGGAAGCTGTAGCGTGTCACAGGGTGTCCCATAATATACCCTCTGTCCACACATTCTCACTAGTGAATGTTCATTGCCATGAGTCATTGGTCTGGTTTGAGGTGTCTGGCTTCTGTGACACCATCAATACTGGATCCTCCCAGTTAGCCTGTTGTTGCCTTGCGTCATGGAGATCCTGAAGCTTTGGATCAGCAGGACCGGCCCTTTCACATGCTCCAACAGCTCACAGATGATAGAGATTTAGGAGTGGGCCAACTCAAAACCTTGGATCTGGGCCTGGGTGGTATCTGAGCTGGTCATCATACCAGCTCTCCCTTATCTACACTGCCAGGACAAGCTCTCCAGCACTGCTCTCGTTAGACCCCCCCAGTGCTGCCATCAAAAGGAGGCAGGGCCAACTCTCCCACTCTCCTGCCCTGGGGATGGCTCATAAGCACCCATGCCTCCAGAGCCAGCTCCACTGTGCTACCCAGTCAAGGCGTGTGGGGGTGGGATGGGGCATTTTCCCAAGTGCTGTGGCTGTGAGGGGCTGGGCCAGCTCTCTGGCTCTCACACCCTCAGAGCTGGCTCACCCTTGCCTTCGCCCGTTCAGGCGTCAGCATCAGGACCAGCTCCACTGTGCTTTGGCAGCATTCTTTATATATATATAAATTATACATTATATATATATATATATAAACATTATATATATAAATTATACATTATATATATAAACATTATATATATATATATATATATATATATATATATATATATATATATATAATGAGTTCACTGTCACTGTCTTCAGACATACCAGAAGAGGGCATCAGATACCATTACAGATGGTTGTGAGCTACCTTGGGGTTGCTGGGAATTGAACTCAGGACCTCTGGAGGAGCAGTCAGTGCTCGTAACCACTGAGCCATCTCTCCAGCCCCTGGCAGCATTCTTAAGAAAGTTTAGTCAATTAGGGCTGTAATGATAGGGTAGGTGACTGAGGAACTGATAGCCATCTGGAGACTTAGAACAAAGCCCAGACACAGACACACAAGGATCTGAGGAGGTCCTCTCCTTCTTGCTTGCTAGAGGGTAGTCTTCTCCATATCCTCACTTGCCCTGGAGAAAAGAGATCTTCTCTCAAGAAAGGCACCATAACTTCCTTCACAAGAACTACACCATTATGACCTAATTTTCTCCTCATGTCCCTGCCACACCATACCATAGCACCAGAGGTTAAGTTCACCCCGTGGATTTGAGAGGCACCTAAGCATTCAGACCATAGCAGGGACCCAAGAGGATAGAGAATAGGTTGATTGACCAGCCAATCAAGGGAGAGAGGAGGAAGGAGCTGAAGCAGGGCTTGGTGTCTCTGAGCCTTGCTTTTCTCGGATGGGTCACCCTCTCACAGAGTGACTGAGAGCATTGGATAAATCTGGGTTCCCAGAAAGCACTTTGGTCATTCCAGAGACATCAGAGAGTGAATTTGCTAGTATTCAATGTATAAAAAAAAAGAAAGAAAAGAAAAGGAGAGAAAGTTTGGTTGTGGCAGTGCCACATACCTATAATCTTGGAGGTAAAACTAGTTCAAGGCTAGCTTTAGTTACATAGCAAGTTTGGAGGTAGATGAGACAATCTCAAAAGGGGAAAAAAAAAGTGAATTTCCCTGCGGTTCAAACTATGGAGCCTGTAAGTGCCAGTGCATAGCAACAGTTGCCATGCAAACTGTACGGATGCTGGCTTTCTTGTTTTTGTACACACTCAGAGTTCACTAAGTGGCTAGTGGCTCCAATCCCCACTCCCGGTGTTAGAATTGGGATTCCCAGATTATTTCCCTCCTAATAGATACAGAAAGGCCCACAGATTCAGGGAGTTAGAGGGTGTCTCCCCCAGAGGGACAGGCTTGGCCTCCCTGGCTATGACTGTTGTTCCTTGTGCCTCCTTCCTGATGGAGTCTGGAGTTCTCTGCTTATTGAAAGTCCAGGGCCATGGCAGGAGAATTTCCTAGCTGCTGAACAAACTGGTGTGCAGACTGACCTGATCTGTCTGTTTCTGTAGGCCTTCTCTTTCCTACCTATAGTGGGCCTTCTGAGTTCTGGCTGAAGAGAGATGTGGAAGCCAGTGCCATGTGCTTTCTGTTGCTCCCTGGTTCTGGAACTCTGTCCCTGGCTCTTCTCAAATGGATTCTTTTCTTCCTACCTCAAGAACTCTTCTCTCCGTGGGGTAGTGGTGGTGATGGTGGTGACGGTGGGAGTGCACACTTTGGATCTTAGTGCTCAGAAGGCAGAGACAGGCAGATCTCTGAGTTCAAGGCCAGCCTGGTCTACAGAGTGAGTTCCAGGGCAGCCAGGGCTACACAGAGAAACCCTGTATCAACAAACAAACAAAACAGGAAGAAAGAACTGACAGCCAAATATTCGTCAGAGACTGGGGAATCTTGCGGAAGGATTGTAAGAGTCAGAGGAATCAAGGACACCACAAAAAAAAAAAAAATCCCATAGAATCAACTAACCTGGACTAATAGGGGTTCTCAGAGACTGAGCCAACAACTGGGAAGCCTACAGGGTCTCATGTAGGCCCTCTGCGTATAGGTTACAGTTGTGGAGCTTGGTCTTCCTGCAGGACTCCTAACACCAGGAGCAAGGGATGTCTCTGATTTTTTGCCTGCCTTGGGGACCCTTTGCCCCTACTGGGCTGCCTTGTTCAGCCTTAATATGAGGGGAGGTGCCTAGTCTTACCGAAATTTGAGATGCCATGTTTGGTTGATATCAATGAGAGGCCTCCCTTTTCTGAAGAGAAACAGAGGAGGAGTGGATGGGGCAGGAAAGGGGATGTGTTTGAGGGGGTGAGGGGGTGGGGGGAGGACAGGGAGGAGGGGAGAAATTGCAGTTGGGATATAATACATGAGAGAAGTATTTTTAAAGCAACTATTTAAAAAAAAAAGAACTCTTTTCTCATTTGGGTTGTTTCTTCTTCCTGGGGAAAAGAGAGAGGTAGCCTGAGCTCCTAAGAAAGCACTGGGGACTTTACCTCAGGCTTTCCTCCTGCTTCCAAGAATAAGTCCTGTCCCAGGATGTACCATCCAGAGTCAACACAAGTGACACCCTATGAAGAAATGCCCACCTGTGCATCTTGGAAATTGAGAAGAAAAGGGGCAAAGCCGAGGGAGGCCTCGGTGAACACGTGAGCAGTGAGTTCCAGGAAATACTAATAGTTTTCTTCGGTTTTGTTGTTGTTGTTGTTGTTTGGTTGGTTGGGTTTTTTGGTTTTGTTTTGGGTTTTTTTTTTTTTTTTGCTTTGTTTTGTTTTATTTTATTTTATACTTTTCAGCTTAACGTACTAGTTTTCTGGAAAACACTAGTTTCCCAGCTACACAGACCATACAAGGAATCTTAGATACTCTGTTAAGTGAAAAAAGGAAAGAAAAAAAAAAGTCAGAGACGGGACACAATGTCATCCTCTGAGGAAGAGAGGAAGTACGGCGTGAAAGAGAAGAACTGACATTCTGTTTAATAGTTTTAACGACTTGCTGAGTGACTAATCGTTTCATTAGCCCCTGCCACTCATTCATTGAGAACTTTTGGATGAAGATATTCTGAAATTTTCCATACCTCTAACATAAAACATTTTTCCATTATAAAACGCTCCTAACTTTCTACCTTCGTGCAGTCAGTGTCAAAATTTTCCAGAGTCTACTCTCGCCGTCTGTACGGAAGCCCTCTGGGGCACGTTTTCTACATGGAATGATTACACTTGGATTTTTTTTTCTTTTCTTTTTTAATCTTCACTTTATTTCCCCTTAAAATGTAGCTTTGTGCCATCTCTTTCAAATGGTTTTGACTATTAACGAGTACTTATATTAATATATATTATTCACACATACAAGTTACTTATGTGTGAATAGGTTATTTAATGTGCACATATAATCCCTGTGAGTAGTAAACACTTAATAAAATAATTAAGTTACCATCGGCACCAGCGGATTCTCACTGACATTTCATTAGCTTGGAACGTCCTAGCTGTCTTCTCTATCCGAGCTTTGTACACTGGCACATTCTGGTTTGGGATTTAACGTGTTACTGGATCTCTCCCTGTCTATCTGCTTCACAATTTAACTTCCTTCTTCTGTCTTCCCCATGCCCTTGTGGCAACCGCTATCATCCCATGAGCTCAACCAACATCTCCAGTGCCTCATTCCCTCCCTCGACCATGGTAGCTCCATTGTTAGCTTCTTTACCTCCATTGCTCCCCACGTGCGCACCCCCCCCCAGCTTTACCGTACGTGAGTACATCAAACCGGTCACCACAGGTTCACTACTCTCACTCCCCTTGTGACAGTTATCTTCACTGTCACTCTTCCTACCACCATCGCCATCCTCTCCTATCCTATGTCAGACATCTTCATCACTTATACTGATATGTCTCCATTATTTCTATGACCAACATCCATCCATTACCCTCGCTTTCATCGCTATCATCATTATCACCATCATCATCAGCACCACCATCATCATCATTATCACCACCACCATCATCATCACCACCATCACTATCACCACCATCATCATCATCTGTGCTTCTGTCTTTGCTGCCTTTCCCTCCATGGATTAGTCTTACCTATCAATCCCACTATTGCAGCCACCATCACTAGTATCAATATTACTATTGCTATATCTTTGTTCTTGGTCCTCAGCTTTCTCCTGGTTCCCATCAATATCGTTAGATTTTTCTTAACTATTTTCATGCCTCTATCCCTGTCACTGGGCATAGAAGCCTTGTATATGGCATTTCCCTAACATGATATCCATGTTAAAAACAAGACAAGGAGAACTGTATGAAAAAAGTATCCTGGCAAGGGTATTCACAGACCTTCCTGGATACTAGACTGATTGGTAGTTCCTAGCACAGTAGGGGAAAGGACATGACGGCAGGCCCCAACAGGGTGAGGATATGGGCTTCACAGTCTCCTGCTGTGAGTCTGGTGTCCCTGCCATTATTAGAGCTAGGATCATCCAGGTGTGAGAAGCTCATGTGGTGAGAGAGGCTGGCTTTTGTGAGTGGTCGGTCCACTCAGTCTGCAAGGCTTGCTGGGAAGGCATGATGTTCTATAGGACTTTGCCCTCAAATGGGTAGGCACAAATCCCAGCATCTCTGTTCCCCTAAGGATCACTAGGACTCTCCTGAACCAGTACAAACCAGTACAAACCAGCACAAATCAGTACAAACCAGTACAACAAAATTTTCCTTACCTCTGTGCTGACCTCACTACTGTCTCTGATGTGGATTAGTTCCAGGTGTTTGCAGTTTCCTGGGTAAAGTAAATGCTTCCTGGCATCTCTCTCAAGCCGTTCTTGCCTTGGGACTACTTCCTGTTTCCACAGTCTTACAGTCCCAAATCTTCTCCACATTTCTCACGATGCCAGGCGCTGAGTATTTTCTTTTTCCTTGCCTTAGAAAATGAATGAGACAAGCCTTTAAATCTGTGTTCACGGTCAAGCCCTCTATGGTCTACATGTACAATTATCCTTCCCTAGATATCTCCTTAGTGTGGTATAATCAATCCTGTTATCACTAGTGAGTGAGAGATGAGTTATAGCACCTTAAGAACCAACCATGTGGTCACTTGTCCATGCATATCTAGATATGACTCTTTGGGGTAGAAATCCAATGGCCAGGGGTATGCCATCAAAGTCTCCTAAGGACCTGGCAACTGTCTCCTGCTCTGGCTTTCCTCACTCCCCTACCTCTCCCTTCTCCAGGCCCCTGGCCATCACTAACCTATCACCATTCTGTGCTTTTGTTGAGGGAGGAGGCTCTTTCACTTGGAACCACCACCACTACCACTACCACCACCACCTTCTCTTCTCTTCTCTTCTCTTCTCTTCTCTTCTCTTCTCTTCTCTTCTCTTCTCTTCTCTTCTCTCTTTCTTTCTTTCCCTTCTCCTCCTCCTCCTCCTCCTCCTCCTCCTCCTCCTCCTCCTTCTTCTTCTTCTTCTTCTTCTTCTTCTTCTTCTTCTCTTTCTCTCCTCCTCCCCCTCCTCCTTCCCCTCCCCCACTTCCTCTTCCTCCTCTTCACCTTCCCCTCTCCCTCTTCCTCCTTCTCCTCCTCCTTCTACTTCTTCTCCTCCTGAACCAAGCCCCAGATCAGGCACTAGGTCCCTGCAAACATTTTCTGATGTTCCCACAACTCCCTTCAGTCCCTCCCTCTAAGCATTTATTACACTAGAGTGTGATACATGTAAGCTGTAAATTTAGGTTTCCTGTCAGCCTGCATCATGTCCCCCAAGACTCAATCTCAACATAGGGTTAGGGTCATGGCTTCCAAATGTCTTGGGTGGGGACTGCAGTTCTGATCTATGAATGTTAACACAGACCATAATAGTGCAGCATGTGGCTAAAAGAAATAGTGCTTCTATGAGAAGTATCCCATCTCAAGATGCATACAGGAGAAAAATGTAGGGGACACAGTTGGGACAGGCTGTGATCCAGTTGTGCTGGGAGGGAAGGGGTGATCCCACCCAGCAGTGCTTACAGCAGAACTGGAAGGTCTACCCATTTCGCTGCAGGGACATGATTCCCGTGTTTGCTTGAGTGAATTTCCCAGTCTGTAAATATGTTTTTTTTTTCCTTCTACAGTTTTTAGTTTCAATAACTGAGCCCAGCAGGTTTAGTTTTTAGGAGTTCCTTCTTTGGAACTGTAGTTTATATCTTTCCTGGGCTTTCAATAGGAATTTTAAAATAGTTTTGTGGCTTTCCTGTGGACTGTTTACTCGTAAAACAGCAACACATTTTATTTTCCCCCTGATATTCTCTATACTTCTTCCTACTAAAAATGACAGAGTTCTTTGGTTCTCCCCATACCACCAGGAGTAGTTCAATCAGGTTATGTGTGGTTGAGGTAGGATCTTACGAATACTTTGTGCCACTCATCAATACCAACCTCCACCTATGTCCTGGCCCTGAGGGTGCTTAGCCACAGTGCCCTGGTTCATGGTTGTTGATCTCTTCCCCAACATTCCTTCCATTCTGTGTTTGAATGAGACTGTTGCTGCTTTTAGAAAAATACGTCATGGTGGGCATGCGGTGTAAGGTACACAAGCCCATGTGGGTGGAGAGGATGCCTCCCACCCAGGAACTTCCAGAATGCCATAAACACCGTCCTTCGCTGGTTCTGTATGTGAGGAAAGAGCTGAGCACTACGGCCAGGAAGGAGGTCAGGCAGAGGTCTAGCTCTCTAGAAGTAGAACCAGCTCCATTACGGTTTGAGACCATGAGCCGAAGGCATAGTATTTAGGAATATCATTGGCTTCTCTACAGCCTTCTTCATTCTTGTCCTTCCAACACCACACAGGCACGCGCACACACATGCACACACACAGTTTATGCGCTCAGGAGGTATTTCCAAAACACAGTTAGTGGGCTGTTGTTCTCATTCTCCAATCAAGCACCACTTGACTCAACAAGCTTAGATTTGGACATTCCACCTTCACTTCCAGGTTCATTGACAAACAGTGCCCACGCAGCTCTCACTTCCAGGTTCATTGATAGACAGTACCCATCAGGTTCATTGATAAACAGTGCTACCCAGATCTTGCTTCTTCTGTTCCTACCCAGATCTTGCTTCTTCTGTTCATTGCAGTCTCTCTCTTGAACTAAAGCTTGCAACCCTTTGAACAGCCCCTTCCATTGCTGGTTCCTCTTTTCATCTCTGGCTGAAATCTCAGACGATTACATCTCATTTTATTTGAATTAAAGTGTGTCACATACTTTGAATAAAGCTGCTTTTGTCATTTGTGTGCATATGTTTTAATAGCCACCTTCCTTTCTGCTGCTTATAAACCCAATGTGATTCAACTAACTTATCCTTTCTCTCATGAGAGATAAGCTTTGCCATTGCCAGCCATTTGCTCACAGTCTTTCTGTTGGGTATGTGCTAATGCCTCCTCATACTTTCAATATACATTTCCTCTTTGATGATTAATAATGTTGAATATTTTTCTGTCTTATTAGCTGTTCCAATTTGGTTTCTGTTGCTATGATAAAGCCATAACCAATAGTAGCTTATGGAAGAAAGGATTGATTTTATCGTACAGGTTACATCCATTATTGAAATAAAGTCAAGACAGGAACTCAACTCAGGAGCTTAGAGTAGAAACTGCTACTTACTGTCTCTGCTTTGTTCAGCCGCCTTTCTTACACAGCCCCGACCCTCCAGCCTAGGGGTGAAATCACTGAGAATGAGCTGGGACTTCCTACATCAATCAGCAATTAAGGAAATGCCTCACTGACATGCCACAGGGCAAATTGATCAGGGCAGTTCTTCACTAGAGTGTCCCCTTCTCCAGGTGTCTCTAGGTATGTCAAATTGACACCTTAAGGTAAATATGAGAGAAAGCATTTGACTCTTCCTTATTAAGGTCATATTAAAATCTTTTGCCAGTTTTAATTGAGTTATTTCTCTCTTATTGACTTTTTGAAGTGAATATATCTAGGACAAAAACATATTTAGGACTACTGTGTCAGCTATATGTATTAGAAATATCTCCTAGTGTTTAACTTACCTATTACTGTTGTTATCATGTGTCTCTCTGTGTGTACATGGGTATGGACTCATGAATGCTGGTTCCCATAGATACCAGAGGTGTCAGATCCCCTTGGAGCTGGAGCTGCAGACAGCTGTAAGCCACCTTACATGAGTTCTGGGAAGTGAGCTTGGGTCCTCTGCAAGAGCAGTACATTCTCCTAACCAATGAGCTATCTCTGCAGCTCTCTATTCACATCCTTAGTGATGTCTTTTATGAAGAACTTCAGTGACAACATTGTTGGACTAGGTGAACCACAGTCTGCAATCCATTCTAATAAATCCCCCCTCTATTTATGTATATGTATACATATATGTGTATATGTATATATGTGTGTATATATGTATATACATATATAAATTGATAGAATATATATATATAAAATGTGTGTATATACAGAGACTCGAAAGCTCCATCCACATGGAGCCTCCCCGAGGAGCAGATGTAAAGCAGATGTTGTGCTGAGCTTCTGCCGTTGAGTTCCTCTCCCATCCTGACCACCCTGGTTTTCTCCCTCTGTATAGAATTGGGTCAGTTCCCTTGCAGTACCCCTTCAGTAGGCTCATCCTCGAAGACTGGCACCATGCTACGTTTGGTATGAAGCTTCAGAAAACACATGAGCAAGTGTAAGAGGTGACTCATCTTCACACCAACCTGCAGTTAGTTCCCTCTGGACCCCAGATTCCCAGATTTTCTCAGATTTTCCCTATTGGGTGGAGACTTTGCAGCTATAAAGATGCACTGAGAAGAAACCTTAAACAGGCCTGAGATGTGCAGAGCACGAAGCCCTCTCCGTACATGCATGTCTGCACTCACACTTCCAGGGTCAGAGCCATGGGATCTTAGACTGGGGCTGCCTATAACTGCAGAATCAAATCTTGGCATCACTTAAGGTGGCTGGGAGTTTATTTTCTTCTTGACTCACTTGGCCCACTACCTGGTATTTCCTCCCCTGGGTCACTGCTTTGTCTCTGCGGTGGGATCCATGGGATTTCTTGTCTTCCTCTGGATAGAAATCCCTGTTTGGGCTTGGGGGAGGGGAGGTAGGTATGACCTCCAGCCTAATTCAAGGGACTATGATGCTCACTGGGTATCTGTCAGAGTGAGGATGTGTTCAGAGCAAGGAAGTATCACGTGTTCCCAAAAGCTCTAGCTGAGAAAGGCAACCTTTAAGAACCTTCCACCATCTTATTTTTCCTGAAGAGAGAGAAGTTGAGGGACAGAGAAGAGAGAGAAATGGTGGAAGAAGCAGGAAGCAATTCTCTTTTGTTGTCTAAGATGTATATCTATGGTGCTTCTGAACCTTCCAAGCACAAACGCAATCCCCAAAGAAGAACCGCCCACAGGCCTTTAGGAACCGCCCACACTTCTCTAGGCCCCGCCCACAGATTTTAGGAACTGCCCACAGACTTTAGGCACCGCCCACAGGCCTTTAGGAACTGCCCATTGCTAGGAACTGCTAGTGATCTAGCAGTTGCTGGCAAAAAGGGCCCCAGTGGTGCCTGTATTTAGATACAGCCAAGGGATTGTGTGGGATTAAAGATGGATGCTATGCAGTCATGCATGTGGAACGCTGATTTATGTACATATTTGACCATCTAGCAAACTGATAGAAGTCTGCACTAGTCAGGATGCTCCCTGATGCTGGGTCCTGAGCCATTTGTGGAGAAGATTTTTAATGGAGCTAGATGAGAATGAAAAAAAAATGTATATATATATGTATATGCTTTATGAGATAGGGTTTTGTTATGTAGCCCAGGCTGTACTCAAACAGAATATGCTCCAGCCTTAGCCTCCTGAGTTCTGGGATCATGGTCATGAGACAACACTCATGACTGTCTTGCTGTTTTTGCAACACAGTGGTAGAGTTAAGTAGTTATAGTGGAGAATGTAATGTTCCACAACATGGGAAATACATATCTACACTGCTCTCTCTGCATGATAAACACGGTGTCTGCCATGCACCTGATGCTCAATGGGCACAAGTTGTGTGAACAGGTTCAGACCAGGTGGACAGGAGGTGGGAGATGGAGGGACTTACTTGGATGGGTTTGATGGAGGACAGAAAGAATAGAAGGAGAGGAGATCATGGACTTGATTTTCAATATTTCAGATTTGCATGTTTGCAAGTTTGCCTACTGATAAGATCTGTAACCCTCAAATCAACACCTGATTTTGCACTCTTGTAGCCATTCCTGGGCCTTCAGAAAGTTAGGAAACACTGGCCTGGCCCAAGACACTGCTTCTCTAAGGCTGTGCCAGGCAGCTCTATCTCTCTGCTGTTCAGCTCTCACATGACAGACAGACAGACAGACAGACAGACAGACAGACAGACAGGAGATCTTATGACCCAGACACACTGACACACAGACCGGAGGTCTTATGGCCCAGACACACAGACAGGAGATCTTATGGCCCAGACATACAGACACACAGACAGACAGGAGATCTTATGGCCCAGACACACAGACACACAGACAGACAGGAGGTCTTATGGCCTGTTGAGTGCCCCACTGTTGTACATTGTTTGTGCTTTATTTTTGCAGGGTTTGCTGTTTAAAATGGCCCCAGAATATAGTGTCGAAAGGACTGCTCAATCTCTCTTAGAGCATGGCAGCCAGGATGTACCTTCCTGGAAAACAACAACAACAACAACAAAAAGCTTATCTGTGTTAAATAAGCTTTGTGCAGCATGTGCTTAGTGCTATTGGCCTAAGTTCAAGATTAACTATATATTAAGCTATTGTCTTTAAACAGTAATATATCGCCCGGGTCACATACTAATATGTTGAAGAATTGTGACCAATGACTCATGATAAACTAATCACATATTTCCGCTAGGAGTGGCAGTTCCATATTTACTAATCCAGTTTCCATGACAACTTTATAGACTGTAACTATCATGAACACAGAGTCATGGTTGTGTTAAGTGATGGAAGAGGGGCAAAATGAGATGAGGATACAGGATCCTAACAGCAAGGGCAAGGAGCAGGGATGTTGTGGTTCAAGTCAGAGTCAACACCAGTCAGACTGTGGGGACCAAAGCTGGGATGTCTGTGCAGCCAATCAGAGGCCACAGCCAGCAGTAAAGACCAATGTGGAGAAAATCCTGAGATCCTAGACCTTCAAAGAGAGATGAAAAATTGTGGTCCAGCAGAGATGTGGGGTAGAACGTGCTTGGGAGAAAACCTTTCCCGTGGTCCCCAGAGTGTAGTGGGCAGCTGAGCCTTGAGGTAGACGGGCAGTTCCCTTCCTCTGCTGTGGGAGACGTCTATCTCTCCTTAGCACTAAGCTTCCCAAGTCTGAGTTCTTGAGAAGTGTGAATCTGAATTGCTCTCAGAGCAGAAGGGGCAGGGCTGGCCACCCAGCTTGGCCCATGACCTATCTGCCCAGGCAAGGTCAGGGGCTGGGGTACCTATGCTGAACTATATGGAGGTCAGAGTCCCAGCACAAGGCTAGGGGCATATGGGTTGCCTTTACCCTTTCCTTGTGTTCCTGGAAGGGCTCTGGGAAGGGGACCTTTAATCTGTAATTAGGCCACCCCTTCCCAAGGAAGAGTTGCTGTGAGTTAAAAGTCGATGGATCCTTACTTTGGATCTAAACATCCCCAGGGAGTGTTCTGCTCCCCCCACTACCACCCCAATCCTGGCACACCTCTGTAAGTCAATGTTATGTTTTCACACAAATAACCTTTTATTGGTGTTTTTTTTTTTTTCAAAAACAACAACTATGAAGTCATAGATTTTTTTTTTTCAGCTGGAAAGTAGCTCAAAATGTCCAGTTCCTTAACAAGAAACAAGCCAAATATTATTATCACCCCATGTTAGTGATTAGGAGTTACCAAGACCCTACAGCAAAGCCAGGCTTGGGTGCAGGTCCTCCTACGAGGTTCCTCTCCCTGGTCTTCAGCCCTGTTCCTTTTTGGGACAAAACACTCCATGCTGTTTTCCTTCATGTTTGTCTCAGGGTGCATGTGGTAGCTGTAGGCTGCTCCCTCCATCTGTGCTGCTTAACAGACTCCCCTACCCTTGCTTCTAGGTCCTGGCTCTCACCATCTGCCTGTCCTGGCTGTTCTCTGTGAGCCCCAGGAGTGGTGGAGTCAGACATGGTGGGCTGCTGCCTGGGACAAGGTTTTGTGGCCCATCCCAAACAAGCCTCACTCTGTGTGTTGGACTGCGGAGGCCAACGGCTGGGGGAGGCAGGCGAAAGGAAAATCTGCCTTTAAAAAGCCTGAGTGAAGGTGGCCAAGACAAATATGACTAGCCAAGGGGGCAGGAGGGCTGGAAGATTCCAGATGCTGAGGCCGACTAAGAGGCTGGGCATCGGGAGGAGGGACTGGGAACACGGTGGGTGGGGGTGGGGTGGGGGTGGGGCACAGGCAGGGTCTCCTTTCCCATCCCCCTCTCAGCTTAAGCTAGGACTGTTTTCCTGGGGTCAGACCATCCCTGGGGAGGGAAGTGAGGAGGAGTGGATGCCAAGTGCAGCTCAGGTCCCACACGTGGACAGTCAGGAAGGGCAAGTGGACAATGCTGACTTTGTCCCAGCTGAAGCCCAGCTCAGGGACCCTGCCCCCTGCCCTTCTAGCCTCTCCAAGCTCACTTTCTGCCACCATGCCCTTCATGGACACACGTGAGCAAGGGTGATGAAGTTCCTGCCTGTACTGTTGTTTGGGAAATCATATCTGGGCCTTGTGGAAATGTACTCTCAGAAAGCACAGCCCATGATCTCCCAGCATGGGGACATTTACCCAAGGCGGGACTGGTGAGTCAGGGATGCTTGCCCTGGGAAGAGAGCCTATGTTGGCAGATTGGACCACAAGTGGGGACAGTAAGGACATCTTGTCGTTCCCCTCAGTCCTTGCCAGCTTGGGAACAGAGTTGAAGGATGGCAACCTGCTGAAGATGTTGGCTTTAGAGGGAAAAGCCCAAGGGCTACAGAAAGTCCTCGGGCCTGGCTGGGCAAGCAGCTGGCTTCTGCAGCAGAGGCACTGGCCCTGCAAATGGTGGCTCCCTTCCAGGACTAAACCAGATGCTTGCTGTTCTAACATCTTTGGGCAGACCCCAGGCAAGGCATGAAGGAACCTCCATGGGGCAGCTCTGCCATCTCTCTGGGGGGGACCCTGTCCAAGCCCCTTTCCTACATCTTTGGAAGGGAGATGTAGTGTTCTGTATGACACATCCCAGAACCCAGTGTCAGAGTTTGACTCACAACAAAGAAGAGCTTGTTAGTCATGGCAGTGGCTGAGGGCAGACGGTGGGTTTTAGAAAATAGCACGTACCTGGCAGGGGATGTATAGTGACCATTTAAGTGTGCGGTCACAAATCAAATGGATGGCTGTGTTGCAGGGCCCTTCGGGAACCGTCCCATCCTGAATCCTTAAATTCCAGAGACTATGTGATGTGTACCATGACAAGTACCTTGGTCTCAGCAAACCTGAGTTTTCCCCATTTACAGAATAAATGCTGCTCTTTACTCCTGAGAGGAACCAACCATCTTGGAAACGTTTGAGACTATTGATACATAGGGTGTACAAGCAAAGGTTCTCGGGAAATACAGTCTGGTCATTAAAGCATCAGGTAGAGTGGAGGCTCGATGTCAACAGCAAAACCTCCATGACCCCTCAAGGCTTACGAGTCTGGGGGGGGGGGGGAGTCAGATCTTTTGTTTGTTGGCTCAATAGCCAGACCGTGAATACACACCCATACTCTACCTCCGTCCCCTAGACTTTCAGTTAAGTTGAGCAGCAGCTAGCCTCTTCTCTGTCTAAGAGACTAGGGGTGTTCAGGTGATCTGACCTCAACACCTCTCTCCCCATCAGTTGCCTTGCTTGATTCTGCTTGTATCTGTTCCTTGTTGCTGTGCCAAAACTCCTGACAAAAGCAACGTAAAAGAGCTGAGGGGTTATTTTGGCCCACAGTTCCAGCATACATGGAGAAGGTATGCTGGAACCTGAGGGAGCTGAAGCCGCTGCTGGCCAGTTGTGTCTGCCGTCAGGAAGCAGAGAGATGGATCGAGGAGCCAATCAGTGTTAACCCCACATCAGAACAGAACCTCCATTTGTTCTCCCAGGGTTTCTATTTTTCTCACCTATGCAATAGGCAGAGGGCCTCTTAGCTATTTGAGGGCATGAAAGAAATGACATGAAGAGTCAAGTCAGCATATGGCCTGGAACCAGTTGTTGCCCTTGAGATAGCTGCCACACGGGGATCATGGGGATGGGGAGCTTGGGGGCCAGAGGGACAAAGAAGAGTTTGAACAAACAGAATTGTGCCTGCGTCCTGGCTGGCAGGGCTGCACCCCTTGTGACTTCTGTGGTCCCCTGAGGGCCATCACCCTGCATGGAAAGTGCAGATAGAGGCTGAGGAGCAAAGCAAGCCCTTAGTGCAGGGACCTGTGCAAGACCAAGAAATGAAGACGCTAGCTTTGGGGCCATCGGAGCTCAGTGGAGACCCAGGTAGGTGGTCACTTGCTCCTCCTTGCTGGGCAGTCCAGGAGCAAGCCCCCCTGGTGCCACAGTCTTGGCCTCACCTACTCTGGCACAAGTCTCGCTCCTGGCTGACCACTGCTTGTGAACTTTGTTTAAGCGGGGCCGAGAGTGCGAGCATTGGCGCCATTCATCGTGGGCTGCGGCTGTGGCCATGTGAGCACACACAACAGAGTGAGCATTGAAGGCCAGATCCATGGAGTCTGTAAACAGCCAGTGGAAGGGACACCTCGTCCCGCATTTACAGAACTCTATTTAAAGACCCACACACCGGAATAAGCACAGCCACGTTTATTTCTGATTGTCCCCAAGGCCCCAGGGATTGTCTCCAAGTGACTCCACTTCTCTGTTGACCCAAAATAACCCTCCTATCCCAAGTCACTTTTGTCTTTCTAAATTTTTTCATTAAAACAAACAACCTCGTTTATTAATCCCCACCCCTCCTCCTTTCTGAGGCATAGTTTGGCCAAGTTCCTCTCAGAGGGTTGAGTTGGGTCCATTTGGGAAGTTGAAAACTAAATTGTTCTGATGTCACACAGTCACAAAGAGCCAAGATTCTGAAGTAGAAGAAAGCAGGTGAAGTAGGGGTCACCCCATGGTCATTGCTCTCACAGCGAGGGAAGAATCTTTGAAGGCGCAAACAAGAACATGGTGACCCTGGGCCCAGTCACCTGCTACCCAGACATTTGTGGGAAGGACACTGAGGATGTCAGAGTTAGTAATGAGTGATCTCAGTGTCTGCATGAGTGTGTGCGTTCACACTCGTGTATGAGTGCACATGTGTATGTATGGGGGGTGCGAGTGTGCATTGTGTGTGGGTGTATTATGTGTGCATTGTGTGAATGTGCGGTGTGAGTTCATAGGTGTGTGTGTGTGTGTGTGTGTCCATCAGTCTTGGATTGGGCAGCACTATAGGAGAAGCATGTCGTGGAGAACGGGCTTCTCGCCTGTCTGTACTTCCATTTCTTCACCTACAAAAGATGTGAGCCAAAGATCCAAACCACGGGGCCATGAGGATTAAATGGGTGAAACTTTGCTAACTGGTCTGAACATGGCCGGGCCCTGGCGGGTCATTCAGTTAACTCTTCCCCCTTTAGAGATGAGGAACTGAGGCTTTCTGGGGTCATATGACTTGTCCAAGGTTCAAAAGCAAGTCCATAGGATTTGTTTGTTTGCTTTGTTGTTGTTGTTTTTGTTTTTGTTTTTTTAATCGAACTTGGTTCCAGGACACCCTCTCCCGAACTATTAGGCTGCTCTTCTCTATAGTACAGATTCAGGAAGAAGGTTCCAGATGCTCCGAGGAACACCTTGCCTCCCTTTCCTCACCCATAAACTGAAGGGACCCATAAATAATGGTAACGGTGACCACAATCCTGGAGTCCTGTTTACATCAATGGATTCTTTTGGTTTGGGTTGGGTTTGGTTTGGTTTGTTTGTTTGTTTTTCCGAGACAGGGTTTCTCTGTATAGCCCTGGCTGTCCTGGAACTCACTTTGTCGACCAGGCTGGCCTCAAACTCAGAAATCTGCCTGCCTCTGCCTCCCGAGTGCTGGGATTAAAGGCGTGCACCACCACTGCCCGGCTTGGTTTGGTTTCTTGAGACATGTTTTCTCTGTGTAACAGCCCTGGCTATCCTGAAACCCAATTTATAGACCAAGCTGGCCTTGAATTCACTGAGATATGTCAGCCTCTGCTTCCTAAGTGCTGGGACTCAATGCATGCCCCACCAGCCCAGCGTGAATGGATTCTTATAGCAGTTGATGGTCAGTCATTATTTCATACTATTCTTATGACACACTTGTATAGCTTTCCTCAGGTGTCAGGGCTGTCACAAGAACTTTGGGTGTGTCACCTTATTTAATTCCTTTGGTATCCCTACAGGAAGTGACTACACCTTTATCATCCTCATTTGACAGATGTGGAAACTGAAGCACATAGTTAATGGAGTTCATTTTCCAGAAGCTACACAGTTAATTTGTGATAGGATCTGGACACATATCTGACTAAAGAATCCACGCTTGTAATCACTGTCAGGCCAGTTGTTCTTGAGACAGGGTTTCTCCATGTCACCCAAGCTGATCACAAATTTATGATCCTCCTGCAGTAGCTTCCTGGATACTGGAATTACAAGCATATGCCACCACCATGTCTGGCTAGTGTTACTTCAGTGCCCAGCCCAGTTTCCTCGTCCTTGACTGCCTTTTCCTTTCTTGTAGCTCCCATTTCTCTCTCACCTGCGCCAGGCTTTCTTCATGATGACGTCCATCATTTATCATGTTTCTCTGGATGTGTATACGGTGCAGTGTTCATTTTGTGCCCTGTTATATCTAGACACCTAGAAGAATGTCTGCACACAGCAATCCCTCAACTACAGAGTAGGTCAGAGATTTGTCATAAGAAGAGGCAAAAGGTTTGCAGGCTCAGAGTAGAAGAGTTTGTTCAAACCTTCACTTGGTTAAGGAAGCAGTTGGCCAGAACCCAAGCCTAGCTTTGACTTCATGTTCCCTGATCATCAGTTTGTGTCTTTAGAAGTGATCTGTGTAGCTATTGTGCTTTTGGTGTGTGTGTGTGTGTGTGTGTGTGTGTGTGTGTGTGTGTGTACACTCATCCTTCCACATCCTCAGATTCTTCATCTTCAAAGCAATCTACTGGAGATTGAAAATATATTTACAATGTCTATACTGACCATATCACTTTTCTCATCACTTTTTCTTTTTTTCTTTTTTTTTTAAGCTTTATTTATTTATGATAAGTGAGTACACTGTAGCTGGCTTCAGACACCCCAGAAGAAGGCATCAGATCTCATTATGGATGAATGTGAGCCACCATGTGGTTGTTGGGATTTGATTTCAAGACCTTTGGAAGAGCAGTCGGTGCTCTTAACCACTGAGCCATCTCTCCAGCCCCCATTGTTCACTTTTTTTATGTATACATTATATCAATAATAAATACAACATTTCCATTGTATGGTATTGTAAGTGGTTAAAGATACACTTGATGTATACAATAAGTATATGTAGGTTCTACATAAATACTATACCACTACATAGAAGGAACTTGGACATCTATAGAGTTTGGCAACCTGGGTAGGAGGCTGTACTTAATCCCCCTAAGACACCAAGTGATGGCCACACACAGAAACAATACCCAACCACACACATGCCTAACAAGGGAAACAGTGTAGGGTAGAACCCTTGAGGTTGTAATGGACCTAAAAGAAAATGCTACGTATGAAAATCAGCATGAAAACTGCACTGAACCAGTGTAAACGAAAGTGAGTCCAATAAAATTACCAAAATTCCATTTTTCTTCTCCAAGATGATTGCTGTATAGTTGCCTCTGCTATGTTGGGTACCCCAAACAGGAGCTCTGCTGCCTGTCCGGTGGTCAGGATGTGTGCAAGAAGTGCATCTGAGTCTGTTGAAGAACTACTGTGCCTGAGGCTGAGCAAGAGTGGGAAGCTGTAGTCCCTTGTTCCCAACAACTCAGAGATCTATGCCTGTCTACTGGGACAGGTAACATGTCGTAACTCAAAGACATTGCCCAGGCTGGGGTCTGACAAACGCCCTGAGAGCTGACAAAGCTGCCCATGCCATAGACGGATTGGACCTGGCCTCCTGACTTTCTGAGCTATCCTTGAGCCCTTCCACACTGCCTGGGATTCACAGGCTCCCTAGCATGCTCACATGCAGGCCTCCCCCTTCGTTCTTGTGTTGCTGTGTTAAGGGAGACGAGGGTGGTGCGCTGCTCATTGGCAGTGTGATGTAAAAATTAATTAACTAGTTAAGAAAGAATTAACGGGATCTTGTATCAAATCCACCCCTGCCCGTAAACAACCTTAGCTCATCTCCGTGCAGCTGACCTGCAGAGCTAGCAATGCTCTCTTGCTGGCCTTGTTCCCTCCCTTTTTCTACTGGAGTCACGGAGGCTTGGCTCCATCCCGAAGGCTCAGCATTCCACCCCAGCCCTACCCTAGGGGAACAGTCAGTGGAGGAGCAGAATTCCCCCTTGGAATTGGTTTCTTCTCAGAGACTCTGAAGCTCGGAGACTCTGGGGACTTGCAGTCCAAAGCTTCAGCTCTGCCTTTCTGTCTCCGCGGCTGGAAGGTTTCTGGCAGTCAAAGGGAAGGGTTTTATATTTTGTCTCCTGCTTTTCTTTAATAGCAAAGGGATGGAAAATGCAGAAAACCCTGTGCTCAGCAAAACCTCTCCCCATAGGAAATAGCTGGAAACCGCTCCGGGAAGAGCAGAGGCCAGCAGAGGTGATTCCTGGAGCCGATGGCCTGGTTACAGAATGCCGTGGCCTGGTCCAGGAGAGTGAGTTGCCACCCAAGGGTTCAGCAAGCTCCTTTCACTGTGCTGAGCTGGGTGGGCCTGGGAAACACAGGCTCTTATTTGCCCATTTACTATCAACTATACCCTGTGTTTTCCCACCCCCATTGAAAGGGATCCTTTTTTTTTTCTTTTCTTTTCTGAAAATCAAGCATCCCCATGGTGGCTGGGGGCAGGAGCTGAACCTGTTCAGCTTTATTTCACCTTGGAGGAGCAGTGTGGCTTAAGGGATGGGGTTTCACTTGGAGCGAATGTCCTGATTCCAGGGTTCTTTCCTGCTCTAGAGTCTACACACCACAATGAGCAGGAGGTTTCCTGGCAGTCATCAGCCCCCTTTTAGCTGGCTGGGACTAATCCCATCCTTTCCCCCACCTAGCAACAACAACACAGAGACGCATGGTATCGAGCAAGCAAGCATGTCATGTCTCATTTGGGTTTCCTTCTGCTTTTTGTCCACACACACCCATCCATCCATCATTCATCCCTCTATCCATTCATTCTCTCACTTGTTCATTTGTTCCATGAATGTTCACTGGGCAGCCATGGGGTTTTGGCGACTCACTGGCGATAGATAGCATCCTATCCCCGCCCTTAATCTCAGAGCCTGGTGGCGGGAGAGGTAGCGCAGCAGCTCTGGGCAGTCATGGCAATGGATGCCAGGAAGTGTGAAGATATAAAAGTCCCACAGCATCTGGCTACTGTTCTGCCTCAGCTGATGTTTGCTCTCCTATTCTTGAGAGTGCAGATGTATCTACGAGGTCCCCCCCACTCCCCACTGAGGAGATGACTCCAGTCCCAAGTCTAGGTATGTAGACAAGGTCATTAAACAGGAAGTCTGAACCACACTCTGGATCTCTAAATGTCCTCACACTGGTGGCTCTCACCTTGAGCATACTACACAGGCTCTAAACTGAGACCAGGTAAGCAATGTTCCATTCTCACTGCAGAATTCTAGTGGCGGCCTTATCATCTGTTTCAGGCTCCTCTTGGCCAGCAAGGGAACTGAGGCATAGACTGCTTGAGTCATCTTCCCAGTACTCTTTAGCCAGAGAAGCCAACCTGGGACAGTGCCCAGTTCCCTTGACTCTGCTACTGGCCAGCTCCGGGCCAGGCACATGGCTGTAATTGCTGACATCCTCACTTCCTAGAACTTTCCCTGGGAGGTCTTACACAGACTGTCTGGCCACAGCCAGTGCTCCTGGGCTAAGCAGAGCAGAGTGAGCTCATTCTGAGTGGCATGGCAGGAAAGCCAGCAGCTTGGCCTCATGCTCCTATCTGAAGTCACAGATGAAAATAGCTTGCTTGCGGTCCATTGATATCCAACACTCTATCATCAGACTTAGGAAAGCCAATTAAGTCTCTGGGTTTCTCCCAAGAGCCAGGAATTACATGAAAGCCAGAGACCAATGGCCACTACAGGCAGGACCTTGGCTCCTGGTCCACAGCTCCAGTTCCGTGACAGCCATGAAACTACCTGCTGCCTCGCTGGTCTCCAGGTGGTATTAGGTGATTCTCTGGAACTGGGTGGGAACATTCTCCTAGAGGATACATGGGAAAGAGATGAGGATGGAAGGACCCTGGGGTTGCGCAGAAGCTCCCTGTGGGCAAATGAGCAGAGACCAGAGCACCGGACTGATATTAGTTAGGGACAACTATGGCTGCTCCAAAGGAGGCCTGAGGGACATTGGTCACTGTCCAGACTAGAAAAACGAGCACCCAGAGGAGTGCCTACTTCTGTCCTGTCACATGAGGAAAAGTCAGAAGGTGGGGGTTCTCCTTCCTAGCTCTATATTTATCAAGTCTGTTGACTTAAAGACAACAGTGGGCTGTTCAAGCCCCAAGCCCCATCCTGGTTCAGCACCTCCGAAGATCCTGGTCTCTGTGGGCCTTCATAGACCTAAAGTGTCAGTCAGGTCACAGCCTTTAACCTCACTGTCCTTCCTTGGCTTAGGTTATTAGGTTTCCCTCTGGGAGGTGACAATTGTGATGACAAAGAGAAAAGATGCTAGGCTAGCAGTGCTTTTCTGACTTGAGACTCCATGTTTGGAATCACCTGTCATGATTGTTAAAGGAAATTCTGGGTTCTAGCCCAAGAAGGTCTGGGCTGGGTTCTAAAGTGATGCTTTCTTTAAAAAGTTCCTGGATAGTGTAGATGCTGCAAGCTGGGTACCATACTCAGAGAACCACTGTGAAGGCAGTGATTGGGAGGGACCAATTTCCACTAACACAGGTCTCCCCATGAACACATGTCTAGCTAAAGAGCCTGAATAGGTAGGCCCCAGCCATGCAAATGTCTTGAGACTCCTATATTCTTCACCAAGACAATCTTAGAATCAAGGGGTGATGTCTATAGTTCCTTTCCTGAATGATGTAATTATATATATATGACAGTATTTCCGTGAGGATTACACTGGAAGCAACTATACTACAATCCATCTAGTTTGTGGAACTCCCCACCACCCCTCCAGCTAAGGGCTCGTGAGAAAGAGTGTTTGAGGAAGACAGAACAGGAAGCTCCAAGTCCATGGGATGGGAATGAGCTGGGCAGGATGGAAGAAAGTGTGCCAGAAGGAGAGTGGAAGCAGAGAATTAACTCATGCTACTGCCAGCCATGTGGCCTCTTTCCCATGTGTCCCTAGTAATCTGGAAACCCCGGGGCTTTATGAAGTTGGGGGTTTTGGGGGGTTGCAGACTTGTGCTGTAAGATGACTTTGGGTGCTGGATGCAGAATGAAATAAAGGGGAAAGAGGAGAAGTGAGAGACCCACGGGTGGGTGTGAACTTGCGGGTGACACAGAGGAAGGGGTTCAGTGAGCAGAAAGGGAAAAGAATCTACAGTGTTGGGGGAGGGGAGGGCTAGAGGTAAAAGGAATGTCAGACAGAGGGCAGAGAAAGCCAGAGTGCACTAGGTATAGGGTCCTTGGACCAGTGGCTCCCTCTCTCTGGTCCTCGGGCTCCATTGGACTAAGCCCTGGTTGCCTGGGGGGGGGGGGCTCAGTCAGACCTGTGAGCTCCTTAGCTAGAGGTTCTGTGTGCCAGTGAGGGTGACACCCATATGCCTTAGGCACTGGAGTGGCAGCATGGGATACAGGATGCTATACCAGCCACATGGCCAGGCTCCTCCATTCTTCTGCTGGTGGTGACTCTGCAGGTCAGCAGTGCAACCCAGGAGACTGGATGTGGCTGATGCTGTTCTGCTCCTCTGGGGAGAGAGGCTGGGCAAAAAGAGATGGGATGAAGGACAGACAGCTAAGAAGCCAGAGTCAACCCCTCAACCTTACCCTCGTCAAAGGAGCCCCACTCCAGTAAGATGGCTTCCCCCATCTGTTTCACTACCCAGAATCAATCAATCAATCAATCTCTGTCTCTCTGTCTCTGTCTTTCTTTGTCTCTTTCTCTGTCTGTCTCTGTCTCTCTGTCTCTGCCTCTCTGTCTCTGTCTCTCTGTCTGTCTCTCTCAGCTAGCCAGTTAACTTTTACTCAAACCAAACCAAATACTTCTTACAGCCTCTCTACTGGCCCTGGGGACAGAATAAGCTGAGGCTCAATCCCTCTCATGAAGAACACCTATTGGAAAGAACACCCAAGCTAGCATTCAAGACACATATGGCTTGAAATGAGTGTCTACTGATCGCCTGGTTTTTGAAACAGGTCTCTGGTCCTTATACTAAAACCCACCCATGTTAGCCCATGCCATGCCCTCTTGACAAGTGAGCTATGCATTGTAGATTTCAATTGTGGGTGATCCTACAGGTAAAATTCAGGAGAGACAAAAAAAAAAAATCTTAGATTATTCAAAGATCTAGGAATCCCAAAGAATGGCTGTAGTTAAAAAAGTCAGTGCTGCTTTGTTTATAGAGAGATGATCACACTGCATGTTTTCTCTCATGTGCAGACCGTGTGTGTGTGTGTGTGTGTGTGTGTGTGTTTAAAATTAGAAAGAAGTGGAGCTATTGTAGTGCAACAGAGTACCATACAGCAATAAAAGGAAGTACCCAGAACCATCCTTAGACAAATCTCACAATTTTGAATAAAAGAAACAAGACACAAAAGGGAACACACTGTATGTTTACATTTCTGTGAGACTCAGAAAGGGACCTGATCCATGGTAGCAGAGTCCAGAATAGCACTGACTTTGCAAGGGCCCTGAGTGGATGGCGCAGAGCCCATGGGAGCTGTAGCCTGCAGCAGATTTCTGACTACATGGTTGCTACACAGGTTTATGTTGCTAGAAATGGGTCAAGCTCCACAAAGCAGGCCTAGAAATAGTACCTGGATCTTGCGCGCACCCGACTGGCCAGGAAGAACGACGCTGCAACAGGATCCTTCTGCACACGTTTATTGGGAAAGCTTGATTGCAGAGGCGAAGTGACCCCAAGCCCAGAACTGGTGCTGCTTATATAGGCCTAGGAGAGGCGGTTCTCTCTCATCTGATTGGCTAACTTGTCTCTCATCTGATTGGTTAACTTGTCTCTCATCTGATTGGTTAACTTTGGTTAATTCTCAAAACCTCATCTTGGCAAAAGAACCTTTACTGCTAGTCTTCCACTAGCAGCCTTTGGATGAAGACATAGAACTCTCAGCTCCTCCTGCGCCATGCCTGCCTGGATACTGTCATGCTCCCACCTTGATGATAATGGACTGAACCTCTGAACCTGTAAGCCAGCCCCAATTAAATGTTGTTGTTGTTTTTTTTAATATATAAGACTTGCCTTGGTCATGGTGTCTGTTCACAGCAGTAAAACCCTAACTAAGACAGAAGTTAGGTGGTGGCCAGCAGTAGCCAACTGCCACTCTGCAACTGCCACTCTGCAACTGTCACTCTGTAACTGCCACTCTGCAACGGCTTCCCACACCTGGACCCCATCTCAGCTCAAACCAGAGCCCTGGTTGCACACTAGGAGACGAGGAGAAACCTGAGTGTCTCCTGGGCCTGGGGCACACGCTAGTGACTGACAGGGAGGGAAGCCCAAAGGACACCGGGGAAGATGTCCAGAGGGCTTGGAAAGATGTTAACTCTCATTGTAATGAGATGCTTAGACACCATAATAAGAAACCCATTCACAGCATCAGGTCCACAAGCTGAGGGTGCCGTGTGATGGTCAGGGGGTAGAATAACTGGGGATGGCGAATGGTTTAGGGATCACACAACAGACTGGATTTGGGAGGGGGGTTGTGCCAGCAATCTCAAATGATGCAATGTAAGGTCACATCCTGGGATCTAGAGTTCCATCTCCCGTTGGTCATGCAGCTCGGCAAAGGGGAAAGTAAGATGCCTTCACGGTGGCACTATTGACATCGAGCTGCAAGTGAAGCTCTGTAAAACGGGGTGGAGATAGATTACAGAAAGCAGGTCAAGGCTGCAAAGCAACAAACTCCCAATACATACAATTGTGGAGTTTTTAAAACAGGTCACATGAAACAAGTAGGAAAGAAACAGACGTGTGGCCAAGTACCACATATGTAAGTGAGCTCTCACACAGAAGGTCTGTACAGGAGTATATTCACAAATCCAAGGAAAGCTGGAATACCTAAGTGGGGATAGTGAACATCAGGGACAAGGGATAAAATTAAGACAGAATATGACCCAGTCACTGTGCTTCAAGAGAGGAATGGTTTGAATACAGGTTCCATGTCAGTTCTGTTTCCAATAGTGAATGGTGACAGATGGTCCATATGCTCCCCAGCAGCAGGCAGATGAAATAATGATTCAGTAACTGTGTGCCGCCCGGTGCCACCATGCCCCTTAACAAGAGAGGGGAGCCATGACACAAGCAGCTGCTTCGTACTGTCATGTGAGAGGATTCTGCTACACCGGTGGGATGCAGACGAATCCACAGAGACAGAAAGCCTCTTCTCTGGACAGGAGAACACTTTGGGGTGATGAAGAAGCTCACTCCCATTGCTATGGTGTGGTAGATATGCATACCTAAATTTATTACATTGATGCTATATTGGTTTTTTTTTTTTTTTTGGTTTTGGTTTTGGTTTTGGTTTTTGGTTTTTGGTTTTTGGTTTTGTTTTTGTTTTGTTTTTTGTTTTTTAAAGACAAGTCTTCTTGTATCTCAGGTTGGCTTTGAACTCATTATGTCGTTAATACTGGCCTTGAACTTTGATCCTCCATCAAGTACAGAGAGTATAGGTGTGCACCATTGCATCTGGTTCAAATTACACACTGAAATAATTGCAGTTTGTAGTGTGACAATTAAAGCCCTAAAAACAACTGAAATACAAGAAGGAATGGCAGGAGTTAATGGCAACCGCGTGCCTTCATCCACAGGCTCTGATTAACCTCTCCTAAATTGCAGGAGATAACACCTGAAATTAATTAGGAACAGCAACGCCACTCACAAAGAAAAGCAACTAAAACAAAAAGCAAAGCTTACGTGGAGGGAAGACTTACCCAGGCTTCATAGCTAAGACCCTGGGTACCAGAGTCATACTCTGTGGCTTGGGGCTTTTACTAGTTTAAAGTTTTCTCTAAGTTCCTGGGTCAGAAAATTGGTGGAAAGAGAGGTGGATATCTTCACCTAACTTGACTAACCACAACTTCAAACTCACATTCGTTCCTGGGCTCCAGCACCTGCAGGTTTCCGAGTTGGTATTTAGATAATCCTTATGCTTATTTTATAAACTGTATGGCTGTGCTTCTGTGGTGGGGTGGGGGGGGAGAGGGAAAGAAGGGAGAGGGAGACAGAGGGAAGGAAAGAGGGGGGAGGGGAGGGGGGAGGAGAGGGACAGAGGGAGACACACACACACACACACACACAAGTCTTTGGACTTTTTGAACCCCAGATGGTTCTTGGCCAAGGGCACGCCACCTGAAAATGAGCATGAGACAGAGGCTCACAGACAGGGAATCCAAGCTTCCACCAGCCTTGGCGCCTCTCAAGGGGTTGAATCTTAGCCAGGCATCCTCACAGCAGTCCACGGGGCTGGGAAGGGGCCTTTCCTAGAAATTTGCTTGCTTTCTGGACAATCTGACCCCTGTAGGGAACATGTAGTTCAAATCTGGTTCTCACTGGTGCCAGGCTCCTGGGCCGAGCATGGGCTGCCTCTCCTTCAACTTGATACTGTTCCCAATCTGCACCAACCCCTGCTGCTTAGCCAGATCCTCACATTGCCCCCCCCCCCAGCACCCCATGTTCACACGGCCTGCCTGGGCTCACTTGCTGTGTCTGGGGACTAGCATGAGGACTAGAAAAGCCCAGAGTCTCCACTGCCCTGGAGTCTCTGTGTCTATAAGATGGAAGGGTTCCACCACCACCCCCCCCCCCCAGTATATGTGATATCACTCTGAGCTCAAGGAACAGGTGCTGACTTATCCAGAGCATGATTGACTTATCCTAATCTATAATATTGAAGGAAGGCTTCAAGGATGTATTTTAGGTTTGTTTTGTTTTGTTTTGTTTCTCCTGTTGCTGTGATAAAATACACTTATAAAAAGCAACTTGGGCCAGTACCTAGTGGCACACACCTTTGATCACATTGCTTGGGAAGCAGAGGAAGGTGGCTCTCTGTGAGTTCCAGGCCTTCTAGTGCTGTATAGTGAGACCTTGTCTCGATGAAGAAGCAGAAGAAGCAGAAGCAGAAGGAGGGGGAGGAGGAAGAGGAGGAGGAGAAGGAGGAGGAGGAGAGGAGCAGCAGAAGCAGCAGGAGCAGGAGGAGGAGGAAGAGGAGGAGGAGAAGGAGAAGGAGAAGAAGAAGAAGAAGAAGAAGAAGAAGAAGAAGAAGAAGAAGAAGAAGAAGAAGAGGAGGAGGAGGAGGAGGAGGAGGAGGAGGAGGAGAAGAAGAAGAAGAAGAAGAAGAGGAGGAGGAGGAGGAGGAGGAGGAGGAGGAGGAGGAGGAGGAGGAGAAGAAGAAGAAGAAGAAGAAGAAGAGGAGGAGGAGGAGGAGGAGGAGGAGGAGGAGGAGGAGGAGGAGGAGGAGGAGGAGAAGAAGAAGAAGAAGAAGAAGAAGAAGAAGAAGAAGAAGAAGAAGAAGAAGAAGAAGAAGAAGAAGAAGAAGAGAAGAAAAAGAAAAGATGAAGAAGAAGAGAAGAAGAAGAAGAGAAGAAGAGAAGAAGAGGAGAAGAAGAGAAGAAGAGAAGAAGAGAAGAAGAAGAAGAAAAGAAGAAAAGAAGAAGAAGAAGAAGAGGAGGAGGAGGAGGAAGAGGAGGAGGAGGAAGGGGGGAGGAGGAAGAGGAAGAGGAGAAGAAGAAGAGAAGGAGGAGGAGGGGAGGGAGAAGCAATAATTTAGGGATTAAGGGCTTACTTTAGCTCATGATTGCAGGCTTCAGTACATTATTGTAGAAAAGTCAAATGTGGGGAGTGTTTGAAGAAGCTGATCACATTCACATTCACGGGCAAGAGCTGGGAGAAGTGTATATGCTTAGTGCTCAACTAGCTTTATCTGCTCTTAACTTAGGACCCAAACCCAGGGAATGGTGCTGCCCACAATGGGCGGGCCTTCCAATCCCAGGACAAATAAGCCACTCTCCCACAGACATGCTCACAGTCCAGAATGATGTAGACAAGCCCTCATGAAGATTCCTCCCAAGTCATTCTAGGTCTCAAGTTGACACCTAAAACTAATCACCACGGGTGGATTAATTCATGGATAGATGGGTAAAATTAAGCTGATTAGAGGGAGGAATTCATAAAAATTGTCTTCATGACTAACATATGAACAAATTTCATCTCAATGTTTTTGCCTGGCATCAAAAAAGAAACCAGGTCTAGAAGAGAGGACCTTGGCTGGGTCTCTGTGAAGAAAAAGAAGACACCTGGGTTGGAAGCAATGGGAGGAGAGCCACGTGGAAACACATGGTTTGCATCTGGAGCTTGGGAGATGGATCCTTGTCCCTGTGGGCATGTAGATTAGAAAATGAAAATGATATCTCAGGAAGATGACAGCAGGAGGGGGTTCTATGGAGGGGTCCCTCCACAAGGGAGGGCCGCCGCAGACAGATGAGGACACAGGAAGCTCAAGAGGGACAGTTTAAATGACACAGCTTCCTCTCCCCTCGGAGCCAAGGAAGGATGACTCTTCTGCTTTTTCTTTTAATCAGCACATACTCGTTGTAACTCTTGCTGGGCTACGGTGTGATCGTTCCATACATGTAAACAGTGTGCCATGCTCAGATCAGGATGAATAGTATTTTCATCTCTGTAAATACCTGTAAGAGCCAGGTGGTGTGCTGGGTGTGGTGGCACACACCTTTATCCCAGCACTTGGGAGGCAGAGGCATGTGGATCTCTAAGTTCAGGGCCAGCCTGGTCTACAGAGTGAGTTCCAGAACAGTCAGAGCTACACAGCAAAATCCTGTCTGGAAAAAAACAAAATTAAAAAAAAAAAAACAAACAAAACAAAAACAAAAAAAGAGAACAAACAGACAAAAGGCCTGTTAGTTCTCTGTGTTGGAGAATTTCAAATCTTATATTTTTTTCACACACAATATATATAATAAACCTTACTATTACAACATGCTAGAACTTAGCCCTCTTCTCCAGCTGCTTTCTGATACCTGTCACCTGACAACCCTCCATCTCCACCCTCCCCAGCCTCATATGATAATTGCTCTCTACTTCTAGAAGATCAGTACTTTTCTTTTATGAGACAGGGTCTCATATAGCCTAAACTGACTATGAATTGACTATATAGATGAGGATGACTTGAACTTCTAATTCTATTGCCTCTGCCTCATGAGTTCATAGATTACATCCCTGTGTTGGCATGGTGATGCTGGAAATTGATCTGGGGCCTCGCGCATGGGAATCAAGCACTACCAACTGAGCCACACTGGCAGCCTAAAATTAGGTTCCTTAATGTCCTTATACAAATGAGACCTGGGGGAATTTGTCTTTTTGTTTCTGGCTTATTATACTCAACATGGTGACAGCAACTTCAATTATTTGAAGTCTATAGGAAAGAAAACTGGATGTGCTCTGAAGGATATCAAGACAGAAAGGTGGGAGACTGGAGACAAGGGACAGTCATGATGGAAGGATCTAATGAAGAGTTGGCTGTGCTCTGGAAGACAAAGAGGAGTGGGTTTTCATTTCAGTTCATACTTTGTGGCTCTCGACGGTTGGTTCTACAAGGGTAGCAGGATCCAACGGTATGGTCACCTTGATGGAAATGTCTAAATAGGATTCTCTCAGGACAAGGTCTCCTGAAATAAAGCCTGTGCCCTACCATGGAGCATCCAGTCATGCTGGGATGGAATGGATGGAATTGTATCTCAGAAAGAGCCTTCTGCTGGTTTCTACCTGGTGTCTGCTTCCTGCAGCCCAAGCACCTGAGTTATCATGGCTGGATGCTTCAGCTGGAGACCTTCCTCCACACACCAGCAAGCTCCTTACCTCTTGCCATCTTGTGTCGCCTTCACACTGTGTCCTTCTTGAACTGAGCTGGTAGACAACACTGCTCGGTCGGTATACTTGTTGAAGGAATGGCTTCATGAATAATCGATAAACCAGGCACAAGGAGTCAAATTCACACAAACTCCTCCTTCCATAGATCATCTGTGACAGGGCTTTTTGCTTTCAAAGCTGCCTAGGACCATCTGGGTGGGGTAGGCCTTTACAGATTATCCACTTTAATATCCTCACAGGTAGTGATTAAGTCACTCCTTGTCACAACTTTTCCTCCTTCTCATTGAAGGAATCTTGAGAAATTACTACTAAGGGGCCACTGAATGCAAACGAAATCACTTCCAATTATATTGAGATTCTCTAGAGACACATAGAAGGATAAATAGCATGAGGTTCCACAGTACATGACATACCGCAGCATCCGCCAGCCCCTTAAAAATTATCTTCAGTGGCAGGAAACGATGTGTCCCCATGGCCAGTGTCTGGTGTGACATGCACATGTAGATTTTTGCAGCTCTGGGTTTGGGCTTGTCCTGACATCTGCCACCCATTAACTCAGCTCTCTGAAGGATCATGTCTGGGGCTCTGCCACAGCATTAAAGAGAGTCTGGCAAGTGACCAGAGGCGAGTATCCAGGATGGTGGAGGATCTGGAAACATGATTGCTGAAGAGAATCAAGGGTATTATTTGCCAAAGGAGGACGATGTGGCTGTTGCTGTGAGTACTTCTGTCTGCGCTCTCACTCAGACTGCATGTTCCCCTGCATGAGGACAGACCTGCTGTCGGTGGGTGCGATCACAAGGATGTAAAGTTGCTTTTCAAGTGAGAGTTATAAGAGCATGGGATTGACTACTGTACTGGCTAGTTTTATGTCAACTTGACACAGCTGGAATTATCACAGAGAAAGGAGCTTCAATTGAGGAAATGCCTCCATGAGATCCAACTGTAAGGCATTTTCTCAATTAGTGATCAAGGGGTAAGGGCCCATTGTGGGTGGGATCATCTCTGGGCTGGTAGTCTTGGTTCTATAAGAGAGCAGGCTGAGCAAGCCAGGGGAAGCAAGCCAGTAAAAAACATCCCTCCATGGCCTCTGCATCAGCTCCTGCTCCCTGACCTGCTTGAGTTCCAGTCCTGACTTCTTTCAGTGATGAACAGCAATGTGGAAATGTAAGCTGAATAAACCCTTTCCTCCCCAACTTGCTTCTTGGTCATGATGTTTGTGCAGGACTAGAAACCCTGATTAAGACAACTACCCAGTGGACGAAGGAATGGATGGACACCTCCAGCTCTGAAGGAAAGCCACTAACACTGATCTCCTGGCTGGATGAGGCCACCTCTCCGGCTTGAGGGTCCCAGTATTCTTATAAAGCAGCCCTGTGGTGGGAAGAGTGCCCTGTTTTGTGGGCCTAGAAGCTGCTGCGGGTCTTCGCTGTGGTTCCTCTCATTCCTGGCGGCTCTCCTCTAAACATATTTTTCTGTTCAGTGGTTTTGGCTTCCCAACTGAAATGACTGCAAGCCTCACTCCTCTCTGTCTGTGAGGGAGGAAGGACGAGAGGGCAGAGGAGAGAAAGAAAGGCAGAGAAGAGGGATCTGAAATTCTTAACAAAGCGCCTAAGAGCGTGGGAGAAGACTATCCAAATAGAGAAATCTCATAATAAATAAATGTATAGTAACATCCCCCAAGGCCAAATTATAAAACAATGAAGGCCAACCCCCCGCCCCATATTGAGTCTGTCTGTCCATCCAGGAAGCAGAGCTCTACCTACCTTCAAGGTATCTTTAGGAACAAGGGACTTGCTTACATGGAGTTCAAGACTGAGGATGGGCAGGTGGGAGCCTTCTGAAACTCAAACCTCCTGAAAATGGATGAAAGGGAGACTCATGGTTTCCATGGCAGCAGAGGGCCCCAAACATAACACCCTCCTTCCCACCTTGGGCAAGCCTGCCCAAAGACAGCCACTAGGCTAAGGTGTGAGGTGCTGGAGCCTCCTAAGTGGTGGCTGGTGACGTCAGTGAGGTGCTGACGGGGTGATTTTTCCTGGAATTATTCAGAGTGCATCCCATAAAATAGAAATTAATCCATCAGCTGCAATGTCTAAAATAAAAAACTGGTTCACAGCCACTTTATTTGGGACAACACCACTGCCAACCAGAAGTGGCCCTCAGCTCCCCCCTCCACTCCTGCCTTGCCCCTGAGGATGGGGGTGGGGCCCATCCGGCTTTCTTTTCATAGTACCGTGAGCTGTCAAAGCCAGAAGGGCTCGAAGGGACCAGCCAACCCCTCATATTGCAGATGAAGTTTCGTTTGAACCTGGGTTCCAAGAGGGCTTGGCATACAACAGGAAAGCGTTAACATTTTCCAGAAGCAGTTGTTGCCTCTCTGCTGAAGGCTACTTTAACATAAAAATCCACGACTTGTTTGAATTAGCTCTCTTACTCTTGGGCACTGAGAATGAAAGAGAGGTAAGTCGGAGGGAGGAAGTGATGTCACAGGGGACCTCTAGTAAAAGCCACTAGACAGAAAGACAGTTGCCACCAGAGCCTACCTTCCGGTAGTCAGGTAATCATTAGCATGGAAGGAAGATGCTGGGCTGGAGCAGCTGATGGGAGTGGTGGTACGGGGGTGGGGGGTGGGCTGGGGGAAGAAAGTGACCAGGGGCTACTCCAGGAGAGGCACCTGTACATGCAGCTCAGGAAGAGACTGGAGTCATTCAGGAGGTGATAGGAGTCTCTCTGCCTTATTGGATACAGACACAGTATAGTACCTACTGCATGTGAGGGTACAGGGTACCCCTGGTTGGACTCCCTGTGATCAAACTGGCCAAACTCACTGGGCCACCTTTCAGAGAACTTAAGCCACTGGAAGACAAAAAAGTTCTCTCAGCCTAATCCCCAACACCACCCCAACACTGCCTCCTCCACCAGCCATGCTTTGCAGGGAAATTGGAATCAACCACGTGGAGCATATATCTCAGAGGAAGGACTCAAGTTCCCTGGAACCGTAGGCTCTCTCTGAACCCACAGAGACCGTCTCTGCCTGGGTTTCTTTTCCATGTTCCTCTGGTGTGTGACAGGGGAAAGGGGTGGAGCCGAGAGAGAGGCTGTGCAAGTCTGTTCAGAAGCCCAGAGGAAAAAATTAGTACAGACGAAGTAGGAGAAAGAAAATTTCAACGTTTCCAAGAATACCTAAATAATTGCTGCTGTTCCGGCCCTAAGATTGGAGGTTTATTTGAGTAATAAGTCTGGCATGACTCCCTATGCCATGCTTTGGTCCTGGAGGCTAGACTAGCTCTGCAGTGTCTACAAGGGCTATCCTAAGCGTGTGTGGAATTCTGGGCATGCCACTCTGAGCCAAAAGAACAACAAGTTGGGCTCTGGAGCTGAGAATGTTGGTAGAGGGCTTGCCTAGCATTCAGGGAGCCCTGAGTTTGATCTCCAGTGCTGAATTCACCAGGTATGGTAACACATGCCTGTAATACCAGTGCCTTGGAGACACAAGGATCAGATATTCAAAGTCTTAGTGCATGGGAAGCCAGTCAAGGCTATGTGAGACCTTGTTTAAAAGGAAAGTTTGACTCTATGATGGTGGATGTTGATTGTCAATAGCAGGATCATCCAGGAGACAGGCCTCCAGACAACCTATGAAAGGGTACATGGATTTGGTTAGCTTCTGAGCATGCCTGTGAGAAATTATCTTGGCTGAGTTAGTCTCTTCCTAACACAAGCAGCATGTGTGTGAGGAATTATCTTGAGTGAGTTAATTGAGGTAGGAAGACCCATGCTTAAAGTAGATGGTACCTAGATTTGGGTCCTGCACCATATATTAAGGAGGAAGCCAGCTGGGTGCCAGCATTCACCTCCCTCTGCTTCCTGACCATGAGGGCAATGTGACCAGCAGCCCCCTCAGGCTCCTGCCATCATGATGTCAATACCACAGTGGACTGCACCCTTGACCTATCGAACCCTTTCCCCCAAAGCCACTTTTGTCAGAACATTTCATCGCAACAATGGAAAAAGTAACTAAGGCAGGCTTTAGTGCAAGGTGGTGAGGGTGACATTTCACACTGGAGGGACATGTCCATGGACCCACAAGACCATCATTTCTGAGCTTCCTGGGTGTGAATTTTCTACCATGCAAGTTCTTGACCCACCTTAATTTCTAATCAGAAGTTGGTATATATAAAGGGGGAGCACTCTGACTCGCATTCAATTCCCCTGGTCTCAGCCAGAGACTGGTTCCTTATATCACCCCTAAGTATTCATGTTCCCCCACGCTTCAGAGGGATGCGTTAACTTTGCATGTGTTCTTGGGTATTACAATAGCCACGCTTCTCAACATATGACTGACATCAGCTCCCTTGTAGCATGAGGTGTGTGTATGTGTGTGTTTTCTCCTACAGATCCCAAAGGAGGAGCGAGATCTTGGACACGGGATTCTGATGCTGACTCTGCCGTGAAGTGGTTTTGTGCCTTTGTGCAACAGGACTAACCTCAATGAAAAGGTTAAGAATGGATTCAGCCTGTACATCCAGACTCTGCAGGTGTGACTCGATCACTAGTAGTCATGAAATCAGTGTGGATAGAAGAAAGACTCAGGATCCCACAAACAACCATCAGGGTGCTTACTGACAGGAAAGCAGTTTCTCTTGCAATTATGATGATGGTGGTGGTGATAATGATAATGGTGGTGGTGGTGGTAATGGTGGTGATAATGTTGATTATGGTCAATGGTGGTGATTGTCTTAGTTAGGGTTTTACACTGTGAACAGACACCATGACCAAAGCAACTCTTTTTTTTTTTTTTTTTTTTTTTGGTTTTTCGAGACAGGGTTTCTCTGTGTAGCCCTGGCTGTCCTGACACTCACTTTGTAGACCAGGCTGGCCTCGAACTCAGAAATCCGCCTGCCTCTGCCTCCCGAGTGCTGGGATTAAAGGCGTGCGCCACCACGCCCGGCCCAAAGCAACTCTTATGAGTACAACATTTAACTGGGGTTAGCTTACAGGTTCAGAGGTCCATTATCATCAAGGTGGAAGCATGGTAGCATCCAAGCAGGCATGGTGCAGAAGGAGCTGAGAGTTCTACATCTTCATCTGAAGGCCACTAAGGCAAGACTGGCTCTCATCTGGCTAGGAGGAGGGTCTCAAAGCCCACCCCCACAATGACACCCTTCCTTCAACAAAGCCACACCTATTCCTATAAGGCCACATCTCCTAATAGTGCCACTCCCTGGGCCAAGCATATTCAAACCACCACAGTGATGATGAGTAATATTAAGGGTGAACTTACCAATGGAAAGTTATTTAAGTGTAATATCTCATTTCATATTAAAAACAATCCTTCAAACAAGGTGGGAATTATCATAGTTGTCCTACTTTGTAAATAAAGAGAAAGGGACTCGGAGAAGTAAAGAGACTCTTAGGCCATGTGATTCCCTGAGCCATCTCAGGACTCTACAGTGTCCCCTCAGCAAACAACAAAAAACTTCAGCCTTTGTGGCCGCCCAACCTTGAACTTCCCAGCCTTTAGAGCTGTGAATTAAACAATTTCCTTTTCATTATAAATTACCAGTCTACTTTTCTGTTCTAGCACCAGGAAGTGGGCTAAGACAAGATCAGAGACCTCCAAGATAGTCTCTGTCTTTGATAGTGTTGTGCATCGCTGCCGAGTAAGGGCACCGTGAGTGGCACCCTACACACTACAGCTTCATGGTCACTCTCTTGCTGGTTTGGAGGACCATCTGCCTCTGAGTGACTGCAGTCATCACCACTTATATTTGTCCATTTAAGATTCCCAGACATTTTAGTTCATCATCCTTTCTGTGGCTGGGCTGCCTGTGAGCTCTGGGAGGGAGGCATGCACCCTTCCAGTCCCTGGAACCCTCACACAAGAGTCAAGTCTCCTTCCCCTTCTCACTCTCAGAATTTATCAAGAGAGTGGAATTCCTGGGCCATGACCCAAGTGAGTGGCCTGGTCCCTCCAGTGGTCCTACATGCCCTCTCTATACATCAAGCTGTAAGCTATTTGCATCCCAATGTGGCCAGTGCTTCACATCTATTTCTACCCCTGTAAAACACACACACACACACACACATACACACACACACACACACACACACACCCCGAGTGTCTCCCAGAGCCCTTCTACAGGAGTCATGGCCCCCATCTCTCCTCACAGACATTGTGAAGTTAACATGTATTGCCCTTATTTAACAGCTACCAAGAGAGTCATGGGTGGATTACAGTGACTGCTATAATTCAGGCATGCTATTATCCTGTGACTGGATAGTTGCCACTATCGGAATCCTAGGAAAAGCTCCCAAATCAGTGGTTCTCAACCTGTGGGTTGTGACCCCTTTGCAGGTCAGATGTCCCTTTTACAGGGATGGCATATCAGATATTTACAGTATGGTTAATAACAGTAGCAAACTTACAGTTATAAAAAAATAATTATGGTTGGAGGTCCCCACAACATAAGGAAGTGTATCAAAGAATCGCAGCATTAGGAAGGTTGGGTACCACTATTCTAGATTCTTCTCTGTTATCATTACGTTTCTGATCATGAATCCATATCATCTCCCACTATAAATGCTTCATGTATTTTAGGCTGAGAATACCTCCTTTATGTTGGACACACCCTCTCCCTCCCTTGCCCTTCCCCCTTCCTCTCTGACACCGTCACTGTCACTTCTCCCCATCCCTTGCCTCATGTGATTGTTCTGACAACTGGCCCCAGTAATTCTTGGTTCAACAGTGTCTTCCTTCCCCAAAGCTTCCCTTGGTACCTTCTACTGGATCATATGGTGGTGTGCTCCATTCTACCTGTGTCAAATAAAGAAAAGAAGACCATGGGGATGAATGAATGTGGAACGTCATTTCTCTGACTCAAGACTGTGGCCCACTAGTACTCTTCTGGCCCTGGGGACTTCTGCATAAGGGTGAGTTCTGACTGAGGACCCAAGACGGTTCATGCCTACATCTAGGATACAAATTTTGCAGACGATTGTCTCCAATATGTAGCCTCTCATTTTCTCCATCTTTTTTGTGAACAGATGCTTTTAATTAATTTTTTTACAGTCTGTGGATGAAGCCCAGGCTTCCAATAGAATAGACAAGGGCTGGGCCATTGAGCTACAATTTCAGCCAGAAGCTTTTAATTTTAACAAATCTAATTTAGAAAATCTTTCTCTTACAGTTATTGCCTTCTGTGTTTTCAGCATGAACCTAAATCATGACTGTGATCTCTTGTATTTCTTCTGAAAGCTTTTAAATATTGAAAAGTTTTCTAAATATATTTGGTCGGTTTCATTACATTTCTATGTATTTATTTAGGGGAGCTCTGGAGGTCACATATGTGCCACAGTGTGCTTGTGGAGGTCAAAGGCCAATTTGCAGGAACTGCTGTCTGCCTCTATTAGGTGTGTTCCAGGAATCAAACTCAGGTCCTCAGGCTCCGCAGCAGTCATCCTGGCCCACTGAGCCATCTCATTGGCCCAAGCTTTATTATTTTGACATATTTATTTATGTCTGACCCATCTTGAACTACTTGTACATAGGATATGGAATAGAAATCACAGTTTGTTTTTTGTTGTGTGGGATTTCCAGTTGTCCCACGTACTTCTTTTTAAAGACTTTGTATTGATTCTTTGTGAATTTCACATCATGCACCCCAAACCCATTCATCTCCCTGTTCCCCCATATCCATCCTCTGCCCTTGCAACCTCCCCTCTAAAAGAAAACAGAAAATAAAATATATAGATAAATTAATTAAAACAGCAACAACAACACAAACAAACAAACAAACAGAAAACAACAAATATCTTGTTGTGAAAGCTGCAGTGTGCCACAACCTTTACCCAACATCTCTACTTGCAAGGATTTATCGCAACGAGTCATTGGTGTGCTTCAAGACTCTGGCTTCAGTGCTGGATCCTTACTGGGACTCCTCTTCGAGATCCTGTTGTTGTCCTGTGTCATGGAGATCCTGCAGCTTTGGATCTGTAGGGCCAGCCCCATCAAGACTCTAGTAGTTTATCAATAGGGTAGATGTAGGAGTGGGCCAACTCAAAGGCCTGGATGTGGGCCTCAGTCATAGCTGGGTTGTTCAGCTGTGCGAGCTATTCTGTGCCCAGCTACCAGGGCCAACTCTCCTGCATTGCCCAGGCCAGGAGTGGGCCATCTCTCCTGAACCCACCTCCTCAGGGCAGGCTCACCCAAGTCCACACCGCCGGGGCCAGCTCTACTGTGCTGCCCAGGCAAGGTGCAGGCAGCTCTCACAGGCCCTGTGAGGGGTGAGGCAACCCCTCCCACTCATGCCCAGGTGAGGAATAGAGTCCTAAGAACTCGAAAAAGATTTCTCTTTACTCATTGAAAACGTGGCTGGAAATCAGTTGACCTTGTAAATACGAGTCCTATCCAGAGGGAATGACACAAGTCCATGACAACAATAGCAACTTCCTGTAGTTATTAGCAAAATGTATTTTTACAAAGCACAAAGGTACAGTGTGGTGATAATTTGCTTTGTTCATACCTTCTTTTTGATCTATTTACATTTTTCTTTTGAAATGTAACTTTTCTGTTCATCGGCTCTAAGCTTACAAATAGGAATTTGCATTTTATTTTCATTTTCATTTCATGTCTTTAATTTTCTAGGACTTTTTTTTTTAAGACAGAGTTTTGCTATATACCCAGGCCAACTGAACACTTGCATACAGAGCAGCCTCCCTAGATCCTACCTAGACTTTTGAGGCCCTAAATCTTCACCTGCCGGCTTCTGCTTCACAAGGACTAGGATTACTGCTGTGCCACCTCACCTGGCTTTGTTTTGATTTTGCTTATAAAATTTTTATCTTATATCTTACTATTGGGGGGGATTTTGCCTGCATGGATGTCTGGGCACCACAAGTGTGCCTGGTGTCCAGGGAGTCCAGAAGAAAGTGTTGGGTCCCCTGAAACCAGAGTTACAGTTGGTTTTGAGATACCATGTGGGTGCTGGGAATCAAACCTGGGTTCTCTGGAAAAGCAGTAAGTGCTCTTAAGTGCTCTCAGCCCTGTAGTTTTTATTTCATTTTAAAAAAAGATATAGGTTTATAAGAGTTTGGGTAAGTGAGGGATTTGTGATAGTGGGAATTTCTGATCTATACAAGTCCCATACAATAATAACATGCATTGCAATGTAATGAGGCTCCATGCCCAAATATTAATACTTTGGGAGAAAACCTCGATTTAAAAAGTAGGCAAGGTAGAAAGGTATAAGAGCCGGGGGGTGGGAGGTGGAGGATACCAGGAGAGCAAGGCTCTCTAAATCAACCTGATCAGGGCTCATATGAACTCACAGAGACTGGGGCAGTGAGCGCTGGGCCAGCATGGGTCTGCACCAGGTCCTGTGTGTGTATGTGATGGCTTCCAGTTTAGCGTCTTTATGAGATTCCAGGGCATGACCCCCAAGTAAGCGGGTCTCTGATTCTTGTGCCTTCCCTTGAACTCGTTTTCTTCTGTTTGTTTGCTGTTCAATTCCAATGTTGGTTTTTGCTTTTTGCTTTTTTTTTTTTTTCTTTTTTTTGGTTTTTCGAGACAGGGTTTCTCTGTGTAGCCCTGGCTGTCCTGGAACTCACTCTGTAGACCAGGCTGGCCTTGAACTCAGAAATCCACCTGCCTCTGCCTCCCGAGTGCTGGGATTGTTGGTTTTTGTTTTATCTTACTATATTTTGTTTTACTATTACCCCTTAAAAGCCTGTTTGTTTTCTAACAGACAGAAAGGGGGTGGATCCTCTTGGGAGGGGAGTAGCGAGGAATTGGAAGGAATAGAGGGAGGAAAAACCATAATCAGGATATATTATGTGAAAATATTTTCTTTTTTTTTTTTTCAAGATAGGGTTTCTATGTAGCCTTGGCTGTCCTGGAACTCTAACTGTAGACCAGGCTGGCTTTGAACTCAGAGAACCTCCTGCCTCTGCCTCCCAAGTGCTGGGATTAAAGACTTGTTCTACCACTGCCCACCTAAAATCTATTTTCAATAAAGGGAGTGAGGGTAGGCAATAGGCCAGGTTTTCCACAAGAGTTCATGGGACTTTTATTTGGGGGGGTCGGGTCACTGTCAATCAAATCTAGGGCCTTATGCATGCTAGACAAAGCTCTACCATTAGCTGCACTCTCAGGCTCCTTAAAATCTTAAGTATATCACATATATTATAAAACTATCCGAAGGGGAACGTAGGAGGGAGTGTTTTCATAACCAACGAGGTCAGAAAAGCCTTCCTTCCAGAAGCCTCTTGAGTGAAGGGTGCTCCCTGGAGCATGTTTGGGGACTGCTGACTCAGACTGTCTTCTGTGAGGAGCAGTGTTGCATGGGAAGGCTCCAGCAGTACCTTCCACTGTAATGCATCTCCTTTGCAGGCAGCTCTCTGCCGTCAGCTCACAGCCTCCCTGCTCCAGCTGCCTCAGGTGGCACAAAACACATATCACCTCCATCTCGGTCCTGCTGAAGATTCTCTTGGGAAGTTGTTTCTGCCCCATCCATCTTCCTCTCGATTGTCCCTCTGGACTGCACATCTGGACCTTAAGTCCTCCTCAAGGGCAGGACAGAACATCGTTTGTTCCCCAGTGCCTGACACAGTGCATGGCTGTTTGGCACAATGGTAGATTACGCTCAGACCTCAGTCTTGCCTTCATGATTAGGTTTCACCAGTGAGCCACACAGACACGAGTGCTGGTTCACGAGTTTTCTGTGACATCCCATCTCAAGCGTCACGCTTCCTGGGAGACTGTTCACCCCCCACGTCCAGTAACCTTGCGACTTACATTCTGGTAAGCACTTTGTTCCCTCCCTAAGGCCTTTACATAGGTCGTTCTTTCAACTAGGATCCTTGCTACTTCTTTCTCCACTGCAACTCTCAGATGAAAAGTCACCTCCAGGGAGAAGATTGCCCAATCGTTCTCCATCTCATGGCCCCGACCTGCTTTTTGTGTTTTTTTTTTTTTGTATTAACTTCCCCCTGCCCCACTGTTATAAATAACATATCTTATAGGTATCTCATCTTATCTCCTAGCACCCAGCCTCTGCCGTCACTGGATTCCTGGGCTAGAGCAGCACCGGAGACCAGACACGGGCCATCTGGTTAAATGAACAACTCAACCCAGGAATCACAGGTAAGAATATATTTTCCCTCGGGACAGCATAGACACCCCTACCCAGATCATCTGACTGTAGCTGTCTGTGTTCAGACTCCCAGGGCAGAGGAAGGCTTAGAATGACTGACCCTCTAACATAGGCTGATTCACCAAGGGCGCCCTTCAGCCGCCTGGCCAGCTCCATGCAGCAGGACTGTGAAAAGGGTCCTTGTCACTTTTGACTGTGTGGTCATTCATTGGAGTTGGCTCTCCTGCCACAGAATTTTATATTAAATTAAAAAAAATCCAACCCATGTTGAAGCACATACCCAGGCACAGGTGATGGGACAGGCTGGAGGAGGGACTGAGGAACAGTGGCAGCTATTTGAGAAGTTTTTTGAGGAGATGGCAAATGACGGGAACCAAGTTCACTGCTCTGAACTTGGGCTCAGGCCCGGGTCTCCTTCTCTGCCACTTCTTTCCCAAAGTATTCATTGTTGAGCTCTCAGGGTATAGGGGAGATGAGTGTGAGTGGACAAGAAGCAGTCACCAGGGTCTCAGAGGATTCAGAGGATGGCTAAGGAACCCAGAGAGACAGGGAAAGCTATTTCTGTACTAAGGTGTTCCAAAGGCCTGGAGTTCTTGAATTTCCCTTATTACTAAGACTTGATTCCTAAGCATTCTATAAATATTCATTTCCTGTCCTCAAGCTGCCATTCAATAAGGCACACCTCTGGCTTGTGAAACAAGCCCCCCAAACCAATGGCCTGGCTTTCGTGGTAGTATCCACTGCATTTTTCTTCCGGTATCCCACTGCTCACTCAGTGGAGCTGTTCCTTAGACAGCTTTAATGAAGCGTGGTTCTTAATAGCTGATGTGTGCCTTCCTGCCCAGCATCCAGGCTCTCAAGCTATGTCCTATCTGCTGCCCATGACATGCCCTTGTCATTGCCTACCTGGCTCAGGGTACTATGTAAAATCTATGGAACTTGTGAGGTCCTGCCCAGGCCACACTGCTTTGTAGCAGGGAAAGACTCAGAAGCTCTGTGTGATAGAACTGCGAAATCTAGGAGGGCTTCCCAGAAGAGGTGATGGGGGAGTCACGTCTTAGAGGAGAAGTTAGTGTTAGTAAGGCAAAAGTAAGGTAGTGTTCAGGTAAAGCGATTTGCTCAGGGAGCTTATGGATCATAAGTGAGAGGGATGCTGGTGGACGATGCATGGCAAGGTAGAACTGAGGCTAGCATCTTGAAGCCCAAAGTCTTTATGTTTACCTGGGCTAGGTAGTGAATCTTAGGAGTTTATAAGCTAATAGGCTGCCACCGAGACACCTAAATAAAGCCAGGACACACAAGGCCAGAGGACACAGCTAGTGACAAGAAGAAAGAGCAGGGCTTCAGTCTGCCTCACCCCATGTGAGATTTGGATAACAGAATCCAAGAAGTGTCACACATTTGTAATTCCAACATTCAGAAGGCTGAGGCAGGAGAATTGCCATGAGTTTGGGGCTGTTGTGAACTATGCAATGAGCTCCCATCCACCTTAGGCTATATACGATGTACTATCTTGCTCAACATTGTCACACTAAAAAGAAACCCCCAAAGAGAAAGCAAGTTCCAAGCTTGTCTTTCACATGGGGTTTGATCAAAGTATTCAATGGCCTCTAAGATCTCAAAATCCTTGCCTGAGGAATTAACCACATGAGTTACCTAAATTAGTGTCACGCCCTGCAGGGCCCATAGAGGGGCTCGTGCAAATGTATCCTGACCAGATGCTCCCAAACCCAGGCGACAAGGAACTTCCACAAGATAAAGGAGTCCAGCCAACCAGAGCTGGGTTTGCAGGACTGACAAACCCACAAGGAAACAATCCACTGTGAGTGGAGAGAGACAGGACGGACAGGACAGACAGGGCTGACAGGACAGACAGGGCTGACAGGACAGACAGGACTGACAGGACAGACAGGACCAACAGGACCGACAGGACCGTCAGGACATCAACCAGAAGGGCACTGGTTTGCAAGAGCTATGAGCAAATACTCAGAACACTGCTGAACATGTTAGGACAGGCATCATGAAGGGAAGGATGGTGGGTTAAAAGAGAACTGCAGGGGCTGGATAATAATTCCCTGAGCTCCTGGCCACTAGGAACTCAGGATGTGACCCTAATTGGGGAACTATGGTCTTTGCAGACAGACAGAAGGATGTTGGGGGGATAAAAGCAGAGATGGCAATGCTTTGGCTGCACACACACACACACAAAAAAAAAACAAAACTAAACTAAAAACAAAAACAAAAACAAACAAACGAAGTCTCCAGAAGCTCCAAAGGAGGAGTTGGAGGCTCTAGAGACAGCACAGCCTACCCATACCCTCTCTCCCTTCCTCCCCCTCTCTCTCTCCTTCCCTCCATCCCTTGTTCTCTCTCTCTCTCTCTCTCTCTCTCTCTCTCTCTCTCTCTCTCTCTCTCTCTCTCTCTCTCCCCCTCCCCCTCCCCCTCCCTCCCCTCTCTCTCTCTCCATGTGTGCTGATATGCACATGTGTATGTAGATACACATTCACATATGATGTGATGTATGACAAATGCATGCCAGGTGCCCCCACCTTGTTTTCTGAGACTGGACTTCTCAGTGGTGAGCTAGGCTGGTTGGTGAGTGAACTTCAAGCGTTCTCCTGTCTCTGCCTTCTCCGTGCTAAGACTGCAAGCATGCATCACTGTGCTCAGCTTCTTTACGTAGGTTCTGGAGCTTGAGCTCAGGTTTGTATACTTGCTTTGGAAGCAGTTCACTGAATGACCCTCCCAGCCCCTCATACTTTCTGGAGAGCATCACATTACCATAGCATGTGGTCCTCTTGCTTCTGCTTTCCCAGGACTGGCATAAGGCAGTTCACTGCATCCAGAAGTTTCTGAGGTTTCTAAGTCACTGACTTTGTGGTAATTTGTTAATGCCAGCCTAGGAAACTAAGGTGAATTTCTTGAGGTAAAAATGTATATTTACTGTATTTTTAAAAATAGTTTATAGGTCAAGTGTTGGTCAATTAACTCTTTATATCTTTCAATTTTTTAGATATTTTATTTATTTATTTTATTTATATGAGTACACTGCAGCTGTTCTTCAGACGTACCAGAAAAGGGCATCAGATCCCACTACAGATGGCTGTGAGCCACCATGTGGTTGCTGGGAATTGAACTCAAAACCTCTGGAAGAGCAGTCAGTGCCCTTAACCACTGAGCCATGTCTCCAGCCCATATATTTTCATTTTCATGGCCTTAAAGGTTTGTAGTTATAGATAAGGACTGAGCTATACTGGGCCCCCAGTATAACCATGTAACATAAAGAAGCCAACGTTTGTTCATGATCCAAAGCCAGACCACACCCAGATTGAGATGTGGGATAAGACCAGCCCATGACAAACTAAGGGTGCTAGGTGGGGTGAGTAACTGGATTGAGTATTCCATCACAGGGTTCTGGGTCACCAATACCAAGCCATGGGGTCCAGATTACTCTAGAGCCACCTAGAGCTCAGAAGCTTCCAAGCAGGTGTTTGGGCCTAAACACACTGACATACACCAATCTTCACCCACACCGACATTCTCCCCAGGTCCTGAGCACGAGTGCGTTTTCCTCTAGGGTCACAGCCTAGCCTTGAGAACGAAGTAGTTAGGTCCTTCCCAGAATACTCTTGGCTCCTGAAGGAGAGTTGTCAGTGCCTGTGAACTCTCGCTAAGACCACGCATTTCTCTGCCTGTGCGGCATGAGGCTGGGTCCTTTATGGTCACCAATGGTTAGGAGATTATAAACCATTTTTCTGTCTGATTCCCAGCCACAAGACAACAGAGCCTTTGCCAGCTAGGCTATAGGAGCCAGCTCATCAGGGAGTCAAGGAGAGACCCACAAGAGGCACACATTCATTCCTCGAGTGCCCCCAGGAGCCACCAGGCTCAGGTCAGGAGGCTCCCAGGTAATGGCTCCATCCCAGACACATCTCATGGTGTTGGTATGCATTTATTTCACAAAGACCCTATGTCTTTATATTTTCCTAAACCACACTGAAGCAACCCAGGGTGCCTGCTTCCCTGACTTTGAAGGCTGGTGAGAAATTCCATCTCAGACCTTCCCCTCTGCTTTAGCACAAGAATGCTGAGAAATAGGCTCCATTGGGGCGCCTGTAAAGCACTCATTGTCCAAGCCTATGACGTGATTCCTGACACAGCTGCTCCACACCCTCCCTGCATAGTGGCAATTAAGGGTCGTTTGTCATAACTCCAAAGCCAAGGTCCAGTCCTTTCACTAAATCCCCATTTATCCCAATCTTCTTGTCATACAGGAAGTAAAGCAAGATGGTAAGGCTGAGGATGGCTTGTCTAGAGCCACCGTGTGTTTATCCAATAATGCACCAAAGCTTTCCCACTTCCTGGACCATTGGTGTCTCCACTGGCACACCCTCCTGACTAGCATCTTCTGGCCACAGCTATGTCATACCCACCCCAGGTGGACCAAATCTTCTGTGTTATACCCAAGGAGGCCACACTACTGCTAAGTGAATCATATCTCTGTGGATGACAGGGGAGTAGGTGGTGATAGAGTTCCTTGTGTTCCAATCTGAGAGACCTCACCTTCTAGATATACCTTGGCTGCCCTTCCCTTTTGCCTGCCTCCTCTGCCTGACTCTCTCTCTTACTGCTGGAGTTAAATCTTTCCTAATTAGACAGACTGTCCCTCTGTGCTAACTTTGGTTTCTCATAAACATTTCTCTTCAACAAAATGTAATTCCAAATCACTTACTAGTTACAAAACCTCTCCAGCACTTCTTTTCAAAACTACAGGTTGCTTACATGTGCCTCTAAAGACTGAGGTCTCCCTCCCCTTGTTCGCATACCTTCTAGACTTTCCATTTCTTACGGATCTAGCTCAGCAGCTCTGATTCTCCCCTTTACTTTGGGTGACTTTCCAACCACTTCAAAGCCCTTGCTGAAGGGAGAAATAGGGAACAAAACCCAGAGCAAGCAAGAGGTGGATCTGAGACCCAAGACTGAGTCTAGGACTGGGTACAGGGGTTGATCTATGAGCAAGTTGATGACCTGGGCTATCTCAGGTCAGTGCCTGCGTCTATGGCTAGGTCTAGGGCTGAGTCCATGACTGAGTCTATGGCTGACTCTATGGCTGGATTGGGGCTAGAATTATGGCTGAGTCCATGTCATAGAATGGATATGACTATGTTTATGGCTTAGTTCAAGTCTAGGTCCATGGGTAGAACTGGAACTGGGGATCAGTCTGTGACTGAGCTATGTCCAGGGCCAGATCCAGAATGGGGCCCACAGCTAGATCCATGTTGTATCTATGGCTATGTGCCATGGCTGGGTCTGTGCCTATCTATGTCCATGGGTTGGTCCAGAGAAGCTTGAGTCTGAGTATAGCTGGCTCCACGGATAGGCTTGTGGCTAGATCTGTGGTTGATGGCCAGATGCCCTATCCCTGTGGCCATAGTAACCCTATCTGTCCTTCTAGACAAATGACCTCAGAGCCTTGGTCTGGGCCTTCTGCTATTACTGCAGATGGGGTGATGAGCAGAGCCAGATCTGTTCTGCAGTCCCTGTGACCTCCAACCAGCCTTGGCCCTAATCTAAGACCTTAGCTTTCTACCTATGAAATGATCAGACGGGGCTGAAATTGTGACCTACAAGCTGTGTCTTATAGGCCCCTAAGGTTTTTGTGTATTTCTTCTGAGGCCTGGCATGGATGGTCAACTTTGCAAGCTGAGCATTATCCTCGGGTACTTAAGTCTTTTCTAGCCAGAACAAGCTAGCACGAATGAAGCCTTCACACAGGAAGACTGAAACAACCTAGGTGTTCCTCTTTAAGGTCTAGTTAAACACATGATATTACAGCCACAAGGGGACTATTATACAGTTGGGAAAATGAAGATGCTAAAAGAATAAAGCTGTCTGATCCAACATTTTATTTGTGCTTTAATAATTTCCCAATGTCTGAAGGGGGAAAAAGAGAAATCAAGATGCTTTCTTAGTGCTAATAATGTTTATACACAAAATGAAAACATAGACAAATATATTGTCCACAATTTATTACATAGTAAAATAAAGTAATAAAAGCAAACATAGCAGCATAGTCTCAATTTTCATATCGAACCTCTTATAAGGATTTGTTTTTTAGAGTCGGGGCCTCATTATATAGTCTTGGCTGGCCTAGAACTTTCTATGTCGACCAGGCTGGCCTCAAATTCACAAGATCTGTCTTCTGCCTCTGAGTACTGAGGTTAAAGGGTGTGTGCCACCAAACAAACCCGGCCAAGAAGGGGTATTCCTGACGCTAATATGTATCTTACTGTGGGCTATGAGGTAGGAGGAGGTGGTAAAAAGAAGGGCAGGTGAAATCCAGGTGGAGTGTGAGATACATAGATAGATGACAGAGAGACAGATGGAGATGAAGCTGGGTAAAGATGATATTGGCATATGGATATAGATGGTAGAGATAAATAGATATGGATGATACATAGATTAGATATAGATTGATACCATTTATAGCATTTAAACATGTGAACCATGTAAATACATTGTTTTCTATTAGACTGGTTTTGAACTGGATAGGTGGCTGAGGATGATCTTCAACTTCCAGAGCACTGGGATTATTGACTTACACCACCGTGCCTAGCTTGTGCGGTGTTGAGGCTCAAACCCAGGACTTAGTGGTGCACGTTAGGGAAGCACTCTGCCCAGCTACATCCCCAGCATAGCACACTACCTTTTCAAATGAAAATTTAACACTAAGTTAGAAAAAAAAAAAAAAAAAAGGTCAGGGGAAAATCAGTTGTCTAGACAATTTCTGGATTGTCTTGCAGCCTTGACGAACATCTGGGATTTGGAATAAAGGGTAGAGAAGAACACCAGTAATGGCCACAAAGGCAGAGGTGGCCTGGGGTGCCTTTCCCTGTGGAGACTCCAGGACCTGCCCCAGTCTTTCCTATACACAGTGCATGAAGGCACCCTGGTGTCCCAACCCTGCGAGCTCTGTGTGCCCTCCCATGCCCGCCGCCCTCCTGGGCTCCAGAGGGTGGAGGCTAGTGGCTGCCTTCCTCAACCAACAGGCCAGAAGCAGCCCCACCCACCCGCCAGCAGGATGCAGGCCTGTCTCCAGCAGACGCCAGCTCCAGACTGTGGCCTGAGCCGAGTCCAGAACAGAACCCAGGGCACAGATGTTCATATTCTCCCACTCCTGACGTGCCTCTTGAAAAAAAAAAATTCTCAGAGCCAGCCTTCATCAATCCACCTTTGAGTGAAGAGAAGAGGGGTCCTTCTTTCCTGTGGCTGTGGGCATCTGGCTGCCCGCCCTTGGGGGGCCAGCCACAGGCTGCAGGTCCATGCCGCCCTTGTCTGCACTGCTGGCTGTTGGCCGAAGTCCCTACAGAGAGGCGGTGACTAAGAAAGGGTAATACAGGTTCCAGTTGGCCCCTGTCTGAAGGTCTCTGGCTTTTTCTGGCTGCCTCACACTTTGGGAGGTGCCTAACTGAGGTGGGGGCAGACCTGCAAAATCCCTAAGCCCCCTCAACCGGGCCCTACAGGCAGATCAGGACACACACCCCTGGCCTCAGACATCAGGGGAGAACTCAGTGTCCACTGCGGTCCTCTGACCTGCCAAGCATTACAGTGTACAGAACTACCTAAAAAGCAAGGCTCTAGGGGGCTGGGGATGGAGTTGGGGGTGGGACTGGCTTAGTCTATTATAAAGTCCCTCCTTCTGGGACCTGAATTCCATTTGCAGCACCCACATTAAAAAGACGTGGTTGTGGGAGGCTCCCTGGGACCTAACTGGGCAAAGGCACCAAGCCTGCTGACCTGAGTTCAATCCCCAGGGTCTGCGTGGTAGGTGACTACAGACTCCACATGTTGTCCTCTGACCCCTACACATACACTGTGACCTGCACACCCACATGTGCACACATACGCACGCACAATAAATGTGATTTGTGAATGAAAACTTAACACTAAAAAAGCAAAACCCAGGCATGGTGGGAAGTGTCTGCAATCCTACCACTGAGGAGGCAGAGACAGGGGGATCCCTGGGGCTCCCAAGGAATCTAGCAGGATTGACAAACTTCAAGTTTAGGGAAAGACCTTGCCTCCAAAAATAAGGTAGAGAGCAATTGAGGACACTCGATTTCTACCTCTATCCTCCACATGCACACACATGTATACACATGCACACACATGTACATACACACGCACACGCACCACACACACACACAAAGTATTACACATCATATATACAAATTAATAAACTCCAGGCTCTGCTGTGAGCCATGTGATCTTGGTAATATAGCATGACATAGGTCTGAGCCCCGGTTTCATCATCTATCAAATGGGATGATAATAACGACATCCTGAAGATAAGATGACAGAGGTGATAAATCTTCTAGTCAGCCAGACAGCTGGTGCTGACGAGAGAGAGAGAGAGAGAGAGAGAGAGAGAGAGAGAGAGAGAGAGAGAGAGAGAGGAGAAAGAGAGAGGAGAGAGAGGGAGAGAGAGAGATATGAGAGAGAGGCAAGAGAGAGAGAGAGAGGAGAGAGAGGGAAAGGGAGAGAGAGAGAGAGAGATTACCCTCTGTCTCTAGCATAAAAGTACAAGGTTGGCACCAAGTAAGAGTTAAGAATCTGAAGCCAGCTGCCCTGGTTCAGATCCTAGCAAGCTATGTGATCTTGGTCAAGTTACTTACGCTCTCTACAGCTGTAAAAATAGGGACCATTAGTACATGGTACCCAGGGCTGCTGGGAGATACAATGGCATTTGCAGCAGTGTTAACGCTAGCCCACAGGCCCTCTTCTATTCCAGGTAGCCTGGTTCACCCCAGTCTTTTCAGGGTCTATTTCTGACCAGAGCAGGGAAGGCTGGGAAGCTCCACCCAAACTTTCTCCTCAGGATGAAAAGCTGGGCCTCCCCTCCCCATCTCCAACCAGCATCAGGTTTTCAGGAATGTCTTTAACCTGTGCCTTAGGCAACAAAGGCCTCCAAACCACCTGTGTGGGATGAACAGGTCCCCTGAGCTTCCTGCCCATTGGGCATCTAGGCCTTCAATCCCTAGAGCCATCGCCACCTCGCTGCACTTCTCTGGAGGGAGGCTGCTCCTCTGGCTCCTGGTTGGCACAGCCGCATGCCATCGGCCAGCCTGCCTGATGACCACAGTGGCCAAGCACAAGCTGTGCTGGGAGCCTGTTGACCCACCAGTAAGGAGCTGCGGCCACCAGTAGCACAGCAGCTGTCAGTCTGGGGCTGGTCTCCACAGGAGCTCCTTAAGGAAAGTGTTTGGGCTGAGGGTGTAGCTCAATCTGTGGAGCACTTGCCTAGTGTGCAAAGCTCTGAGTTCCTTCCTCAGCACTGGGCACAGTGGCAGATACCTTTAATCCCAGCACTCAGGGGGTAGAGGTGACTCACCTCTACTACCTGTGAGTTCAAGGACAGCCTGAGCTAGAGAAGAACTTTTCTCAAAAAATAAATAAGAATAAAAAGGAAAAGAAAGGCAGTATGATTCACTCTGATGTGTCGGGCGGAGGGAGAAACTTCTAGAGCATTCTGTGTCTGGGCCATGGCAGAGGCTGACGGGATCCAGGTCCCATCATCTCCTACCATTTGCCCTGGCTCTGCCTTATCTCCATCACTGACTCAGTTTGTCACTCAAACCCGAAGTGTGCTCAAGTGAAATACACCATTTGCCACTTCTTAAGCAAACCAAGTGGAGCAGCCGCTTTACCCTGGCTGTATAAGGAGCCATTGCTTTTGCACTAGGCCCAGTGTGGTAGGCACATCGCCCTGGCCCCACAGGGAACAGAATGCAAGCACTGACACTCATTTCCAAGCAAAATGTGCAACAAATACTAGAACCAAGATGCTCCACAGCCCAGGTCTTCTCCGTTTTATCTCTGATGTATTCCTAGACCTGGGAAGAGAGTCTACCATGCAATATAGCAGGACTTTAATAAATGTTTGTTGGGCAACTGTAACACAGGCTCACAGCCTGAGGTTCAAGCTGCTTCTGATTCATGTATATACCCTCTCTGCACTGGGGAGAAGCTTGGCAATCCTTAGGTCATACACCATTTCCTTGGCTCCTCCTGATAGCCTAGTGGCCTGGCTTTTGGTTTTGTTTTGTTTTGTTTTTCAACTAATTTATTTTATGAGTATGGTTGTTTTCTTTGAATGTATATCTATGCATCACATGCATTCCTTGTACTCTTAGAGACCAGAAGGAATCAGACACACTGGCACTGGAGTGACAAATGCCATGTGGATGGAGGGAACCAAACCCAGGTTCTCCAAAAGAGCAGCCAGTGCTCTTTACTTCTGAGTGTGTGTGAGTGTGTGTGTGTGTGTGTGTGTGTGTGTGTGTGTGTGTGTGTGTGTAGAGGGGAAGTGCTTGTTTGTTTGCTTGCTTAAAGAGGGTCTCTTGCTGGCCTGGTATTCATTTACTGCTTGGGCAAGGCTAGCTGGCTAGCAAACCCTGGGGGATCTGCTTGTCTCCTCCTCACCACTGCTAGCTGGGATCAAAGAGGGAGCCACCATGTCCGCCATTTTTAAATGGGTTCTGGGGATCAAACTCAGCTCCTTAGACCTATGGGGTAAATATTTTGCCTACTGAGCTAACCCTCTCAGCCTAAATGCTTGACTTTTAAGAGAGTAGCCCAAGATGAAGGCTCAAAGAAAACAACACCAGGTCTAGGGCCAGGCGAGAAATCTCTACAAATCTAGGAGAGCGATGTGATGTAAAGAGCTGAGGTGAGGAAGATTAGGAGACCACAGGGGAATATTTAGGACGTGGAGAACAGTGGCTGAAGCAGACAAAGGTAGGAGGGCCAAGGAAAGCTCTAGTTTCCAGTGTATGAAGGGTAGTTGAGGGAGTCCCAAAACCGAGGCAGAAATGCACAAAAGAAAAGTATTAATGGTGCTGGGTGAATCACAGGCCAAGGTAAGACTGATCACCCAGGGGAACAGGATGCACTGAGGCAGCTAAGTGGGCCTTAAACGGCTGAGAGGGAACCGCAGTGGAAATCCCGACATTCGAGTGGCACCCGGAAGAGCATTCCACACAGAGGGTGAGTTGGAAGACTTGCAGCAGATGTAATAATAAGAAGAGCGGGAGAAGGGAGCTAGCTACTGGAGTGTCTGATCCTGCTCCGTGCTGCAGACACCTCCTTTGGGATCAGCACTGGAGAATGCCTACTACCCCTGGCCTCTGGAAGGTTGTGGAGAGCCTTGGTGAGGGCAGTTTGACTGAGGCACTGTGACGGCCAGTTGCACGCCAACTTGACACAAGCTAGAATCATTAGGGAGGAAGGAGCCTCAATTGAAGACACATCCCCAGCAGAATGACTTGTGGGCAGCTCATGGTGCTTTTTCTTGATAGATGATGGAGGGCCCAGCTCGCTGTCGGTGATGCCATCCCTGGGCTAACGGTCCTGGAAGCTATAAGGAAGTAGGCTGGGTAAGTCATAAGGTGCAGACAAATAAACAATATTCCTCTATGGCCACTGCTTCAGTTCCTACCTCCAGAGTCCTGCTTCAAGTTCCTGCCCCAACTTTCCTGCATGATGGGAAGCTTTAGACTGAGATAAACCCTTTTCTTCCCAAGTTGCTTTTGGTCATGGGTTTTATCACAGCAATAGAAACCTGAAGACAGATGCTGAGAACAGAAGTTCTCTCAGCACTGGGGAGGGGAAGGGAGAGGGTACAGTGACCTCACACTTCTGAGTGGCTTCAAGAGGAAGGAGAGAGGCAGCCATGGCTGGAGAGGAGCCCAGGCTCACCAAACACAGATGAACGCTGCATGGTGTGGTACCTACTGTTTGGAGACTTCAGTCCAACAGAACATCCAAATATTGACCCGAGGTTCCAAAGATGAAAGCACTTTTTAAAATGCTGAGGTCCCATCTCTGTGTGAGGAGGGTCTTGAGAAAGGCAGAAATCAGAGCAGCACTAATTCAATAATGACTTGAAGTCAGTAGTGGATGCAGCTGTCCGTTCAAGTGCTCTCTCTTTGCCCGAGGATTATCATCATTTTTCCTTCCTCTCCTTTCTTCCTTCCTCCTTCTTTTGCCTTCTCCCAACCAGAGAACCTTAACCTAGTCTTTTATTTACTAAAGTTACATCATCAATGCTTTGATCATTATTAATAATATTTTTGAGAATTCTCAAGTTTACATAAATTCTACAAATCCTGGATCAAATTCCAACCCCTGCTTCCATGGAGTAAAAACTAAACACAAAGCAAAGCACTAGGTTTACCCAGCCTGTTCTTCATGGGTGTTGGGGCACAGCCCTTGTCTGGTACAGCAGACAGCAGTCTTCAGTAACGAACCATTTTCATGTAAGAACAGAAAGGTGACACACTACTGGAGTCAAAATGATTTCTCACACTAAAACTTATGCAAGAAAAGCAGCTAGCTCTCTCTAATATCTCTCCAACATTGTCATCTCCAATCCTTCAAGTAACTAGAAGAACAAAGCACTAACCTTCTCTAAGCTTAGATGGTACATCATCTTCTGACTCTCTAATCTTGCAATTCCATGGACTCGTGCACTCTCCTTCTACCACTATTTGCTTCTAGATCGTATATAAATCTTTCTCCTATAAAATAAACCTGTCTATCATCCACTTGTATTTTATAGATTCCTGTTTTTTTCTATCCATACCTCTTCTTCCTGAGACCACTTTAACTCTTATCCTTGAGATCCCCAAGGTCACCCTGGATAATTAATGGAGCAGTCATTGGACCGGAGGGTACTTGTATCTCCTCCTGTTCCACATTCAAGGCCAGTCTGGCAATGAATTGTGTCTACAAAGGACCATGTAGGCTTTTATGGCCTCTGTGGTTAAGTTGTCTAGATCCTTTCCCGTGTCCATAAAGGCCAAGCGGAAGGCCTGTTCCTCAGCCTCCCCAGCCTCATGACCACCTCCATTCCTCATTCCTGAGAACCGCATCTGTTTCAGTTACTATGGCGTGATTAGCTCTGAGTAACGGGGGACATACATTCCCTAAAAAGAGATATTGACAGTAAAATAGAAGAGACAGCAGTCAGTTCCAGGCCAACAGCAGCCATCAGCATGTGTGAGGGGTCATGGGGATCAATGACCCGGCGATGCTCCAGGGACAGGAATTGTGTCACACCTCCCCTTATATAGCCATGCTGGACCTGCATTAATGCCTGAAACATGACCAACCATGAATCATGATGATAGCAGATTGAGTCTGCTGCTGTACATAGTGGAGCGTGTTTGTTATCAACTTGTGTAGGTAGTCCAACTCTTTTATATCAAAACAGGAAGCTAAATAAAAACAAAAAAGTAATTACAGCAAAATCCTTTGCTACCAGCTCATAGCTATCATTCTTGTTTTGGGGACTTTATTTGTTTGTTTGTTTGTTTGTTTGTTTGTTTATTATTGTTGAGATGAGGTCTCATGTAGCCCAGGCTAGTCCCAAACTCACTATATACCTGAGGCTGGCCTTGAATTTCTGATCCTTCTGCCTCCACCTCCCACCTACAGGTGTTTCAGGCATGCATTACCATGTCTGGTTCATGCTTGCTTTCTTAATCAATGCATTTCTGTGAGGGATGGGTCACATCTCCCTCAAGTACTTTTCTCTTTGTTTATTGCTGAGATTTCAAGTTTTCAACGATTATACATTGTTCATGGTTACTTTTTGTGAACCAAGAAAATAATAATGTTCCTTTTGCTATCAACGGTCCCAAGGCTCGTTGGGAGTGCCCAGTTTTATTTAGCCAAGTGTTCAAGTGTGTTCATGTTCGTATCTATTATTTCCTCTTATTCTTGCTCCTTCATCAATTTATAAAATGCTTAGATTTGCTACCTAAAATTATCTTAGGCAGAATTTCAACTTGTAACCTGGGCTTTATTTGTTTTAACCTTGACCAAAATATTTTTCTCCATATTCTCCATATTGCTGTTAGCGTGTTTCCTAGTGCATCTAAAATCTTTTCTTTTCTTTTTTTTTTTTTTTTTGAGACAGAGTCTTGTTTGCTATGTAGCTCTAGCTAACCAGGAACTTGCTGTATAAACCAGGCTGGCCTTGAACTTGTACTGACCCTCCTACAGCTGCTTCCCACGTGCTCCAAGGCACTCACTCCCTCCTGCCGTTGATAATGGAAATAACTAACATCTACACATTTTTAGAATTTACATATTTTATTTTATTTTATTTTATTTTATTTTATTTTATGTGCATTGGTATTTTGCCTGCACATATGTCTGTGTGAGGGTGTCAGACCTTGGAGTTACACAGTTGTGAGCTGCCATCTGGATGCTGAGAATTGAACTTGGGTCCTATGGAAGAGCAGTCAGTGCTCTTAACCACTGAGCCACCTCTCCAATCCACATCTACATACTTTTTAAGGAAGTGTTTCAATTTTCTTGCTACTCAAAATGATAAAGTAGTCACAGTAAACAAAAAGACACTAGAGGGCTGGAGAGATGCTTGGTGGTTAAGAACACTCGCTGTTCTTGCAGAGGCCTGGAGTTCAGGTCCCAGCATCCAGGTTGGATGGTTCACAGCTGCCTGTAGCACCAGCTATAGAGGATCCCTCACTTTGTCATGGGTACCTTCATGCATATGCACAGAAATGAGTGCACACACATACATACATTTAAAGTTTAAAGACATTTGATATAAAACTGACCCCCATCAGAGTTGTTGAAAAGGAAACATTTCCAGTTGGGTGATGGTGATGCATTCCTTTAATCCCAGCACTCGGGAAGCAGAGGCAGGTGAATTTCTGAGTTTGAGGCCACCCTGGTCTACAACGTGAGTTCCAGGACCACCAGGCTACACAGAGAAACGCTGTCTCAGAAAAGAAAAAATGCACATCCAAAAACTTCATGCTGGCTGGTTCAAGTCTTTCCTCCTCCTCCCCCTACCTTCCCCCTCCTCCTCCTCCCCCTCCCCCTTCACTCCTCCTCTCCTCCCTCCTCCTCCTCCTCCTCCTCCTCCTCCTTCTTCTTCTTCTTCTTATTTAGCAATTACTTTCTATCCTTGTTGCTTTCCCATTAAAATTTCTCTGAGAATCATTTCCTTAAATTCAGCCACCCTCAATGGTTTTCTGAAAAGTGATCTACCAAAATATATCTGCACAAAAATCCTGGGACCCATGAATATCTCCTCGTCTTAGAAGAAACCCTTTGAAATGAGGTCTTAAAATGAGGACACGCTCCTGGTTACCTGGACCAGCCCTGAATGCCACTCCAACTTTCATAAAAGAGAGGCAGGAGGAGATCTCCCACAGTTATCATGAATACAAGGAAGGTCGTGTGAAGCTGGAGGCTGAAATGACAGGGATACTCCCATCAGTCCAGCTGCACCATGGAATGCTGGCTGCCACCATAAGGGAGACATGGCAAAGAATACCCCTCCTCATATTAATCCTTCTTTGTTAGCTATGACCAAAATACCTGGCAGAACAGCATAGAAGAGGGAAGATTTACTCTGGCTCACGGTTTCCTAGCGATCCACACATGGCTGGTTATGTCCCACTCCCTAGCCCCATACTTAGGCAGAACACTGTGGCAGCAGGAATGTGTGGTAGAAGGTTCCTTACCTTTTGGGGATCAGAAAGCAGACAAAGTGGAAGCAACTGGGGACAAGGTACAACTTTCAAAGCCATATCCCAATGATCCACTTTATCCATCTAGGCCCCCACCCATGTCCCAAAGTAGCACCACCAGCTGTAGACTAAGCATCACCCTGTGAGCCAGCAGGGAACATTCCAGATCCACCTCATCACACCCCAGACTCTGCAGAGGGGAAACAGCTCTTGCCTTCAAACGCCCAGCCTCCAGCGTGGAGAGAATAAATATTTAGTCTTGTGAGCCCTCAAGGCTGGGGCCGTTTGTTATAGTAGTCAGAAGAAAAAGAATATACTCCAAAGCTCCCCTTTGTCCAACCAAGACCCAACTCCACTTCCTGCAGTGGAGTTTGTAATCCCTCTGCTTCTCCCATCTATAATCTGAAAGTATCTGCGTCTCCACCACACCTCATTACTCACTCAGTAGGGTCGGGGCCATCTTCCTGTTCCCATCCCACATCATCACCCATGCTCTGTCCCATCTTCTACACTCTTGTCCTGAACTTCAGTTACCCACTCACAATGGCGTGGCTTCTCAGTTGCTGTATAAAAACTGCATCTGAGGGCCAGCGAGATGGCACAGCAGGACAGGTCCTTGCAGCCAAGCTTGAGGTCCTATGTCCCATTCCCCAGGATGCCATGTGATAGAACCACCCACCACGACTCTACCTCTACATATGTGTTCCCACACATATAGGCCCACATAAACAAACAAATGAATGTAACGAACATCTTAATATATATTTGAGATGCACAGAAATAAGGCATGTCGCCTAAGAAATAAGATATTATTAGTGTTTAAACTGCCCTCGTGAAACTCCATAACTCTATTCAAACATCTGCCATTTACAGCATGCTAGATTTTATTTTTCTATAAAGTTAATATCTGAACAGTTTTTAAGAGAAACTAAACAATATAACAAATCTTATCGTAGCGAACAGTGGCCCTCGGCCCAGCTCTCATCATCCACAGTAACAGCACGGCTGTTCGATGGTGAGAATTCTCAGTGTGCATAGCTCTTTCTTCTGGTGGTTACCTCTACTTTCTAAATAGCACCCACATGTTGATTATTTCCTCTGTGGAATATCCCTGATGTGAAATGTGAAGGTAATGGGGCACATGTGTACACTTTCCCCATCCTCCCAAAATAGTTACATTATTGGGGGGTAAGGGCCATTAATCAATAGTCAATATTTGTGGTATTATTACATGTAAATACTACTTACTATTTTTGTTTCTTGTTTTGAATTGTCTCGTTTTGTAACTGGGCTTTCAATGTGCGTATAATAAATGTAACTCCAGGCAACCAATTCTCTCCTCTTGGAATGATTCCCTCTCTGTTTAACAAGCTCCAGGCCTCCAGACAGCTCTCCTGCACTCTGTGCTGGCTTCTCTGGCCTCCACACCTACAGCTTGTATCTGGAGGCAGCCCTGTCCCTTTCTCCTGGGAACATCTTTCACCTGTCTCTCACACAGCGACATTTTTCATTTTCCTTCTTCATTTGTGTGACAATAGCTTCTTTAAAAAGGAATCTGGAAAATAAGTATTTGGAAGTACAGGATCTTTTTTTTTTTTTTTTTTTTTTTGGTTGGTCTGATACTCAATATAAGGCATAGGCTTGCCTTGAACTCAGAGCCATTCTCCTGCCTTAGCCTCTGAAATGCTGGGATTATAGGCATGAACCGTGTCTTAGTTAGAGTTACTATTGGTGTGATAAAACACCATGACCAAAAAGCAAGTTGTGGAGGAAAAGGTTTATTTGGCTTACACTTCCATATTGTTGTTCATCACTGAAGGGAGTTAGAACAGAAACCTGGAGGCAGGAGCAGAGAGATGCAGAGGCCATGGAGAGGTGCTGCTCACTGGCTCACCTCCCCTGACTTGCTCAGCCTGCTTTCCTATAGAACCAGGACCACCAGCCCAGGGACAGCCGAACCCACAATGAGCTGGGCCCTCCCATAGCAACCACTAATTAAGCTAGATTACACTAATTACAGCTAGATTGTGATCACTAATTACAGCTAGATCTTACAGAGGCATTTTCTCAGTTAAGGTTTCCTTCTTTAAGATAACTCTAGCTGTGTCAAGTTGACATAAAACCAGCAAGCACAAACCATCCCAGGTTTCTTAAAATGTATGCCTTTATCCTGACTTCCTATGTTGTGGCAGGTTAGGATTGCAGGCTGGAAACACTACTTCAGGATCACAAGACATTATACTCTTCAAGTTTCTGGTCCTGAGACATCTAACACCCTTTAGATACCTAGTCCATGGGGTACACCCTGATATTCCTCTCTGAAGGCTCTCGAGTCCTTTTTTCAATCCACAGCAATCTAACTCCCACAACTGGTGTGACGTAGTGTAACCTTTTTCCCGCCATCTTACTGAGCACTTCTCAAGCCCTGTGTCTAATCTTGGTGAACTGTCCCCAGTTCCGGGAATTTTTCTTCCTTTCTATGAATGAGGAAGTTCCTGGGAAGGACGACAGGTTACACTGAAGCGTCTTCAGAGGTAAGGAAATTCCATCTTCACCCGCTGTGGAGAGATTGGGATGCCAGGGTTGAGGGTCCAGAGCCTAATTGCAATTTAACTTGGACTGTCTAGCTCCCTTAGAAGGCATTATTGTTCACATCTGGAGGAGACCTGACATCTTTGTGAGCATTAGGTAAAAATTGGCATGTATAAACAGACCACTAGATTTCATCGTTCAGAGGCCCATGAATGTGCCTGCCTGGTGTCTTCAAAGTTCTTGATGGTTTCCTTTGTTTTGTTGCTATAAAACACGTCAAGAAACTGCCAGCACATTAGAGAATGGACTTTGGTGTAACCTGCATCTGTGTTCCCAAGGCCGTGGCCATTCATATTCGGCTCTAGAATAAACTACCTCTTATCCCCTTGGAGGCAAGAAAAGCGTTGTGGTCTTGTGTTGTCTTCATTTTCTCTCAGATACTGAATTCCTGGCTGGGTCCTTTAACTTTCTCATTTGAGTGCTGTCTCTCTGTGTCTCTGTTTCTGTCTCTCAGTTAATCTTCTATAATAGTTAAATGACTTGATATCTTTTGGTACCAAATTTAAAGCTTATGCTACATCTTTAATTGTGAAGAATGTTTTTCTTCCTAAAATATTCTTTTTAAAACACTCGTTTGGGGGAGTAAAAACCTCTTGATTTCTGAGTATAATGAGTCATAGTTTCATCTTCTTCTCTCCTTTTCTCTTTGAGATTCCTTCCCATATCTATCCGTTCTTTATCTATTCTTCCCTTCTGTCTGTCTGCTATGGGCCTCTCCCATCCTTTGCTGGCCACTCACATTGAAGACCGATGCAGTAGAAGTATGTTTGAGCATCCTTCATGTTGTAGTGGCCTTGACTCTGGCCTCGCTGAGCCAGGGAACAGAAGCACAGCGGGGTACTGGGCAGTGTCTTAGCTGCTTTGCCACTGCTGTGGGGCACAGGCAGAGGTTAGCCTTAGCTGGGCTAACAACTTCCCCAGTCTCAGTCCGTGACTGCTTGGCCCTGTCACTCAGAGCCTGTGATGGTACAGAGGATGATGCTGGGGACTGTGTGGCCCAACAGCGGAGCTTACTTCATGGTGGCTGAAAAGGAGTGAGACAGAAGAAAGGGGTCAAGATCTCAATGTTTCCTTCAAGGGCATGGACCTAGCTAGTGAACTAACTTCCTCCATTAGATCCCATCTCCTAACGTTTCCACCCCCTCCCAGTAGCATCACAGGCTGGGGACCAAACCTTCAATAAGGAGCCTTTGGGGAGAACTTAAGATTCCAAACTACAACAGGGAGCCCACTCAGCAATATGTGTAGATCATTGCCATTGGCCTGGCTTCCTCGGAGAAATCCTTCAGTCTCACAGCAGGGACAAGAGATGGCAGACACATTCTGTGGCTGTAGCATGGAGAATCAATCCTACAGTTAAGAGAGGGCTCCCTTCTCAGAATGCTACACTTCACATTACCCCAGGACTTAGGCCCTGACGACTACAAAACTAACCTCATTTTGGGAGCTATGACATTTCAGGGCATTTCAGTAAATGGAACCACACAGTCTCTACCTGCTGGGACTGATTCTGCACTTTGACATAATTCTCTAGAGAGTAACCTACATTGTGGAGCGATAGCTACATGCTATGGACACAGTATCGCTTAGTTAAACATTCACTCATCCATGAATACCCAGGTTACCTGCTAGAAAACACTGAGTTCAGGCTTTTGGTGTGAGCAGGCACTTTTGTTTTCCTAAGATAAAAACTCATGCATGTGATCACAGGAGCATTCTAACCAGATACTAAGGAGCAAGTAGCACAGGCAATGACCGTGACTGTAACCATGACCGTCTCAGAGGACCAGCTGATGCCGTCGGATGGCACTCCATCCCTGCAGCAGCTAGTCTCCCACTCAGAAAACCTTGTTGCATGTTTGTTCAGAGCCTCCCTCCTGAGTGTGTCGGTGGAACCCAGCATGTACAAGGCTGTCTCTGACCCTCATGTGAGCACTCAGAGGACGTCCCTCTCATCTGCCAGCTTCAGCTTCAGAGCCAGAGAGGAGACAGATTCTGTTCAGAGTCACCAGGCCAAGAAACAAAGCCGCCAAGTCCAGACTGTGTGTTTGCTGCCTGGCAGATTCTGCCCTTCTCTCTGCCGCATCCTGAGCCAGACTTACAGGGTTTCAGAGGCACGCCAGCCTGTACTGAACAATTCCAGCCATTTCATGTCCCATGCAGGAAAGATGCTAACTCCATAGAAAGAACACTTATTTTAAATCTGCCCTCATCCAGGACTCCTGCTCCACCCCAGATCTACAAGACATAGATTGGGGGTCAGACAAGCAAACCTGTTCCAGGCCCCAGAACAAAGACCGAACCTAGCTTCAGATATAGAGACTGGGGAAGCAGAAGGGGCTGGGACCTCCCGCTTGCAGACCTGGGTTTAGACTTTGTTCCTGAGGCCTCCCTGGAGCAGAGGCCTCCAGGTTCTGCCACGAAACACATGTGGCTTGAAAGGAAAGCACTGGGGCTGGGCCAAGGCCTTGCCTTTCCCTCCAGCTTTCTCATCCCACAGCAGGAAAAGCATATGTTCTTTCCATATAGAAGAGAAATTGTTCCGAGGGTGAGTAAGTCCCTTGGCCATGAAGCTGGCACAGCCCACAGACCACTGGGCAGGAAGCTGGGCAGCACTGGCTCCCACTCTTGGAAGCCGGACCAGGCCGAGTTGGCTGACACCCTCCAAGAGGGCGGGTTGGTGCAGGGATGCTGGATTGTGGTGCCCAGGTCATTGACATTTTCAGGGCAGGGACCTAGGGGGGTGCTGAAGGTTCTTAGGTGGATGAGCGAGCAGGGAGTACTTTTCCCAATCAGCTGCTGAGCTGGAGGAGCAAAGGAGCAGGGGGCTGCCAGAGGCAGGCAACCTGCAGTCTGGGTCTGAGTCAGAGGTGACTCAGGTGTGTGTGCAGCCAGGCAGGGTCATTTCTAGCTTGTTATTTCCGATACCTCCCCAAGTTTTCCTCTGTGCTTCAGGGTTAGGTGGCAGCGGGTGACTCATCCTTAATGCCAACTATCTTTCCACCAGCCCTAGATATGCAGGGGACACTTCTCCTTCCTGGCTGGGATGGGTCCAAATTGTTACCCCGATTTACCCCATTGATTAAAGAACTTAATATGTGTAAGGTCAGAGGAAGGTGGGCAAAGTGGGTTTGGTGTATGATGGGACGTTGGGCTGGTCAGGGGGTCAGAGTAAAAACATTTAAAAGATCGTGAGACACAGTTTAGAAAGTCAAGGACTTGGGGTAGAAGAATGAGACAGAAAATCATCTGGAGATGAGACATGTCACTGGGTCCTGAGCATAAGTGGTAAGGGACCATCCCTACTATATAACCTAGGGCTCCACCTGTCATCAGGCCCCTCCAGTCCCAGGATAGACAGCGCCAGGTGAATGGAGGCCAGAGCCAGCTGGCAGGCAGAGTGCAGCTTTAGATAGACCAGAGGCAGCCTTGACGCTGTACCCATTGGCCAGTCTCGGGACATTTCCATCTGGGCCCTCCGAGCAGGTGCTGACTTGGAATCCTTCTCCTTCCCCAGTCTTGTCCAGAGAGTCCCCTCAGGACAGCTGGGAATAAGGAGCTGGCCCCTTGCAAGATGCAGGCTTTCCCATGGGTTTAGTACCCCTGGGTAACAAGCTAGGCTTCAGGGCATCCAAGCGTCTCAGCCTGAGGCAGGAAATTTAGTCAGAGCAGTCCTTTAAGAATCTAGGTTTGTCCTGCCTTTCAAAAGAACTTGAAGCCACTGAAAGAATGGTGGGCTTTGAGTTGGAGAGCTTGGAGCCATCTTGGGCCTGGGCCAGCTCTCAGCCCCTTTCTGAAACTAAGACTAGCAGTCCCTGACCAGCACCCAAGCTTTTTAAAGTTTTCCCCACCACTGGACTTCCAGTCTTCAGGGCAGCCTTATTAGGCTGATGGTTCATGACTGCCACCTAGTGGTTATCGACTGCCAGATGGGGCAGATGAACCCCGTGATTTTGGAAGTTCATAGGAAACAATAGAGCAGTAAGCATGGGGGTGAGGAGCGGACCTAGAGAATATAAACTGCACTCTCCAATCCTGGGAGGAAGTCCCCAAGTTCCCTGAGCTCAGGATCACAGATGGCAGGCATTGCCACAGTAAAACACCTCAGGTTTGTGGTGAGGTAGGACCAGATGTGAATCCCTCAGACCCTAACTTTATCTGTTGTACTGTGTTTTGTGTTGTGTCGAGACAGGGTATTGTTAAGGCCTAGGTAACTTTTACCTGTCTGACCTGCCATGTGTGCTGTTACTCGTGGCACAAGGAAACGTTCTGCTGTGCTGCTACTCGGAAACTTTCTCATGCTCTGCTTGTTTGCAGATTCTGTTCTGTTCTTTGGTGTTCCTGGAAACCAAATCGCAACAGAAGTCAGCTAGAACGGCTTTGTATAGTTAGCCACAATGATCTTGGACCCGAACCAACCACCAGGCAGCACTTCCTGCACCTATGTATAAGCCTTTATGGCTTCTTGTCTTTATTTTTTTTTTTAATATTTTTATTACATATTTTCCTCAATTACATATCCAATACTATCCCAAAAGTCCCCCATAGTGCCCCCCACTTCCCTACCCACCCATTCCCATTCTTTTGGCCCTGGCATTCCCCTATATTGGGGCATATAAAGTTTGCAAGTCCAATGGGCCTCTCTTTCCATTGATGGCCGACTAGGCCATCTTTCGATACATATGCAGCTAGAGACAAGAGCTCCTGGGTTCTGGTTAGTACATCATGTTGTTCCAACAATAGGGTTGCAGATCCCTTTAGCTCCTTGGGTACTTTCTCTAGCTTCTCCATTGGGAGCCCTGTGATACATCCAATAGCTGACTGTGAACATCCACTCCTGTGTTTGCTAGGCCCCGGCATCGTCTCACAAGAGACAGCTATATTTGGGTCCTTTCAGCAAAATCTTGCTAGTGTATGCAATGGTGTCAGCGTTTAAAAGCTGATTATGGGACGGATCCCTGGATACAGCAGTCTCTAAATGGTCCATCCTTTCATCACAGCTATGAACTTTGTCTCTGTAACTCCTTCCCTGGGTGTTTTGTTCCCAATTCTAAGAAGGTGCACAGTGTCCACATTTTTGTCTTCATTCTTCTTGAGTTTCATGCGTTTATCAAATTGTATCTTATATCTTGGGTATCCTAAGTTTTGGGCTAATATCCACTTATCAATGAATACATATTGTGTGAGTTCTTTTGTGATTGTGTTACTTCACTCAAGATGATGCCCTCCAGGTCCATCCATTTGGCTATGAATTTCATAAATTCATTCTTTTTAATAGCTGAGTAGTACTCCATTGTGTAAATGTACCATAATTTCTGTATCCATTCCTCTGTTGAGGGACATCTGGGTTCTTTCCAGCTTCTGGCTATTATAAATAGGGCTGCTATGAACATAGTGGAGCATGTGTCCTTTTTACCGGTTGGGACATCTTCTGGATATATGCCCAGGAGAGGTATTGCTGGATCCTCCGGTAGTACTATGTCCAATTTTCTGAGGAACCGCCAGACTGATTTCCAGAGTGGTTGTACAAGCTTGCAATCCCACCAACAATGGAGGAGTGTTCCTCTTTCTCCACATCCTCGCCAGCATCTGCTGTCACCTGAATTTTTGATCTTAGCCATTCTGACTGGTGTGAGGTGGAATCTCAGGGTTGTCTTGATTTGCATTTCCCTGATGATTAAGGATGTTGAACATTTTTTCAGGTGCTTCTCTGCCATTCGGTATTCCTCAGGTGAGAATTCTTTGTTCAGTTCTGAGCCCCATTTTTTAATGGGGTTATTTGACTTTCTGGAGTCCACCTTCTTGAGTTCTTTATATATATTGGATATTAGTCCCTTATCTGATTTAGGATAGGTGAAGATCCTTTCCCAATCTGTTGGTGTTTTTTTTGTCTTATTGATGGTGTCTTTAGCCTTGCAGAAGCTTTGTAGTTTCATGAGGTCCCACTTGTCAATTCTCGATCTTACAGCACAAGCCATTACTGTTCTATTCAGGAATTTTTCCCCTGTGCCCATGTCTTCAAGGCTTTTCCCCACTTTCTCCTCTATAAGTTTCAGTGTCTCTGGTTTTATGTGAAGTTCCTTGATCCACTTAGACTTGACCTTAGTACAAGGAGATAGGAATGGATCGATTCGCATTCTTCTACATGTTAACAACCAGTTGTGCCAGCACCATTTGTTGAAAATGCTGTCTTTCTTCCACTGGATGTTTTTAGCTCCCTTGTCAAAGATCAAGTGACCATAGGTGTGTGGGTTCATTTCTGGGTCTTCAATTCTATTCCATTGGTCTATTTGTCTGTCACTATACCAGTACCATGCAGTTTTTATCACAATTGCTCTGTAGTAGAGCTTTAGGTCCGGCATGGTGATTCCACCAGAGGTTCTTTTATCCTTGAGAAGAGTTTTTGCTATCCTAGGTTTTTTGTTATTCCAGATGAATTTGCAGATTGAACTTTCTAATTCGTTGAAGAATTGATTTGGAATTTTGATGGGGATTGCATTGAATCTGTAGATTGCTTTTGGCAAGATAGCCATTTTTACAATGTTGATCCTGCCAATCTATGAGCATGGGAGATCTTTCCATCTTCTGAGATCTTCTATAATTTCTTTCTTCAGAGACTTGAAGTTTTTATTATACAGATCTTTCACTTCCTTAGTTAGAGTCACGCCAAGATATTTTATATTATTTGTGACTATTGAGAAGGGTGTTGTTTCCCTAATTTCTTTCTCAGCCTGTTTATTCTTTGTGTAGAGAAAGGCCATTGATTTGTTTGAGTTAATTTTATATCCAGCTACTTCACCGAAGCTGTTTATCAGGCTTAGGAGTTCTCTGGTGGAATTTTTAGGGTCACTTATATATACTATCATATCATCTGCAAAAAGTGATATTTTGACTTCATCTTTTCCAATTTGTATCCCTTTGATCTCCTTTTGTTGTCGAATTGCTCTGGCTAGGACTTCAAGTACAATGTTGAATAGGTATGGAGAAAGTGGACAGCCTTGTCTAGTCCCTGATTTTAGAGGGATTGCTTCAAGCTTCTCACCATTTACTTTGATGTTGGCTACTGGTTTGCTGTAGATTGCTTTTATCATGTTTAGGTATGGGCCTTGAATTCCTGATCTTTCCAAGACTTTTATCATGAATGGGTGTTGGATCTTGTCAAATGCTTTTTCCGCATCTAACGAGATGACCATGTGGTTTTTGTCTTTGAGTTTGTTTATATACTGGATTACGTTGATGGATTTCCGTATATTGAACCATCCCTGCATCCCTGGGATGAAACCTACTTGGTCAGGATGGATGATTGTTTTGATGTGTTCTTGGATTCGGTTAGCAAGAACTTTATTGAGGATTTTTGCATCAATATTCATAAGGGATATTGGTCTGAAGTTTTCTATCTTTGTTGGGTCTTTTTGTGGTTTAGGTATCAGAGTAATTGTGGCTTCATAGAATGAGTTGGGTAGAGTACCTTCTGTTTCTATTTTGTGGAATAGTTTGTGAAGAACTGGGATTAGATCTTCTTTGAAGGTCTGATAGAACTCTGCACTAAACCCATCTGGTCCTGGGCTTTTTTTAGTTGGGAGACTATTAATGACTGCTTCTATTTCTTTGGGGGATATAGGGCTGTTTAGATCATTAACCTGATCTTGATTCAACTTTGGTACCTGGTATCTGTCTAGGAACTTATCCATTTCATCCAGGTTCTCCAGTTTTGTTGAGTATAGCCTTTGGTAGAAGGATCTGATGGTGTTTTGGATGTCTTCAGGATCTGTTGTTATGTCTCCTTTTTCATTTCTGATTTTGTTAATTAGGATGCTTTCCCTGTGCCCTCTAGTGAGTCTGGCTAAGGGTTTATCTATCTTGTTGATTTTCTCAAAGAACCAGCTCCTTGATTGGTTGATTCTTTGAATAGTTTTTCTTGTTTCCACTTGGTTGATTTCACCCCTGAGTTTGATTATTTCCTGCCGTCTGCTCCTCTTGGGTGAATTTGCTTCCTTTTGTTCTAGTGCTTTTAGGTGTGTTGTCAAGCTGCTAATGTGTGCTCTCTCTAGTTTCCTTTTGTAGGCACTCAGAGCTATGAGTTTTCCTCTTAGAAATGCTTTCATTGCGTCCCATAAGTTTGGGAATGTTGTGGCTTCATTTTCATTGAACTCTAAAAAGTCCTTAATTTCTTTCTTTATTCCTTCCTTGACCAAGGTATCATTGAGAAGAGTGTTGTTCAGTTTCCACGTGAAGGTTGGCTTTCTATTATTTATTTTGTTATTGAAGATCAGCCTTAGTCCATGGTGATCTGATAGGATGCATGGGACAATTTCAATATTTTTATATCTGTTGAGGCCTGCTTTGTGACCAATTATGTGGTCAATTTTGGAGAAGGTACCATGAGGTGCTGAGAAGAAGGTATATCCTTTTGTTTTAGGATAGAATGTTCTGTAGATATCTGCCACATCCATTTGATTCATAATTTCTCTTAGTTTCACTGTGTCCCTGTTTAGTTTCTGTTTCCATGATCTGTCCATTGGTGAAAGTGGTGTGTTGAAGTCTCCCACTATTATTGTATGAGGTGCAATGTGTGCTTTGAGCTTTACTAAAGTTTCTTTAATGAATGTGGCTGCCTTTGTATTTGGAGCATAGATATTCAGGATTGATAGTTCCTCTTGGAGGATTTTACCTTTGATGAGTATGAAGTGTCCCTCCCTGTCTTTTTTAATGACTTTGGGTTGGAAGTCAATCTTATCAGATATTAGAATGGCTACTCCAGCTTGTTTCTTCATGCCATTTGCTTGGAAAATTGTTTTCCAGCCTTTCATTCTGAGGTAGTGTCTATCCTTTTCTCTGAGATGAGTTTCCTGTAAGCAGCAAAATGTTGGGTCTTGTTTGTGTAGCCAGTTTGTTAGTCTATGTCTTTTTATCGGGGAGTTGAGTCCATTGATATTAAGAGATATTAAGGAAAAGTAATTGTTGTTTCCTGTTATTTTTGTTGTTAAAGTTGGCATTTTGTTCTTGTGGCTGTCTTCTTTTAGGTTTGTTGAGGGATTACCTTCTTGTTGTTTCTAGGGCGTGGTTCCTGTCCTTGTATTGGTTTTTTTCTGTTATTATCCTTTGAAGGGCTGGATTCGTGGAGAGATAATGTGTGAATTTGGTTTTGTCGTGGAATACTTTGGTTTCTCCATCTATGTTAATTGAGAGTTTGGCTGGGTATAGTAGCCTGGGCTGGAATTTGTGTTCTTTTAGTGTCTGTATAATATCCGTCCAGGATCTTCTGGCTTTCATAGTCTCTGGTGAAAAATCTGGTGTAATTCTGATAGGCTTGCCTTTATATGTTACTTGGCCTTTTTCTCTTACTGCTTTTAGTATTCTATCTTTATTTAGAGCATTTGTTGCTCTGATTATTATGTGTCGGGAGGTATTTCTTTTCTGGTCCAGTCTATTTGGAGTTCTGTAGGCTTCTTGTATGTTCATGGGCATCTCTTTCTTTAGATTTGGGAAGTTTTCTTCTATAATTTTGTTGAAGATGTTTGCTGGTCCTTTGAGTTGAAAATCTTCATTCTCATCCACTCCTATTATCCGTAGGTTTGGTCTTCTCATTGTGTCCTGTATTTCTTGGATGTTTTGAGTTAGGATCTTTTTGCATTTTACATTTTCCTTGATTGTTGTGCCGATGTTCTCTATGGAATCTTCTGCACCTGAGATTCTCTCTTCCATCTCTTGTATTCTGTTGCTGATGCTCGTATCTATGGTTCCAGATTTCTTTCCTAGGGTTTCTATCTCCAGTGTTGCCTCATTTTGGGTTTTCTTTATTGTGTCTACTTCCCTTTTTAGGTCTAGTATGGTTTTGTTCATTTCCATCATCTGTTTGGATGTGTTTTCCTGTTTTTCATTAAGGACTTCTACCTGTTTGATTATGTTATCGTGTTTTTCTTTAAGGATTTGTAACTCTTTAGCAGTGTTCTCCTGCAATTCTTTAAGGGATTTTTGTGCTTCCTCTTTATTGTCTTCTGCCTGTTTAGCAGTGTTCTCCTGCATTTCTTTAAGTGTGTTATTAAAGTCCTTCTTGAAGTTCTCTATCATCATCAGGAGATATGCTTTTAAATCCGTTTCTAGCTTTTCCGGTGTGTTGGGGTGCCCTGGACTGGGCGAAGTGGGGGTGCTGGGTTCTGATGATGGTGAGTGGTCTTGGTTTCTGTTAGTAAGATTATTACGTTTACCTTTCGCCATCTGGTAATCTCTGGGGTTACTTGTTATCGTTGTCACTGTTTAAAGATTGGAGCAGAAGCTGTGTTCCACTCACCAGCAGTCTCTAAATCCTGCGGCGGGGTCGTGGGTAGCTGAAGGTACCCCGGTGCTGGTCCAGCAGGAAGAGGCCTGTGGTCCTACTCAGGCCGTTTTTCTGCTTCCCTAACTACTGCAGTCTCTGGTCCCGCGCGCAATTGGATTGGAGCAGAAGCTGTGTTCCACTCTCCAGAAGTCTTAAGATCCTGTGGTGGGTGTTGTGGGTAGCTGGTGAGTGTCAGCCGACCCTGCGCCCCAGCTGCCCCGGTGCTTTTCTGACCGGAAGAGGGTTGTGGCCCTATGTAGGCCGGATTTCTCTCTCCCCAACCAGAGCAGTCTCAGGTCCCGCGTGATTGGACTGGAGCAGAAGCTGTGTTCCACTCACCAGCAGTCCCAAAATCCTGCGGCGGGGGTCGTGGGTAGCTGGCGGGTGTCAGGCAACCCTGCGCTCCCGCTACCCTGGTGCTGATCCGGCCGGATGAGGCCTGTGGCCCTACTCAGGCCGGTTTCTGCTTCCCTAACTAATGCAGTCTCAGGTCCCGCGCAATTGGATTGGAGCAGAAGCTGTGTTCCACTCACCAGCAGTCCCAAAATCCTGCGGCGGGGGTCGTGGGTAGCTGGCGGGTGTCAGGCAACCCTGCGCACCCGCTACCCCGGAGCTGATCCAGCCGGATGAGGCCTGTCGCTTCTTGTCTTTATAAGCTGCCCCTGGGACGATGGACCCCAGCATAAGAGAGACACCAGCACCAATATAAGAAACTTCCAGTTAGAGTAGGAGTCAAAGTTTAAATTCCCAAGGCCTCCCTGGGAACTGACATCCTACTTGGCAGAAAGAGACCTCTATATGAGTAACTGGCATCCTGGTTGGTGAGTTAAGACATGAATGTTAGGCAAGGCAGGTCCCCTGCCACAGTTGAACACCCCAATTAACAACAGGATAAATATACAACAAAGTTGTGTTCCTAAGGAAATCCCCTGTCCCTAAATCCTGATTGGTGGAATAACTTGGCACAGATATTTGTGGATTTCAAGTCTTTTTTTTTTTTTTTTTTTTTTTTTTTTTTGGTTTTTCGAGGCAGGGTTTCTCTGTATAGCTCTGGCTGTCCTGGAACTCACTTTGCAGACCAGGCTGGCCTCGAACTCAGAAATCCGCCTGCCTCTGCCTCCCGAGTGCTGGGATTAAAGGCGTGCACCACCACGCCCGGCTGGATTTCAAGTCTTAAAAGATCTGTAGGATCCTGGCTCATGGTTGCAGCCAGCTCCTGAGTCTGGTCTGTGCCCTTGATCGATCAGTCCTGGGGTGAACGTTCAATAAACGATCCCTGACTGACTGAGACTGGTGTTCCTATGGTTTGTGAGCGACTCCTGGACCCCAACAGGTATGAAGTGGGCTAAGCTAACTTCAAATCTGCTGTGTAGCCAATGGTGACTTTGAACTTCTGAGCTTTCTGCCTCAGCCTCCTGTGTGCGGAGATTCCAGATATACAGTACCATGCCTGGTTGATGTGGTCCTGGGGATCAATGCCAGGGCCTTGCTCATGCCACATCCACAAACTAGCCATATCCTCAGTACTCCTCCCACGAGGCCCTCATCTTGGAACCAAGACTACTTAGGATCCAACCTGTAGGGCCTCAGACCTCCCTCTGCATGGGCACTGCAGGCAGAAGAAGCCAGAAAGGTGATCAAGCCTCCTGGGCTGAGGCCGGCTGTCAACTGTGACTGCGTATTGCACTTGCCTGTCACTCAAGCAGTCCTTTTCAAAGCCAGGACCCTCTGGGATGGAAATGCCAAGCATGTGGTAAGGAGGTCTCTGCCCATTAGAGTCAGGGGCAGCTTACTGTTCTCACCCATGTGTTCCACTGCAGATCTACTAATCCAGGACCCGACTCCTGTAGTCGGGTCACATGGGATGTCTGTTTTGTTTTGTTTTGTTTTGTTTTGTTTTGTTTTGTTTTGAAGCTCCATGTGTGAGCCTGGTCCTCTGCAGTGTGAAGCCATGAGGTGCTTTCTGAGGGACCCTGGGACTTGAGTACAGAGTGCTCACACTCAGTATGCAGCCGGTACTGAGTGTCCCCAGTAGCTTCCCGTTCTACTGGTCTGGGTTGGAGCCTCTGTTAGGTAGTTAGATATTAACAGGCTTGGAAAGCTTAGGCGCTGGAGCCTGCCGCATAGTCTGCAGCCTATAAAACAAAGGACAGGGACTTCTGGGTATCAGTGGTCACATGGTTGGGACCCCCTTGGACAGCCTGAAGTAACTATTTGAAATGGCTCCACAGAGTCCTGAAGTTCATGAAAAGGGGAGCCTTCTAGTAAGGAAGGAAAAACCGCATTATTCCAGACACACACCACTGAGCCTCCTCCTGGAAATCAGAGCAAGCTGCTTCAAAGAGAAACACCGTGGACTGGAACAGAGGCCTCAAAGGAACGCCAGGGTTTTGTTCTTGGGATTGTAGAAGTGACGCCAAGCCTGCCTGGTGTGTAGGTCCAGTCACTGGTCTCTTTGACCATTGTCTGCCCCCACCCCCTTGATGGCACTTGCTTTGCAATAAATTCTGTCTTCTACCCGGCCCTTTGTGGTTCGTATTTGAATTCTTACCCTGGAAATCATGAGGGTTAGAGATGGGAGTCCAGGTGAAGATTCTGGCAACAACCCAAGAAATGCTGACAGTCACTGACACTTGGCATCTGCTTCCAAGAAGACATGGTGCTAGTAGTTAGGAGAGGGAGTGGAGGACAGGAGAGTTGGGTTGCTTGCTGATGGTCACACGGCTACTAAGGGGCAACACTGGCCTCCTGACCTAGTTCCCTCAGACTCCAGACTTTCTGCCTCTGCTTCAACACCAATCTCGCAGTGAGATGGGTGGACCCCAGTGCCCCACCCTGTAAATGTAACAGGAACAGGGCAGTGGGGGCTTACGACTCCTGTTACTCAGATTCCAAAGTGGTCTCCTTGAATGGACAGGATTCAGGATGCTAAGGAAAGCCAGCGGCATAGGCTTACAATCCCAGCTAGTAGCTAGAGCGAGGCAGAGGGATTGCAAGTTCAAGGCCAACCTGGGCAATTTAGAAGTAAAAATTAAAATAAAAAAAATAAAATAATAAAAGGAGGGGTGAGGTGGGGGATGGGTGTAGCCCAGTGCTACAGTGCTAGTACTTGAGATATAACGCATACAAGGCCCTGGGTTCAAGTCACAGTACTGGGGAAAAAAAAGAAGGGAGAAAGGGACACAAGGTGGGGCAAGGCGGAGTGGTAGATTTAGGTATTTGTCATTACACGTGACCTGAGCTTGATCCTTGGGACCCATGGGGTAGAGGAGCAGAGAACTGACTCCCAAGGGTGGTGCTCTAAGCTCCATGCATGGACCATGGCATGGGTATGCATGCCGGTGCACATGGGAGGGAGGGAAGAAGGGAGGGAAGGAGGAAAGGAGGGAGGGAGGGAGGAGGAAGGGAAAGAGGGAGGAAGGGAGGGAGGAAAGAAGGGGGCAAGGAGAGACAGGAGGAGGAGAAAGGGCAACCAGATAGAATGAGGAAGGGCTCCATACTGGCTAGGACACATCATGAAGGAGGATGTAAGGCTAACTGTTTTTCTAGTTCTAACTCCCCTATGGTTTTATGTTTTGGTGGTGGACGGTGCATAAAAAAATATCACAGACGTATAAAATCTAAAGTAAAGATAAACAGCTTTTGTTCTAAGTGGCTACTCCAATTGTACACACATCCACTGAGTGGATCTTTGAATATGGTTAATTTGGGTGTGTTATTATTTTTTGCAACTTTTAAAATAAAGTTTAAATTTAAAAAAAAAATTCATGGCAAAATGTGGGGGAGGGAGGGGGAGAGGGCTGGGGATGTGGCTCAATGGCAGAGCTCTTGCCTAGCATCCATGAAGCCCTAGGTTCAGTCTCCAGAAGTAGGACGACATCAGCAAATGTCTCTGCACCTACACTGGCTGTGGTGCTCCACACCTGTCATGCCAGCACTAGGAGGCCGAGTCAGCACAGTCATGAGTTTGAGGTAGGCCTGGGCTCAAGAAGAGTCAGGAAAAGCACATCCTCCCGGTGCCCTCTTCACTGTGTACGAAATAAACCTGGGGAGGGGAGGGAAAGAGAACAGGGAGAAAGGAAGAAATGAAGGTGGAGTGAGGGACAAAGGGGTGGAGGAAGAGGCACCTGCCCATTTCCTGGGCAAAAGACAAGAGGTCCTGGTGGTGGGTAGTTAGACAAAATCAAAGCCATTTATTACTAAAGTTTTTTTTTTTTTTGTTCTGTTGTTGTTGTTGCCTCAAAGCAAGAGAGTTGCTGTAATGGGGGAGAGTTCTTGGTTTTACACATTGTGGTGGTGGTGGCAGTGGTTGTTAGAAACAGGTCTCATTCATGGAGAACTATGATCCTTCAGGAGTGACAGCTTCTGACCCTGGATGAGGATGAAGTTCAGTCTGACGTCCCAGGGCAAGGCAGCCCTCGCTGGGCTCTGAGTCGCTGAGAGATTTTGTAGAGCTCCATTGTGGCCCTGGCATCTTCCACAGAGCAGTGGCCCCGCCAGTTGTTCTGCAGACACAGGGAGAGCAGGAGCTAAGGGGCTGCCTCCCCAGTCCTGGAGCCGGCCGCTCAGTCTGTCCGCGTGTCCCTGAGGTCCCTGACTCGGGTTTGGGAGGGGTGTCAGCAGGTGACTAGAGCTGGACAGGGCAGAAATAACAGCGTGCGAGCGAGCAGAAGCAAGGCTCTCTGGGAGCAGTGGGCAAGCGAAGCAGCTCAGAGTTGGAAAAGGGTATCAGCAAGCGGAGACCAGCAATCCTGACCATTCCGACATAGAGCAGAAGATGAAGGATGTCAGTGCCTGGCAAGATGCATCCTCCAACCCCCAAGAGGCTGCCAGGCAGGACCTGGGAAACATGAGAAGGGCGAGGCGCTAAAACAGAAGCTCTTTGAAGAGGGAGCAGAGCACGCGGTGGAACTGGGTTCTGTATACTTTCCATTCAGGAAGAAATGACTGCCACCTGCCACATGCCACTGCTGTGCTAATAATCATTTGACCCATGGAACCTTCCTAAACTCCAAGAGCTACATCTGATCATCCTCAATTTTAGTAGTGGTGACACAGGCTCAAACACTGCAAATGTTATGGAGTGAGGGCTTATATCCACGAGCCACGCCAACTCCGGCAGCATCTTTCACCCCCCTGTGCTTTCCAGGCCTGGCTGTTGCAGTCTGGCCTGCATCTGGCTGCAGAGGGATCAGTAGGCCTGTTTCTCTGATGTCCGTCTGCTAAGGTGGCCTGCCTTTCCTCCCAAGGGCTCCTTTCCCACCACCCTCCAGACCAGGGGCTAGGAACACCTGCAGGGAGGCCCAGCTCAGGCAGGCTGCAGCATCCTATCCTATGGTGTCAATAAGCAGGTGGCTGTGGTGTCTCCTACTTCCCAAGGTGGCTCCAAAGACTTTCCCGGTCACCAACCCTCACTTGCCAGGCAAGGGAACTAAGGACAGGTTTCTGAAGCCTACTGCTTTGCTATCTGAGGTGGAAGCTACAGGTGGCTGGAGCATCTTCTGTGTGGGGTGGGAGGTGTCAGCCTTGAGAAGAGGGTAGTTCTGGCCTTGGTCCCAGTTTTAGACCCCTCCTGGGGCCTCAGGCAAGTCTCCAGCCTATCTGTGCCTGTTTCCTCTTCTGTAAAATGATCTGGGTACACCTGCTCCAAAGGCACGAGAAGTACACTAGTTCCCAGCATGCCCAAGGGCTGAGTACAGAGGGCCTTTCCCTTGCCTCGCTGTGGTGCTCATGCCCTTGAAGGGCAGCATCAGCACCTGACTGTGACAAGCCTGGGCCAGCTCTCATTGAGGCTGCTCTCCTCAGGCAGGAGCTGGAGGACAGGTTCTGAGGACATCAGTGAGGGGGGAGCTAGTGAGGAGAGTGAACCGGAGAACTAACACAGATGAGGAACAGAGCCTAAGAGGCCTGCAGACCAGGCTCAAGGTTTCCCAGGACAAGGCCTGAGCTGAGAGCTACAGAGGGTAGTAGGGAGGGACAGGTACACAGATATCCTTGTAGGGCTCCCGCGTCACCAGGCACACCAGGTCACCGCATGCCCCCAGGTTACAAGGAGAGCCAGGACCTTTATCCTAGGTCAGGAGACTGCAGACCAGCCAGGTTCAGGCCCACCCCTGCTTCCAACACAATCTCTACAAATACGGGATAGGGCTCCATGCCACTAGCCATTCACCCAGCCAAGTTAGCCCCACAGTCCAGGCCCTGGCTCATGGACCCTCTTGGACCCTCTCCGGCCCTCTCCTTTCTCTCTCTAGACCTCTGTGACTTTGGTCCTGTAAATGGTGCTGGGATTTACTCTCCTATCCTGTAGACCACCATTTTCCCCATCCCAGGGATACTATGCCCCACACCCATATTTTAAGGTTAGCCTCTGTGGCTGAGGGTAACCGGAAACTTCTGATCTTCCTGTTCTACCTCCCAAGTGCTAGAACTCAGGCACAGGCCATGCTTGGTTTATGTGGTGCTGGAGACTGAACATGGGGCTTTGCGCATGCTAGGAAAGCACTCTGCCAACTGAGTCATAACTCCCACTACCTCCTACCTTCTATTGGACAATGCTGGTGGCCTGCCCCTGGGAACCAAGAGCTCTTCCTAGACAGGGGTAAGGCGTGCTCACCTCCAGTGTCTGACACAGAGTCATAACAGCTGCGATACCAGTATTCAGAAGGCTGAGGGAGAAGGATTATGAATTTACCATCATAAAGCCACGTAGCCAGAGCCTACTGTAAGAGAACAAAGGCTGACTAGGGACGTAGTTCACAGTAGGGTACTTGCTCCACGTGTTAAGTTCAAAGCTCTGGGTCTGATTCCCCCAGTGCTGAAAAAAAAAAAATTAAAAAACGAAACACAACAAAAACAAAAACAGCTGAGCAGTGCTGGCATACACCTTTAAATCCCAGCCTCAGGAGGCAGAGACAGGCAGATCTCTGTGAGTTCGAGGCCAGCCTGATCTACAGAGAGAGTTCCAGGATAGCCAGGGCTACATAAAGAACCCTTGTCTTGAAAACCAAAGCCAAAACAAAAGAAACTTGTTGACCAGGAGGGCCCTTGTGTAGTGTTTGTCCCCCACCCAAGGCTCTTCTTTCTTGGGTGAGGGTGAGTCCCATGCCACATGCCAAGGAGGTGGCACCCAGGAACAGCACTGATTGATCCAGGGCAGGAACGCCCAGCTGTCAGGTCACTATAGCCATGGGAGGTGGCCAGCTTTCTGCCACTTCCCTGTGAGGAGGGCAGCTGCCATGGCATCAGTCTCATGATGCCCAGGGTTTAAACCAAGGAGTCTAAACCAGGGCTCTCTCCTTTTCCTTCCCTACGGGTGCTCCTGGTGCACCTCACAAAGAGGCTTTCTGAATTCCTTTCCCAGGCTCTGGTCTCCTGCAGGCAAAGACACATCACACATACAAGCGTCCAGTCTCTCGGGAGTGAAGGGAAGAGTCTTGGGGGTCACACGTCTGCACTGGGGATCCTCACGTGTTGGTGTGGTGTCCTGGAGGATGGATGAGGCCTAGAGCCAGCAGGCTGCAGAGGCTCCTTACCTGGAGCCAGCTTAGGAAGGTGGGACTGATCTGCCCTTGGGAGGAGTGGGAGTGTGGGGAGGAGGGAAAGGAAGATCCTCACTTTTAGAAGCAAGGAAGAAGAGAGAGGACTAAGGAAGAAAGGAGGAGGACTCCTTGCTTGGAGGAGTAGGAGAGGAAGGAGAAAGAGGAAGAGCAGGTCACTCCTCATCTGAGTGGGAAGAGGGAGAACGAGAGGGAGGAGGGAGAAGAGAGAGACAAGAAGGGTCATGGGGCCCGGAGGCTCCTCACCTGGATGTTCTTGTGTAGCAGGCGCTTACACAGCAGCCTCAGGGACACGCGGCTGTAGTACTGCAGCTTGGCCTCATGCCACAGCAGCCTGTCTGTGGACGTGTCATAGATGGTGTACTTGCTCATATCCTCCTTCAGGGCATTGAAGTCGTGCTTCAGGTCATGGCCCACCACCAGCTTGCCTTTCAGAAGCTGCAGGATCTGTCCAGAAAGACAGGTGGCCTCACACATGTCCACCCTGGGTGCTCCAGGTGGGGTACCTCCCCTTCCCCAGTCATGAAGCTAGCTGGCCACTCCTGGGGTCGCTAATTGGCCTTGGGCAAGTCTTCCTCCCTTACTGGAGGGAAGCAAGGTCCAAAGCCCTTCTCAAAGCAGTCTTAGTGTGTGAGGCTCCCTACCCTGGCCTGCTCCCATGGCTCATGGGATGGGGCCTACAAGGATAAACAGCACATAGCCTATGTCCTTTAATCTCCTTGGCAACTCCGCTGTGGCAGGGCAAGTAATGACCTCCCAAACGTTATATCCAGAACCCTCTGAGGAGAATCTGTGACTACATCCCTGGATCAGGGATGAGGGTGTGGGTAGGGCTAAGGTGCATGTGGAACTTAAAGTGTTAGCCAGATGGTAATATTTAAAGAGGGGGAATTTTCCACTGGGATTGTAGCCCAGCGGGAAAGTTATAAGATCCAATCCCTAACACTGGACAAAGAGGACGAGAGGGCTCCAGAACAGATCCCCATTAGCACAGGGCCCTTATTTTTGAAGACTAGGGGTACTTCATGAGGGGAAGTTGTGGGCTTTTGGTCATTCTGAATATGGAAGAAGGACTAAGGCCAAGGGGCTCCAGCACCCCCAGAAGCTGGTAAGGAGCTTTAGGAGCCAGCCTTGCAGACTCCGTTAGTCCCATTAGGCCCAGGTTGGACTTCTGAAATGAAGAACAGTAAGATAATAAGTCCACATTGTCTTAACATATTAAGTTGGTGGGTCTGTTCAGTGGCTACAAAAACTAGCTCCGTTAGGAAGGAGGCCAGACTCACCAGGATTCTACAAAAGAGAACAACGGAAACACACAGGAGCCAATGACTTTGCCCAAAGTGTCTCTGACCATTTTAAATATTTGCAAATTCTTTCATAGTCCTCTTTAAAGATTAATAACTAAGGCTGGAGTGTGGATCAACTGGCAGAGTGCTTGTCCTAGCATTGGAGGACCTAGAGTCTAGCCCATATAAACCGGTACCATGACACATGCTTGTAAACCCCAGAATTTGGGGCAGATAGAGGCAGGAGGATCAAAGCCAGCCTGAGCGATATGGGACCCTATCTTAACAGCAAGCAAACAAATGATGGGGAATGGAACTCCCGAGGCTGGGGAAGCCCTGAAGGAAAGTCATACACAGAAATAAGCCTAGAAAATCCTATACTGCAGGCAAATAAACTTACACATAGCTCCTGCCCACTGGCCCTGACACACTGCCCCTCTACCTATCCCTTCCAGAGCGCAGATGCACAAGTGTGACAACTGCTATTAGTGTTTGGGCAATCTGGGGGGGGGGTTGCTAAGCACCATCAGGGTACTGGGATTTCCACCCAGGGGGCAGTAGCAGAGCCTGGCTGCTTGTCACACAGCTGATGAGCAAGCCTGATCTATCTGGTGGCCCAGTGGGAGGATGGGCAGCCCTTAGAGTGCTCAGCCCCGTATCCTACATGTCTGGAAGACATGGACACAGGGCTAAAGGGTAAGAACCTCGGGCCTCAGTGGCCCAAGCACGTAGTCTGGGAACACAGTCTCCTTCAGCCCAGGAGCCTCTGGCCTCTGAGTCAGAGCCAGCTCAGCCTCAGAGCCTCATTTTGCAGGCTCACCAGAGCAGTGTGATGTAGAAGAGAGGGAACATCAGGTGGGACTCAATGTCCCCATCATAAGACCGGAAAGTTGGACCGGAAAGATGCCCCTAAAACAGCTGCAGATGGGAGCCTAAGGTTCTCTGTTGGTGGAGAGACTAACTTAGTTGAGGGCTGTGATAGGGAGACCCAGAGTCCTTCCCTCCCTCAAGTATGTGAGGAATTCCTCATGGAAGAGTCACAGACCACAGACCCTAGGAAGGAGCTGAGGAGGAAGGACAAATGTGCCTGCAGTCTCTGCTGACTTGACTCCTGCTCCTTCTTCACTTACCTCTGGCCTGGCTTCACCAAATGGCGTGGCCCTCACCATGTGCTGAGGCGTGACCCCACTGACTTGGGTTCTGTAGTCCGTGATCTCTCCCTCGGGCCGGATGTACTTGTCATACAGGACTGCGCCATGGATGTTCACAATGCTGCAGCGGGCGAGGCCGCTCACCCTTTGAGGCCCAAGCCCCACCATCTCACAGTCCATGGCCACCACCTCTGGGATGCCTGCCATGCTCCTTGGCAACCCTCAGAAAGCCCTGGAGGATGGGGAGGTGGGAGGTGGGGGAGAGCCAGGCTGTCAGTCAAGAACCAACAGCCCTCCAGGCATCCTGGGCCACCACCCTGTCAAACTACACCCTGAGCCCTGCCCATTATCTCCAGTGCCACCTGGCAACAGAAGCTGGCCTCTTGCCAGCCTTCAGCTTCTGTGTGCTATAGGTCCCAGAGCTTGCTGGTCCTGTCTGGCTGTCCCACTACAAAGCCCCCTCCCATTGCCTCTCAGTTTGGGCAGCTATGTGGTTGGTACCTGCTCTCACCTGTCTCAGTGCCCTGGGTTCTCTTCTGCCTCTCTGTTTCCACTTCTCAGCTACTTCAGTCACTTTGGGAAGTGACTCATCTCTAACTGGAGCCTGCCTGTTTTAGTTTCAGTTTCTGGTTCATTATCAAGGGAAGTTGAGGAGTGGGGGCAGGCCTTGTAGGCTGGGCTGTTCCATCTCCTCAAGGCTGGCAGGTAAGGGGGCTGGCAGGTTGAGTCAGGGCTGGTGGCCGCGTCAGGCTGTCCCTCCTCTGGCCCTGCCCTACTCCTCCCTTTCAGATGACGTGTCTGACGTCTGACGTGGACGGAGTGGATTGCAACATCTTTCTTTGCTTTTTTCACCCTCCACCCAGAGAATAAACATCTCCGGGATTGGAGCCTGGGGAATGTCCCACAACTTCTGAGACCTGCTGTCAGTGTACTACCCTGGGAGGTTTTCTGAGGACAGAGCAAGCAGTTCTTGAGACACTGGTACCATTAACTGGGAAGGGCAGCAAAAGGCTGGGGGAGGAGGAGGGTCTAGTCCTTGGTACCAGTTTGGTGCCTCATTGGGCAGAGACTCTACCTGAGAGAGTTGACAAACAGCAGCAGACCTTAAGAGGGCCTCAAGCCAGGCTGTTCTTCCTCCTGGGTTCTCGTCTCCTGGGCTGGAACTTAGAATCCTTAGAGTGATACCTATTATTAGGTCCAAAAGGGAAAATTCCGAGAACCCTCCCCAACCCCCTGAACTAAAGGGCAGGCCCACTGTCTTTGTCCAAAATGACTGTCTGGCCCTCAGCTCAAGCTGGACTATAGGATTTCTTGTGTATAGCTCAAAGTTCTCACGAAGCGTTGCTCAGAAACCTGTCAGAACAGTTCTGAGGTTCCACATGGCAGCCCATGCTAGCCTCTAGACTCCTTCGAGACATATTCACATGTACCTGTTCTGCACTAGCCTTCTGACCCCTCTCACCTCCCTGACTCCTCTGCTCTGCTAGCTCCCAGGCCCTTCCACCTCAGCCCTGCCCCGTTTTCTTTAAAACCAGCAATATCCCCACCCTACCCTCTGCCTCTCTTACTATTCTCTTCTCTAGCTCCCCACTCCTATTTTCTCTGCTCCTGAGAGATGGTCCTGCCCATGGGCAGGCAGTCTGCTGCTTTTCCTCTCTGCTCTGGACTCTTCTGGATGCCCCTGGCTGGTCTCTCATAGCGACAAGAAAACTCCTCCCCTGAATCACGGAGCCCCTGTTGCTTATTCCTAACATGCAGGGAACGTTCAGTATTCTAATAAACAAACTGAGGTATGCACGGATCAGAAACAGACTCAGCTTTCTAAGAGGGGAGCACTTGCAGAACACACCAGAGTGAGAGGCCAAAGGAAGAATATATATAGATCTGCATTCGCTTTGCCACTCGGGGGAGGTAAAACACAGAGGCGCTAGGCTACGTTCCTTTCTCTCCGCTGGGGTGTGGGGCTTGTGGGACATACCGCTCAGGGGAGAGGACATGAAACCTAGGACAGGGGCCCCAGTCCATTTTCACTGTGGTTCTCAAACTCCTGAGCATGGGAACCCCAAGAGTTGAAGGGATGAGGGTGGGGTGGGGCTAAAAACAGGGAATCCAGCTTAGCTTCAGACCTGCTTCGGGACTTGAGCACTGCTTTGTAGGACAAAGGCTTGCCCCCTGGGGCGGTCCTTGATGAAGGAAACTGTCCTTGCTTGTCCAAACTGTTTATTCACGGAGGATGTTAGGAATGCCTCATCGGCTTGTGGAAGGACCTCAGCTGTTGTCCCTAAGTGACTGATTGTCACAGTCCTCTCAATGGAGTGCCATGGTCCACTCCACTGGAGTCAGGAGTAGATTTAAATGCCTCAAATTCGAGAATTGCTGGGGTTCCTGATTCTTCTCCACCTTACCAGATTTTCTGTGTGGTGACACGGTCCACTATCCAACATAGTCTATATATGCCCAGATCTATAGAGAGTAACAGTTCTCGGCCCAGTGAGACATCACAAAGACTTGGATAAGAACTTCCAAGGGTGTAGTTCAGCTTGTCTAGCATGCAAGAAGCCCCACACTCGATGTCCAGTGCCGCACTAACCAGATATAGTGGTTTAGCATGTAATCCTGACACACCAGCTGATGGCCACAGGAAAATCAGGAGTTTCAAGACATCCTTAGTCACACAGCAAGTTCCAGACTAATCTGGACTCAGAGGCAGTTGTCATCTGTCCCTTCCAGTCTCTTTCACACCCTCCTTGAACTATGGCTTCTTCTGGTTTATACCCAAGCTCTGGCCTTGCTCTGGGCCTGTGTTTGGTGATTCTTCCCAGGCCCATAGGTCTCAGATGCCTCCTTCAGACCATGTTAACCATCCATCTCCCCTGGGCCAGGACCAGTGACTACCCTCTAGTGGTTCTCAACTGTCCTAATGCTACAACCATTTAATGCACTTCCTCATGTTGTGGTGACTCCCCCCTCCCCACACACACACACCATAAAATTATTTTTTGTTGCTACTTTGTAACTCTAATTTTGCATCTGCTATGAATTGTGACCCCTGTGAAAGGCTCATTTGACCCCCAAAGGGGTCACAACCCACAGGCTGAGAACCATCAGGCTAGAGGAACCAGTTAGGTTCCCACTCTAGAGCACTATGAGGGCACCTTCCCACATGTTCATGTCTCAGGGTTTGGCATTTGCTGCCCCGTTTGAAAAGTTGCTTTTCTGGGAGAAAAATTAAAAAAAAAAAAAAAAGTTTACCTTTTTACAAAAAAGTTCAACAAGCCAAAAAACAATTCCATCAGATTACAACTTGGGGACCAATGAATTTATTGGTCTTACTTATGGAGCCTGCGTGAGAGGCTACTTATAGAAGCCCGGAAGGACATCAAACACACACACTGGTAAGTCTTCATCTAGTGTGGATGGTGGTGGCATCCCTGTAGCTGCTTAGCTTGGCAGCAAGCTTCCCCTACTTATATACATTACCATTGCCTGAGCCCAGATCCCACGCAAGAAGGGCAGAACTGCATACAAATGGCTGAGGTAGCAGCTGAAATCTCAGACTCCCCCTGGGAGGGGCTATCAATAGTCAACGAGCATAACTGTAAACAGGCACCGCTGATCCAGAGATAAGAGGCGATTTTGTCCGAAGGCCAGGAGACTACACCTGCATCATCTGCTTGGCAGCTCCCCCTCCAGGCCTCTCTGTGTAAGCGCACCTCCTGCCCTCTTAATTTATAAAGCAGTCATAGTTTGTGACTTCCATTTGTCCTCTTGTGGTTCCTCAGAGCTGGGCTCAGCTCCCAGAACCCTACCTGAATTATGCTGAACGTTTGTCCAAGAATAGTGTTTTCTGCTGGATCCAGGTACTGGGTATTAACAGCCCTGAAGGGGGAAGCCCCGACCCCAGGTAGTGGGGCTCGTTTCCAGCTTCCCCTGACAGCATCAAACAGCAAGAGTCACTCTGGGCCAACTTGTCAGCCTTCCAAGGACACATCCCATCAGCTGCTCACCCATCATACCTGTAGCTCACAGGAGGCAGCTACTGGATGGCTTTTTCTAATCCCCACTGAGCCCGATCATGCACTATAGTTTTAGGCTTTTGTGAACATTAACTGTATTTAGCACTGTGCAAATGGCTTAAGAGTGGTTCACTGTCCAACCCTCTCCCACCTCCTGCCTCGCCATGTGGTCTTTTGCACATGTGTTTGTTTTCACATCATCCACTATAGGGGGCCCTCAGCAAAGCCCTGCAGACCAGCACCTTGCTTTCCAATCGCCATGGCTGTGATTTATCTAAGTCTTCATCAAGCACCTCCTTCAGGTATTTTGTTATAGAATACAAAACAGCCTTAAACAATTAACCACATCAGAGGCACTTCTCCCTAGAGGCAACCTGCCCTACAAGCTCAACGGTCTTAAAGGGAGGCCAAGGCAGGAGGATGACCACAAATTCCAAGACAACCTAGGTCAAATGGTATGACCCTTCCTCTAAAACTGAAATCCTTGTGAACTGTTGATGAGAATGGAAACTCAGTTACTGTGGGAAAGTGACAGTTCCTTGGTGTGGTGACACTGCTGCTTGACAAAGTTCTGGCATCCATGGACATTTCGGGTCACAGTTCTCCAGCATCCTGCTTCATCCTTGATGACCCTCGCTGTGTGTTATGGAGTTTCCTTTCGCGTCTTCCTTTGGGGAAGGCTGTTTGCAGTTTGGCAGAGGATGTGAATGTATACATGGCAGTCTCTAAACAAATGCATTCTTTGGAACAACTCTGTACCACAGTGGAACCATATAGCACGATAACTGCCCACTCCTACAAAGAATCTCCTCTGTGCCCTTGTTTGCACCAAGAAAGATGGCTCCATGAACTCAGGCACTTACCATCTGAGAACACAATCCAGAGAAACGTGCCCAGACCCAGAGTCTGAGGCCTTGGCAGTTAAGGGCAAGCATTCAGTCCTAAGTACAAAACAGCTCCTACAGTTGATTCTCTGCGTACGTGACTTACAGGGTGAACAGCAAGATCTGGAAAGCCCCATGAGGAGCAAACTGTTAAGAACTGGCTCGATCCCCTCTGCCATATACAGGAGGAGCACACATGGAAGGGATTAAGATGGCTCGGTAGAATGAAAGAAGGGTAAGACAGCAGGACTCTCCCTTGGGGGAGCGCAGGGGAACAGGCCTATATTGTAAGGCTGAGGCACAGAGGGGTGCGATAAGCCCCCTGCTTACTATGCTACCAGGTACAAACACTGCATCCTGCCCCTTGAGGAGTTAAACTTGCTCTTATGAGTTTGTTTCTCAGGACTCTGTGTCTGACACTTCTGACCACAAAGGCTGACAGCTTGCAGGAGGAAATGTAAAGGGACACCAGGCGGGCGGGGTTGCCGAACCTCAGAAAACAATAGGGACTTAATGCTTGCTGGGCTTTTACTGCTTTTGTGTCAAAGAAAAATACTGTAATAAAGTTGATTACCTCTTTCATTCTGGATGTTGAAAAACAGGGCTAAAATGGGTTAAAAACCTCTTGGAATCATTAAGTCTGCTTTCTACATTATCTGTGATCAAGCTGCTATGCAAATATAGGTCTAGCCTTTTAGTTAGGAAACACCAGCTTTACCCTCAGATCCTGTCAGTCTCCTTTTCCAGATGACACCACACTCCCTGGCCCAACAACCACCACCACCACCCCGCCCCCACCCCCGTAAATGACTTGAAAGCAGGGTAACATATCTGCATACCATATATATGGCTATCTTATTCACGATAGCAAGAGAGGAAGTGACCCAACGTGTGACTAACATTATACACACACAAAGGACTTAGTCCTAACGGGCAGTCTTACAGGAAAGACAGTATATGCTCACAATGTCAGCCCTGAGTGGGCTAAGGCAGGAGGACCGCCTGAGTTCCATAAGGAGTTACAGCAGCTGGACTCTATCATGAGATTCTGTTTCAATGGCAAAAAACAAACACTTTCTGATGTGAAAGCCTAGCTTTGGGGAGAGACCAAATCAAACAGTGTGCTGTGTAATAGCCAACTCCAACTGAAGTCAGAAACTGCTGTAGAGCGAACGTGTACCATCTTGAAATGCATCTCAAGACCAGCATCCAGCAAGGCTCAGAGCCCTGGGCCTTCCCTGGCCTCACACACCTTCAGCCCAGCTTGAGCATCCAGAAAGGACCAGTTCACTCACTTTTCCAGATGCACTTTATTCCGGTGCAGATGGTCTGGTACTACAAGCAAGCTGACTTCTCCCAGTAAGCCTCTCCCAGCTTATAGTTCTTTCACCCTTCAATCCACAAATGCTACTGCCCAGTATCAAGGCTGGCACAAGTGGCTGCTTTTTAAGGAAACAAGAGCTCACCCCTGGTGCCAGGCCAGAAGTGGTGGTGATGATTTGGCCAGCCCCCTCTTTCCCTGGCAGGGAGGAGCCAGAAATCAAACAATCCATGACTAACACTTTCTGTAATCAGTGGACAGTGGGAAGTGTGCTCTCAGTAGCATCCCTTCATTTCTGACCATCTGGGGATGTTGTCACTTTTCCAAATGCAGTGTCAGGAGGCTGATGTGGAGATAGAAGCTGGCAGCAAGACCTCTGAACTCCCCTGCAATACCCTTGCCCTGGCCCCCACCTCATCTGATGGAAAAGCCAAGAGTCCTGCCTGAGCAATAGCTGCTCAGAAACCAGGCATGAACAGAGCCCATCCTGTTTATCACTAGGATACACTCAAAGTGCTAAGACACCCCATGAGGTAGGCTCTGCCACTCTTCCCACTTTACACTGGGAAAACAGGCTCAATGGGAAAGCCACAGGCTTGTCTAGTGTCTCCATGTTAAGTGTCAGGAGTGATGAGACTGTCAGAGGATGGTGTGACCTGAGCCTTTGCCTACCAGTGCCCTTAAGTTATCCCAGACCAGTGGCTTTCCACCTTCCTAATGCTGTGACCCTTTATTACAGTTCCTCATATTGTGGAGACCCCCCCAAAATAAAATTATTTCTGTGGCTACTTCATAACTCTAGTTTTGCTAGTTATGAATCATAATGTACACAGCTGTGTCTTCCGATGGTCTTAGGCGACCCCTGTGAAAAGCGTTAAACCCATAAAGGAGTCCTGACCCTCGGGTTTTGAGAAACACTGCCTTAGAACTCCGATCCTACCCCGTGACTAGGGAGGAGCACTCCTGGCTCCCTGCCCTTCCTCTCCCTCCTGTGTATCTGGGCCCCCACTTGTCTCGCCCCCGGTGCTCTGGGTCAGGTCCTCGGGCCAGTACTGGTCGTCCATGTACTGCTCCACGTCAGTGCTGCTGTCGGGCCCCCTGTCCTCAGCAGGGGCCTGGGCGGAGCTGGCCACTTGCTGCTCCCACTGCACCTCCACCAGCTGGTACAGCTCCATGGCTGTCATGGCATCTTCCACAGATGAGTGGCCCTGGTGACCGACCTGTGGACAGGAGCAAAAACATCACTACATAGTGAAATGGGCCTGACTATCACCCCTGAAGCAAAGCCAGCCTCCAAGGGTCAGGAGCACTTATCTCTGAATGGAGGCTGTTGTGATTTAGATACATATACTCCAAAGGTCTGTGTGCTGTGGGCTTGTTCCCCAGCTCCCAGTGCTATCTTGAAAGTTACTCAACTGAGGAGGGACTCTGCCTAAGGAAACACGTTGCCAGGGAAGATCCTTGGGAATATACTGTCTGTTCTTTTGTCTGCCCCATTTTCACTGTGGGGTTATAGCTCCACATGCTTCTACCACCATGATGGTCTGTCTAAGCACCCAGACCCTACAAAACCATGAAGCAAAAATAATCCTTCCTTAGTGTTGGGTTGGAGAGAACGCACCGTGGTTAAGAGCACTGGCTGCTCTTCCCCAGGACCCAGGCTCAGTTCCCAGTACCTACATGGTAGCTCACAAACTGTCTGTAACCTAGTCCCAGAGGATCCGATGCCTTCTTTTGATCTCCAAGAACGAGTCATGCATGTGATGCACAGACATATGTGCAGGCCAAACACACATATTTTAAAAAGCCAATTCCAGAAGCTGGGCTGTGGTGGCACATACCTTCAATCCCAAAACTCAGGAGGCAGAGGCAGGAAGACCTCTGGGGTAGAGTCCAGTCTGGTCTACAGAGTGAGCTCCAGGACAGCCAGGGCTACACAGAGAAACCCTGTCTTGAAAAACAAAACAAAACAAAATAAAACCAAAAAAGTAAAATCCCCGCTCCAGAGGTTAGAATATGGATACCAAAACAGCGTAGAGCAAGAGTCAAAGGCCCCTTGACCTGAGCCTCCAGAGCTAGTGAGTCGGAATCCATCCTATGGGGATAGGATCTGGGCAGGAGCGAGGTGGGCAAAGACCTAAAGAGATAGCCTGGAAGAACTTGACTTTCACTGGGGAACTCACACAGAATGACATGAGATAGCTATGCCCATACTGCCTGTATGCAAGCAGCAGGCCACAGTGCTATCCACACCTCAGCAATTATGCAAATCCAATGAGCCCCTCCCTCCCAAGAGGTTCCAGACCACATACCTGGATCTTCTTGTGTAGCAGGTTCAAGGCCAGGTCCTTAAGAGAGACCCGAGTTCGGATAAGGGAGCTGGGCTGACTGAGCAGATTTGGGACATAAGTGGTATCCCGGGTCTGGCTCCGAGGGTGGACGTACTTCAGGGCCTGGAAGTCATTGTGCAGTGCGTGCCCCACCACCACCTTGCCCTTCAACAGCTTAAGGATCTGTGAGTGAAGAGGGGAGGTGGGAAGACCCCATGTCAGACAGGAACACACCTGAGTTCCCTTACTATTGGTGCATGGACCCACCCCCAGTGGGAGGTGGTAGTGGGAAAGGGAGGGGAGAGTCTAGGCGACCATGACGCCCCAAATTTGAATACAAACTCTTCTTAGCAGCTGCAAAAGGAGTACTATCTGCGCCATTCCAAGGAACAACTGTGAGGGTCAAAGATGTATGTATGTTATGTATACATGTATGTATGCAAGCATGCATGCCAACCAGGTCTTCAAGTTGAGAGGTCCAATCAGCTTAGCACTGGCACAGACACTTTCTCAGCTGCAAGATCTTCTCAGTTGCACTACCACCCAGGTCTCAGCTCATCAGCCCTCCCTGGAAGACTCCCATGATCCTCATCCACCTAGGAGCCCTGGTCCTTCTTTCAAGCCATCTGTACTTTCTAAGTATGGATTTAGCTTTCACACTTTACACATTTAGCTCTTGGGATGCTCTATCCTCCCTTCCTGCACTGTAAGCTCTGTTTGACTTGACCAGCGGTGCTCAGTCAGGGCACAGCATTTACAGATTTGCTTGTTTGTTGGGATGGTTCTTTTGAGACAAGGCTCCCTCTGTAATCCAGGTTAGAACTTAAGTCAATCCTCCTACCTCAGCCTCCCAACCAACTTGTTTTCTGATCAATAAAAACATGCTGAAGGAAGCCAACAGAACCGTGCCCGGCGATGTTGTTAAGAGTTAAGGAGAAGCCCTGGTTGGTAGTAAAGGGAACGGTTCCTTGCTCCTGTGTGCACTGGCTCCTCCTCCCTTCCCTTAGACCTGCTCTGCAGCTCTGTCTGGGCACATCCTGCTCCTCCCTGTCCAGCACCTTCCTCACACTGGGAAACAGGGCTGAGGGCCTGCTAACGCCTGGCCTTCTGATGCCTACCTAGACCCATGGAACCCAGTTTTTGTAGCCTGAATAAGATGCACGCAGACTTGTGATAGGATCACCCTGTCTCACACCCCACCTGCCACCAAGAGGGGAAGAGATCAAACCTACTCCACAGTAGCCTAAGTGAGCAGAAAGAAACCGACCCCGCCCAGGGATCACCACCAACCACAAACATATCCATCAACAGGAGGGATCAGAATTGGAGGGCTCGCCGCAGGCTTTCCTTCCTACTGCTTCTACTCATGATCAGGTCTTTCCAAAGCAATGCTTTGGGCCTATGCTATGTGTCTTAGTTAGGGTTTCCACTGCTGTGGTAAAAACACCAGGACCGCAAGTGGGGAAAGGGTTTATTTCATCTTTCAGCTCCATTACTGAGGGAATTCAGGGAAGACACTCAAATAGGGCAGGAAACTGGAGATAGGAGCTGATGTGGAGGCCCTGGAAGAGTGCTGCCTCCTGGCTTGCCCAGCCTGCTTTCTTAGAGCACCCAGGACCACAAGCCCAGGGGTAGCACTGCCCACAGTAATCTGGGCGCTCCCACATCTAGAAAACTCATCCAAGGCTTGTTAACACGCCAGTCTGGTGGGGACACTTTCTTAACTTTGGTTCCTGCTTCCTAAATGACTAGCCAGCACACTATGACAGAGATCACAAGATGAGGTTTATCAGAATTTCCCAAACCTTCCTGATCCCAATAACCCAGAGACATTAAAAAGTAGTTCTGCCGGGCGTGGTGGCACACACCTTTAATCCAAGCACTTGGGAGGCAGAGGCAGACGGATTTCTGAGTTCGAGGCCAGCCTGGTCTACAAAGTGAGTTCCAGGACAGCCAGAGCTACACAGAGAAACCCTGTCTCGAAACACCCCCACCCCCCACAAAAAAAAAAAAAAAAAGTGGTTCTGTTCTAATGTTTGTTTTGAGAAAGCGAATTTGTTCCAATACAACTGTGATAGGACACAACCTCAGAATGTGAATTTTACCTTTGTTTCTGCCAAATTTTACACCTGAATAAATGCTACATGAATGAAGAAAACTACTGCCGGCTGAACAGAACCAGGAGCACACAGCACTACACACCTCCACCATCTGCCAGCAATTGGTTTGTCTGCCTGGGCACTGAGCCATACCAGTCTAATACAGTGTCAGACTCAGTGCCCCACTTCACACAGCCGCAGTGACGTCCTCCTGCCCTTCCTTCCACAAGCCATCTCAGGCCTTTCCTAATCGTGGCTCTGGTTACTCCCTACCCATTGCATTTCCTAACCACAGGCAAAACTGGAGTACCAGTCTTCATTAGGTCTCTCTCTGTTTCTGTGGCAGCACCAAGTCTTTCGAGTCTTGTGCCTAAAGACCATGTCGTTATAAAAAGCCCTGTGGCACAGAACAGGTGTGGAGGGACAGGAGTCATTGTACAGATGACCAGGGGCAGAGTCCTGAAGACAGGGACTGCAAGCCTTTATGAGTTTCCCTTCCCAGCACCAGGCATGGTTCTGTTGATATTACCCAACAGGTGATTAATCAACCTTGGGGCCTATTTATAGGACAAGCTTGCTTAACCATGATTTTTAGACACGCATGGTAGAGCCCTAGAGATCTAGGGGAACAGAGTCTTCATGGAAGACCCTGGGGCAAGATTCTAGTAAATTTATAAGGCTTTCGCTGTTTCTACAGCCAAATGCCTTTGCAGATTCCTAATACATAGGGGAATCCCAACTACTAGTCATTTCCCCAAGCACTGAAGAGCCATAAGGGGATGGGACAAGACTGTAGGCAAAGTTTGTAGATTCTGAACATTCTATAAGTTATCGTGCCCTTACCTGTCATATAACCTTTCTGCAAGCAGTCCCTTGCCCATCAGCCTGGCAAGCCCCTGGGGTTTATGTTAGTCCAGTCTCTGGGAAAGGAACTGCATGTCTGGAGACGGAAAGGGACTTCTCGAGGCCCCTCACTTCCCAGACAAAAAGTGGTGCCTTGAACCAGGGCTTTTCTCCCCAGCCTGTCACTCTGGCCACATAAGACCCAGGGTCCTTACCTCCTTCTGGGCCACCTGAAAGGGGATAGCCTTGTGCATGTGCTGGCGGGTGATGCCACTCCAGCGGGTGCGATAGTCCACAATGGGCATTTCAGGCCGGATGTATTTGTCATAGAGAACGTCACCACTGTAGCTCACCACAGAGCAGCGGGCTAGCTCGCTCACCCGCCCTTGGGGGCCTGTACCCACCATCTCACAGTCAATGGCCACACACTTGATGGGCCCAGGTCTGGGAGCTTCTCTGGGGACAGACTTTTTGCTGCACAGGCCATTGCTGCCGGACCTGGCCTTGGGACGTTGCCTCCTGCTGTCCGAAGCCTCTGTGACTGCTGGCATCTGTGATGGTGAGGGCAGAAGGCAGAGACCTGGCCCTGGTTCTGTGCTCAACAGCTCCTGCTCCTGAAGCAAGGCCTTGCGGGCCATGAATCGCTGGTGCTGCCGGCTTCTCCTCTTGTGTCTTTTCCGAACCACATCCTTGGTATTCAGGCTGGTGAGAGATGGACACTGAGTAGACTCGGGGACTTCCCCTGCCACCATGTCAGCCAGCTCACAGGTGGGGGTAAGAGAAGCTCTGGAGGCTGTCTGCCAATGGGGCAGTGTGCTGGAGAGAGAGCACATGGGAAGACGGGCTGGGAGGAGGCTGCCAAGGCAGCCTGCCCCTCATCCCCAAGCACCTGACTGAAACTCACACACCTTTACCAAGAACTGCACTCAAGGGCTGGAGAGATGGCTCAGCGGGTAAGAGCACTGACTGCTCTTCCACAGGTCCTGAGTTCAATTCCCAGCAACCACACGGTGGCTCACAACCATCTGTAATGGGATCTGATGCCCTCTTCTGGTGTGTCTGAAGACAGCATCAATGTACTCATATAAATAAAATCAATCTCGAGACAACAACAACAAAAGAACTGCACTCTAACCCTGCATGTGCCACCCCTGCCCCTGCAAGTCCCCCCAGCAAGCGTCACATGGAATATCCCACCTCCCACGGGCACCACAGAGGATTATCACCCTTATTGTACAGAAATGAGGCCCACAAGCTGAGTAGTTTGGGACGACGGCTGATACAGAGTCCATGCTCTGAACCTCACGCTCCTCTCAGTGGTGTGAGAAGTATGGACACAGGGCAGCAAAGGCTACAGAAACACAGGCCAGCTGAACACCCCACACCAAAAGTCCCCAAACCAAAATCTGCAGGAGGAGGAACCGGGATCTTTATAAATTGTTGTGCTCCCATGTCTGTCTGTCTGTCTCCTCCTACCCTCCACCCCATACAGCAATGTTCAATAGCTCTCTGCCTCTTTCCTCCAGCAAAGATGATTTCCTACATCAGACGGCCAGCTATCCTTGAGCCAGAGCTGCCTCCATCTGGACTCACTGCTGTTCCCAACCCCCCCCCCCCAATGCCTTCAGACCCAGCTCTATATCACTGAGTGCTCTTCGGGAACCCCTACATCTTCCCAATCTGACAGAGGTTCTCTGGGGTCCCAACTGTGCCAGGTGCTGGACAATCACCAAGATGGATCGTGGGCTGAGAAGCTCGGTTTGACCACAGACATAGAAACGCAGTAGATGGTGTGCTGAGGGCCGGCTAGACACCCAAGGAGGAAAAGCAGACCAAGACGACTCCCAAAAGTCACTTCTGAGTAAATGGGGTACAGTAACCCTACAGGGGAGAACAGTGGAAATACCAGGAGGGACGCAGGCCTGACAAAACTAGCCTGATGCTGAGGCAGAAGGGCCAGCAGCAACATGAGGTCCCCGTAGAAAGTACCCGGTGGGTCATAGCTGGGGAGACTGCTTCTTCCTTATTATCACCTCACCTTCTGCCACTGACTTTAGAGGGCCTTCCACAAGTCACCCTTACCCTATACTGGTGTTTTAGCCTCATGTCTGTTGGTCAAGTGAGGGAGGCCAAGGCACCCAGGTGGGCCGGTAAAATTTGGACCCAGCAGCACTGACCTAGGACTTTAACTGCCTATGAGGAGAGCAAAGGAATCCACCATGTGTACCCCAATACACTGGATTTTACCCTCCACAGACAACAGGCATTCTTCCTCAGAGCTCCCTCAGGTGAGCGAGCTGCAGAGCCCCACTGTGTCTGCTGTCCCTCTCTCATGGCAGACTTGCTTCAGAAGCCCAGGCTGGGCCTCACAGCGACATGCCTGGAGGACACTGCAGAGCTCAAGGTCCTCCTAACCACAGATCAATAGGACTGACAGGAAGGGGCAGTCACCAGAAAGATACACTGAATTAAGGAGAGCCTGGCCAGAGGAGATGCTGCAGGATTTTGGATGGATGGGCCAGGCAGCCCAGGGTGGGAAGTGTTCAGAGAAGAGAAACCTGACAGGCACAGAGCAAAGAGCCAGGGAGAGACGGCAAAGAGCTTGGTGCTGGTAAACAGCTAGGAAACAGAGGGCGTGGAGACAGGTGGAATGGAATGGAGAAGGATACGGAGTCACTGGAAGACTGCAGGGGCCATCACAGCTACCTCATCAGAGGATGAGCTCAGACTAGGGGCCCGAGCTATCACAGGTGTGAAAGCTTGTATATGCTTGGCCCAGGGAGTGGCACTATTAGGAGGTGTAGCCTTGTTAGAGGAGTGTCACTGTGGGCGTGGGCTTTAAGACTCTCATCCTAGCTGCCTGGAAACCAGTCTTCTGTCTGCCTTTGGATGAAGATATAGAACTCTCAGCTCCTTCTGCACCATGCCTACCTGGATGCTGCCATGCTCCCACCATGATAATGGGCTGAACCTCTGAACCTGTAAGCCAGCCCCAATTAAATGTTGTCCTTATAACAGTTGCCTTGGTCATGGTGTCTGTTCACAGCAGTAAACCCCTAATCAAGACACAGGGATAAGTAGCAGTAAGATAGGAGGAAAGACCAGTCCCGTGTTTGCTGATGCCAGCATGTGTGTGAGTAAAGGTCCATTTAGCCAGGGGGAGGCCCAGTGACCCATGCTGACTCTCAGCTTGCTCGTTCACTCTCCAAATAGCACCCCCTCTTTTAAAAACAGGTTGTCAGCAACCTCATTTCCACAAACCACACCTCAAAGGGAGAAAATCTGGCTAAGAAGCCCTGTGCTAACCCTGCTGATTATAGATTTTCCTGTCCCTGCTGGCAAGGTCTGAAAGAAGCTAAAATCAGGTCCCCTTGAGAAAAGGTCTCTGTACTTTTGTATTTGTGTTAAGAGATAAAAAGCAGCCATTTCCTATAGTCCCCTCACCCTGTGAACATGTCAGAACCAACAATTACCAAGGGAACGTCCACAGCTTGCAGCCCTGAATGGAGCTCAGCTTAGCTGGAGAGAAGAGGACACAGTCCTTTCAACATGGCCACGTGCAAATATTCCATATCTTAACTCTGGTCTGTATGGTAGGCACGTGGCCTTCAGGTGAGGGTCCCTGACCCAAGAGGATTCCAGATGAGAAGGCTCCCAAAGAAACTACAAAGCCAGAAACGTCACTGTCATAAGGGCCCCAACCTGCCATGGCCAGGTCTCGGTCAGTGGGCCCTCTGTCGAGACCCTGTTCTAGCACAAAATAACCAGATGGCATCAGGAAGTCACTGTTCCTTAACCATCAACCGTCCTAGGTAGAAGGCAAAGTTTGGGGATAGGTCCCGAGATCCCACCCTCAAGTCAGGATTGCGATAATCATCCCAGTTTGTGAAAGGGTGGCGCAATAAGGTCCCCGATGCTGCCCAAAAGCTTACCAGACCAATTTAAACAAAACAAAACAAAAGTACGAGGACAGTCCGCGCTCTCCAGCTGAGGCGTCCAGAGGACGCTCAACGTCCGCGCCGTCCCCTGAGGCCCACCGGACCCGAGTCCGGCCAGGACCACGTGAGGCCGCGCCCCGGCCTAGTTGCAAACCACCCCGTCCCGAGAGCCACAGGCGGCTGGCGACAGAAACGGGCGACCCAGGACTCCCTGTGGCCGTTCCCTAGCTCACCTGAAGACCGGGCCGCACTTTCCCAGCTTTCACGTGGAACCCTTGCCGGCTGTGGAAGCTCCTTGCTCGGACAAGCCCGGCTTCGGCTGCCTGTCTATTGGTTCTCTGGGGCGTAGCGCCCGCCTAAGGACTCTTCTGATTGGTTGATCCTGCTCCTCCTCAGTAGGCGTGCCAACTAGAAGGGGTGGGGCTACCGAAGGATGAGGGCGTGGCCTGCGCCGGGATAGGGCAGCGTTTAGGAGGTTAGTAAAAAACCGAATGGAACGTCCGGTTTCTGACCCGACGCCTAGTGAACGGCAACCTTCAAAGTCTTAAAGCCTCAAAGAGCACACCCCGATCTGCCTCCGGGAACTGCAGCCCCTCCAGGCTTGGGGTTGTGAGAAGTCCGTGAAATAATACAGTATTCGTTAAACTTGGGGGGAAAAAAATCAGGTTTGCTTCTTCTGCACTGCTTTTTCAATATTTATTTCATTTGGGTTTTTTGTTTGTTTATTGTTTGTTTTGTTTTTTGAGACAGGATCTCAGGCTGTCCTCATTTTCTTCCTTTTTTCTAGTGTCAAGTTCACATAATGTCCTCGCATTTTCTGTGTAGCTGTGAATGACCCTCTTGCCTCTGACACCCTAGTGCTGGGATCACACGTTTTGCCACCACACCCATCTTAAGTAATCCTTTGTGATTTTTTTTTTTTTTAAGGAATGGGAGAGTTGCCCAGCAGTAAAAAAGGTGCTTGCTCTCTCTGTAATCCTGACAATCTGAATTTGATCCCTGAACCTTCTTAGCCTAGGCAGCTCTGGGCGTGGTTGCACACACCTTTGATCCCAGCACTCGGGAGGCAGAGACAGGTAGATCTCCGAGTTCCAGGACAGCCTGGTGTACAGAGCAAGTTCCAAGATAGCCAAAACTACACAGAGGAGAGAGGGGGAGAGGGGGAGAGGGAGAGACAGAGGGAGAGGAAGAGGGAGGGAGGGCAGGCGAGCCAGATGCAGTGGTATTTATCTGTGATCCCAGTAACTCCTACAGTTAGATGATATATGGAGACAGAAAAACTAACTGGAGCTCTCTGGCCAGCTAGAGTAGGCAGAAACGAGATACCCCAATCTACAAGAAACTCCCTGAGCCCGGCGGTGGTGGCGAACGTCTTTAATCCCAGCACTTGGGAGGCAGGGATTTCTGAGTTCGAGGCCAGCCTGGTCTACAGAGTGAGTTCCAGGACAGCCAGGGCTACACAGAAAAACCCTGTCTAGAAAGAAAGAAAGCTCCCGGAAGTTGTCCTTTAGCCTGCATATGTGTGCTCAGCCCCTGCTCCTCCATGCGTGCACACACACACTTACACACAAAACAGATTTTTAAAAGTAAGTTTAAAAAGGGAAAGCTGAGCCGGGTGTGGTGGTGCACGCCTTTAATCCCAGCACTCGGGAGGCGGAGGCAGGCGGATTTCTGAGTTCGAGTCCAGCCTGGTCTACAAAGTGAGTGCCAGGACAGCCAGGGCTACACAGAGAAACCCTGTCTCGAAAAAACAAAAAAACAAAAAGGGAAAGCTGGGGGCTGGTGAGATGGCTCAGAGGGTAAGAGCACCCGACTGCTCATCCAAAGGTCCAGAGTTCAAATCCCAGCAACCACATGGTGGCTCACAACCATCCGTAACGAGATCTGGCGCCCTCTTCTGGAGTGTCTGAAGACAGCTACAGTGTACTTACATATAATAAATAAATAAATCTTAAAAAGGGAAAGCTGGAGGAGCTCATGGGCCCCAGAAGCAAATCTACTATTTTGCTAAACTGACAGCGTCAATCTGCCCTTAAAATCCATATACTCATACATTCAAGTGGTGCAGCCCCAGACCTCATTAGAGAAGTTTCTTTGTGCAGTGGGTAGCCCCTAACACAGACACTCACAACTGTTCAAGCTGCAAGTGAGCGTCTGTGGGGTGTCCAGCCATGGAGGAGACATCTATAGCCCAGCCCTTCTCTCCAAGGCCCACGACCATCTTGGAAGTCTGAGCAGAAAGACTGTAAGAGCCAGAGGAGGAGGAGGAGGAGGAGGAAGACTGGGGTCATGTCCATGTCTCATAGACAAGTCAGGACTCTTGACTTCATAGCCGCTGGGGCTGCCTGTGCAGGATCAACACAGTCACTGTGTCATGAGCCTGGAGCCTGGAGTGGCTCACAAGCCCTCCCCATCCCTGGCTACCGACAGTTGATGGCTGCTGGGGGAAGGAGAACCAGGCTTTCCTGGATGGATCAACAGGATGCAGCTGTAGATAGGATGATCGTGCTGCGGTGGGTAGCTAGATCCACATCCATGCAAACCCAGGCAGCACCAACTGGAATCAGCGAGTTGTAAAAGAACCCAAGGTTGGAAGGGAGAGGGTGGGCAGTAGATCTAGGACGGATGGGAATGAATATGTTTAAAATGCACTGAATGTTTATATGTTTAATTCTCAGAGAATTAAAATACGTTAAAAAAAATAAAGTTAGGGCTGGAAAGATGGCTCTGCTTAGCTCTCAAAGGCTAGGCTCTCAACCGAAAAGACAGAATGGAAAATAAAAATGTAAAGGAAAGCTAAATTAATGCATATCATTTGTGCAAAACAGTGGGCTTCATTGATGTGTTCATACCTGTACTTAGCTCTTACTCCATCCCGTCTTTACCCTCTCTCGTCAGCCCATTTCCCTTGCTATCCCTTTCTTTCACATAAGCCCTCATAGATACGCCTTCCCCCTCCCCCCCCAGAAAGGAGTAAACCAGCATTGCATGAACAGTATGTAAGTATGGGTGCCCATGGCCCTGGGCCCTGTAAGCCAACAGACCAGAGGGTGTTTTTCCTTCTTGAATCAACCCAGGAAGGCTGTTTGGAAGAAATCTAGGTTTCTCAAGTTGAGGATGGGCCAAAATTCCAAGACCTTAGAGAGGTGCAGGAAACCAAATTTTAATTAACAAGCTATTTGTTCCAGTTGATCTATGGGACAAGGGAGTGGATTGCCAAGGCATCAGAGAATGTGAATGTGAACAGATCTTTTTTTTTTTTTGGTCAGAGGCCAGAGTGGGAAATCCATGAGTTTTAGCTCATTGTATGGGAAAGAACGATTTTTTTTATAGAAAGCCATTTCCAGAACTCAAAATAGTGGGAGAAGTTCTTAACCTGTGTAGTTTTTATAGAGCCCTGTGGGAAGGTAAAGAGCAACAGAGGCTATTCAAAGAGTCTTCTCGTGTGCTTTTAAAAAGTGACAGACAATGTGGTGGGCATGGTACCCAGCCAGAGCTATGTAGGGAGCCACTGTCAAAAGAGAAGAAGAAAAGATGCCACACTGGGTAGTAGTGGCTGGCACACATGCCTGTAGCCCCAACCCTTGGGAGATGAGAGGTACAAAGTCATCCTGGGCTACACAGCAAGTTGGAGGCACCTGGGTCACAAGTGACCTGTCTCTAAAACAAAGTAGGAAATAGTGAGAAAAGCTGACACCAGAATGGCTATACTGTGGAGATTTGGTTACGTTCACCTGGCAGTTGGGCTCTGTTGATTTGGGAATGTTTGGGGCCTTTTGGTTTTGGATCCATTTATCGTGTACGTGTGCAGGTGTGCACATGCCATACAGGGGGGTGGGAGTCAGAGGACAACTTATGGAAGGTGCTTTGCTCCCTCATCCACATGGGTTCTGGGGATCCAACTCATGCTGTCAGCCGTGGCAGCAAGCACCTTGACCTCCTGAGCCATCTCACTCAACTGTATCTATAAGAGTCTCATGTTGCCCAGGTTGGCCTCCAACTTGCTATGCAGCCAATGATGACCTCGAACTTCTTATCACCATTTTCCAAAAGTTAAAGTTATAGGCATGTGCCACCATTCCCAGTGCAGAGGGTGGAACTCATGGTGTCCTGCATGCACACTTTGGTGTGTGTGTGTGTATGTGTGTGTGTGTGTTCAATTCAGGCTCTTCAAGAACGGTCGCAAGCACATTTACCAGCTGAGCCATCTCACTGGCCTAAAAGACACATTTAAGACATCAACATTTCTGGAATATCTTTTGTGACTACTTGGACTTATGACAGAAATATTAGCAATCGACAACAAAAAGGAGGTCCCAGGTACTCATGACAGCTGGCGCTTGGATGGCTGGACAGCAGAGATCATGCCCACATTGTAAGGGGAGCCACTGGGCTCACCCTCCCAACCCTGGAGTAAGAACATCTGTCCTTCCTGAGGGGTCAGAGTTTTCCCTAACAGAAACTTGGTGAGCTGGGACCCTGATTGAACCCCACCTCTGGGAACCCCTTCCTCTCCATCTTTTCAATCAGGAAGCACGATTTGATCCCCAACACCACCTAAACCAGGTGAGTTTGGATTGCTGTTGGGAGGGGCTGTGTGAGTAAAGTCATTAAGTGGTTTAGTCCCTCAGACCGTCAGAGCAGATCTTGAACTTGGTCCTGCTTCTGGACTGCTGCTGTCACAGCACATGGGAGGTGGAGGCAGGGGGATCAGAAGCTCAAGTTTACCATTAGCTACACAGCAAGAGGGGAGAGGGAGAGGGGAGGGGGAAGGGGAGAGGGGGAGGGGGAAGGAGGAGGGGAGGAGGAGGGAGAGGGAGGGGGAGAGGAAGCATTCGGGACAGGAGACTTGGATGTTTTGCTTTGGCAAATGACTGCACAATGTGCTGTCCTACCTCCATGTGGAGCTATTCTGAGACAAAGTGGGGGGTGTTGTGGGGGCGCCACCGATGCTGGACTGAGTGCAGATCTAACAGGGGATGTTAATCTGCTCAGCATCCAGAGGAATGGTTCTTTATATGCCAGGGGCCATAGGCATTACCTGATTGGGCTCACTGTAAAACCAAACCAAACCAACCAAACAAACAAATGAGGTGGGGCCTAGCAACTTTGCGTGTGCTGCTGGGAATAGAACGCAGGGCCATAGCACGTACTAAGCAAGCACTCTACCACTGAGCCACACACCCAGCCCATCAGTATGTCCACAGGCTAACAAGATGTTTAGCAGTGGTCCAGAACCAGGACAGAGTTAGACTGAAGGGACCATGTGTAAATCATTTAATCGCCTTACTCACACCACTGCTCCTTCCAGCAGCACTCCAAACTCAACGCTGGCTGGACTTTGAACCTACACATATTTGAGATACCTTATACTTCTCCCAGCCCCTGAGAATGTGCAACCCAGGTTAGCATCACACCTTTTTTTTTTTTTTTTAAATCATGGACCATTGATGCATGACCAGGGTAATTCCATCTGGAGAATTTTATTCTTGCCGCTGCTTGTTCTGTTCTAAGGCTCATCTTTTTTACGCATCAAACCAACCTTTAAATCAGTGGTCCTCAGTTTCGACTGGTCCTGAAGAGCTTGAAACACTAGCAAACATTTGGGTTACAGCCCAAGAGTCTGATTTTGCAAGGTCTGGATGGGTTCTTTGACCCAGCCGCTAGAGAGCCAGTACCCAAAACAACCAGCGGAGGGCGCTGCGACCCTGCATATTGCGGGAAAGGTGCTGCTGGGCTATCTTAACCACCGCAGAGGTAAGCAGCCGGACCCTGGGAAGAGGCTTGATGGAGTTAGAGAGACCAATGATAAGACCCTTGAGTCAACGGCCCCTTTGTGTTCTAGAGCTCCTATCACGTCGCCTTACTTTAGAAAGTAAAGAATTGTCCATTTTGCCAAGTAATTAAGGGTCAAGTTGCAACCACTCTAACCCTTGATTTGTGTCTTTAAATGAGGTGAGGCCAACCTCTATTTTTTTAAATTATATATTGATTGGCTTGAACTAGACATGGTGATGCCCTGGGGAAAGGAGAGGATTACTATTTAAATGGGCTGGTAAAACTGCATGCAAAGAGAGACTGGTAGCTCGTACTTACTTTGACTTCATAGTAAAAGCAGTGGCTTAGGCTGCCACCAAAAACTGACAAAAGAGACCCAAATGCCTTCATGTGTTGTGACACCTATCCCTTTGGCTAGTTATCATAACTAGGGAGATGGGATCAGCTACACATAACAGTTGAGACATTTGAAACTCAGAGATGGCAAGTGCCTGACTCAGCATTACACAGCGATGAAAGTTCTGGAAGGCCGCTTGAAACTGGGAAGTATTTGATTTGGAAGCAGGACTCTGCTCCATACCCACAGGAGCAGTCTCTCCAGCTCTGAGATAAACCTCCCTTCCCTCTACCTTCCTACATGTTTGCTGCATGAACACAAGTCTCCCCAATCTCATGTCACCCCTAGATGCTGAGGGCAGCTGGGAAGAGAGTCCCCTTCTCTCCTCATCAGCTCTGTGAATTCTCTCTCTCTCTCTCTCCCTCTCCCTCTCCCTCTCCCTCTCCCTCTCCCTCTCCCTCTCCCTCTCCCTCTCCCTCTCCCTCTCCCTCTCCCTCTCTTTGTGCACACTAGTGTAAGTACTCATCCACACTGCCGCTTGCAGGTCCAACACCTGCTGAGTGACCCAATTTATAGACTTCTCAAGTGTGAATGAGATTTTTCAATAGGGCCGGCTGCCTACCGACAGGGTTGGAGCAAGGAGAAGCTCAAGAGGCTAAAAACTGGAAGAAGCCATGTGTAGGAGGGGAGGTGATAGTCGGATGAAGTGATTCGGTTCAGAGAGGCTAAGCCCCTCGCCTGCAGGTCTCACAGCTTCCAAGGCTTAGCTATTGTCCTGCTGAGCTTAGTCAAAGGTTACATTCTCATGTTTTCTAAAAGCGCGCTTGGCTCCAGAGCCAGTCTAAGTGTAAGACGCTTGTAGTGTGTGCTCTGCTTCATGGGCTGGGGACGACAGTGACACTCAGCTTGGAAAGAGACAGAGGAGACGCTTGAGTATTGCTCAGAAGTTTATTTCTACCAAGGGTGTCAACATTAGGACTTGGTGTCCGCCTTTTGGCAAGGTGACCTCCCAGACAGGGCAAGATTGGGGACCACACTTGCTTAGCATATGCAAGGCCCTAGGTTCTATCTCTGGTTCTACAGAAGAAAAGAAAGAACAAGAAAGAAAGTTAGGAAGGAGAGAGGAAGGGAGGGAGAGAGGGAGGGAGGGAGGGAGGAAGGGAGGGAGGGAGGGAGGGGAGGATGAGGAAGCAAAAGCGAAGGAACCGAAGGGCTCATGCTTGCTTCTCTTGGGTGAAGCTATAGGGTTGTTCCCCAAGTATGGCTATGCATATGCCTGTAATCCCAGCACTCAGGGGATGGAAGCAGGAAGGTCAGGAGTTCAAGATCACCCTCAGCTACATAGGGGATTTAAGGCTAGACTGGGCTGCATGATACCCAGCAAAAGGACAGAGCAGGGTGTGTGTGGGGGGGGGGGTGTGCATTTCTTTTTTTCTATCTTTCTTTCTTCCATTTGAGACAGGTTTACTATGTAACCAGGCTGGCCTTGAACTCACAAAAATCCACCTGCCTCTGCTTTTCCCAGTGCTGGAACTGAAGCACATGTATGGGGAATTGACCACTTTCGCCATCAAGGATGGCCTCCAAGTACGGGCTGGGGACAGGGCTTCCAAAATTCTGTTTATTGGCAGATAGCAAGTTGTATCTATAACCTTCCTTCCCACAGGCAGGCACAGACACTCCAGGCCAGCCAAGATCCAGTGGCCCCTTGCACTTAGACCCTGAGGCTAGGAGCACATGCTCCCCTGCTGGTCCACACCGTCATTCGCCCTCCGTGAGCCGTGGGTGGTGGTCTCTCACGAAGGAGGAGCATGCAGGATGAATGAGGGTCTGCAGGTGCAGAGCAGCCCACCACTCCCAGAGGACGGGCATCCTGTCCCCTGTCCCACTCTAGAGCCAAATGTCCTTGTTTCTGGAGAAGTCCTTCTGAGGTTTCCTCAGCCGAGGTGTGAGAGAGAGATGGATGTTCTGGTAGTTTCTGGAGGGGTTTGTTGGAAACATAGAAAGCAGGAAAAAAATACATCCAGAAATGGGGCTCCCCCCGCCCCACGCAGCTGCTGAAATGACCAGCACCATGTGGCAGACTGGGACTTGTTGTTGGATACAGAGACACAACAACAAAATCACTAGTCTTCCAAACGGGGCTGGCCTGTCCATGGTCTTGCTAGCCACCTTCCCCAGGCCTTGGCGCACCACCTGCCATCAGCCTGACACTCCTGTAGGGAAGGCCAGCTTCAGTGCCTGTTCCCCTTACTTTGCCCATATTTTCATTGCACCCTGCCTGCCCCTGCTCATACAATTCCCTTAGAGTCTCTGTTCAAAATTGGGGAGAAATAATTTTCTTACTTTTCCCCCTTCCTGGAGTGTTCTATTTTCCACCCTGAACATACTTCCTCTCACGGGAAGCAAGTGGGCAGCTCATCTCTCTATATCTTCTTTGTCCATTATAAAGCCTAAAAAGCAAGCCAGGTAGTGCCCGTCCCAGGCTTCTTCTTCCCTTCCCAAGGGTCCCCAGGGCCCAAGATGAACATCCTCACAGGGTCCATGAGTCACAATTCAAAGTCAAGTGGGAGAGTGGGCCAGGGATGTAGGCTGTACGGTTAATTGCCCTTTTACTACGCTGATAGAAGGTAGGTGAGGCCCCCGCTGCCTGGGCCAGCCTCTAATTGCACGGGCAGGGCACATCCGCTCCTTAATTAGGAAAAGCCACAATATCCTGGCAGCTCCAAGAGCGCATGGCCCTAATTGTATTTCTGCGGCAGCTGAAGGATAATTACTCTTCCCGATTGGTGCTTTTAATTCTTTTGCCTTTTAATTGCCAGCTCTTCCTCTTTGCTCTACCCCTCCCCCATCCTTTGATGCATTCTGTTCATCTAGACTAGGGAAGGGCTTGCCTGGACATGGAGAACCTCAGAGACAGATGAGGTGGGGATGCTGGGAGAAGCTTCTCATTCCAACCCCTTCAGAGCCCATAGCCTGGGCTCTGGGGTACAGCTCTGCGCCAGCCTGACTGGGCTTCTTTGCGGAGGACGCAAGGGACTGTGTCACCAAACCCGGGACCACTCTGAGGTTCAGAGCCTGCCTCAGTGTATGCAAAAGAACGAGTCTAACTGAGCTGCTGGTTGTAAGAAAGGTTGATACTTACAGTATTTCTGGGGGGAAATGGGACTTTCTTGGGGACCTTCAGGTGACAAGAGACACACTAAAGGACATGACAGAAGACTTTGGAGAGAATCTCAGGAGCCATCTGTAGACCATCTCGTAGACCTAGATTTGAGCACCCCTGACTCCAACTGAGTCGCTGCCCTCTGCTAAGCTCCCTGAACGAGTGGGTGTTCTTACTAACTAGCCTGGTAAAACAGTGGCAAAGAGGCAGAGTCCAGAGACAGAGCAGCAATGCGTGGGGTGACTGGGACCAGTCCGGTCCCCTTGGTTTTCTTCTTATAGATCTAGTGATGATGGTTTTGGCCTGAGGATGGGTGATTCGGGGTCTCTGAAATTCTTAAACTCCGGCTTCTCTATGAGTTGGAGAAAGGTGTCCAAACCACTGCTACATTGTCAGTCTCCGATGACAGACTCTTGGAAAAGTGACCTGCCCTTGAGCCCCCACTAAGTGTCACTCCCCACTTCTCATTTCTTTCCTCTGAATTTAGAGCTGTCCCCTTAGCAACCCTGGTTTCCATGGTTTCCTCCATGACAACCATCCCCAAACCCCTCCTCTCTTTTACTTCATGACAGTAATGGGTGATAGGAATCCTCAGTATGGCCACTCCACGTAACCATGGAAACAATTAATTGAGCCTTCGTGTATCTTTTGTGAGGCAGGCTGGAGAATATGAAGCTTTAGATATGGAGGATGAATCTGGGGTGGGGGTGGGTACAGGATCTGAACTATCGTTCTAGGAGAGAAGTTAGGGGGCTTTTCCAGATACGCTCCAGGAAGGTTTAGTCTTGAGCCTCTGCCTCAAGCATGACTAACCTCTGAGAAATCAGAGTCCCTAATCCAGTCTTTCATTGGAGCCTAAGGTCCCAGTTGGATTCAGCACAGGGTGGGAGGTGGGGAAAGGAGGTGGCCCTTCAGGTCAGCATCCTGCTCAGGTGTCTGTGTACTCCCAAGAACGAAGGGGAGACAAACCGAGGAGACTATACTCACGTTCAGACATCCTCCAGGCTGTCGTCAGAATGTGTGTCCAAGCTGAGGAGGATCTTCAGCGGGCTCCCCTGTGAGGAGTGGAAAGACGCATCAGCATCTCAGGGCTTGGAGCCGAGAAAGGAAATAAACCATGACAGGAAAGAACAGCCCAAGTCCGGTTCCACGGACCCGACTTGGCACCTACCTGTCCGTACCCTTCCTAGGAAGAGATCCGTCTACTCCTCTCCTGTGTTAGGGTCGCTGTGTCCGTCTGTCCTCGGCCTGCTCCTTGCAGGTGAGGGGGCGGGGGACGCTTCCCTCTTACCTCTTCTACTTCTCCATCCCACCCCCGCCGAAGTTTCCCAAACTCCTCACACTAAAAGACCAAGTCTGTATCTCTAGCGATCTCAGACCCGCTGCTCCCCTGATGTCCTGATCCCCAAGAATATCCTGCACTGGCTTGGAAACAGATTTATGGTGCATCAGAAAATGGGAAAACACAGAACAACGTAGTCTGCGGATGCGCTCAGGTGAGCCACAAGCAGCTAGCTAGGCAGCAGAAAAGTTGACTCAGGGAAATCATGTGCAATCCCAATTGGCTAAAGCAAAACCCTCACCCTGGGACCCAGAACTCAGAAACCGTCCTGTGCTCCTGGATAAAAACTAAGGCAGATTCAATCATTCTGGGTACTCTGCTCTCTCAGCTAGTCAGGAAAGGATAAATGGCATCCTCTTATTGGTTGATGAAGTGATACATACCAACCAATGAGAGACTGGATTTTCCTTACTAGCCAATAAGGTCTCAGTTATCTTCTTGAAAGGAAAGTAACCCCTTTGTCCATAAAGAAATGAGCAAAAAAAGAAATAATTATTTTTTAAAAAAAACTATTGTTGCTATGGGGCATTACTGATCAGTATTCAGTGATAGCTGGCCCAGAGAGTTAGTAAAGTAAAGGAGAGCCTTTCTCTGAGCAGAAAACTCAAAAAGCAGACCAGCTATCTGGTTTGGTGTAAATTAAGTTTCTATAGTAACATGTAAGGCAAGGTATCTTGATATAAATGCCTATATTGATATATCTAAACAGGCTTTTGGGGCAGTGAGGACTTAAACTATATATATATAATTGTATTATGTAAAGAGAAAGGCTGAAGGAAACATGATTTGTTGGTGTGAGGCATCCTCATAGTCACTGCCTGAAACAGGAGGTTTCCCCTGTCTGTGTCGTCAGGTGTCAGATGTGCAGAGGTAGCAGATTCTTGGCTCTTGGTGAGAGCTATTCTAGATGATAAATGTATAAAACAGGTCGCTCTGCTAACTTCCTGTTCTTTTCCCTCTCCCACCCCACTCACGAGAAGGCTACAGTCACCTTGGAAAATGTGTAGGGAACCATGATTTCCCCATCCGTGTGTTACGGATGAATACAGACAAGTGAGGCTGATGTAGGAAGTAGTCAGCGCTTGTCAATCCAGGGGAAGGGGAAAGGCCAGAGGACTGACCCTCCAAGTGCTGGTTTTATAAGGAAGCCAATGCAGAGGAGGAAGACTAGATAAACGTCTGAAGAATTCAGTGCTGCTGTGCTGTAGGGTAATGGGGGGGGGTAGGGTGGAGGAGATCACCTCCTCATACAAAGGGATAAATAAAAGGACCTCAAATTGCAAGTCCCAAGAAAATGGCTGGGCAGCTTATGATTACATCTCTGAAGTGGGCTGGAGTATGGTTGGGGAGAATTTCGGGGGTCTTATTTCCTTGACTTAGGGGGAAAATCACCTTCTAGGGTGCCCTCGAGTATTTCATGAGAATGGCAGGGACTCCCACGCAGCTAGGACTGAGGCAGGGACTACCAGTAGATATTTAATTTAGAGAATCAAGGTACTCACAGATAAACAGGAGCCAAAGCCCCTCCATTCACTGTTACCAAGGCAACAGGAAGCAGGGGCTGCGGGTGGTTGCTAGGTAACCACACTAGAGCTAGCGTCCTGTCCGCTCTGCTTTCCTCCTCCCCCACCTCCATTAGTCCTTTTGTGACAGCTCCCCCTCCCCCGGCTTTTTCCTCCTTGCCAAAACAATTATCTGTGCTCCTCTACAAAGGCTTTTAGGGCTTTTTCTGATTATTTATATAAACATATATTATATATATATATACATACACACACACACACACACACACACACACACACATACATACCTGCCTGCCTACCTGGATGCTCATTTGGGGCAGACTTCATCTACACCCAGAGGTGTGGCACTCAGACACAATGTACTACTTCCTACCATAGCCTCGGTATCTTTTCTCTCCAACTCCATTTTTTTTTTCCTTCGTTTACCCCGAGTAAGGTTTGGGGAGAAGGCAGACCTAAATGTGGCGATCCCCCTTTGGTTTAGATAGTGAAGGTGACGTGGAATGTCCTAGACACCCAAAGCCCTGGAGAAACGAGAAAGCCGATCTCCTCCCCGGACACCCCCCCACCCCCCCACCCACCACCACCACTACCGCTTTTCTTCTACAAACCGCATCGCACCTCTTGGCCTCGTTTGAATGGAGTCTGGAATTGTGGGCATGGGCCTGGCGTCTTGAGAAGAGCCCAGGAACCGACCTCTGGTACTCTGTGGCCACGGTGCTGTCCAGCTTCTGAAGGTGCTTAATGAGTGGTGCTGAAGCTGTACGGACCTTAAATACTGTGGGATCCTGAGCTCCATTCAAGATCCCAGTGAGTGGAGAGGCAAGACTGGGACTTATCTGCCGTTTGCGCCTTTTCATCAGCTACTTCCCCAGCCCTCACACTCCCTTGAGCCTCTCTCTCCCTTCCCTTTCCCGGGCTCGTGGGGCCACCAACTAATGTCGCAAAGGGTAAGAAAAGGGGTTGGTTGTCCTGGGATGGTTACCCGCTGCTTTTCCCGGCACTGTGTACGTCTTCCTCCCGTGGGTGTTGGACTCTGCGGATGCTCGCCCGTAAGATCGCAGCTGACTTCAGCACGGACTCCTGGCTCTCAGATCTTGTGGGACGCTTTTCCGCAGGCAACAGGTCGGCTACACCTAGAGTCTGGGCGAAAGGCACGGGAGATCCAGCGGCAGCGCGGGGTTTAGCTCGCATGCAACCCTCTTACTCCAGCTGGCAGGAGAGCCCAGCGCTAGCTCCAGAACGGCTTTCCCAGCCACCGCCACCACCCGCATCCCCTCCCTCCCACCCCCAGTTTGGAGAAAGGGAGACACCGCACCTGTGGCTGAGCAGATCCTTTCCCTTCCCTCCGGGGCATCCTGGGACTTGACCTCGTGAATCCAGTTGAGACTTGGTGTTGGCAGCCCTTCCAAGAGGAGCCCTTGACAAGGGGAAGGGACCCGGGGGTATGGGGGGCACTAAATGAGATTTTTACCTACTGAGGCTTGAGGCAGCCGAGGAAGAAAGCCTCTGCACTGCTTCCTTCTGGAAGAAATCCCTTGCCCCAGAGTGAGAGCGTGGGCGCGGGAACTGGGTGGGTGTGGAGGATGCTCTGTGGTGGAATCCTCCGTGGGTACCTACCTGTCTCCGGTCGTCTGTGCTGTCCACCGCAATGTTCACACCGAGAGGAGGTAGGAAGGTCCCGGCACACTCCCAGACGTGGACACGGTGGCTGCCCGCTGGACTTCGAGGGGACAGGGGCACAGCTGCTTTAAAGCCGAGACCAGCCTGCGGGTGGCCTGTCAGGGACGCGGACGTCTGTGACGTCATCCTGAAAGCGAGCGGGGGAAAGGGAGAGGAGGGGGTCATTGCGCTTCGCATCAAAAGTCCCCAGTGGCCATGGCAACAGCTTCAGAGGAGAGGTGGAGGGGTCCAGCGCCCGTCTGCCTGGAGTCTCTCTCTCTCTCTCTCTCTCTCTCTCTCTCTCTCTCTCTATCTCTCTCTCTCTCTCTCTCTCTCTCTCTCTCTATCCCTCTCTCTCTCTCCCTCCCTCCCTCCTCCTCTCCTTTTCTGTTTTTTCTGTTTTCTCTCCCCGCTCTCTCTGCTTTTTAAAATATCTCTCTCTCTCTCTCTCTCTCTCTCTCTCTCTCTCTCTCTCCCTATCCCTCTCCCTCTCCCTCTCCCTCTCCGTCTCCCTCTCCCTCTCCCTCTCTCTCACACACACACATACACACACACACACACACACACACACACACACACACACACACGCGCTCTCTCTGCTCTTTTCTTTCTTTCTTTTCTCTCTCTCTCTCTCTCTCTCTCTCTCTCTCTCTCTCTCTCTCTCTCTCTGCTTTCTCTCTCCCTCTGCGCTTGCCCCTGCCCCCTCTTGCAACCTCCAAGGGCTTCGTGTGTTGCTACGGAGTCTTAAACCTTCACCTGGCAGGCAACTGTCTTTGCCCAGGCCGGCGAGATCCTGTGAATGGCTTGCCCTTAGTGGGACCTTGCATAATCCTGCATTTCAGGAGAAAGTTTCTAACCTCCCAACCCATGACCCATCCCTATTCAACCGATGAGGTCCAGTTCACCTGACCACACACAGACTCATTTTTTCTTGAATTCAAGGACTTGAGCTCAAGGCTCCCACTCACTCTCCACAGACCTGCTTCTGAGCTCTCCTCATCCCACCCCTACGAGTCAGCGCCCACGCAGAGCCACCTGTGTCATTCCTCATATCTATCTGGCTTGAAAGCTCCCCCAGGGCTCCAGAAACAACCAAGCAAGCCAGGGAATAGCAAGCCCTCCTAGGATCTCTGATTTCAAACTCCATGGCAGCAAACTCCATAGTCCAGAGCTGTTGCTGGCCAGAAAGAACGGAGAATTTCTTATGAAAATCTGGGCTTTCCACTTCAATGAAGGGTCGATGTACCGTTCGCTTCCCTTGTTGAAAGGGCTGGGGTTCAAGGCTGCCTCTCCCTTTTGTCAGTGTGTCCAAGGCTATTTTATCACCTGAATCTACCCTTAAAGGAAAGGGAAGGTGACCTTTGCCCCCGCCTTTCTTACTACTTCATGGATGTTGCTGGTGGGGTCCTGTACCTGTGTGGATTTTCTGCCCCACTGCTGCTCCTGGTAGCTTCCCTCAGGAACAATTCCCACTTCACACTTGGGAAGTACCCTGCAGGCCCAAAGCTGGACCAACACACAGGTATCCCAGATGCCTCCATCCTGACTGGGAAAGCAGCAGGGTAAGCTCTGATCGGTGTGTGTGTGTGTGTGTGTGTGTGTGTGTGTGTGTGTGTGTGTGTGTGTAGGCAGAATCATTTACTTTTTCTATCTTCACTATTTATATCATAAACCAGGCATGGTTCTATCTGTCTATTACCCTAGGTTCAGGGTATAGAGCGGATAGGACCATATTAAATTCAAGGTCAAAATGTCCAGCTGCTTGGGAACACTTAAGAATTATGTTTTTCATTTATCTCCAACGCATTTGGTCACAAAGAACATTCTTTTGTAGTGTTGGGAACTGAAACCAGAGTCTTAAAAAAAGAACATTTGTTACATTGTTTAATTTAAGAAATAATTTCTTTCATAAATAGGTGGGGGTGGGGGGAAGAAAAGTGATTTTTCACTAGATCAATTCCAGTGTGGATTCTTTGCAACTTGTCCCTCTCAGGCGGATCTGCCTAATTCTCTTGTGGGAGGGAGAATCTTCCAGCTTTTTTGTTTTGTTTGCTTTGTGCCTTAACAGAGCACCAGTTTCTTGGAGGCACTGTGTCTGTGAGTCTGCGGACTCACGTGTCCACGGTAATCCACTTTACTATCTCGGAGCACTGGAGAGTTTGCCTACATTTTCACAGTGTCTGATAGATAGTCCAACATTTTCACGGTGTATCGGGTGGACAGTTCAACATGTTCACAGTCTCTGCTCTATACCTCATCACATTTCACACCATCTGGCTGTCCACTCTGTATACGAAGAAGCAGAGCAGTCTGGGTCACCGACAGTCACTACAGCTCTTCTACTAAAAAGACACAGATGTCCCCTCCGTATCAGTTATTAAATCATTTATTAAATAACTAAGGATGTGGGCTTGGATTTAGCTGAGGTTAGAATATGAAACAAACTCCCAAGCCCTGCTTTAGTTAAAATAGGAGTTCCCACCTACTGAATTTACGTGTTTGTTTACTTTACCTCTCAGTGCTGGGGAGGGCACGGTAAAATGAAGATTCGGACCTTGTGGAGGTTGTACATTCGTCAGTTGATTCATTGGAAAAATAATTTTGCAATTTGTATCAAAAACTATTGGTTTGTTCATGCCCTTTGAGCTAGTTCTGAATATTCTGATGTTAAAAGCAAGGAATGATAACTATACAAAAGAGTGTGTGTTAGTAGCTGTGAGGAAATGTCTGACAAATGCCTCTTAAGGAAGAGGAATTTGTTTGGCTGACAGTTCAAGTGTATGGGGAAGGTAGGATGGCAGGAACTGCCCCACCCCCACCCCCTCGCGCCCTGCTAGCTCCAGCCCCACTCGGACCATATGTATTTCATATATGTGGGTACACTGTCACTGTCTTCAGACACAGCAGAAGACAGCATCGGACGCCCATTACAGATAGTTGTGAGCCACCATATGGTTGCTAGGAATTGAACTCAGGACCTCTGGAAGAGCAGTCGGTGCTCTTAACTGCTGAGCTGTCCTTCCAGCCTGGGCGGCAGGAACTTGAGGCAGCATCTCATACTGCATCCTCAGCCAAGACTTGGAGAGAGATGGATGCTGGTGCTCAGCTCAATCCTTACTCAGTTCAGAAACAGTCTGTGGAAGGCTGCTACCCACTTTCAGGATGCATCTCCCCACCACAATTAACACATCCTAGAAGCTCCCTCACTGATCTGCCCAGGGATCAGCCTCCTTGGTGACGCTGGATCTTGCCAGGTTGAAAATCAATATTATCCATCACAGGGCGCCTTGTAGCACTGCTTAATGATTGTAAAAATGGAAGCAGCGGAAATAGTCAACATTCAGGGATGCCACATCAGTGGTTGAGTGGATGGAGTGATCGACCAACTCTGAAATCTATGTTTAGCCCTGGTAAGATGGCTCAGTGGGTAAAGGTAGGCTGCCAGGCCTGGGAACCTGTAGTTCATCCCCAGGACCCATGAGGTGGACGTAGAGAACCAAGACCTCTGGTCTTGACATTTGTGTTGTGGCATGAACACATCTCCCTTCCCAGCACCTTCCCCACCAAATAAATGCATACATTTAGGTTTATATTAAATGACTAAATAAAATATTCAAGCCAGAATGCTATGGAAGGAAATGAATGAGATGTAGACTTTCTTGCTCAGCAATAATTGAAATTCTTCTAGTTAGCTTGTGAGATGCTGGTATTATTGAACTCAGAGCCTTGTGCATGCTAGGTAAATGTTCTATCTCTGATCTACATGTGAAGCTCAGGTCATAGTGAGAAAATATCATTAAACTGCACACCTGGGGCTGCTTAGTGCTTGCCCAGTGGGTTCTACCTGAAGCATTTATAAACAGCATGCAGCCCTAAAACTCTAGAAAGGGGGCACATCACAATGTGGCCGTTTATACTACAGGCAAGCGACAGCGGGGACCTTCACCGTTTTTCTCTTTTTATTCTGTTTCCCAAATTTTCTGAAGTGTGATCGTGTAGTTTTTCTATAGTGAAAAATGCACCATGGGAGAAACGGGGGAGGGAGCAGGATTCATCATGAAACCACCCTTCACCTTGCCCTGTTCCAGATGGACATAATTGGGACAGGTGTGGATGTTGCTTCAGATCTTGCCTGTGGTGTTCAGTGACCATGGCAGATCTTGAGTTTGTCAGCAAAAAGGCTGATAAGGCCCAGTTGGTCACTAGTTAACTAAGATACGTCATCCACCCATCTGGCCTCAGACTCTTCTCCAAAAAGCTTCTCTCCGTTTCTGAGCACACTTCCCTCCAGACCTGAAGGAACGAGGCTGTGGCGACAAGAGCCTGTCCCTTGCTGGTTTTGGAAACAGGTCATATTAGATACTTTTCCCCCCGTCGGGGGCAAAATATCCAACAAAAGTAACTTAAAGAAGGGAATACAAGAGAAAACCTAGAGAAAATAATGGCTTTTTGAAAATTGTATGTGCGTATATGTGTGTGTGTGTTTGTGTATGTCTGTATGTGTTTGTGTATGTGTGTGTATGTGTGTGTGTGTTTGTGTATGTATTTGTGTGTATGTGTATATGTGTTTGTATATGTGTTTATTTTGTGTATGTGTGTATTTGTGTGTATATTTGTATATGTGTGTGTATTTGTGTGTGTATGTGTGTATGTATGTGTGTGTATTTGTGTGTATGTGTTTGTGTGTGTGTGTGTTTACTTTGTGTATGTATGTGTATTTGTGTGTATATTTGTATATGTGTATTTGTGTGCGTGTGTATGTGTGTGTGTTTGTGCATGAGGGTACACGGTGCTACGGTGTGCACGTGGAAGGCAGAGAACACCTTTCAGGAGTTGGTGAGCTCTGGGGATGAACTTAAGGCCTCAGGCTTGCTCAGGGAGAGCCTTTAGTAAGGTCTCTGGCCTGGTTATGACTTTTTAAATACAACACCAAAGACTTACCCTCTCCATGCTGTGACACGGGACAGAGGGAGGCAGCCTAAGGCAGGAGGAGTTGATTTGGGCTCACAGTTTGAGGGTACAGTCCATCCTGGTGGTAGGAGAGTGACCGTCGGTCACATTGCTTTTGCAGTCAGGAGATCCCTGAGATGTGTGCAGCCGACCAGCTAGCTCTCTCTTCTATTTCGGGCTGGATCCCAGCCTGGGGCATAATGTCTTCTGCATTCAGTGGAGTGGGTCTTCCCTCATCAATTAACTCTTTCTGGAATCACCTCTCAGACATATCCAGAAGTGTTCATGATGATTCTAAATCCAGTCAAACGGACAAGCCTATACCTATCCCGCTTATGTACGACCCGGTAGTCGCGTTCCTGAGACCACACAGAGCCTGTGCACATGTGTATAGCAGACTTAGTCAGTTCCTTAGCAGCGCACTTGGAGCCTAGAGCAATGAGTCTTTTTTTTTTTTTTTTCCACATAGGAAATCCTGGCTGAGGCTGCTGGGGTTGTGGGACAGCTCCCTACAAAGGGGGTTCCTGGGGCACTCAGGAAGATGTGAAAATGATACTTGTACTGAGAGTTCCCCTTGCTCAGGAACCTGTCTTCCATACAGGCTGAGGACATCTGATGACTGCTTAGAACCTGAAGCAATAGTGGGATGTGGGCATGGGACCCCTCCATTATCTTCAGAATGGCAGGCAACACGGAACTGCTTCGAGGGGATTCCTCTGGCTTCCCTGTTTCAGGGATATCCACGGCTCACCCGCATCCTTTCTAGACCGATTTACCTCAGCATGACTCCTAGGAGCTGCCTCGGGTGGCTGCCTCTATCAGTGTCCAGGAAAAGGCTTTAGTGATGGACAGCGCCCTGGGCTGCTGGGACTGGTGAGGCAGGATCTCTTCCCTGGGCAGGCAGCTTTTATCTGTATTATTGGAACACCCTGGGGAACACACAGGAAGATTAAGTCCCTTCTCTGTAACCTAATTCAAAATTAGAATGATTGTGGGTATAAATCTCAGACTGAGTTGTCTGCTCATTATGGTTTTGCCATTTCATTTCATGAGATAACAATAGCATCATGCATTAGGCAGAACTTAGAGTCTTCCAGTGAGCTCCCTCCCTCCTCTCTTTCCTTTTTCTCTCTCTGCTCGATCTCCTCACCCTCTCTCTCCTCTCTCTCCTCTCTCTCTCTCCTCTTTCCTCTCTCTGCTATCCCCTGCCCCCGTCTCTGCATATTTTTGATTGTCACCAAAGCCCTGCTCCGCTGCTCCATAGAAAATGAAGGGTCACCATTCCGTTTAGAGTGAAGAAAACCTATAAGATGGAGGAGAAAGAGCTCCCCAAGACCAAACACCAACTTCTACCCCCAAACAATCTTGTGCAAAGATCATGCCTGCTTTTTTTTTTTTTTTAATGAGTTAATTGGGCTGGGGAGGTGGCTCTGAAGTAAAAGGGCATTTGCCACCAAGCCTGACAACCTGAGTTCAATCCCTGGGACCCCCATGGCAGAAGAAGAGAACTGGGAATGCCACAAGCTGTCTTCTGATCTTAGCATGTGGACCATGGCACATGCAACCTCCCCCACACAAAGGATACAAATGAAAATAAAATTAATTGTTAAGACTTTTGAAGATGTGAAGGCTAGTCCCAGTTGCCAATGACTCTGTCTGGAATGAGCTACAATCTAGAAATGGAGGGCACACCTGTGATCCAGATATTGAGTCTGGAAGACACAGGCCTTTGATCAGGTTCTTGAGGCAGAGTAGCTTCGGCCCAGGAAAGGTGGTACACACCTTTAATCCCAGGAGACTGAGGCAAGTAGATCTCCGAGTTCAAGGCTAGCCTGGGACGGAGCAAGTTCCAAGTAAAATCAGTTTAGGTGCAGGTGTGGTGACACACAACTTTAATCTGGGCCACACCTTCTGCGGGAGGCCTACATAAGGACAATGGGAGAAGGAAGGCTTCCTTCTCTGCCTGCTAGCGCTTACTTGTGCGCACATCTGTTAGAACCTACTTCTTCAGGATTCCACCTTATACGGAAGACCAGCTAAAACACCCAGCCTCGGGGGACCAGCAACTACTATAGTCCTGGACTTCCTATTCACAGCTGCCCACCGTTGGGCTAGTTGGGCTGTAGACTCATTTCAATAACTTCCTTTAATCTATAGAGACATCCCATAAGTTGTGTGACTCTAGAGAACCCTGGACGAATACAGGAGTCATTAAAGACGTATGAAATAGGTGCTGAGACTATGAGCTAACTGGCACAGGGCTTATCTGGCCAGCATAGGCTAGGTGAGTGACTCTAATTCTAGTCCTTGAGAAATACAGACAGGAGGATTGAAAATTTAAGGGCAGTCTCAGCTGCGTAGTGAATTTCAGGCTGGCCATAAATAACTCTCAAAAACAAAGAAAAACAAAGAAGCAAACAAAACAGAAACTAGAAAGGCATCTCTAGCACTCTGTCCATCTATCCTACCTTCCCTCCCTCCCTCCCTCCCTCCCTCCCTCCCTCCCTCTCTCCCTTCCTTCCTTCCTTCCTTCCTTCCTTCCTTCCTTCCTTCCTTCCTTCCTTCCTTCCTTCCTTCCTTCCTTCCTTTATCAAGGGTCTAATCAAGGTTTAACCATTTTGCCCTCTTCTGGCCCAAGGGCTCCAGGCACACACATGTTGCACAGTCATGAATGTATGCAAAAACACCCAGATAGATAGACTTAAATTACATTGTGTCAAATTAAACATTTTAAATAAAGAAGATTTATTATTAAAAAACAAGAACAAAAACAAAAAACTAGCCCCAAACAGCTTTCTGGGACATCAGGGCATGGTACAGAGCGGCTCACCCTCTGCCTGGTTGTGGTGGTAGCGCTTTGGTGGCAGCAGTATGCTGAGGTACCAGGGTTTACCTCACAGTGGAAACTGCATCCCCTTAAGGGCCGCCTCTGATAGGACTGTTTCCTTTACTGTAAGTTTCATCAATTGCCAAGTGGAGGAGACCGATCCTCAAACAACATTTCAGCCATATTGTTTGCCTGAGGATCATAGACATCTAAAAATAAATAAATAAGTAAATAAATAAACAAATGAAAGAAAAAGGTGGTACTGTCATGTTCTGGAATCATCAAGGCCCAATCTTGAGGGCAGAGCGTGTCAAACCTAGAAAGCCTCATTCCATCTATTTCTAACTATAAGCATTGTTGGAGTTAAGGACGCCATGTTTTCCTATGAAGTCACACTTTCTTATCCAAGGGGGCGGGGAATACAGGCTCTTCCCACTGACTGTGTGACTAAAAGCAACATGTTATAGGAAAACAGTGGACATACTTATCGTTTTTGTGTTCTTTTAAGCATATGTGCATAGATTTTTTTAGGATTATTTTTACCATTTCCAAGTAAATGAACTACATGTCTGTATAATTTATTGTGATGACCCACTCGTGTAAATCCTTAGGACAAATAGGGGCGCATATCCTGTTAATTGGTTTCTCCTTAAACACTAATAATGTGATTTGCTCTCCTGTACCTCAGGACACAATGCAGCCACACTGCTGGAAGGTGGAAGACAAAGAGACTCTTCAGAAATAAAATGTTACTTTAAAAAAAATGTTTTTTTTTAATTTAAAAATGTGCATTGGCGTTTTGCCTGCATGTATATCTGTATGAGGGTGTTGGATCTTGGTTTTACAGGCTGTCCTGAGCTGTCATGTAGGTGCTGGGAATTGAACCCAGGTCCTCTGAAAGAACAGCCAGTGCTCTTAACTGCTGAGTCATTTCTTCAGCCCCTACAAAATATTTAATCATTTGTTTGGCTATGCATTTTTGTTTGTCTGTTTGCTTTGTTTTCCTGAGACAGGGTCTCTCGATGTAGTCCTGGCTGTGCTGAAAGTCACTGTGTGTAGCAGGCTAGGCCCAAACTCATTGAGATCCACCTGCCTCTGCCTCCCAAGTGGTGGGCTTAGAGGCTGCCACACTGTCATTTGTTACTCTTGACTCTTTACAGTTCTTTTTATTTTTACTTTATGTGCATTGGTGTTTCGCCTGCATGTGTGTCTGTGTGAGTGTCAGGAGCCCTGGAACTGGAGTTACGGGCAATTGTGAGCTGCAGTGTTTCGCCTGCATGTGTGTCTGTGTGAGTGTCAGGAGCCCTGGAACTGGAGTTACGGGCAATTGTGAGCTGCAGTGTTTCACCTGCATGTGTGTCTGTGTGAGTGTCAGGAGCCCTGGAACTGGAGTTACGGGCAGTTGTGAGCTGCAGTGTTTCGCCTGCATGTGTGTCTGTGTGAGTGTCAGGAGCCCTGGAACTGGAGTTACGGGCAGTTGTGAGCTGCAGTGTTTCGCCTGCATGTGTGTCTGTGTGAGTGTCAGGAGCCCTGGAACTGGAGTTACGGGCAATTGTGAGCTGCAGTGTTTCGCCTGCATGTGTGTCTGTGTGAGTGTCAGGAGCCCTAGAACTGGAGTTACGGGCAATTGTGAGCTGCCATGTGGGTGCTAGGAATTGAACCCAGATCCTTTGGAAGAGCAGCCAGTGCTCTTAACCACTGACCCATCATGCCAGCCCCCTACCATTAAAGATCTTATTGACTGTATTTAGACTTAGAAGCAGATGCTCTCAGCAAGGACAGCCCATGTCCCTTGCTAATCTGTTCCTCCTGGTTCTCTTTGGCTTTCTTCATTCTCCTGGCCAAAAGTCTAGCACATCCTATGGCCTCCTTATTTTTCTTAGTGCATTGTTTCCTCAGAGCAATGTATCAGAGTTGATGTTGCAGGACATGTGGTGTATCAAAACACTGAACCTTGGGGACTTTGGCCCTGGGGTGGGCAGGTGTGTCTTACCGTCTTTGTTTAAGACTTTTCTGACAACACGTTGGCAGCTATCATCTTCTTAAGTGAGATTGAAAGGTTTTCAGATGCTACAGTTCCTTAGGGTCTCAACTGCCGAGGCGCAGTAGTGTCTGTCAGTCCAGGAATAGCCTTTTCTCCTTTTTTACAGTAACCATGTTGAGAACGTACAGATTGGCAGCCACAACACATCCTCTTTCCAGTTCTCATTGATCTATAACAAGAATTCCCCTTACTCAAAAGCACACACACTCTGCCATCCGTGGGTCAAGACACTGCTTTATGGGGAAATCTTGTTTGTCATTCCCAGCATCGATACGGATCACATAACCCTCTGCTCTTCAGCCAGAGCATCAACAGCAGTTTCCGTGGCTGTGGCACAACTCATCGAAAATACCTTAATTACATCATCCACTTAAGGAGATTTGGACAACTGGTGGCTAGGAGGAAGATGTGGCAGGAAAAAAAAAACCCTCTACTTCCCTCTTCTGATGATGGCTAACATATTTGCTTTAGGTACTTTCAATTTTTATGTGTATGTGAGTGGAAAAAAGCAGGGTTTCTCTGTGTAGCCCTGGCTGTCTTAGAAGTTACTTGTAGAGCAGGCTGGCCTTAAACTCAGAGATCTGCCTGCCTCTGCCTCCTGAGTGCTGGGATTAAAGGTGTGCAGCACCCCCCCCCAATGCTTCAGATACTTTTTTTAAACATAAGAGGAAAGTATACAAATATTGATGCCTCCATTCCATCTTCTCTCTTTCTTGTCAGATGTGAATGCTATCCTGATGGTGAGCCCTGTCTTGCTGTCCATGTTATTAAACACTTATTGCATTGATACTTACCTATAATAGTCTATGTTAATATTATGTGCTGTTTGTTTGCTTGTTTGTTTGTTTATCTATCTACTTATCTGTTTTGTTTATTTATTCTGAGACAAGATATGACTGTGTTTCCTCAACTGGCCTAAAACTGTCAACCTTTCTGTCTCTGCCTCCCCAGTGCTGGGAGCAGAGGTCTGTGCCTTCATGCCTGGCTTTGGCCTTACTTTTAATTTTAACATTCCAGCTTTTGGCTTCCTGTAACATGGTATTTCTTGAATGTTCAAGTCCACTTCTAAGACCCACAGTTCATTGATCACTCATTGATCACTCTAGTTCATTGATTACTCATTGACCACTCTATTTTTACCCCTGACTATTTTGTTGCCTAAATAGAATTTTAAGTTATTTCAATGCTTTATGGTTTACAAGCAGCGCTACAATGAACACCTTGCTTCTAGAACGTTCCAGAAAGAATAACATTAATCCAGGTGCCAAAGTTCAGACATGAGCTTCTTAAGTGGATGTATCAATAAGGAGAGCTGCTGGGTCTTAACTGCTGAGCCGTCTCTCCAGCCCCAGTTACAATTTTTTTTTTTTTTTTTTTTTTGGTTTTTCGAGACAGGGTTTCTCTGTATAGCCCTGTTTACACTGCGCCATGGCTAGTTAGTTTGGGTACTATTATTATTAGTGAAGCAGGCAGGGTCTTATATATCCTCAGTCATGCTGTGTAGCTAAAGATGACCATGAGTTCCTGACCTTCCTCTCTTTGCCTCCCAAGTTGACTGGGATTACAGCTATCCATCATCAAGCCTGGCTTTATGTGATGCTAGGGATGGAACCCAGGCATTTGTGCACACTAGGCGAGCACTCTACCAAATGAGCTACATCTGCAGGCTCCCGAAGCATCTTTCATAATTTTGTTGTCCTTTTGAGTGTCCTCTGCTATGGATTGCTTGCTTGTAACCATGACTGAGTTTTCAATACTCTTGGGGATAGAGAGATGGATTAGCAGCTAAGAGAGTCTATCGCTCTGATAAAGGACATGCATTTGGTCCACACAGATCTCATATTCAGCTACACGATGACTGAACTCCTAGACTCTGTGCTAAATGTATGTTTGCGAGCCAGGCATGGTGCTCAACGCCTGTAACCCCAGCACTTGGGAGACAGAGGCAGGAGGAGCAGGAATTCAAGGTCAATCCTTGAATGTAGCAATTATGTAACAAGTCTGACGTCAGCTTGGGCTACATGACCCTATGACAAAAACCAAACAAACAAATATTTCTTATCAAGTTTCAAGAGAGACCTATAGTTTTTCTTAAAGAGTCAATACCAGGTAGCCCGAACATCTATCTCCTCAATAGCGTATGACCCCTAAGTGGCTGAGTCATTTCCTAGAGCGAGGATATTGCTCGGCAAACAAAGGTTACCTAAGTCACTATTAAATTTGGATTTTCTGACTCTTCTCATTTTTTTTCTTCTGCTTACTCTATCTTGTTCCAATTTCTCTTTCCTTTAAAAATCTCTTTAAATCTAAATAACAGTTACAAGAACAGTAAAAACAGAAAAAAAAATCAATGTCTATTTCTCTTCCCATGTGTCAATAGTGTGATGTTCTCTCTCTCTCTCTTTTAAAGATTTATTTTATGAGTACACTGTGCTGTCTTCAGACACACCAGAAGAGGGCATCAGACTCCATTACAGATGGTTGTGAGCCACCATGTGGTTGCTGGGAATTGAGCTCAGGATCTCTGGAAGAGCAGTCAGTGCTCTTAACTGTTGAGCCATCTCTCCAGCCCCGAGTGATGTTGTCTTATTGATGAAGATGATGGCAGATATTATCAGGAGGAGATCCTGTGTCTTACAGAAGACATCTGGGTCTTACACAAGAGAAGAGGCCGTGTGTTTTTCTCAGTCCACCATTTCAGGAAGTCCATAATTTTGATATTTTATTGCTCTGGCTGTTGTCTGCCTTGAACACTTGGTTAGAGTGGTCCTGACGTGTTTCTCTACTAGAAAATCATCGATACCTTTGTGATTAAATACCTTGAACAGATGCTTTGAAAAACTACATTTTTTAATTTGTTTGTTTATTTATTCACTTATTTGTGTGTGGGTGTATGTGTCCATGCTTTGGTGCATTTGCTGGGGTCGGTTCTCTCCTTCTATTATGTGCCTCTTGGGGTATGGAATGGGGAGATGGATGGAAGAGAGAGATCTAACTAGGATCTTCAGATTTATTAGCAAGCACCTGCTACCCCTGCTGAGTCAGCCCCTAGGAGAGATGCTCTGTGGCTATACTATCCAGCATCCTCATCCCCTGATTTTAGCTACAGGAGACATTTGACTTTTTCTTTTTTTTTTTGTTGTTGTTTTTTTTTTGTTTTTTTTTTTTTTTTTGGTTTTCTTTGTTTGTTTGTTTTTTTGGAAGTCAGTGGACTCTTTATTGCTTCGGGGGTGTGGGGCTCAGGAGCTCTTGGTGGGGCGGGTCCGATTCTTCTTCACCACCACAGGCTTCTGGCTTCGAAGGATGGCACTGGCCCTGCGGATGGCCGCCATACGCAGATCATGGCGGTACTTGCTCTTTCGGATCATGTGTCTGATGCTGCTGAGGGTAGCCCGAGCATTCTTGTTGATGGTGGTCCTCACATAAGAAGTGGCAGGTTTTCGCTGACCCGATCTGCGTTTCATAACTACCACGACCCCTTTGCCATCGGCCGCCGGCTCCACTCCGACGGTCTTGCGGTGAATTAGCCCGTTGTAGCGGAAGGAGTTTCGGGCCTTCAGATTGTTTGGCTCCGTGCTGTTCGTCTGCTTATTTCTCTTGATCAAGAAACTGGAGCAGTTCCGGACGACCTTCCACTGCAGATGCGCGGACATGGCGGTGGCTCCTCTCCCTACGACAGCTGGAGACGGAAAAAACGACATTTGATTTCTTAAGGCGATGTTTTAGTTATAGGTTCTGCATAAAATATAATCTCAGGCTTAGTTCACAGAGGACAGTTGTAAAGTTTTTACCCCTGCCTCGCAGGGTCACTTCCAGCTCAGAGATAAAATCTGCTCAGTGATGTCTTTCTGGTATGATTTTTATGTACAGCAGGAACAGTCCTTCTGGTTCTTGTTCCTCAGAGGTGCCTTGCTCTCTCAGTAGACAACATATGTTCTTAGCTTCTTCAGTACCTTTCTCAAATATTTATTATATCTATAACTACTGTTGATGTTTTTCTCCTCTATGCCAATGGTCATATGACTTACATATGGTTCTATGCCTAATTTTATGCTTTTGTATAACATACACCTTGGAGATCATTCCATGTTAGTATATTGGACTAATTGGATCTAGTGGCGGCAGAGCCCTTTTTAGGAAGGATTCCATTGGGACAGCTACCATTTTCCTCTGTTCAGTTAGTGTTCAGTTAGCTTCTGATCTTTTGGGGTCAATGGTGTGGCAATGCATTGGGCAGATGCTCTGGGCTGTGACAGATTACTTCCGATAAAACCATCTTTAAGTTGAAAACGTTATAGGACAAAAAAAAAAAAAAAAACCCACCTAACATACCTAATCTACTGACATTTGAGCTCAGCAGAGCAGCACACGTGAAAGGGCTCTCTCTGTTTCCCTGTGACTACAGATTGCATGTGGCTTACTGGCAGACACAGCTTCCTGCAGCTTCTCAGCATCAGAAGAGATTCCATGTCTGTATTTCCTGCCAAGGAAAAGATCAAAATTCAAAATTCAGAGTATGCTGTCTTTGGGGGTGGGAGTGGGGTGGGCAGGGTTTTACAAAGCTCAGGCTGGCTTCACCCTCACTGCTGTGTAGCTGAGGATGACTTGAACTCCTGAGCCTCCTCCTGCTTTCACCTCCCAGGATCTGGGAAAACACACTCACACACACACACACACTCACTCACACACACACACACACAGTCACACACACTCACACACACACACACTCACACACACACTCACACTCACACACACACAGTCACACACACTCACACACACACACTCACACACAGTCACACTCACTCACACACACTCACACACACACACTCACTTACACACACACAGTCACACACAGTCACACACACTCACACACACACACACATACTCACACACACACTCACACACTCACACACACAGTCACACTCACACACACACACACACTCACTCTCACACACACAGTCACACACACTCACACACACACACACTCACACATAGTCACACACACACACACTCACACACACACACTCACACACACACACACACACACACACACTCACACACGCTGTTGAAATGTGGTTCCTGTTGAGTGGCTATCATTCTTGTATCATCATAGAGTAAAACATCAGACAGGTAACCATCATGGTAGGTTACAGCCTTAGTGCAGGTGCTACTAACAGTGACAATATTATTTGATACAGGGTCTCACTATTCCACCCAGGCTGCCTCAAACTCTTAACTCTCCTGCCTCAATTTCCTGAATGTTGAGATTACAGGTGTGTGTGTGTATGTATGCATGTGTCTATACATGCATGTGTCTGTGTGTGTGCTGACCATGTATTATTTTTGTGGTAAATTCTGGCATTAGAAATGTATGCAACTCAGGACTGTGTCCAGCAGTTTTCTGGACTATGAGCAGTTTTCCTGACCCAGATACCTTCGCTCAGATAAAGCTGACCCTGAGCTGGAGAGATGGCTCCATAGTTAACAGGGCCTGCTGCTCTTCCACAGGACCTGAATTTGGTTCCCAGAACCCACAAAGGCTCACAACGGACTGTAACTCCTGTTCCAGAGGATCTGATACATTCTGTTCTCTGAGGGTACTTGTACACACACACACACACACACACACACACACACACACACACACACACACACACACTCACTCACACACACACACACACACACACGAAGGAACAATTAATATAAAAAGATAGTGGAACTTTTCTGTGTGTTGCACACATTTGTTATCCCACATATGTACATCAAGTCCAGCTATACCTACATGAGAATCTATCTAAAAACAAAAACAAAAGACAGTGGTTCAGTTGGAGCCAATACCATCCAGAACTTTCTCAAACCTCTTAGTGCCTTAGAGACTCATATTCAATAGCTACTAACTAGGCTCACTGGCCCTGACACAGTCACTCAAGGGTTTGTCTTTACTGTAGGATCATCCAGGTTGCCTGGCAACCACCAGCAGGTCGAACTCTCACATGGTTTCCTTAAAGAACATGGCAAAGCTCTCCTTCCTGTTACAGTCCAAGAAGGGCCTAATTAGTGTGAACCAGAATCAATGCTGAGAGAAGGAGGGACGCGGGACGGCTGAAAAGTGTGAAGAGCACAGCTTGTCCTGCAAGGTGCACTTGGGAGCTGTCATGACAATAGCCATGACTTCTTAAAGGTCTGTGTATGAAAATCACCCACAAATAATTTCTCTTCCTACTGCCTCCATGATAGAACATGGTACAGGGCCCAGCAAGGGGGGCTTTTGAGGCTCGTGGCTGACCTATTGTGGAAAGAATATGGGGTCTATAACTCAGACAAGGCTCCTGGTGAGGTTGGGAGTCATGATTGATTTAAGTTACTTAGAGCCTAAAAGGGCAACATGGCAATTTTGGAAGTGCAGGTCCAGAAGAAGGGAGTACATTCTTAGTTTTATGTAAGCTTTCTTAGAGACCAGCATGGCCTTGAGCCTCATATGCAGATGAAGATGACCTTGAACTTCTGAAACCTCCTGCCTCCTGAGCACTGGGATTCCAGTCACTCATCATAACACTATGTAGTGCTGAGGATTGAACCTAGGGCCCTCATGCATGCTAGGCAAAGGCTTAACCAAGTGAGCGTCATCCCTAGCCCGGGGGTATTTGGAGATGAGGGTGGCTTCTTACAGAAGTGTCTGTCTTGGGGAGGTATGGAGTGCATGTAGCACAGACCTATGAGCCTGAGAAGATCCCCTGGGCCCGATGCTCTTGATGCATTCATCAAGTGTGAGCAGGCTCTAGGATACTTCACTTCTGACAGCTTCGGTTCCTGAATGGGCATAAAATATTCAGTGTGTGAGCAAAGGATCTGCCCCTGCTCTCTTAGTCTGTTTGGGCAGCTGTAATAAAATACTCCCCAAATTAGGTAGTAGATCAACAATAGAAGTTTGTTTCTTGTAGTTCTCGAGGCAGAGAAATCATGACCAAAGCGCTGGCTTCCTCGTTCTTCCGTGGCTTCCTCTTCACAGTATCCTGATATAGCAGAGGGGTCAAGTGAACTCTCGCTGGACTGGGACTGGGGGTGTAGCTCAAGTGATAGGATGCTTGTCTTGCATGCTGGAAGCCTTGGATTCTGTCTGCAACACCATATAAAATTGGTGGCACACGCTCTTAATCCCTGCACTTGGCTACCCATAATCCCAGCACTGGGCTACCTAACAAATTGGAGGCCAGCCTGGGCAACATATGACTCTATCTCAAGATGGGGAGCATATAGTTTAAATAACTGAGGATGTACCTCAGTGACAGAGTGTTGGCCTAGCAAGTCTGAGGCCTTTAGGTTCAATCCCCAGTACTGAAAAACCATTACATACATACAGTACATTACATACAAGCACAGGCTGTAATTTGTAATAATGTTCTCAGCCACTCACTGATGACTTTGGTTCCTTCCTAAGCTCTCACAAACCTGAAGAACCATTATGTGGTCTGGACATGGCACATACACAGCAGATCCCCTTGTTTTCTGTAACGCATATCAGATCTTGAAACAGTTAAATGTATGCATTCATGGCTCATGTGCAGCTGGACAGAACCTAATGTGATTTGCTAGCATAGGTACCAAGCTCTCGTCCTAAATGCTATGGTTTCCAGAGAGCAGAAGAGGAGGGGTGTGTGGAGATTGTACTGTAGATAAGCTTCAGAAACCCAGCTTTTGAGATGATTAATGGTCCCCGGCTGCCGCTCTGATTCGGTCTGATATGGGCTAGAAGAGAGGGGAGTCTTGTTTAAACTATCCCTGCTCCCGACTTTCACTCTGTTATCTCAGCAAGGTCAGAATCAATCCATGCTTAAACTATTGGGGGGGGGTGCGGGGGGAGGGTGGCTTGCGCAGACTCTGCCCCGCCACTTCACAGCTAGGGACACACACATCTTCTGACAAAGCCAAGAAGCCATTCCAAAGTGTTACCTGAAGACCTAGAAGGCTGCCTTCCAACATTGGGGTTTAGAAAGGCCCCCTCTTTTTCCCCAGCAGGTGTTTTGGGACCCCTCCAGCCCTGACCTTTGAAGAGGTGGGCAAAGGAGGCCCAGGGCAGCTTGTCTGCAGAATGGAAGTGCCAGATGGCCAAGCAGGTGTGCCTGGGAACATAACAGCCTTATCAGATGCATTCAGGGCCCAGCCCCCACAGACAATCCTGATTAGTGAAGGGGAGGTGTTCCCTCTCCTCCCACCTCCCCTCCTCCCAGGCTGAGCAGAGGACCATCCAGGTGGTTCTCAATTGTTTAATGTGACTTTTTCCCATCCACCACTCGGTCCCTAGCAGAACTTTGGTGGTCTCCTAAGCTCCTCACTCACAAACTGACTGGAAAATGGGGCTGGGGGGAAAAAAAACTCTCCTTGGCTGACCAAAAAGCCCGACAAGAGTCCTGTTGCCCAAACTTCTGCCCTTCCACTTACTTCTCTGTTCTCCTGTGCTAGACCTCTGCCTTCTCGTTGGTCACTTGAAAATGTTGGATGGGTGCAAAGGGGAACAATTGTAGATGGCCTCACTCTTAGGAGGGAGTCCAAGTTTTATGTCCCGTTATTGTAGTTGTTGGATAGCTACCACAAATATTAACTCTCTATGGTTCAGGCCTCCCCAACAATGTTGGGACCAAGCCCAGCTTCTTAATGGATATTCCAAAGATGCTTTTTTATTTATTATTTATTTTTTTCATATGTAGGCATTCATCTGAATCCCAGGGTCACAACCCCTTCCCAGTATTTCAGCTCCCACAAACTGTTGAACTGCTGAAGGGGGATCTGATGTTAGTTAGGTGGCACTGTGAACACACACACTTTCCTCTTTCCCAAATCTAGTTCTGTCGTAAAGGGAGTCGTATACAGAAGGAAGTAGATATGGCAGGAGCAGGGCCTGTGAGTGGGGGTGGGGGTGGGGGTGGAGATGGGAGTGAGGCAAGGGCAGAAAGTTCCGGGCAATGGTGGACAGAGGCTGCTGAATTCTACAATGCTGCAGTGGACCTTGTCACTTCCTCTAAAAGGTTCCAAGTTTAGGCTCAGATAAAGAGCAACTCACTCCCTGGTATCTACTTCAGGACAAGGTAGAAGAGCTAATTTGAGACAAAGCCATGGGATCTACATGTGCTTGACAGTGCACTAAGGTAGTGTGGCTCCTAACTGCACACAAGAAGCGTGGAAATTCTTCAGTGAGCCCTGGGCTGGGCTGGGGCTGGACCTCAGATTGCCTATCTTCTCTCTGTTTTTCGGTTTGAGCTGGAGTCACGTGTATACCAGGCTGCCCTTGAATTTATGGTGTAGCTGAGCATGATGCTCCGGCCTCCACCTCCTGAGTGCTGGGATTGCAGGCATCTGCTAACACAGGTCAGTTTTACTCAGTGCTAGCTGTCTAGCCTAATGATCCGCGCAGGCTAAGAAGGCCCTTTTACCATTGTGCTGCAGTCCCAGTTAGGACTCAGTATTTTAAAAGTACTTCTGTTGAGTCCTTTGGTCAGCCAAGACTGGGAACCGCCACCCTCCCTCACATTCTCCTTTCCAGCACCAGGAAGTAGATGAATCAGCCAGCCCCGTGCCTGCTGCCCTAAGGGAAGCCTGCTAGGCAATCACAGAGGTTGCTAGGATACCTCCCTCCCGAACCCCTCTGCTTCCATCATGCCAGGCTCACCTAGGATGCAGAACACCCTTAGCTTCGGCCTCTCTGAGGAAGTATCCATACTGGGTAATCCATTGTTTCTCTAGGGGCCCTGCCTGCTTTCCCCAAGCTAGGACCAGCTCCGACCCTGTCACTCGCAGCCCTGAACTCCTTGCAGTCTTTAGAGTCCTAGCAAGGAGGATCACCCACCATTCTCACACTTTTCTTTATAACCAAATCCCCTCCCCTATCCTGTATGTGTCAGGTCACCTGGGTGTGGGGGCCCTCTTGGTCTTCTTGCATCCTGTCCTCATCCCCACCTTTGTAATCATACCTAGCCAGGTGACTTGGTGCTTCGAATAACACAGGGTGCCCGGATTGCAGAATGGAAGGAAATATCTGTCTTTGCTGAGACACTGCATTCATGAATGGCATTGTTCTAAAAGAGAAGAGGAAATATATATTAATATATGTATATATACACACACATACATACATTTTTCCAAATCTACATGTTTTTACTGTTTAAAAACATTCTAGCTGGGCAGTGGTGGCGCATGCCTTTAATCCCAGCAGTTGGGAGTCAGAGGCAGGTGGATTTCTGAGTTCAAGGCCAGCCTGGTCTACAGAATGAGTTTCAGGACAGCCAGGGCTCTACAAAGAAACCCCATCTCAAAAAACCAACCAACCAAAAAACAAACAAACAACAAAAAAACATTCTAGGCATATCTTAATCATTTTACTGATTACTGAAATAGAATAGGGAGTCAGGAAGATCCCAAGGGCTCTCTGCTACCAAGCCTAGCCTAATCAGATTGCTCCTACCTGTGTGGGACTGCCTCAAAAAAGCAAGGTGGGTAGTTCCTAACGAATGACACCTGAACCTTTCTGCCATGTACACTTATATACATACATTGTTGGGGTCTGAAAATCCAAAACAACTGAAGCAGGCTCAAGAGTCCAACAAAGCAAGATGTTGATTTGAATTAAGCAGCAAAAACTGACCAGTGAGGAACAACAGCAGGAGACACTTGGGAGCTGAGTCTTTGAACATTGATCTTAGTGAGTATTTAAGCAGATGACAATTTTTTTTTTTTTTTTTTTTTTTTTTTTGGTACTCAGGGCTGGAACTGATTGATCAGGGCCACAGAACAGACTCGGGAGCTGACCTGCGACCCAGAGCCAGAATTCTCCAGAGTTTTTAAGCCCAAAATCCACAAAACATCTGTGTCAAGTTAGTCTACCAGTCAGGATTTAGAGATAGGGGACGTCCTTGGAACATGTCTTTGTGGTACACTTATCCTGTTCCCATTGGTTGGGTTATTCAACTGTGGCAGGGTGGCCTGCCGAGCATTCATGCCTCAACTTGCCAAGTAGGATGTCAGTTACCTAGAGAGGTCCTGGGAACTTAAATTTTATTTGACCCCCCCTATTCAAAAGGTTTCTGCCTTAAGACATGTACTCCCCCCTCTCTCTCTCTCACACACACACACAGAGGCATCCATGCACATGTGCACACACAAAGACAGAGCTGTCTATCAAGTGAAGGTAACTCACTCTTCTGCTCACTAGTTATAATCAGTCAACAGACCTCAGTCTGAATGTGCTGACATTTTATGACCCATGTGCTGTGAAACAATCTGTGTATGACCTCCCAAATCTGTTTGCTTAGATCTTAGTGTCCCATACACTGGTGGTTGAAGGTAACTAGGCCATGAAGGCAGCATCTGCAGGATGGTAGCAGTGACCTTGTATGAAGAGACAAGAGAACTTGATCCATTTACTCCCTGCCCCAGTGATGTTAGGTCATCACTGATCATTTCCAGCGAAGGACGACGCCTCCCAGCTTCCGCTTTCAGACTATGGGAGTCATTTCTGCCCCATAAGGACTGCCTCCCCTCTTCCTCTACAGGCATTCTGGTTATCCACACACACGGGTGACAAAGATGGCTCTTTGCTGTAAATAAACATGGTCGCCCTAAGATCAGACCAGGCCTTTTGCTTTCTGTTTAATCTCTCTACAGCTGCTGTTAATCCTGAGATTCGATGGGAAAATACCCAAATTCTACCATTTTGGCCTAAATTTAAAGCAAGCTTTTTTAAATATTGAATACTGACCAAGAGATGGACTTTGATCAGAGCCACTCCCTGGAATTTTCCAGTTGAGTAGCCCTGAGACACTTGTTGCAGGTATTTATGAAGACAAACTTATAGGTCACCATGCTTCCCCATGAAGCTTTGTTAATTTTCAAGAACTACAACTCCCAGCATTCCAGGAAGTTACCTGGTCCTTGGGCATGTGGGGCTTACAGGTTAAATTTGGGCATTCCACTGCCTTTTAAAAACTAATCTAACAATAACTAGAAAGAGGATCCAACCACAGGTGAGATCTTGGCCCTGATTTTGATCTCAGACTTTTCAGCCTGCAAAACTATAAGAAATAAATTTCTGGTGTTTAAGCTACCTTGCCTATGATACTTTGTTGTAGAGAGCTGAACTAAGACCATTGATATCTCTACCCTACACACTGAATGTACTACCTTCTCTTGTTGTGTTGTAATGTTTTACTTTCATTGGCAACTTGACCAGATTTAGAAACATCTAGGAGACTGGTTGTTAGTCAACTAAGAACTGACAACATTACAGAGTGAGGTGCTCCCCAGCCCTGCCTTCGGGAATGAGGCTCCATCATTGCTAAAGGCCAATACAACTTGTTTTCTCTGTATTTTCCCCTATGTGCATGCTCCATAATCCGTATAAAGTCCACCTTCATGACCTGGTCATCTGCTGTTTCCATCCTATCTTAGAGGCGGCCATTTTGCGTCCTCCTTCCCCCAATAAATCTCTTGCATGAGGTCTGTCACATGGTATGATTTTTGTGGCATTCCTTGGCTCATGGCCAACGCACTGTTTCACAATAAAACCCTTTCATTAGTGAAGCATGAGTCTGGCTGTGTCTGCTCTGTGTTTTCGGAGGAGGAAGACCCATCTTGAATGTGACAACACTATTCTGTGTGATAGAGGCCCTGGTAGAATGAAAGCAGGGAGGAGAGAGATTTCAGAGCACCAATGTTCCCTGTTCTCTGCTTCCTGCCACATCCAGTTATGTTTTAAAATTAATTTGTTGTCTTCCCATATGACTTGGTTATTGTTTTTATAGGGAGGGTCTCACGTATCCCTGGATGGCCTCCAACTTGCTCTGTAGTCAAGGATGAATTGGAACTCTTGATCTTCCTGAGCTTACAATCCAAGTGCTTGGATTATAGGCATGGGTCACCATGACAGACCTGTGTATATATTAGACCCAGTATGTATACAGTCTGGGTTCCACTTTGTCTCTTAGCTCACCATAAACTCATAAAATAAAACCCACATCATTGGCTTTGCTGGGTCTTTAATATGCCGTTTCCTGCTGTGGAATATCTTGGTTATTTGGCAGATTTGGTGCCCACGGTTCCATCTCCTTTGAGTCGATCCTGTGATTCCTGGACAGTTAGTGGTACCTTTCCTCAAGCTGTTTTGAAGAAACTTCAGCAATGCCTTTCAAAAATATGTCTCTCAGAGTCTGCTACAATACCTCGAAGGTGTCTTGTATCTTGTTCCTTTTCACATAAGGTTCCCCTTGTTATCCCCACATAGGTGCACCTCAGACCTGATTAGAGAGACCTCTCTTCTAGAACATTTGCTGTAACCAAGGGTCACGTGGGTGGCTTGTCCCTGCTACATGTCCACAAGGCCCTGTGCTGCTGCTGCTGCTGCTTCTCCTTCTCCTCCTCCTCCTCCTCCTTCTCCTTTTCCTCCTCCTCCTCCTCCTCCTCCTCCTCCTTCTTTTTTGTTTTGTTTTTTGAGACAGGGTTTCTCTGTATAGCCCTGGCTGTCCTGGAACTCACTTTGTAGACCAGGTTGGTCTCAAACTCAGAAATCTGCCTGCCTTTGCCTCCAAAGTGTAGGGATTAAAGGCGTGCACCACCACGCCCGGGCTCTGCCCTGTGCTTCTTAACTAACACTTTCTGTATCTCCATCTGTTTTATGCTGTAAGTTGCTCACAACTATATCCACACGCAGAAAGTGAAAAATAAGACGAGAGAGGGACAAACCAGGAGAAAATGTCCCGTGCCACCAAGTCACAGTGTCACCTTGTTCCTAGTAGTTCCTGTTTGCCTCCTGCCCCAAGAGCAGGTCCATACTCTCAGGGCTCATAGGCGAGACATGGGGTAGAGGTTAGGGAAAGGTTTATATTTTGTGGGTATCCAGATCAGCCTACCTCCTCTGGCTCTCGGAGTTGCCTCCATTATAGGCAGCTCTGGTGCTGATCCAGAGAGATCTATTTTTTTTCAGTCTTCATAGGAGAAGTGATTACCAGTGCCAGAGGGGGAAGAACAGCTGCCCAGTGCCCAGCCAGTCTTGGCTGCTCTCACCTGATAGCCTTGCTAGGTCTTATCGAATTTCAGTGTCTTACAATTACCTCTAATGTTATTGTGCAGAAGAGAGCTTTTCCCTGCAGCAAAGATTATTTTATGTTCCCTGCTTTTTGCCTCTCTAGCTCCAGCCTCTTCCTTTCCCTTCATAAGCAGCATGAGCCATCCTTACCCTGGGATTCTACCTGCTCCTCATCCACGGCTTCTTATAATTCAGTCATTATTCTTCCTCCGGTCCCTAAGAGGGGAAGGGGAGGAAAGGTGCTGAAGTGCCTGTGACCCAGGTTTAAGTAAAACACTTCACAGGACTCTCTAGAGACCGTTTTTTCTATACTGTATCCTAGGTGGACCTAGAAACGGGTGAGCACCAGGCTTCAAACTGGCTCCATTGGTCCATCTGTTTGACAGGTGCCTGTTACTCTGCTTATTATGACTTTTGGGGGGTCAGGATGTAAGTTGGTCTCCAACTTGTAACATCCCTCCTGCCTCTGCCTCCCAGATGCTGGGATTACAAAGGTGACCCACCATGCTGGTGTTCTAGTTAGCATTGCCAACTTGACAACTCACTGGAGTCACCTGAGAGGGGAATTTCAATTGAGGGATTGCTCAGATCAGATTGGCCTGTGGGCATGTCTGTTTCAGATGGTCTTGATTAGTAGTCGATTTAGAAGGGCCCAGTCCGTGGTGGGCGGTACCTTTCTTTGGGCAGGTGGTCCTAAGCTATAGGAGGGAGATAGCTAAATGATTCTGACTTTGCCAGCAAGCATTCATCCATAAGTCCCACTTTAAATTTCTGTTTGATTTTCTGTCTTGACTTTCCTCAATGATAAAATGCAACCCATAAGCAGAAATCACCCTTTCCCCTAGATTTGCTTTTGGTCATGGGATTTGTCAGAACAACCAAATGAACTAAGCTAGAAGACTTGCCACACACCCCCAATACACATTAGAGGCACCAGCCAATCAAAGGTCACTTAGCACAAGACATGAGTAAAGCAAAGTCACAGCCTTAATTTTAAGACTTGTTCTCCACTTTGGAGAAGTTTCAAATCTATCAGGGCGTGGAAATAGTAATAGTTTGGCCCAGCATGGTCAGAGGCAATCGTGTGCTACCTGCTTGAGATGAGGAAGGTGAGCCTTAGAGCTCTAGACCTCTCTCACACCTCTGTCCAGCTCACTTCAGGAATATCACCGGTCTGTGCTTCCTTCTCCAATGTTCTCTGCTTCATATTTCAGTGTCTTCTTTCCCACATCCCCTTGGTTTTTTGTTGTTGTTGTTTTTCTTTTCTTTTCTTTTCTTTTCTTTTCTTTTCTTTTCTTTTCTTTTCTTTTCTTTTCTTTTCTTTTCTTTTCTTTTCTTTTTTGTTTTTCGAGACAGGATTTCTCTGTATAACCCTGGCTGTCCTGGAACTCACTCTGTAGACCAGGCTGGCCTTGAACTCAGAAATCTGCCTGCCTCTGCTTCCCAAGTGCTGGTATTAAAGGCGTGCGCCACCACTGCCCCGCCCACGTCTCCTTGTTAAAGATAGAGCTCCACGTATCTGAGGCTGACCTCAAATTTGAAACACTGCAGAGGAAAACCTTAAACATTTGATTCTGTTTCCACCCTGTTGGGCCTGTGTACTGTGCACCACCACACCCAGTTTTACTAGTGTGAAGGGCAGACCCAGGGTTTCGAAAATGCTAGGCAAGCATTCTACAAATGGAACCATCCCCCATCCCCCTCAGCGTCTATTTTGGAGCCTTAGATTAGATGGCCAACGACCCACCTACTTTGCTGTAAGTACCTCTGGTTGGTGCTTTTCACCTGCTGATGGAGGGGAGCTATTGATGTTAGGTCTGAAACCCAGGACAAATAGCTGAGGTGCTTATTTAATGTATCAAAGTGGACCTGGCTGCCAGGTTCTCCCAGCATCCCTCAGTCCCTACCTGTTACAGCTGATTATAGCATTACAGAATCCTTCTGGTAAGCATGCCCCGCATCACCCTCCACCCCAATCCCTGCAAATTTTTCCAGCCCAGGCTCTGAGCTGCCCTTTTCCATATAATCCAGCCATTTTGGTTACCTGTCTCTTTGTCTACTCTTTCCTCTCTTGGCTGATCTCTTGGTTGGAAGCTCCTTTCCCCTCCCCACTCTCATCACATGGCCAGGCTCATGCTCACTCTGGATTTTCCCAGATGTCCCTGCCTCTGACGATGCTCTTCCTTTGATCTCTAATAAACCTCCTTCACCACACCTGGGAGCAGCCAGGTCCTGCCTCCCTTTATTATTTCTTTGTTTTTATTTATCTGCAGGTGTCCTTCCAAGCAGTCCTAAGGCAGGAATTGTAACCTTCTCACCTCTTTTCTGCCACCTCAGCTCAGCACAAAGCCCGGCTTCCAAAATTATGGGCCGAGCAACCAAGAGCTGAAGTCATTGGCTGTTTGGAACCATGGTTGTGAGGCATGCTGGCGTTAAGAAAAGTCCATCCTCTCGGGAGGATGGACTGCAAAGCAGGTTTTCTTGGGGGGCCAGTGGGTAAGGTACGCCTTTCCCAGCTGACGCATCCCTGGTCGGACCCCAGGCTTGGTGAACCAGCATGTACTTAATTTCATTCCTAATGTTGTTAGGCCAGGGCTCCCATCTTAGGGATGGCAAGAGGCAGCCTGTTCATGTACAACTCAGCTTGATACTAAAGTCCACGGTTTTCTTCTCTGCCACAAGAGCAGAGACAATGAAACAGCATTTGTTGTGTCTCTTGGGCTGTCCAAATATCCAGAAATGAGCTCAAGCTGGACTATAGGAAGATTTCTGGTGGATCAATAAAGCCAGCATTTTTTTTTCAGGAACTTGTGAAACTGATTCTCAATTGCTAAAAGGAGTCATTTTTCTTACTTCTGGCAGAAAGGACATAAGGGTTCCACTGGCATATACCTGTGGCTGCATAAGGAAGCCCCTGACAGCTTCCAGGCTCCCCCAGGCCCTAGTCACAGGTACCTTATATATTTCAAAGCCCATGCTATCATCCCAGCCCCTCTCATCTCATCCTTACCCCCCAGTTCCCTTCCAGACACTCATTCTTACTCCCACTTATTCTCTTAGTGTCTCCTGGCAGGTTCCAGTCTCCATCTTTTGCTACCTCACTATTACCCCTGTTCTCTTCTGCTCCCTCACTTCTCTAGCCTTGGCTATGTCCAGTCTGCCCATGTGCCATCTACTTCTCTCTCTCTGGTCTGGATGCTTCCAGATGCATCCTCTCCCTCCCCCCTCCCCTCCCTCTCCCCCCTTCTCTCATCAACAATAAAAACATTAACCAAATCATGAGGCAGGCATCTTGGCAGTTTCTTTACTGTGACCCCTTAACTGCAGCATTTTCCAGAGAAGAGAAATGTGTGTATGTGTGTGAGAGAGAGAGAAAGAGAGAGAAAGAGAGACAGAGATAGAGAGACAGAGTGGGAGGAAGAGACAGAGAGAGAAACAGGGATAGAGAAATATTATCAAGGGAAAGCAACTAATAAAATAGTAAATGTCCTAAACCATTGCTACCATGTTCCCTTGACCTCCATGTCAGATATTATTCTCCCCGCAGAACAAACAGAACTCATCTGCTTTCCCTGAGCACCGATAAATAGAAGACATGGGATGAGGGTATCTAACAAAGACTGAAGTCTCAGGGTCACTAAAGATAAGGCAAAGCAAATCAAGGCCAATGAGACCTGAACAGAAAGCATGCCGGGAAGGAAAGTCTTCATAAAGCTGACAACAATTTGTTTTGAAATCTGAAGGCAGAGAAAATTGCAAGCAGCAGCCTGACATTTTCTGCAAATAGGAAAGAAGAGATGAGCCTTGCAAGGAAGAACAGGGCAGGGTCAAGTGTCTGCCTCTTCTAGAAAGACAGACAGTGCAAGAACCTCTTATCCATGGGTCCCATCTGCCCTGGGAGTAGTTCTTAATGCTTGAAGTGAGCAGGGTGGGGCTCAGATCTTGGTGGGTCTCCCCTCCTTCCTGGCAGAGGAAAGAAAGGAAGGTGGAAAGGAAGCAGAGATCTGGGAGAGGAGGCTACTCTCGAGAGATGCATCTGTAAAATGGGAATAATGACACCTGCTTCACTGAGCCATCAAGCAGATTTAACATGACAACGTGAGTGAGGTAATTACAGAGGATCCAGCATCCTGAAAATACTTACTAAATGGCGGTTGTGATTATTAAGACTCATAGACTTCTGAGGACTGCGATGGTACCACAATGCCAAGGGAAGAAGCACTCAGCTGCCTCTTCTGGAGAGGGAGGAAGGACAAGAGCCTCTTTACCCTGCTGTTCCCGTCTGCCCTTTGTGAGGCTAATGCAGGCTAAAAGCCTTGTCGGGAGCTGAGAATGAGCATGGAAAAGGTTTGCAAGTCCTTCAGGCCTCCTTGCCACCCCCTCTACCATTCCTGAGGCTGGGGCATCTTCTGGGCACAGAGGATGAAGCAGAAGGGATGTAGAGAACCACTGTGCCACCTGGAGTGTTTGGAGACCACCCTGCTGCCTGTTTGTTCAAAAGGCTGTGATTTAGCATCTAGAAAATTTTTACTGAGTGTTTGTGTGCCAGGGATTGCATTGGGCTTTGGGGTATGCAGCTGAAGAAAGAAAGAAAGAAAGAAAAAAAAAGGATGGGGACCAATCTTTGAGAAGATGACATCAAATTTAGCCCAAAGAAAATATCCTATTCTTTTCTGAGTCAGAATACTCCTGGTTACCTTGGCCAAGCATTTGGATGTTTTTGACATCTTTCTTTCTCTCATGCTGTTTATCCAATTCATTGTCAAGTCCTGCTGGCTCCATCTTTACTTTATCAAAAATCTGGACCACTTCTCACTCCTATCACCCTAATCCAGGTCGTGATCATCTCTTGGACTGTTACAGGAGCCTCTGAGATGGTCTTTGCCCCCTCTCCCCATGGCAACCAACATGAATCTCCCAAAACACATGTTCTTATGTCAACCCCAAGTATTCCCACGACTCCTTCTCTTACTTTCTTATGAAAGCAAAGTCCCTACAGTGATCTATAAGGTTGCCATGACCCTGGTTGCTTCTCTAGCCAGCCCCATTTTGTGCTCTGACAGCAGTCACATCTGCTAGAATAAAATGAAATCCACTTCCTGGAAGAGGCAGGGAGCAAAGACAGTGTGGACACCCCCTACTGCTAGCAGGACTTCCAGGAAGTGTAGCACTGTGGTTTCCCCACACTGCGCCCTGGAATAAATTGGCTAACAGCAAGACAAGCGATGAGAGGTCAGAGGTTTCTAAAGACATAATAAAAGACAAAGTGTAAAGATGAGTATAAGTTTCATATAGAAACATGTGCAATACTAACACACCTTAGTATATAAATAGCTCCCATAAGCCTGTAAGAAAAAGACGTGTCACTCAAAACAAAAACAAAAAACAAACAAACAAACAAAAAAAACAGGGGGAAGTCAATGCAAAAAATAATTCACAGGAGAAAATTAAATGTCCTGAATGTATCTAGGAGAGGGGAAAAAAGAGCTTATCTCAACAGGAATCAGGGAGACACACATTTGAACCATAAGATGTTTTCTTTTGCTAATGCAACTGGCAAAAATAAGAAAGATTTGTGATGTGGGACTGAGGAGGCGGCTCAGTAGATTAAGATGCTTGCTTCTAATCCTGATGACCTGAGTTGAATCCCTGGGACCCAGGGAGCAGGAGAGAAACCACTCCTGCAAGCTGTCCTCTCACTGTAGCACATAAACACACACAGAGACAGACAGGCAGACAGATAAGTAGACAGAATATAAAAATAAATGTGATACAGTTTTTAGAAAGATTTGTTATAGAAAGAATGAGTAAGAACTATTGAAATCGGAGTACACATTGGCTCAATCTTTTTGTAATTAACACACTCAATTAAGGTTATCCTTGCTACAACAGCATCTCTAGGGGACAATTTTGTGGCTTTATTTAAGGATAAATAAAGTGTGCGCTGAGCCATTTACTCATTTTCTATGTTGTTCATTTCCATGTTGATGGTCAGCTGGGCTGTTTTTTTCCCGTGATGGTTCTTGGAAGAAACGTGCATGATCTCAGCGTAGTAAGATTTCCTAGGCATCAGGGGCCCTTCCAGTTTTGTGGCACTGTGGCCCGGTAACGTTTGGAAGCCACTGAGCAGCGTGTGTTTTGTTTCCTTGTTTTTCCTGTGATCAATGCTGGAGGTCAGGGTCTGGCCCTTGAATCTTCTTTATGCCAAGTTTTCCTTAATTTTGACATATCTGACCGACTGTGACAGATGATGTTTTTGCTCCTTGTTTTTATGATCTTGCATTTCACCAGAAGTCTGAGGGCAGCCCTGGTACTGAGTAGCAGAGAGCTACCACTTTCAAAGGCAGCATCGAGGGAATGAGCTAAAGTTTTATTTAAATGTGTAATTTAAAAATTTCACAATCTATGTATTTCAGACAGGTTCTCACATGTCCCATATTATGTACTGGGAGAAGGACCTTGAACTTCTGATCCTCCTGCAGTATTTTGTCTTCAGAATGCTGGGGTTAAAGGAATGTACCATCATCTTGCCCTGTTTATGTGGTACCAGGGGTTGAACCTGGGGTTGTATGTGCTAGGCAAACACTCTACCAACTGAGCTACATCACCAGCAAATTTGTGTGTGTGTGTTGGAGTAATTTCCTAACTCTGGATCTAGTAACTTCGTTAATAATGGTGTTTATAACCAAGGTACTCATTGAAAAGAAGAATGATTAACAGTGAAAAATAGAAGAAAACTTTTTTCTTTCCCTTTGTGTTCTCTCTCTCTCTCCCTCCCCCCTCCTCCTTCTCCTCCTCCTCTTTCTCCTCTTCCTCCTCGAGGGTCTTATGTGGTTCAGGTTGTCCCTCACTCTGTATTAGAAGATGTCCTCCTGCCATGCTGGGTTTATGCAGTAGTGGAGATCCAACTCAGAGTTATGTACATGTTAGGCAAGCTTTCTAATCTTATGGAAGAAACTTGAATGCTGGCAGGAGAGTTTTCTCTCTTCTCTTCTCTTCTCTTCTCTTCTCTTCTCTTCTCTTCTCTTCTCTTCTCTTCTCTTCTCTCCTCTTCTCTTCTCTCCTCTTCTCTTCTCTCCTCTTCTCTTTCCTTCTCTTCTCTCTCTTTTAGGAAAAGAAAATTTGTGTGTGTGTGTGTGTGTGTGTGTGTTGGCATATGCTTGCCAGGCATGTATGTGAAAGTCAGATTACAGTTGTCAGGTGTCAGGATGAACTCAGGTCCTCAGGGTTGTGTGTCGACTGCCTTTACTACTGAGCCAAAGGGAGAATTATCCCATCAGGCACATGGGCACTACTTATATAGGGCAGCACTCCTGAGCTAGGTCTCTATGTAGCAACATAGGGCAATCTTAGAAACACATTGATATTTGAGAAAGGCTGGTTGCAAAACAGCATCTACATCAGAATCTTTTTCATATTTAAGGACAAAAGTGAAAGAAAACTAGTAAATAGAACTCTGTGCTCATACATTGAAGTGGCTAATTCATAGAACGGCCTAGAGGGATAGCTGGTTCTAACTACTGAGGGAGGGGCAGGCTTGCCATGTGGAGGAAGTCTCTCTGCTTCTATTTGTGTAGTTAAACATTTGGGTGGGAACTAGGTGTGGCGTGGCATGGCTCATGCCTGTAATCTCAGCTCTTGAGTGGTGGTCGAGGGTGAATCAGAAATTGAATGCCTTCTGGGATCATACTGAGTTGAGATGAAGCTGAGCTACAGAAGACCCAGTCTCAAAAGAAAACAAAATTTTTCTGGCTGGACCTATTAGCACCTGTAATCCTAGCTACTCAGGAGGGAGCATCACAAATTCAAGACCTGCCAGGTCTACAGAGTGCATTCAAGACCAGCCTAGTAAGACTATATCTCTAAATTTAAAGTAAAAATACATTTCCCTGTATATATATAAAATGCCCCATGTCCCATCCCCACTATCTAAAAAAAGTGTAAGCATACTCATATTTGACTAATTTAAAATTCATATAAAAATTAGGTCTTCCATAAATACAGTGGCTCTCCTATACTCTAGCCCCACATGTACCCATTTCACAGATGCAACAGCAACTAGGAATAAGTGTTTTACTGAGGTTTCACATCTGGGGGTATAGAAAAGGAGCCAGTTCTCACAGGGAAGTCGGAGTATTCGCCCTGGAGTGGTGAGTAGGGTCTGCAGCAGTCCTGACTTGTTTGAAGAGTACTGAGCTTCACTGGAGAAACAAACCCTCAGTATTTAAAGGCAACGTGGTCTTAACTGATAACAAACAAATAAGAGTCACAAGTCCACTTAGGTGACATTACCTATAATCCCAACACTGGGGAGGCTGAGGCAGGGGGATCATGAGATTGGCTTTTGCTGCATAACCAGCTCTTTCAGACTGAGTGCTAAGAACTTCACATCCTAATTATAACGCTATTATTAATATAATGAATTTTACTCCCTGCCCTCAACACTATGATCTATGTCATTAGCCTCATCATCTAGGGGGGAAGGTCAAGATGCAGATAGGTTAAGGAGTTCACAGGTAGGAGGTTTGAAAGATGAGGTGAACTAGCCTCACTTCAAGCCCCACTCCTTTAAGGTATCTTTGAAAGGAAGTGGGTCTAAAGGTCTAACTCAGTAAAGTGCCTAGCCCTCTTGAGGCCCTGGCTTTGATTCCCAGCAGCACATAAATGAGGCATGGTGGTGCATGTGTGAAACACCATCACCAGGGAGGTACAGAAAGGAGGGATAGAAGTTCAAGGTCATTCTCCATCGAATTTTGAGCTTGAAGAATGGGCTTTTAGGGACAGTGTAGATGCTAAGGAAGGCCATTGAGGAAGAGAAGGCCTACTATCCATCTCTCTGTTGTCCTGTTGTCCCTTGTGGCCAGGGGCAGCCGATCTTGGCTCTGTATCTAGATGGATGAGCTGCCCTTCTTTCTGCCCTCCACCCCACAGTCCCTCTCCCTGCTCTTCCTCCTCCTTTTGATGGCATCTAAAGCCTCCCACAGGCCTGGCAAGCACCTCACCCCTGAGCTACATCCCCAGGCCTATTTGTTTAGTTAATTTATCTTTACTTGCACATCAATTCATTTCAGAAATATTCATATTCACTAAATCATGAAACCAACCTGGGTGTGCAACAACAGAGGAATGGATAAAGAAAACATGGCATGTGTGAACTAGGAACTTTCTCCAGCTGTAAAAAAAAAAAATTGAATTACTTTGTAGAAAAATTGATGTCGAATCCCATCCACGGAGCTGGAGATACCATAATACCATCAAATTCTTTTTTGAGATACCTGCAGATTACAAAATTTACTATTTCAAAATTATTGGTTCAGTGGTTTGTAGTATATTCAGAAGTGTGGCCGTCACCATTACCTAATTTTAATACATTTTCATCAGCCCCTGCCCCTGAAAAATAAAAGATCCAGATTAGCAACCACTGTATACCCCTCTAAGCATTCCAAGTCCCTTATCTGATTCCTATTTCTATAGATTTGTCCATTCTGGATATTTCAAATGATGGAATCAAACTGTATGTGGCAAATTATATCAGGCTCCCTTTACCTGGTAGAATGCTTTCAAGGTTCACCCATGTGGTAGCATGAACCAGTACTTGATTCTTTTTGGTTTGGTCTACAGAGTCTCGTGCAACCAAGGCTTGCCCTAAACTTGCTACGCAGGTCAAGCTGGCCTCGAACTCTCAGTCCCCCTGTGTCTGTTGCACACAGCTTTAACTTTATACTCTAATAACTGTCCTTTGGAATACAACAACTGTTTTATTTTAAGGAAGTCATTGATACGTGCTTCCTCTTTGCTTTCCTCTAAGCTGTTGGCTAACCCAAGGTTACAATAAATTATGTCTAAGATGTCTTCCCAGGGCTTAGCCTGACTTGTGGATTAGATCCATTTTGAGTTATATTTGTTCTGTGTGAGATAAGGGTGGAATCCCTCTGAAGGTTGACTCCACCCTGCCCCTACCACAACCACACAGAAGGGAGAGTTTGCTTTCTAATCCTAAACAGCAGTTATTAAGGAACGCCAACCTTCAAACCCCAGGCCCAGAACTGAAGAAGTAGGCTTGAACTATTTCCAAGTTCAAAGCTTTTGCTAGTTTAAACTTATCCTTCTATCTGACCTCTCTACAACCAAGTCAGAACACTGTACACATTAGAGATGAAAAATACAAAAAGAAAAAGAAAAACCCAGACTCGGAGAAGCTGATGCATGTCTTGAAGCCACATGGGGACCCACCTGTCCGAGTTAGGATCTGACCTGATGCTTTGAGTATTAGCACAGCCCTGTCCCATATTTATTTTGCTTTGCTTTGGGGCAAGTTGTCATGTAGCCAAGGCCAACTTGCTGTGCAGCCAAGATAGGCCTTGAGCTACTGATTCCTCTGCCTCCACTTCCTAAGTGCTGGGGTTATAGATCTGTGGCCCCACCCCTACTGGCTCTTATTCTTGTATGAACTTGTGCAAGAGATGTCCCCTTTGGGTCTCAGTTTCATCATGGAAAAGGAAGAGAGTTGTGGCTGGAAAGCTTGAGTAATATTTTATAAAGACTTCAAGTATTTAGGGCTAACAGGTTTAATACTTGGGATAACCTTAAGAGGCAGGTAGAGTCATTTCCCAGAAAAAGTCATGGAGTTTCTGAAGCCAGCACCCAAGAATACTGAGCCTGGAAATGTTAGGACTGGGCCAGAAACCTATCATTCTCTTCATAGTCAGTCTATATCCCCAAGTCACCTTTCCCCTTCAAACCTTAATTTTCCTCTCTCCCTGGTAAAAGTCAACACATATCCCTTTCTCATGTGTTGGTCTGCAGAGATATTCATTCTCTGAGTCCTTTGGGTATGGAGAGGGTTGGGAGAGAGAGCAAGGCTCAACCTAGCCTCTAATTCTATATCCTATGTCTCAGAAGAGCTGGGGATATAGAATGGAGATGGCATGGGGGTCCAGAAGAGATAGACCACAATGGATTACTGATGGAATATTTACTGAGCTTCTATAAGATGCCAAACCTTGTTATGGGGTGGGAGGTGGGAGGCTGGAACAGAAAATAAGACAAAAATCCCTGTTCTTAGTTTATAATCTACCAAAGGGAGGAGAGACACAACAAAGCAATACACAGCAACAGAAACAGATATTTGACAGTGGTGGTGAACAGTGGCGATGGCTACCCAGAAGCCTTAAGAGAAGATATTTTGGGTTTGGTTTCCTGCCAAAGCATCAAAAATAATACACCCAAACACAAACGCACACACACACGCGCAATCACAATGGAGAGAAGCCATCGACTCACAGGGAAGAAATAGCTTGTAAGAAAAAAAAAATTAAATGAAGTAATGTGTCGGTGAAAAGGCCAGTCAATGGTATTGGATTCATTTAGTACAGAAGCTTTTATTGTATCCCCATGTGCAATCACGAGCATGGAAAACGCAGTGACATGGTGCATGTATAATCCATCTTCCACCAGTATGCAAGAAGCAGGTGAAAACTTAACTTCTACTCATAGTAGTTATGAAAGTGCCTTGGATCACTTGGTCCTGGGCTTATGCAGCCCCTATAGCCTCGATCTCTCCTCCCGACGCCAGGGTGCGCTGCGCTGCTCCTTAGCTGCATGGAGTCTTGCTCTTCCGAACTTCCCTTCTCACTGCGCAGCGCTTCCGGTAGCGGGCGGAAGCCCGGGCTGGTGGCTGCCGACGCCCGGGTCCCGAGGCATGGTGGGGGCGGGGCCGGGGGAGGTGTGCGCGGAGCAGGCTAGGGCGACCCTTGCCCTGGCCCCATGAGCCAGGACTCGACAGGTGAGGACTTGCCCTTTGCGGCCCGCGAGAGCTCCGCGGCGGGCTCCTCCCCGCATGCTCGCCGGGTCTCAGGAGCTCCGGCCCCCGGCTTTGCCCGGGGAGGCCCCGCCCTGGGCTTTTCTTTCCGGGGGCGATCATGGGCATGTGTGTCTGCCTCTTGGCATTCTTTTCTTGTTTTGGAAGCAGTCGCCAAGAGTGAGGGGACATGTGCACTTGCTCCAACGAGGAATAAACCTTGCGTTCACACAATTAGTGACCCGCTTTAGCCAGGCTTTCGTTTCAGACCGCACCGCACCAAAGCGTCTACCATGTGCCAGCCCCAGGGCTGGAAGAGTATACCGCGGCGACCGAAGTAGATCTGGTTACTTCCATTAGAGAGGGTACAGTTCAACGAGGAGACTCAACCATTAAACACAACCATGCAAGCGACCGTGTAAATTTTAAAAAATGTGACAGATGACTAGCGAAAGAAACAAGAAAAAGATGAGTCCTTTAGGTGGGGTGGTCAGAAAGACTTCCCCCAAACTTGACACTACTAAAGTTGCAACGAGAGAAGTTATGGCGTGGATCGGAGAGAATGTCTTACGGAAAATGAAAGTTCCCCTGTGGTTACCCACGTTAGCCAAGAAGATGGCTTGAGGTATGCCCACCGTTTATGAAGGAAGCTTGCTACGTGTTAAGCACTGTGGTGGGCATACAGAAGTTAAGCGTATACTTGACCCAGAGAGATCACCATAAATATACACATTAGTAAAATACAGAGTTGCAATTGAGTGGCTAGTGTGTTGGGATCTATGTCTCACTAAGTGAAGGAAGGCCTTCAAAGACAGGATGATGAGGCTGATACTGGAGATAGTTCTCAAAGGTGAAGAATTTAGTTTCTACAAAAAGCCAGATAGTAGAGTTCAGTGTGTGATCTGTCACAGTCACTCTGCTCTTTTCCTAGGGCTAAAGTGGCTCTAGGGAATATGCAAATGAGCGAGTGGCTTTCAGGGAAGGGTTCCTTCCAAAAAAAAAAAAAAACCAACCAGAGGTGGTAGTTTAGAGCCCTGACTCCCTCAGGTCTGGAGGCTCTGCAAAGATCTTTATCCATTGGATGTAGCTTGTATGAGGATAAGCTGGAAACAAAAGGATTGCAAAACAATACCCTGACTATATGTTGTATGGGTTTTGTTTGTTTTGTGGTCCTGGGGAATCTGTTATGCTGCTCTTTATGAAAGTCAGACACTACTACCCTCTCCCTCCCCTACCTCCAAGCTTTTGATTTCTCTCTCTCAATCTCTCTCTCTGTCTCTGGATGATTATTGATGTGCAAACCTTCTTTGTTGGCCATTTGTACTTGAATCTGGGTTTGTGGCTATTTGTTGAGTTCTAAGAGTTCATTAAATATGTTAAGTATTAACCCCTTACCAGATATTTGGCCAGCAAATACTTCTGTTCACCCTGTAGGTTGCCCTTTCCCCTTTCCCTGGGGTAGCAGGGTAGGAGGTGGGTAGGGGTTTTGAGACATGGCCTAACTGTGTATGTAGCTCTGACTGTCCAGGAACTCACTATGTAGAGTAGGCTGGCCTCGAACTCACAGAGATCCACCTGCCTGCTGTTGGTCCTGGCCTTATTAAATACCAAGTGGTGTTTGTCCATGTAGGGGACCCTTTGGCTAGATACCTGAGGAAAGCCCTCATAGTCTTCCTGTCTCTGGCACTGATTTATAGACACCCAGAAGTATGCTTCACGGATCTCCTAGAGTTTTCGAAGCCAGGCATGTTGACAAGATTAATTGTGGCAAGTGAAGGCTTATTTTGGAACTCTATTCTCCATTGGCCTGTCTATGCAAGTGTTAGAACTTGGGTTTTTTTTTTATCATTTGATTGATTGATTGATTGATTGATTGTGGTGTAATAGGTTCTGAAAGCAGGAAGTATGAGCTCTACCTGTGTTACTGTCCATATCATCTTAGCTGCTTTTTGCTCTTTGAGATTTCATGCTGCTTTTAGCGTGAAATTTTATGTTTTCAAAAAAAATGCCACTAGGATTTCGATAGAGATTGCTTAAATTTACAGATTGCTTTAATATAACAGCCCAGCAAATGGATATGTGCACATCCAATGTTAACTTTTTTAAAAAGCAAAAACAAACAACAAAAAAAAGGGGAAAGTAGCAAAGTTGACCCTTTGCCTCACCTGTGCAAAGCCCCAGCTTCAATTTTCAGCACCCTACAAGTCAAGTGTGGGTACGTAACTCTTTAACCCTACATTGGAGAGCTGGGGCAGGAGGATCACAGTTGAAGGCTGTCCATGGCTGCCTAGCAAGATCAAAGCCTGCTTGAGCTCCTGTCTCAGAAATAAAGACAAGGTTTCAACCTGCATTAGCCTGACCTTGAACTCAAAGTGATATTCCCTCCTTGGCCTCCTGAGTGGAGGTGGTGGGGTTTTTTTACTGTGTGCCCTTAGACCCTGAGGAGATTTTTGTGCTTTTCACGTTTGATGTACTTGTTGGCTTATTCTTCGAAAATTCCTGTTAGTTTATACTTGGAAGGTATTCTTTGTGTCTTGTATCCTTCCTTTCAGATCTTAAAATTCAAAATGTCAGGGTCACTGTGCAACTGTAATCTCAGAGGAATCCAGGTCACTGTTGTCCTGGAAGCTCTCAGGTTCATATAGAGGTATTAGTATGTTTTGTTCCGTTTTCTTGAGTTCTGCTTTTTTTTCTTTTTCATGCAGAGATGTTATAATGGATCATCATGTTTCCACAATTAAACCTCGAAGAATCCAAAATCAAAATGTCATTCACCGCCTAGAACGCCGGCGCATCAGTTCAGGCAAGGCAGGGACCCACTGGCATCAGGTCCGAGTGTTCCACCAAAATGTCTTCCCCAACTTCACGGTTGTCAACGTCGAGAAGCCTCCTTGTTTCTTGCGGAAATTCTCGCCTGACGGACGCTACTTTATTGCTTTTTCATCTGACCAGACATCTCTTGAAATCTATGAGTACCAGGGCTGTCAGGCAGCAGAGGACCTCTTGCAGGGATACGAAGGGGAGATCTTGTCCAATGGCAATGACCAGAGGTCGGTCAGCATCCGAGGCCGGCTCTTTGAGCGTTTTTTTGTTCTGCTGCACATTACCAACGTCGCGGCCAATGGCGAGCACTTGAACCGGGAGTGTAGCCTCTTCACAGATGACTGCCGCTGTGTCATTGTGGGCTCTGCTGCCTACCTCCCAGACGAGCCTCACCCTCCTTTCTATGAGGTGTATCGGAGCAGTGAGTCAGTGACCCCCAATCCACGGTCCCCCCTTGAGGACTATTCCCTCCACATCATTGACCTTCACACTGGCCGTTTGTGTGACACACGCACATTCAAGTGTGACAAAGTGGTCTTGTCGCACAATCAAGGGCTCTACTTGTATAAAAACATCCTGGCCATATTGTCTGTGCAGCAGCAGACTATTCATGTCTTCCAGGTAACCCCCGAAGGCACCTTTATCGACGTTCGGACCATCGGCCGCTTCTGCTACGAGGATGACCTGCTCACTGTGTCAGCCGTTTTCCCTGAGGTGCAGCGGGACAGCCAGACAGGCATGGCCAACCCTTTCAGGGACCCTTTCATCAACTCCCTGAAGCACCGCTTGCTGGTTTACCTCTGGCGCCGGGCAGAGCAGGATGGCAGTGCCATGGCGAAGAGGCGGTTCTTCCAGTACTTTGACCAGCTGCGCCAGCTGCGCATGTGGAAGATGCAGCTACTGGACGAGAACCATCTGTTCATCAAGTACACCAGTGAGGACGTAGTGACGCTGCGGGTCACAGACCCGTCTCAGGTACGGGAAGCGCTCCCGCCTGGGCGCAGTGCCGCCAAGTCTCGCTAAGCTTGGGCTCACATTTAAAGTCGATTCCATTTTGTCTGGCATCACCTATTGAAATTGGCAAACGGAGGGTCAATGACAAGCCACTGCCACGTGGACAGCCAAGTCTGCCAGATTACTCCTCAGGACATTCTCAGTCCCTGTCCCGTAGGAGCTCAGATGCTGTAGGGTCAGGGTTTAGACCACACAGATGTAATCTCACCTAAACTTGATAAGACTGATTATTGAACCGCACAGGTTCTGGCAGGAGGAATGAGCACTCCATGCAAATCTGGAAGTTCGTAGGGCTCAGTGGTGGAAAGCTTATTCAGCACTGAAAACAAAAACCTACAAATCTGCCACTGCAGCCAGGTATGACGGTGGGCGTACTTCTATAATGCCCACAATCCCAGCAGTGGGACTACAGAGCTTGGGATCCAGGGCAATGAGCTCCAGACCTGTCTTTGTTACCAGACCTTGACTTAAAACGATAAGGAGCAAAAGCCAGGCGTGTTGGCACATGTCTTTAATCCCAGTACTTGGGAGGCAGAGGCAGGCGGATTTCTGAGTTCGAGGCCAGGATAGTCAGGGCTACACAGAGAAACCCTGTCTCGAAAAACAAAACAAAACAAAACGAACAAACAAACAAAAAGATAAGGAGCTGAGTTCAGATTCCTTCTGGAAATCCAGGGAGCCCTAGAAAGCTCTCCACTTCAGTGTGGTCTGAGTAAGAGGCCTACCTCTCTGTATCTTTGGCTCCCTTGCCTCAAGCCAATCCTCCTGTTTTGGAAACAGAGCAGTGAGGTAGATAGTAAACTAGGAAGTCAGTCGATTCCCCCTTCAACGGATACTATACGTTGTTGGGGGTTGACTCAGTGGTTAAAGCAGAACCATTCATTGTAAATGCCAGATGAGTGTGGCAGCCTGCTTGTAATTCCAGAGTTCAGAAAGTAGAGACAATTCCAAGAGCAACCTGGCTCATCTGCAAGCTCTTGAGTTCAGGTGAAAGGCTTACTTTAATGCCTTAATGACTAAGACAGACAGTGGTTGAAGAAGACTAGTAACATCAGTCAACCTTGGGCCTTTATGTGCTCAGGTTTGGCACATAAAATACACACACACACGCGCACGCACCACATATGCATGAGGAACATAAATAATAAATAAATGAATGAATGAATGAATGAATAAGAGCTGGTATACAGGACATCATTTCTAAGCCCTCACCTAACTTGTGGTAAAATATCTTCCAACAGTGACCCCCTCCAAGACAAACAAACAAAAACATCAGCACTTGTATATTCTAAAAGGGGGAAGTGGTCAGATCCGAGTCTATTTTTAGACTCCGCTGTCTCCCCTGTTAATGATGGGTGGTCACTGAGCCAGCACGGGTGAACATCCAGTTCACCTTCTGCATCATGGAAGACAGGTGGGAGAGCCCTTAACTTCTTCCCCTCCTGTCCTTAATTTCCCAGTCTGCTGCTGTAGAGGGAAATCTGGTAAACGTTTGTGTAATCTTACATTCACATAATTATGAAAGATCCTGTTAAAACCCTGATATGATCAAAGTGGTGTCCTGGTCTATAGATGGGCCATGAGTCACTCTTTTATTTAGGTTTCTGCTATAATTACCTTTCTATTTTGGAAGGACTAAGTTGTCTGTTATCACTGCACTAAGATTATCCTTCTTCTTATGCTAACAGGTGACCTATTTTTTTTTTCCTGGTAGTTAGAGTCAGTTATAGCGAGACATGCTGCCGGGGCTGTGCCCTCTGCTCGGAGTTTGAAACTCGAAACCTAGTCTCTGTGCCCCAGTTGCCCTCTTTTCTCCCCTTCCAGTTTAATTTGATAAGTTCCAATAAGGTTAATGAGTAAAAACTGCATCCATAGACAAAGCCTTGGTAATATTATGGGTATTATTCTCAGGTTGTCTCCAGCCTCTTTAATTTGCAGCCAAATTTAATTTCCAGGTGACTGCAAAGTCATGTAAGAGGAGCTCTGGGAAGGACTAATTACTATGAGACAGGTGGGCCACATGGCTGCAGAGATGGGTAACAGAGATTAGAACTTAATCAGAGGAAGGGGAAATGTGAATCCGTGTGTCCTGGACATCTTAGACTCCTGCTGCAAGCTTGCAGATGTAGTTCACAGTGTAGCGTTCACTGTGACAAAAAACTCGAGGTACCCGGAGCTTCCTGTTAGGCAAGGCAGAGCACTCAAGATGTCAAGGAAAAGGCCCAGTCACCCAGGGTTCCATTCAGGAAAAGTGGTGGCTGCCACCTATGGCATTTGAATGCTTTTCAGGTCCCCCACCCCCACCCTCATCCTAATTGGCAGAAATCTCAGATGTTTCTTACAAAAGCTCTTGACTGAAAGAACATTTGTGGAGAAAGAGATGGAAAATGCCTGTCTGATTTTTCATTTGTTCATCTTTAGTATCCTGCGTGGATACAACTTGCCCGGGCAGTTTTAGCACACATTGTACTTAAGGCGTCTCTCTGCATGCTAGAAATATTAAGAGGGAAAAATAAATGCCCCGAAATTGAACTTTCAACTGTACACATAGAAGAGAAAATCATTTTCCAACAGGCAGCCCTGGGCTGCAAATCACTTTCCCAGCAGGAAAGAAAATTAAATCTGGCATTTTTAAAACTTAAAAAAAAAAAAAAAACTTAGGGCAGATTGGGGGACAAGTAGCGAATAAACACTTGGAAGGAAAAATATTGAATTTGCACAGTTTGAAATGGAAGATTGAAAGCCTTTTTATGTATACATGCTGGCCAGCTCGGTAATCCCAGCAGCACAGCGGCACGGGAAACCTGGTGGCATCAAGGTTCTCAACGATGCAGCCAATGCTGCCTCCTCTGTTCCCAGACCTTGTGGAGCCCTGCTCCCTAGCTAGTGCCAAGGCGGAGGTCCCTGAGTGTGTGGTTGGGTGGAGTGCATTTCAGGTGAAGTGGAAAGTTACCTAGGCATGGCCACCCCATTGGCTGCCTCTTTCTGCAGGCCTCCTTCTTTGTGGTATACAACATGGTGACAACAGAGGTGATTGCCGTGTTTGAGAACACGTCCGATGAGCTTCTGGAACTCTTCGAGAACTTCTGTGACCTCTTCCGCAACGCCACCCTGCACAGTGAAGTCCAGTTCCCTTGCTCAGCTTCTAGCAACAACTTTGCAAGGCAGATCCAGCGCCGGTAAGCTGTCCCGCCAGGCCTCGCAGGCTTAACTTGAAAGTGGTTGGTGTTAGGCTGGTAGCCATTTGCTTCAGGACACTTTGTATTCTGTGTGCCCACCTGGCCTTGGTAGGTCTGCCTGTTGCACTGTCATCCTGACGTTTTTCCAGCTCTATTACAACCTGTGCAATAGTTGGTGTATCTTCTGGGTCGTTAGACCACACGTAAGCTGCAGAAAGACAGAAAGTCTGTTTAATGCTATATTCTCAGTGGTGCACTGTCAAGTCCTTAAATATTTGAGGAAGGAGTGATGGAGATCACGTTAGAACTTCTGGTTAATATGGCATGTTGAACACATCCACCTATCTCTGCTCCATTGGAAATAAAGGAATAGAGGGGTGGCCCTTAAGAGCAGAGGAGAAGACAAGCCAGAACTATAGATACGGGTTTGGAAGTAGAAAGCCCACGCGTGGCGTCTAAGAACCTTCTTAGTATATTAGCATGATAGGAGTAGTTCCCTTGGGCTAAAGCCTCTGGGCCTCCTCAGCTTTCATACCTCAATTGCTCTAGCCTTAAGGAGGTAAGGAAAATATCTGGTTTTGGTCCCCAAATAGGCCAGACCACACTGAGCGGATGAATCGGGGCAAGCATGCCTTCTTACTTGTGGGAAAGATGAGCAAACGTAAATGTCCTGCAGTGGCTCCATGCTTGGGCGCAGGGACAGTTGTGGTTAGACAGATCCTGACCCTCATTTACCTCTGCCTTCTCTCCGACACATCTGTCTTCTGCCGTAGTAGCTTCATTCTCTTCTTTTCAGTTTGAAAGCAGGGTCTCCCTGTATAGCCCAGGCTGGTCTTATACCCGTGGTGCTTCACCTTCCTAGTCTTCCTAGTGCACAGGTGTGGACCACTTCCCTCCCTTTTTGGTGGCGGTGCTGGGTCTTGAACCTGAGTGTCTTCTTTCACCATTAACTTTTAAGTTAGCCATTTCCTCAGCGAGTTGCAGAAGGTAGGCGTCCTGGTTTGCTTTCTGTTGTTTTGATAAACACCATGGCCAACAGCAGCCTGGGAGGAACGGATTTATTCCAGCTTCTACTTCCACGTCACAGTCCTCCATCGAGGGAAGTCAGCAGAAAGTCCAGGCAGGAGCCTAGAGGCAGGCACTGACAGAAACCTGACAGGAATACTGCTCACTGACAGGTTTTGTTCTTGGCTCATTCCTAGCTAGCTTTTTGATACAGTCCAGGATCATATGCCCACAGTGGGCTGGGCACGCCTTCATCTGTCATCTATTAAAACAGTTCTCCACAGACACGGCCACAGGCAATGCTTCAGTTGTGGGTCCCTCTTTCAAACTAGCTAGTACAGTGGGTACCCTCAGTGAAGGCACTAAAGAGGCCGGCTCCATGTGGTCAGGAATTTTGATTTCTGTTCACTGTTGGGTCCACACCAAGGCTAGTGTGTTATCAGCTGAGAGGAGCTGCAAGCTCATTTCATGAGCTGAAAAGTTTTTTCCTGCCACTTAAGACTGAAAAGTTATAAATGTGCACTATCTTGAGTAGATTTTCTAAGCTACACAGTCATAGTTTACTTTATTAAAACTATAATGTACATGGAAATTGAAATGATTTTCTGTTTCTTGTGAATACACGGCTCTTAATGCAAAATTGTGTGGTAAGTGTTCTCTAGTAATCTTCATGTAAAAACACTTTTTAGCATAAAGCGTGCAAGCAAACAAAATGGACGCTTAAGACTGGAATCATTTAAGAAGTGCCTTTACCAAAACAACAAATCAAACCAAAAAAAAAACAAAAACAAACACAACCAAAAAAATGGAGAGTAGATGGGGAGGGACGGGGAATGGAATATGGAGTATAAAAAATGAATTACAAATAAAATTAAATTTTAAAAAAAGGCAAAAAAAAGTAAAACAAAACAAAAAGAAGTACCTTTATCCTAAAAGAGACCTCCCTCTATCCCCCTTCCCCCTCCCCCCCAAAAAAAAGGATTAGGAAAGGAAGAGGGCAGAATTGTTGTCACTGAGACAAGTGGAGATGTAAGCAAGGGTGGGCCTAGACTGCAAAGGCTCTAGGAGACCTGAAAAGTCTTAGATTTAGCTGAAGAACTCTCCAAGGGGAAAGAGGGAGTGAGGGCATAGCAAAATGGAAAAGAAAAGAGTTAAAGAAAAATTGGGAGCATTTGCCCTAGAGTTCTGTATCTGCTGTTCCTGAGAGAGAGAGATTGAGGGCCAAAGAGGTAGAAACAATGTGAGTACTTCCTAACCTGGATGGATAGAACTTTCTAGATTAGCAGGATCATCCATGACTATTGGAACCAACTGTTAAACTTTGAGGAAATTTTGAAAGCTGATTATTAAACATAGCCATTACTAAGCTGTAATTACTCCTTTTGACATTATCCATGGTTTTTTGTTTTAATTTTTTTTTTACTAGATATTTTCTTTGTTTACAATTATCCATGTTTTTGAGGTTCTGTTATCTGGATGCTAGATGCTGCATAGTACAATGCTATGGCTCGTCTCCAGCTGTGTTTGATGATGTTAACGCCGGTGCCATGAAATTGGCCTCAGCAGGAAGCTTGATACCACAGAAACTGGCAAATGCTACAAATTATGCCCCTCCCCCTGCCAAGAAAAACCACCCACTTTCCCAGCATTCTGGTACTTAGCATAGTCAGTGAGAGAAGGCCCACATGCCGTACAATTTTGAAACATTGGAGATAAGGGTAAATTATAAAAACTTGGAGTAAACTTACATTTCACATGCAAAAATGTTATTAGAATGCTGTCAGATTGGTCAGTGACAATGCTAAATGCTTCGATGTTAAGATCTTGCCTTCAAAATTTTGTGAAAAGGATTATTTCAAGGCCTTGGGAATGTGTTTAGTACATTCAGTGGGCTCTGGATTCAATCCTTTCTCTACCTGTAGAGCTATCCAAAAGTAACTCTCTCTGTCTGTCTCTGTCTCTCTCTCTGTCTCTCTCTCTTTCATGAGAAGAGCTGACCAGGCTGCCCTTGAACTTACAGTTCTTCTGCCTTGGCTTCCGGAATGCTATAATTACAAATTCCTGTTCCTGGTGAAAAGGATGATTTCTCATGTAGAATCCTGTATTCAAATAGAATAGAACAAAGATATTTTCATGTCTGTGAGACTAAACAATAAAATCACCTTCTATGTATCTTTTTGAGGAAGCCTTTGGAAAATACATGTCACCAATAAACTGCAAAGGAATGGGTTTTGGGCACCAGGGCGAGTCAGAGTTCTGAAGGGGCTGAATAGGAAGCTCCAGGGTCACAGGTCACAGGTCACAGGTCAGCCTTGAAGGATGTGGTGAAGTGAAGGATCCAGGAAGGAAGTGTTACTGGAAAAGGCGGAGCTGGAGCGGTATCTGGTGGGTCTGAGTGTATCATCACTGCTGTTCTGGTAGAGGTGTCAATGGTATGGAAGTGGAGTTATTGAAGGAGACCAGGAACTACCCAGGGCTAATCAGGATGATGGATGATATCAGAAGAAACAAGAGCAAGCCTAAAAGCCGTTGAGGCCTTTGAAGGACACTAATGAGGTTAGGTGGCTGGATTTGAGAGAGAAAGGAGCAGTAGTTGGACATAGGGCCAGAGACACAAACGATTGGCTGTTCTACAACTTCAGGTGGTCCAGAGTAGTGGCAGATGATACTGGTTTTATCTCTCGCTCTCTCTCCCTCCCTGCCTCTGTCCACTAAGGACTGACCCTGGAGGCCTCTTGTATGTTTGGCAAGTGCTGTGTTGCTGAGCTCTATCCCCAGCCAGGTTTTTACACTTTTATTTTAAGGAGGTCTTACCAAGTTGCCCAGGCTAGTCTGATCTTGTTCTTGAATTTTCAGTCCTGAAAAATCTGTGTCCCAAATAGTTGGAATTACAGACCCATGTCACTAAACCAGATGGTTTTCCTTAATTTAAACCTGAAGTAATAATGGCATGTTTGTGTGTTGATGGGGCTGATCCGGGAGAGTATCCTGTCTAGAGGGCATGAGATCTGCCACCCAAATAGAGAGATTGGAGTGCTGTGCAGGGACAGATGCTCTGTGTTTGTCAGTGACAAACTAGGGGGAGATGAGGTTACCATGGAAGAGAGTGGGAGGCAGGCTGGACTGTGGAAGTTCAGATGAGTACCCTCCCACATTGAGAGCCTGTGTGGCTTTGTGGCCAAAGGTTGGAGTGAGCATTACTTTCAGTTTTCTCCAGCCACAGGCATAGAATCAGGAGAGAGAGCTGAACTTCACTGGCGTTCTTCTGGAAAGCAGAATTCAAGGTTGTTGAGCATGCAGGTGATGGAGCTGTTTCACAATTGACTATGACTTCTAAGATGCCTAAAGAAGAAAGCGGACTTAATGGGTGTGTGAGATGGAAGAAAATGTTGGGGAGCTAGGAGAGGATGGCTGGAACATGGGATGGTCACCTGGAGTGCAGTGCTTGCAGGGTGAGGCGAGGTCATTGAAATGCAGGGCAGAGACTGAGGGGAAAGCCAGGCTAGGCTATGCTGTTAGAAGCATCTTCACCAAGAATTTTGGAGTCATCCAGAGTTAAGAGATGTTAGTTGGACAGAATGACACAGCTAAGAAAGAGCTAAGAACTGCAGAGTCCAGAGATGGCTTCTTTATATTTCCGGCAGTGTGGGCTGGGAGAATGGAGATCAGGTGGGTGCTGCTGAGGAATAGGGGCTGCTTCAATGTACAGAGCCTGCAGGCTGTCCTAGAGGCTCTGTGGTCAGCACACAGCCGCGAGCCAGCGCCTAGCGTGTGCCCATCACTGGTAGCAGGGACAGAGAAACAGCTCCATGGTGTCACCTGTAAGTAGCCTGAGGAGTTCCCTTATCCTGTGGGGACCTTTACTGCAGATCCATGGCATGGCTACAGAAAAGAGTCTCAGGATGTGGCAGAATCAAAAGTTATTAAAGGGCTGGAGAGATGGCTCAGTGGTTAAGAGCACTGACTGCTCTTCCAGAGGTCCTGAGTTCAATTCCCAGCCACCATATGGTGGCTCACAACCATCTGGAACAAGACCTGATTTCCTCTTCTGGTATCTGAAGACAGCTAAGCTACAGTGTACTTACATATAATAAATAAATCTTAAAAAAAGGGAAGTTATTTAAAAAACATTTCGGACAGATTTAGGAACAAGGGTTAGCAGAGAGGCACTCGGGGAAAGGTGAGCTATGCCCACGGGGACCTGGGCTCTCAGATGATAGTTGCGGTTAAATGTCTAAATAGCTATAGAAGCTGGTTTGGGGGACGTGTTGCTAAGGAACCTTTCTGTTCTGGTGAGTGAGGTTTAGGGTGGTTCCAGAGAGCACTGAACAGGAGTATAACTGAGAAAACTCGTTGACAAGAGCAGTGGGGAAGTTAGGATTTTAATTGTTTGTAAAATAAAATCACTGTGTGTGTAGAGTGTGTATGTGAGTGTGCATGCATGTGCCCTGGCACATGTAGGATGTCAGAAAACCACTTTTGGGAGTTGGGTATCTCCTTCCACTGTGGGACCTGGTGGCTGAACTTAGGCCAGGTTTTTGGGCTTGTGTGGCAAGCACTTTCACCTGGGGAGCTCTTTGGATTTGAGGCGTGATGTGAGTTTTAAACTGCGGCAGCTGCTGAGAAAGCCTTCCTTACTGGTGCTTTGTTTTAGGTTCAAAGACACGATTATAAATGCCAAGTATGGAGGGCACACGGAGGCTGTACGCCGACTGCTAGGCCAGCTCCCCATCAGTGCCCAGTCTTACAGTGGGAGCCCATACCTGGATTTGTCTCTCTTCAGCTACGATGACAAGTGGGTGTCAGTCATGGAGCGACCCAAGACTTGTGGAGATCACCCAATCAGGTACTTTATCACTACCACAGCTACAAACTGCTTGAAGTGAGAGGCCCCATGCTCCCCGCTCTCCTCTTCTATAGCATAGGTCAGTGACTCTTCCCCTCTCTCTTCTATAGCATGGTTCAGTGACTGAGGCTTCCTCTCTCTCTTCTATAGCATAGGTCAGTGACTGAGGCTTCTCTCTCTTCTATAGCATGGGTCATGACTGACTCTCTCTCCTGTGCTTCTGATGGATGGAAAGAGCAGGCTGTCTGTGTTGTGTGGTGAGAGTTTGGATCACTTAGGTATTATTCTAGCCCCATGAATAAAACTTTTATTCAGATAAATGCTGTCTGCTTTTAAAAGTGTTCAAGGAAGCCTGGCATGGTGGTACACACCTTTAACCTCAGCACTTGGGAGGTAGAGACCGGTGGATCTCTGTCTGTCTTTTGAGTTTGAATCTAGCCTACAGAGTGAGTTCAGGACAGCCAGGGCCATACCAAGAGACCCTGTATTGAAAACAACAAACAAAAAAGCAAAAGCATCCAAGAAAAGGAGCTGTAATTTTCATTTTTAATATCCTAATGACATTCTATCACAGATTTTTGTATCTAGTATATCTTACTCAAGTTATTTTATCCAATTTTACTTAGTAGAAAAAGCAGAGATAATTTTTTACTGCTGGAATCTTTTTTTTTTGCGTTTTAAAAATATTATTTATTTATTTATTTACTTTATGATTTGAGTACACTGTAGCTGTCTTCAGATCCACCAGAAAAGGGCATCAGATTCCATTACTGATGGTTGTGAGCCACCATGTGGTTGCTGGGAATTGAACTCAGGACCTCTGGAAGAGCAGTCAGTGTTCTTAACCACTGAGCCATCTCTCCAGCATTTTTCTTTTAAGATTGTCTGATGAGTATGAATGTTTTGCTTGCTGTGTGTATGCACACTCTGTGTGTGCCCGGTGCCCACAGAGGTCAGAAGAGTGAGCCAGATACCCTGACTTGGAGTTCTGGTTGGTCGTGAGCCACTGTACTGGGAGTTACAGGTGGTTGTGTGCTACCATGTGGACGCTGGGAATTGAACCCAGGCTCTCTGTTAGGGCAACAAGTACCCTTAATTACTGAGCCATCTGTCTTTTCACTCCTACTGCTGGATTTTTAAGGCAGGTTCGAGGCCAGCCTGGGATGTGAGACCCTACCTCAGAACAAACACACATTTGATAATGTCACCAACCATCTAATTAGTATTCCCTGTGTTGCTTGAGAATATTATTTGCACAGTTCCTTTGCCTCGTGTGCTAAACAAGGCTCATATACATGTGGCTGCTAGCCTTAAACCTTAGGTTTGCTTTCCTCTTTATTTTTCTTGCAATGAAATCATTGCTCATCACCAACACATTCATCCTGTAGTCTTTCTCACACCTGGGCTCTGTCCATTGCATGCTGGGAGTTGTATTTATGGTGTTCCTCAATCCTCCTGCTTTCCTATAAATTGGTAGTTAGATTTAGAGGCACAGACAACTCACTTTAAATTATAAATCCATGTGTGTTGGGAACTATGTGGGTAGGTTAATGTGCTTTTTGTGCATAAAAACACATAATGGGCCTCATTTGATACAGCCAAACAGATTCATTTTGGTCCTTGCTGACAAAACTTCCTGCTTTTCTAGTTTGAAAAGATGAGCCCCAGTAACAGGCCTGTTGTCATAGCTATGACAGAAGAGGCTTCTCTTGTAATTTACTTAAAATGAGACCTGGAAGGACATTGAAGACATCTGAGGAGGTGGTGTTGCCAGGCACGGTCACTGTCTATGTCACTGTGGTTTTGCCAACAAGTGTGTTTGTGCACATTTTCATCTGTAGCATCAGTCACAGGAGGCACCACAGTTTGCTGAGTGCTTTAACTGCAGGGGTGTCTTCCACTGGACTACCCAGTCTCCATACTGACACTGGGCCATTGAGTGGATGCACCCCATTTACCCAGCCTCCTGCCCATCTCTTTTTATGCATTTTTATATTACAGCAGTTTTGATAGTGTCAATCATTTAAATTAAGTTCTGAGGGTATGAATTCTTAGGGATTGGGTTATTTTATCAAAAAGTATGAACACCACTGAGCTCAGGGGTGGCACATTTCCCTGGTATGTGCAAGGCCCTGGGTTTGAGCCTCAGCTCTGCAAAATAGTAATAGTAATAAAAAGTGTAAGTATCTTTATATTTGTTTCTCTGCTTTCCAGAAAGGGTAATCAGAGCTTTGTAGTTATTATCTTCGAGCCTGTTCACCATCTCTAGTTTCCCAAACCACAAGTCATTCAGAAACATCTTTTGCTTCATTGTATCACACGGAGACTCCCAAGCTCACCCACTCACCATTCTCTATTCCTGAGTGCCCTGCTGCTGCGCTGCCTCCTAGCATGCCATGTGATTGCTATATGTGAAAAGCGACAACCTTCAGAGAGAATGCATTTCATTTTTTAGTGTTTTATGTATTGAGATGTACTCATGGAGCCTAGGCAAGCCTCAAACTTGCTGTGTAGCCAAGGTTGGCCTTGAGCTCTTGACCTTCCTGCCTCTGCCTCCATTGTGCTAGGATTACAGGCATGTGCACTATACCTGGTGTGAGAATTTGTCCTTAAAACTGAGAATCTTCAAGATTAGCCCAAAATGGCACTATTATGTAGTCTCTGCTAGCCACTGCTGGCTGTTGGGTACTTACTGTGAGATGAGGCCAAGCTGAGACATGTGTAGGTGTACAGTAGCTGGTTATTTCAGATATATTAAATTAAATTAAATATATTACAAGATAAATTCTACTTTTTTGTTTTGCTTCTTTTTACAATGTGGCTCTTCGGAGATTTAAAGGCACACAGGAAGTTATGTATGCTGTTAGTATTTCATTTCTAATGCCAGCTTAGACATCTTTAGGCTGGAGCTTCTGCAAGTGGGAGGTTATAATTTGGAGTCTGATTCAGGGCCACTGTGAGAACTGAGCGGTGACTAAGGTCAGGAGTTGACTTTACAGTCACTGATGAGATGAGTGGCTTGAGGGTCTGCTGAGCTGGGCTTGCTGCAAGAGGCAGTCTCATTTATCCGATGAACTCTCTGTCTGCATCCCCTGCTGGCTAGATTTCAAGGTGGCAGTGATAGCAACATCGTGTCCCTTTTCTGTTTAGGTTCTATGCCCGGGACTCTGGCTTGCTGAAGTTTGAGATCCAGGCGGGCTTGCTGGGCCGCCCCATCAACCACACAGTGCGACGCCTCGTGGCCTTCACCTTTCACCCCTTTGAGCCATTTGCCATTTCTGTGCAGAGGACTAACGCAGAGTATGTTGTCAACTTCCACATGCGACACTGCTGCACCTAGTCACCTTATTACAATCGTGCTGTCCAGGACTTTGCCCCTGCTTCGCACAGTGGGCAATAAAGCAAAAGCTCCGAGCTGCCGTCGGTGTTCCAGACTGGTGTGCCTCCCCTGCCACAGAGCCTGAGACAGAGGATGGGGTGCAGCCTGGTGGGACTCTGTTTTCCTCTTACCCAGATGATCAGTTTTCGTGTCGTCTCGCTTTTCCCTGTGGGAACACCTAGCATTAAATCCATTATATTTTGTTTACTTAGCATTTTATGTCTGTGGAGATAGAAGCATTCACACCTTTCCGCCTTGATGTCACTCTTCGAATTATGGTGTGAAGCTGGCAGCAGGTAAATCATGTTTACTCTGGAAACTACGGACTCCTTTCCATTCCCTCAACAGACAGGGCTGGCTTTATAAGAGAAAATAAAGGCTTGGTATTTTCGTAGGACACTGTCTCTTCCTTGATGTTTCCCTCACCCCGGTGCTTTTTCCCCACTTGGTAGAGAGGGACTGAGAGAGAAGCGACAGGCAGGCCCTGGATGCGGCAGCTGCTCCTGTGTGCTAAGTGGCCAGTGCCCTTGTCAAAGGCAGTCATTTGTCTCCTTCCCCAGGGCTTTCTGCTGGTAATTGTTAGCCCCGGAGAGGTGGGAGTAATCACACAGCCTCATGTGGAAGCATGCTCACATCTGCTGCCCGTGTCACGCTGGTGGGAGAGCATGCAGCCCTGTGAGGCTTGGCAGAAACAAACACCGTGTAGCACGTACTGTCCTCTGAGTAGCAGAAGCTGAAAGGCTCCAGGTGTCCCTAAACAGATCAAACTGGTTGTCCCCGGGTGCCTGAGCTCTCATAGCTCTCCTGTAGCCCCCTGCTGGCACCAGACTGCACCCTTCTGTCACATTGTCCACCAGGCTCCTCCAGAGGGCCTGTAAGCCTGTTTCTATCTCATTTGCATAATGTTCCCCTGTCATAATGTAGTCAGCTTGTTTAGAAACATCTGTCTCAGAAGGTACCTCTGAAATGTTTTGTACCAAAGCAATCTAAAAGGAGCCACGGATACAAGCAGCTGGGTCCCATATGCCTTCTGCTAGTCAGACTTTTCTGGGAACTCTAAGAAATATGATAGGAGATGCCGAGCCCCTTCCAAACCAGCCCCATTAAGGTCCTCCTCCTCAGCGGCCTACATTTTGTTTGGTTGGGGTTTTTTTTTGTTTGTTTTGTTTCAATTTTTATTTTTGCACTGCTGGGAATTGAACCTAAGATCATGCCCATATTTGGCAAGTGCTTTATCAGCTGAGCTGTATCCACAGTGTGAGTAGCTAGTTTTAGTCTCTGCCTTCAGTACAAGCTCTGAGCACCTAATATGAATCAGGGTGGTAGTGAACTAAGACTGAGGAGAGCTAGGAAGATGTGGCTGTGAATTCAGCAGAGAAGAAGGGTCCCAACAGAGCTTCTCTTAGGACAGTGGGGGGAGGGGAAGCAGCAGGAGAGGAATGCTGGGGAAGAGCTTCGGGAATGGCAGCACTGACTGTTATGTGACCCAAGATGGTACCACCCCACCTTTCCCATGAGTCTTCCTGCTTCCATTAACCCTGCCTAAACGGTCACCAACAATCCCAGAGCTCTGTCTCTTAAATGACTCCAGTTCCTGTCAATGCCAGGATGGACACCCCCCTGTATACCCCCTGTTTTACTTTTCTTGTCACTTTGACCAAATAACCTGACTGAAACAACTGAGGGCGAAAAGGGTTTGTTTTATTTAGTTCACAATAAAGTCACCTGGCGAAGAAGAGGCAACGATGTTCACGGGGCTGGAGACGCTCACTTTTCTCTCATCTTGGCTCAGCTCAGAAAGACACCTTAGGAAAGAAATGGCCAGGTATAATCCACTGTGATGACCCCCCACATCTGCCTCAGTTGCAGAGGGCTCCACAGCCTCCAAGACTGGCATCACCAATGTGGGGACTTGAGTAGTTAAACATACAAGCCTGCAAGGGACATTCTGTACTCAGGACCAGGCACATTTAGCCAGTGAGTTGCTTCTGCCTCACGGCTATTCCAGCACCCAAAAGTCTTACATCTGGTTCTCTTCTGTCCTCTGTGGCAATCATCCTGCATTGAGTTGGGGTAGTGGGGAGTGTGAAGAAGGCTCTGCTTGGTCCTAGGCCCCTGTTCATAAGTGACAGACATCCCTTCCACACACACCTAAGCCAGAGACTCTGAGAACTGTCATTTGCCTGGCTAGCCATGTGCTGGCTTTTCTTGTTTCCAGAAGGAGGAAAGCTGAGTTTTGATAGACAAGTAGCCATTACTGACTGAGACCTTAGCTTCTTCATTAGCTCTCACCTCCCTCAAGGTTCTCTTTTTCCTTATTCAGCCTAGTTGCCTTGGTGTAATATGGATAGTATCTTGCCAGTGCACTTGACTTTTTTTTTTTTAATATTGTTCTGCTTTCTTTGTGATGTATTAGAACAACTTCAACGCCTAATCTGTGTTTGAATGGCTGAAGACCATGTTTGCTCTTGAGTGCATGACACAGCCCTGAAGTTGAAGACTCTCAGTGCTGCAGTTAGCCTTGTGTATTCTTGTCTTGTTTTCTACCCCATGGAGGCTGTTGGTTCTCACTTTCTCTTGCCTCTGGCTTCAGAATTCTTTCTATGTTTCTCAGCTGCCACCTTGCCCCTCTCTGTCTAGACAGAAACTATCAGATGGGAATTTCCCTCCCTTTCCTTTACCATGTCAACTGGGAGACATGTTTGTACTTGTTTCTTACCTGACAGGTACCTGATATAGCCAGTGACATCCACAGTTCTGAGCAGAGAGAACAAATGCGTGCACGCTTACTGTCCAGCTTGTTTTCTCTATTCTTTTTGTTGTTGTTTTGTTTTTTTATGGTTTTAGAGTTTTATTGTAGAAAGGCAGGGAGAAAGAGAGAAGGTAGAAAGAGGGAGAGAGGCTGGCCATGGCCACGTGGAGAGAGGGGGGAAGGGAAAGAGAGAAGGAGGGCTAGAGATGAGAGTAAGAAAGGTGAGAGCTTTAAAGGCTGTTTTCTCTATTCTTAAACACTCCAGTGCCCTAAGCTTAAGGAATGGTACTGCCCACAGTGGGTAGGTCCTCCTGCGTCCGTGAACACAATTACCATAATCCCCTTCACAGAGGCTAACCTGATCTAGACAGTTCACTGAGACTCTCTTCCCATGTGATTGTTTCAAGTTAAACAATAATAAAACTGATAATTAAAACTGATCATTGAATCATCTGTGTGATGATAAGATGATGTAACTGCTATAGCCTTCAACCCCGATGGTACAGTCCCCACTCTGGGAACTTGCCCGTTGCATCTTGCAGTGTATTTCAATAAGTTCTCTGTCTTTTCACATCTTGGTAAATTCTTCTACTCTCCACATTACTAACGCACTGCCTTTTATATGCTGTTTTGCTGGATAGTAGTGTCAAGAGAGAAACACCTGGTTCTGTTTCTAGAACTGGTTTCCAGTTCTCTTGCCTTTCTTATTGCTCTTTGTTGGTTTCCTTTCCTGGCTTCTCTAAGCTCTATCTTCAGAGGTTGGGCTGTTCTAGCACTGGACCTTGAATTCTTACCTCTTTCCCCGCCCCCATCCATGTAGTTTTAGTTATAGACTGAGACTGATGGTCCTCAAAGCTGTAATTCCAGCTGCCCCTCCCCGCAACACCTTGGTGACCCTCATTCACATGGCCCATGACTTATACAGATATCTAGTATGCTTTTCAAAACATTCCTAATACCATTGACTCTTTCCCTCTCGCCAACCTTTTTCCTTCAAGATTGCCCATCAGGAACCAGGCAGGTATGGTGGCCCTACTGGGAGGCTGAGGCAAGTTGATCAGGAGTTCAAGACTAACCTCAGCTCATAGTGAGTTTGTGGCCAGCCTGGGTTAAATGAGACCCTGTTTCAAAAAACCCAACCTACCAACCAATCAAACAAAATGATTTCCCATGGCTTCAAAATCTACACCCATTGACTGGAGTTCAAATAATAGGACATACCTTGTCTATTCTGTTCTCTACCCCATACCTGGCTTTATTCTAGGGCATTGCCATGAGCACGCTAAAGCAATTTTGGCAGCCCTGTATCCATTGTTACTAACTAGACAGGAGCCTAGACCAAAACCTGTTAACCTACAGGGTTACTTTAAAGATGTCGTGCACTTAATTTAGGCCAATGGCGTAATGAGGTACAGGCTTCTGAGTAATATTGCTCTATTGGTAGTGGCAGTGAGGCAATGAATAAGCCCACCCTCCCATAATGCAAGGCTCCACATCCCAATTGAAAAGGATCAGCCTTAGGATAAAGTTGGCCTGAGGTAAAACAAAGACCAGAAAGGAACTAGTTGGCCCTGGAAGCCATTCTACGGCTGCATTTTCAGTTCTGTGAGGCAAAGTCCTTCTTGTTTAAAGCTCGTTGGATGGGGTGGGTCTGGTTCTTGTAGTTGAGGGCAAATTCATAGATGCAAAGAGAAAGGTCCTTGTGGAAAGGTTTGTCCTTCGTTCTCATTTTCTCTCTTCCTTTTTTTCCTTCCTTCTTTCCTTCATTCCTCCTTTTCTTCCCTCCCTCCCTTCCTTTCTCCCTCCCTCCCTTCCTTTCTCCCTCCCTCCCTTCCTTTCTCCCTCCCTCCCTTCCTTTCTCCCTCCCTCCCTTCCTTTCTCCCTCCCTCCCTTCCTTTCTCCCTCCCTCCCTCCCTCCCTCCCTCGCTATGTTCCTCAGGCTGGCCTTGATTCCTGAACTCAGGAGGTCTTCTTGTCTTGATTGCCCTGGAGTGGATTACAGCTTCAGAGTGCTCCGGAGTATACAGTTCCATGTGCCCATCTTAGATCCGTGGGATTTTTGGAAGCTGGACTTTGATGGATCTGGTCCTGGTTTCCATGACGCCAGCTTCCAGGGTTCCTGTTCTCAGGACTCTGTGATAGTTTCTGGTGTTTTCTTGGCTTCCCTGCAGCCTTCCTTGAGTTTCTTTATGTGTTTCTGATAACTGTGGAGATTTAACTAAAATTGGAGTTGAAGCACTTGGCCCGTTGAGTTCTTGCTGCTATTAGGTTCTCAATTGTGCGTATTGTTTATATTGTGCCTGCAGGATTTAAGGAGGCTCTTAGTAAATTCTGGAATCTCTGCTCAGTAAGTGTCCAGAGAATCTCAGGACTCTGGAGAAACAACTTCTTTGAAACTCAAATGTTTAAGAAAACATGGAGCCAGGCGTGGTGGCACACGCCTTTAATCCCAGCACTCGGGAGGCAGAGGCAGGCGAAGTTCTGAGTTCGAGGCCAGCTTGGTCTACAAAATGAGTTCCAGGACAGCCAGGGCTACACAGAGAAACCCTGTCTCAAAAAACAAAAACAAAACAAAAAAAAAAGAAAAAAAAGAAAAAAAAAAGAAAAAAGAAAACATGGGAGTGGACTTCAGGGAATGTCTTTCAGCTCTAAATCTTCCCTGAGCCTCCCTCTCGGCAGAGAGGCCATGTTGGCCTTGGCTGCTGTGGACCTCAGAGAATGCTGCCATTTAATTTAGCACTGCCTGTTTCATTTGTAGCCCCTGCAGACAAGCCTAAGTGAGTGAAAACCTAAATTAGATAATTTTTAAAAGGACAGTAGCTTCATTATTTTCGAGTACACAGAGTATCTTAAACTCGGCAATGAAGTGTTCTGCCGTAGCAGCCCGTCGGGACATTTCTTAATGAGTAGATTATAATTATTGCTAATCAGCATAATAGTTCCCCAAAATGCGTGCTTTGAAAGCAATTGAGCCTATTAAGTGCCTTGAATGTTCCAAGGGGCAATTTTGTTTACAACATTAATTTGCTGTCTACATATCTCTGATCGCTGTAACCCTGTTGTTTCAAAGAAAATACTTTAAAGGCTTTCTGCATCAGACAACATTTGATTATGCTTGAAGGAAACTGAGAGATGCATTCTGGGACTGGAGGGATGAATGGTAGGAACGAGATTCTTCATCCATGGTACCCTTATCTAATTATGGGATTCGCTCTGGCTGGCATGACTGCCTAGTACCAGCTTTGGCTCTATCACCTACTAGCAGGGTAACACACTGAGCCTGGTTATCAGAACTTTACCAAGTCTGTTCCCCGTCTATAAAATGAGGGTAGTTTCCCTACTTTACAGACTTGATACAGTGGACATCAGTTAAAGCTCCTACTAAGGACTCACTAAATGTCTGTTGCCCTCTTCCTTTTCTTTACCCATTTAGGCCTGAGGGGAAGTTTCTTGTTTCTTCAGCTCCTCAGAGATTGCTCTCAGCTCTGGTAACTGAATTCAACTTGACCCTTTTCCAGTTTCAACTCCTGGCCACTGAATGACAACTGGTAGCATCTCAAGTGGTGTCACAGCCTCTGTTGCCAGCATACCTATGGCTGAGAGGACCTGCGCACCCCCATCCCTCTGCTCCTTGCAGCATCGAGGCCCATTGATTAAAGAGACTTTGGCCTCCCATGGGTTTGTTCCTGTGGTGTTGTTGATTATCATTGTCAAGAGCCAGAAGCGACACTAAGTGCCTTCCGTAGGAGGTTTTGTGGTGTGTGTGTATTTTTTGCGATACATTTTTAAAATTTGGAGGTTGTCTTATGACTGGTTTCTTGTCAGGATCAGGAATGCAGCTGCTGTGACATAACTGCTGTCATCACCTGTGCACACGCAAACTGGCTGTGTTTGTCCTTGTTGACATTCCTTCTGTAATACTCCCTGTTGACTTCACAGGTATTCTACAGAAGTGCTTTGTAAGGTATTGTCAAAAAGATCACAATGATTGGGTATCCTAATGCAAGGCTGCTGTATATGGCACAGGTGCTGTACTAGCTAGTTTTGTGTCAACTTGACACAGCTGGAGTTATCACAGAGCAAGGAGCTTCAGTTGAGGAAATGCCTCCATGAGATCCAACTGTAAGGCATTTTCTCAATTAGTGATCAAGGGGGAAAGGCCCCTTGTGGGTGGTGCCATCTCTGTACTGGTAGTCTTGGTTCTATAAGAGAGCAGGCTGAGCAAGCCAGGGGAAGCAAGCCAGTAAAGAACATCCCTCCATGGCCTCTGCATCAGCTCCTGTTCCCTGACCTGTTTGAGTTCCAGTCCTGACTTCCTTGGTGATGAACAGCAGTATGGAATTGTAAGCTGAATAAACCCTTTTCTCCCCAACTTGCTTCTTGGTCGTGATGTTTGTGCAGGAATAGAACCCCTGACTGAGACAGGCGCAGAGCTGTGGGGGCAGTGTTCAGATAAGTGAACTGCAGATTTGTCACCAAGTCGTCGCCCTTTCCAGAGCAGCAAGTGCTCTTTATAAGTAAAAGAGGAAGATATCACCAAGAAATGACATTTTATTGACATGATAAACTGGGTAGAACTATCACCTGTCACATCAAGAAGTCACGTGAATGGAGGAGAGATTGTCTCTCCCCTTGAAATAAATGGAAGAAATTTTAATAGGGCCAGAGCCTCGCATGACCTATGCTTATAAAGCCCAGGGCTAATCAATCGTTAAGGTGGGAATGGATTTGTCAGACGCTCCCTGCTGACTTTGAACAGGAGCTGATTAACTCCTGAGATAGGTGATCCAATACAGGAAAACAGGAATCGGATGTAAGCTGAATATGGAACCCTGGAGAAACTGCATGTTCTTCAACATGCCTTGAACGCCACCCAACACGAAACTGCAAACTTAAAACCCAGGATATGTCTTGGATCTATATTGCATGGTGCTCTGTGTGTGTGTGAACTCTATAGACCGTGATGTCATGTCTCTATGTCGAAAGGCTGGGAATGCCTGCTCATGAGGTCAAACTCAGGCTTCTCAGGCTGCTCTTTGAAAGCTTTTGTTGCAGATTCAGAGGTTTGGAATCTGCCCTCCTGAGAGCAGCTGGAAAACAACAACAACAACAACAACAACACTTCAATCAGCATCATTTTGGGGAGGAGTAAAAAGTGCATACATTTTCATGTTAGAAACTTAAAGAGTTTGAGAAACATTCCTGATGGGGTCCTCCAGGGGATGTAACAATGGATAGTTAAACACAGTCTGCTATTCCTGGTTATCAAACTGGTGGTGTGCACGGGGGTGGGAGGCATTGCAAGGTTTAGAAGGTTGAGAAATGTATTAGGAAAATATCATGTCTGGATGGTGGCACATGCCTGTCGTCCCCATGCCCAACATGGCAGTGCCATGGACAGTATTGTGGGTTGCAGTCTGCGCTCTCCTCAGGCTGGTCTCAGACCGGTAGAAAGAAGGACTGCTACTCAAAATTGGCATTCCTCGGGAACCTTGTAAAGTGGGTTTCTGTTTGCCAGGAAAAGCCATTACTTTCTTGTCTCCCACCTACAGCTTCTCCAACTTCTGGAAAGGACAGCTAGTTATCTAGTACCTCAAACAAGCCTTCAGTTGATTCCTAGGTTGTTCCTGCTAACTAGCTCCCCCCTCACTACAGCATATCCCTGTATAACTTGCAAGAATCTTCTACCATTTTTGCCCCTTCCTCTGACCGCCAGCGCTAGCCATGATAGTTCTGAATTCACCAGAAGGAACATGTCTTCCCCTCCTCTGCCCCTACTGAGCAGTCTAGTTTGATGGCTTCACTGTGCCCTTGTTTACGCCAGCTCTTTGGGAAGCCAGGGCTGGAGGATCACACAGGTCTGAGGGCAGAGTGAACTATATAATCTGATCCCATTCTGAAGACTAAAAGGAAAGAAAAAGAAAAATACCAGTTTTTCTCGTGGGAGGATGAGCCGGTGTCATGATCAGAGAGAGCCGGGGCTGCAGACTAGACGAGACAAGCTGAGATGCCGTTTGTAATTTTTTACAGGGAGGAAGATCCTATGAAATTGAATTACTACAAAGGAAAATATCTGTATGGCAAAGCATACCAGAAAGTCATACAAAGTCAAATGATATATACCTTTATCAAAGGGCTGATTTCAATAGTAATAACACTTAGATTTTATAAATTTATAATTGAAAAATATGAACAATATAAAACTAAACCTAAGTCAAAGCTATTATCAGCAGGGTGTTCAAGTGGAAAAATAAGCGCACAGCAGCTGGATAGAAAGTGCTTTAGTATCTATTTCTGCCTAGTCGATTGTTAAAGGTTGGACACACTCACTGCTTCTGTGCTGACAAGGACATGGGCTGCCCTGGCCCACTGATGCTGGGAGAATAGGTTGATCCAGATTTCCCATAAGACAAAGCAATTCTTTAATAAATTCACCTAAATTTTAACCAGCCAAATTCTAACACATATCCTGGCAAAATATTTGCATGTGTGAGCAAGATGCATGTTCATTGCAATGTTTTCAGTATAAAAAACTGGAAGCTATTAAATGCGTGCTGATAGAAGATAGGCTAGATGATGCAACATCCACGAGCTGATGAGATCTGACACAGCTCTGAGAGATAACAGCGAAGCTGTGCAGACAGAAGATTCTCCCAGGCTGACGAAGGCGTTTAGGGTGGTGCTAGGGAGAAACGAACCCCCAAAGAAACAACTGAGCTCTCGGCCAGTGGTTCTCAACCTTGCTAATGATGGGACCCTTTCATACAGCTCCTCGTGTTGTGGTGACCCCCAACCATAACTCACTTTGCTACTGTGATGAATCGTGATGTTAGTATCTGATATGCAGGATACCCGATATGACCTTGAGAATCACTGCTCTGAGCTTTGTACTGCTTTGAGGTCAGTATAGATATAAATAGGTGTGGGCTTGTTACACCAAGGGAAGATTTTGAGAAGGCATAGGCTGCGGTGCTCAGCTGGAGGGTGGGCCTGGGTGTGGGTGAGGCAGGTGTGTACTATTTTGCTTAATCCTTTTATCTTTGCGATTAGCCTTATGATAAACTTGAGTTTCTTGTTTGTTGTTTTGTTTAGTTTTGACTCTGAGACTGGATTTATTATATTTCTCAGGCTGGCCTTGAACTCACTCTGTAGACAAAGCTGGCCTGGGGCTAGCAGGGATCCTCCTACCATAGGCTCCTGAGCACTAGGATCATAGGTGAGCCCTGCTGTAAACATTTCTTTCTCTCCCTTCTCCTTCCTTCTGTCCCCTCCTTTCTTCTAAAGATTTAAATTTTCTTTTATCAGTTAGAAAAGATGCAAAGCCAAACATTGTAATGTTTGATGAATGTATAGCAAATCATAGCTTGTCTCCCATTTATAACCAGACTCAAGGTGCATAGATTATTGATAACCACATGGAAAGTTTAGCCTACTGTGATGACTAGAAATGTCTGTGTTCAGTCCCAGGTTAGACCTCTCCCTTAGTGCTAACACTGTCATGAACACAACAAAACTTCCGTAAGAGCCAGTAAAAATACCAAACTTTTTTTTTGTCTAATTTCAAAACTATAAATTTGACCTCAGATGAACATTGTTACTTTGAAAATTTCTTTCTCCATAAGAAAATGAACTTGCACAATCTTTTCTATCCAGTATTAGATCTTCCTTCAATAAAAAAAAAAATTTTAAAAGCAAAAAAAAAAAAAAAATTCTTTTATCGCTTTCTGTTTGGCACAGGATCTGTAACTCACTATGCAGACCAGGCTGGCCTCAAACTGGCAGTGATCCTCTTGCATGTCTCTTGAGTGCTAGAATTACATTCATGAGCTATCCCGTCCATCTGAACATGTATTTCTTAAAAACAACAAGACCTTTAAGACCATCCAGGAAGTGCAGAGAGCTGGAGGATGGGAAGGAGAGCCCTAAACTGCTGGCTTCTGCACACGACGTGCTTTGGCATTTGTGGATTCACAGCAGCTGTGGTTACCTTCATGCACTGAACAAGATCAAGACAGCTAGAATCCCAGGATAAACTGGATGGATGATCTCCAGGGTCCGCCCCCTACTGAGCTGGTACCTACAGTTGATAGGTGCTGGGTAGAGAGAAAGTCATTCTTTAGGTTTGGCCTCTGTTAGGTTTCCCATGCTCCAGTGGATGGCTCCCTACATGTGCATGTAAGGGCATCAGACATAGTGCTTATCAAAAAAGTTAAAAAGATGGGGTGGGCTGTGAGAATGTGGGTGGGGGCGGGAATGGAGCAAACACACGTATAAAATTTCAAAAACAAAGAAAAAAAAAACAGATCACAGATTACAGGGTTGGTGTATAGCTCACTGGTGGAGCACTTAGCATTTGTGGGGCTCTGGGTTCAATCCCCAGTTCTACCTAAATATTTCATTATAGTGAAGAACAAACTTTGTCATGTCAACTATAAGTGCACACACAGTTCAGCAGCGTTAAGTATATTGATTTTTTTTTTTTTTGAGGCAGGATCTGATGTATCCCAGGCTAGCCTAAAACTTCCTATGTAGCGAAGGACGGTCTTGAACCGCTGATCCTCCCGTCCTGACTGAGCAGGGATTGCAAGCATGCACTAGCGCCCCTGGTCTGTGTGGTGCTGGGGACGCTGGGGCTTTTCCATATGCTAGACATTCACTCTAACCAACTGAGCCACATCTTCAAGGCCCCATGCACATTATTCTATGCATACTTAATGTCAGTCTCTAGAACTTTTGCTTTGTTTTCCAGTGCTAGGGATTGCTAAGTCTGTGTTCCACCACTGAACCCAGCCCCTGCAAATGTCATTTTGTGCAACTGAGACTGTGTTTCCATCCAATAGTAACTGTCCATTGTCCTCTCCCCAAGTCCCTGGTGAGCACCTTCCTACTTCTCTCTGTGAATTTGCCTACTCTGTCCTCTCAGACGAGTGGCTTGTCCTGACTATGTCAGCACCATGTGCATAAGGTTCGTCATTCATGTTGCAGCATGTCCCTTTTAAGGTCGAACATGGCCCAGTATGCATTTATTTATCTACTTAGTCACTGATGAACGCTTGGCTTGTGACCTCTTGGCTAAATCACGGGGTTGCGTGCTATGAATTATGGAAATACAAACATCTCTTGAAAGCTGCTTTCCATTATTTTAGATATCTATCCAGACATGGAACTTAATGGGTTTTCTCAGAAGTAGTTAACCCCATGAATTCATCTGTGTTGGCAGTGCAGGCATCAGGGAGATACTCTGAATGAGGTGAACCAAGTATTCTGAGGCCAGAGTTTTTGTTACCCTCTCCCTGGGGGAAGGGGGCTGGCAACTTCATTCTAGCCCCCAGAGCCTTTATACAGAGGCAGGAGGAGGCTTAGACTATTTGTGAACCCAGCTACTCCAGTCTGCATTAATTCAGCACATTTCTGTGGCTCCCTGAAGAAAGAGAGGCTGTAGCAGCATTTAATTAGCAGCCAGGAACATGCTTTGCCAAGGCCAGGACTTATTTCTCAGCCAGCTGTTACCAGTTGCTTCCTAGCAACATGCAGCCTGTACAGCAGATTGCTCTAAGGTACTCTCTGTCCATGGCTGTCCACCTGCCGTCATGTCTGGGTGGGGGGTAGGGAGCCCTGGGTCTTGGGCTAATTTTCCAGAGGTGTTAGTGAGCTGAACCTGTTATTTCTGCCAGCTACAGTGTTTAAACCCCTTTGCTTTTGAATGACCTATTCCCAGTGGTTCAGGTACCTTACCCTCTTCTTCCTACCTTCATGATTAAAGCAGACAGAAAGAACACTGCAGCTGTAAAACAGCCACAGCCACAGACAGTCCACCCGGTGAGAGCAAATAGGCTCAGAGGGTGAGGGTGCTTGCTGTCAAGCTTGGTAACCTGAAACTGATCCACAGAACTGCTTAGGTAGAAAGAGGGAACTGACTCCAAATTATCTTCTGGTCTCCATACATCTGCCATAGCACATGAGTATATTATATATACATACATATGTATATGAATGAATAATACACATATGCATGTGAGTATCTATATACATAGGAACATATGCATTCTCACACACAGTAAATGTATGTTAAGAAATGAAGGCCACTGGGATTTTAAATTGTAGGTAAAACGAGGTACTTGAAGAAGAGAGAACATCACAGGCTCCAGTGAGTGAGTCTAGCTTTCAGGAGGAAATGGGGGCTGTTCTAGGCCCCTGAAGCACACACCATCTGTGTGGGACTAACCAGGATGCCTCAGAGTGGACGGCCAGCTAGCTGCATTTGGTTTGTAGAACATTGGGAAGCGGGCAATTGGGAGGCAGCAGCCATGACTGCTGTCTTTCCTCAGTGCCTGAGAGACATACTCTAAGGCCAAGCTGAGGCTGGTTCCTTCCAGTGCTGGAGGCTGTGAGCCAAGGGGCTGCCTACTGCTCTGCTTCATTTGCCATACTTGGTCTTTTTCCATCTTAATATCCTGCCTTTTCATGTTGCCACCAGGGGCCCTCCTGTCCAGCATGCCAACCACTTGGGGCCATGTAGACTGGGCTTGTGTTCTGATCCTGTCCTGTGTGAGTATGTGACACTTGCTGTGCTAGTTGGCGGCCACCGTCATGGCATGGCTCCTTTGGCAAAGGTGACCTCTCCCACTTATCCTGAGCATATTTACTGAGTTGTCTTTGAGTGTCTGATCCTGAGTCAGGAATGTGGCTGAAAAGTCCAATAAGGTATGGTCCTTGCACTCTATACATTTATGGGCCAGAATGGGAGCTAGATAAGTAGACAGGCGGCGGATACAAACTGTCTTCAGGAGATAGAAGGGTCCCCCTGGGGCGTGCAGAGACCTCTGATATATGAACCAAACTGAAGGAGATGGCATAGAAAATTCTGAAAAGGTGTTGACTGAGCAGAGAATTCTGCATGATTAGGAAAATTCACCTGATGTCAGAGGGGGAGAGGCAGGGGATAAGGTCAAGAAGGATGGGGACAGAGGCATGTGTAGGGGCCAGCAAACAAGACATTCAGTTGCCTAAAGCTATGCATATCTGTGGACATAGATAGGCAGGGATGGTAGGAGCCAACCCAGATGTGAAGAGCCTTGCTGGCTTGCTGAGGCTGTGTGCTTACAGAACCCTTGAAGAGTTTAATCTGGAAGCCATTTGTCAGATTTATGTTCACAACATTACTGCAACTAATGACAGGAAATACTAAGAAGCCCATTAATATGCATTAATAGTGTTTTAAAAGGATAAATATATTGTCTTTGGGGGAAAATGAAAGTGTGAAACATAAAAAGAAAAAACCCAAATAACACAACCTACAGAATGGAGTTCTTTCTGGGGGTGGGGGTGGGGGAACTGTAAAGGAGTGAGCAGTCCCATGTGGGAAATGAAGGATGGACAGAGTGAAGGATGAGTTAGGCCCCTTGGGAGGGGAAGGTGCCAGGTACAAGTGGCTGGCCATATTCATGAGACAGCAGAGAGGCATGAATCTGGAGGGACAGAGCTCTAGTCTAGAGGTCACTGAGATCTTAGAGGTAAAGTGTCTGTGGACCCCAAGGAGCCAGGGACTGGGCTCACCCAGGAAAGTGCTCTGTTTAAGAAGAAATGTCTAAGTTATGAGCCACTGCCATTTTCATGGCAACCTGTCTGAATTAGAATCACTCAGGTGAGCTGGAGAAATGGCCCAGTACCAAAGAGCACTGGCTGCTCTTGCAGAGGACCCAGATCCAATTCTTAGCACCCACACGGTGGCTTGCAATCAACTGTGACTCCAATTCCAGGAGATTTGACTCCCTCTTCTGGCCTCTGTGGGCACCATATACAGGGTGCACAAACAGGCACACAAAACACTCACATACATGAGAGAGAGAGAGAGAGAGAGATTCACTTGAGAAATTGAAGCACACCTCTGTGCATGTGTATTAGGGCATTTCCAGAGCAGATTATCTAAAGGAGGAAAACTCACCTTCAAATGTGGGTGGTCCCATTCCGTGGAGGCGGGACCTGGGTGGAATAAAAAGAAGATGAAGAAGAAAGTCAGCAGAGTGATGGGGAAGTCCCCTTTCTCTGCTGGCCATGGATATGAAAGGGTCCTAGTTTTCATCTCCTTTCTGCCGTGATGGGCTGAGGAGCTCTCAGGAACAGTGAGACCAAATAAATTTCTCCCTCCATCTGTTTCTAGCAGGAATTTAAGGCACAGCCATGACAAAGTAACTAACACAAAGCCAGTGGGCCGGGAACTATGAGCTGTCATTTCTGAGGATGACCAAGTGACGATTAGGAGATGTTTCTAGGTCCTCGGCCTCTGGTCTTGGTTATGGGTTGAAAGTAAGTGATCTACCTCCCGAGCGTCTATGGAGTCCTATTCCATGGTCTCATGCCTCCATCCTTGTGCCTCTGAGCTCCTGTGTTAGAGCATTATCAGACAGGCATGCAGTCAGAATAGAGGCTCTGGTAGGGGAATGACAGTATTCCTGTTTTTCAGGTGGGAACAATGTACTGGACATGCTGAGAAAAATTCAGGATTTGAATCTAGTTTTGCCAGATTCTAATGCCAGCTGTTTTCACAGATAATTCTGTCTTTAGGTCCAGACTAGGCTAGTGAAGATGTTCAAGACTTCATGTAGACCTGAAGCCAAAGAGTTGGGTGTCCAGGAGGTGCTCTTAGTTAGGGTTGGTCAATAATGCTGATGTGAAACACCATGACCAAAGGAAACTTGGGGAGGACAGGCTTTGTTTGGCTTAAATATCCTGAGTCACATCTGGCAGTAAGGCATTTTCTTTTCTTTTTTTCTTTTTAGATTTATTTCCAGAATAGGGCGTCAGATCTCATTATGGATGATTGTAAGTCACCATATGGTTGCTGGGATTTGAACTAAGACTTCAGTGCTCTTAACCACTGAGCCATCTTTCCAGCCCCAGGCATTTTCTTAATTAGTGATTGGTGGGTGTCTTAGTCAGGGTTTCTATTCCTGCACAAACATCACGACCAAGAAGCAAGTTGGGGAGGAAAGGGTTTATTCAGCTTATGCTTTCCACATTGCTGTTGATCACCAAAGGATGTCAGGACTGGAACTCAAGCAGGTCAGGAAGCAGGAGCTGATGCAGAGACCGTGGAGGGATGTTCTTTATTGGCTTGCCTCCCCTGGCTTGCTCAGCCTGCTCTCTTATAGAACCAAGACTACCAGCCCAGAGATGGTCCCACCCACAAGGGGCCTTTCCCCCTTGATCACTAATTGAGAAAATGCCTTACAGCTGGATCTCATGGAGGCATTTTCTCAAGGGAGGCTCCTTTCTCTGTGATAACTCTGGCTTGTGTCATGTTGACACAAAACTAGCCAGTACAATTGACCCCTTGTCAACTTGACACACAAACACATCACTAGTAAGCCTCAACCCTTAGTTTTTATTCATCCCCCAAATCTAAATAACTTTAAAAGTCCCACGGTCTTTGCAAATTCTTAAAATTTCAATCTCTTTAAAATATCCAATCTCTTTTATTTATTTATATTTTTATTTATTTATTTATTTATTGTTTTTTTGAGACAGGGTTTCTCTATAGCCCTGGCTGTCCTGGAACTCACTTTGTAGACCAGGCTGGCTTCGAACTCAGAAATCCACCTGCCTCTGCCTCCAGAGTGCTGGGATTAAAGGCATGCACCACCATGCCCGGCTTCCAATCTCTTTTAAAATGCAAAGTCTTTTTACAGTTAAAAGTCTCTTAACTATGGGCTCCACTAAAATACTTCCTTCAAGAGGGAAAAACATCAGGGCACAGTCAAAATCAAAATCAAACTCCAATTGTCCAATGTCTGGGATCCACTCACGATCTTCTGGGCTCCTCCAAGGTCACTTTTCCAGCCCTGCCCTTTGTAGCACACACCTTGTCTTCTAGGCTCCAGCCGCCTGTACTCCACTGCTGCTGCTGTTCTTGGTAGTCATCTCATGGTACTGGCATCTCCAAAATGCTGCTGTCTTCCACTGTAACTAGGCTTCACCAATAGCCTCTCATAGGCTCTCTTCATGGTGCCAAGCCTCAACTCCTTTGCATGACCTCTTCAGTCCTGGGCCATTAATTGCAACCCAGGCTGTACCTTCACCAATGACCTTCCATGGCCTCTCACAGTACCGAGCCTCAGCTGCTCTGTGTGACCCCTTCATGCCTTCAAAACCAGTACCACCTGTGTAACTCTTACACATTACCAAGTCCAACCACAACACATGATACAACCTTGGCTATCTCTGGAACACAGCCTCTGTGCTCTCAGAAAACACTTTCCAGAAGATGTCACCTCAATGATGCTGGTCTCTTCTTAATCACTGCTAATTTTTTAGCTCCAGCTCACCAGCATCAATAGTCCCAGTAATGCAAAGGTTTCACTTTAGTAGTTCTGGTATCTTGTTAATCACAGCTGATTTTTCAGCCCAGCTAACCAGAACCACAGAATCTTCACAATCAAAATAGCAACGGCCCTGATAAGAGTCTTTAATCTTTCCTCTGAAATTTCACAAGCCAGGCCTCCATCTTCTGCACTGTTCTCAACATTATCTTCCAAGCTCCTACACAACATCCTACAGAGCTCTTAACATCAAATGGATCTTCTGGCCCAAAGTTCCAAAGTCCTTCCACAGTCCTCCCTAAAACATGGGGATGGTCAGGTTGTCATAGGAATACACCACTATGCTGGTACCAATTTGTCTTAGTCAGGGTTTCTATTTCTGCACAAACATCATGGCCAAGAAGTAAGTTGGGGAGGAAAGGGTTTATTCAGCTTATGCTTTCCACATTGCTGTTGATCACCAAAGGATGTCAGGACTGGAACTCAAGCAGGTCAGGAAGCAGGAGCTGATGCAGAGGCCATTGAGGGATGTACTTACTGGCTTGCCTCCCCTGGCTTGCTCAGACTGCTCTGTTATAGAACCAAGACTACCAGCCCAGGGATGGCACCATCAACTGGGGGCCTTTCCCCCTTGATCACTAATTGAGAAAATGCCTTACAGTTGGATCTCATGGGGGCATTTCCTCAACTGAAGCTCCTTTCTCTGTGATAACTCTGGTTTGTGTCAAGTTTACACAAAACTAGCCAGTACAATGCGGGAGGGCCCAGCCCATTGTGCTATCCCAGGACTAGTGGTTCTGGGTTTGATAAGAAAGCAGGTTGAGCAAGCCAGTAAGAATACCTCCTACCCACCATGGCCTCTGCATCAGCTCCTGTCTCCCAGTTCCTGACATGGTGAAGTTCCTGTCCCGGCTTTCTTCAATGATGGACCACAGGAAGCCTCGGCCAAATAAACCCTTTCCTCCCCATCTTGCTTTTGGTCATGCGCTTCATTGCTACTCAGTAATCCTAACTAAGAATGCACATAGGAGGGAGAGTGTCTTATTCAGGATTTCTATTCTTGCATAAACATCACGACCAAGAAGCAAGTTGGGGAGGAAAGGATTTATTCGGCTTACACTTCCACATTGCTGTTCATCACCAAGGAAGTCAGGACTGGAACTCAAGCAGGTCAGGAAGCAGGAGCTGATGCAGAGGCCATGGAGGGATGTTCCTTACTGGCTTGCTTCCCCTGGCTTGCTCAGCCTGCTCTCTTATAGAACCCAGGACTACCAGCCCAGGGATGGCATCGCCTACAATGGGCTGGGCCCTCCTACCCTTGATCACTAACTGAGAAAATGCCTTACATCTGGAGCTCATGGAGGTATTTCCTCAAGGGAGGTTCCTTTCTCTGTGATAATTCCAGCTTGTGTCAAGTTGGCACACAAAACCAGCCAGTACAGAGAGTAAGTAGGAGGGGGCCGGGAAGGGACCTGTGTCAGTTTTCCATTGCTGTGACAAAATACCCAAGCAAGTCACCTGGAAGGGGGCCAGCGTTATTTTAGCTCACAGCCTCAGAGACTTCAGGTCAGGGTCACTGTTGTTGGGAATGTGATGAGGCATCATGGTGGGGACTAAAGCAGCCATTAGGGAGTAGAGAGAGGGACAAACCTTCCCTTCCCTGCCCCGCAATAATCTGATTTCACCAACTGTGCTCCACCTCCTAGAGGCTCCACCAGCTTCTAGTGACACTTAGCTGGGGGCCAGTCTGTCCACTCAGGAGCTGTTAGGGATCATCTGTAATCCAAACTAGCATGAGAAGGAAAGGGTTCGTCAGACTCACTGAGGGAGGGAAGGCTGGCAAATGACTATGGAATCCTGCCTCCCTGCACTCTGTCGCATCACCTCTTCGCCCTCATTTCCTTTATAGCTGGATGGTAACCCTGACTTCCCGGGGTTGTGCTGTCTATGAAATCAGAGACCACGGATCTAGTCTGATGGTGACACATGGTTCTCGACACACATCAGAAAGCACTTGCTGGATCCACAAGATGGCTCAGGGAGTAAAGGCACTTGCCTAATAACCACGTTTGATGCCCAGAATCCATGTAAAGGTAATTACAAAACAAAAGAAATGGATCCACAAAGTTGTCGTTTGACCTCCAAACTTATGTGGTGGCCTGTCCTTCCTATCATCCACATAGTTACAAACACATTAATAATTAATAGTAATAGAAGACACCTGCCAAGCGTTGGCCTTTGCTTTCCCCTCTAGATCGTCCAGCCTCTTATTTGGTAAGGTGAGTGCAAGCAAGCATTTGAAGGGTTAACCTTGCTTGTTAGCTTGAGTCACTCCATCCATGGCAAGAAAAGACTAGGGTTTTTCCATTTCTAGAGAGTCCACGGGAGATGACAACCCTGCCTTCCCTTCCAGCTGTTTCCGACTGATGAAGTGAAAATAGGAAGCCACCACCTCACCGTTCCCTGCTGTGCAGGCAAGACAGGCCTGTCCCAGCCTGTAGACACCTTGTGTGTGCATCTTATAGTGTGTGAGCCACAGAACAATAGGAAGCCTGGCTGGAGGAGGGAGTCCACAGGAAGAGCAGGGAAAGCTAGACCCTCCTCACCCTGCTCGAGAATACAGAAGAGCGGCTGGGTTCTGTTCTGGGTGTCATGGACTCTGACAGCAAAGGCAGAACTGGAAAAGGGGGGCAGAGGCCACCTCGGCCAGAAGCTCCCAGCAGCCTCGAGTTCAAGGCCTTCGTTCATCCATGACCTTAGCGGTCTGACCTCCCCAGTTCTCACAACTTTTGAGAGACAATGTCATTTGTCAGTTTTATTTCCCACCATTTGAACTGCTTCCTGGTTTGTGTGAGCAAAGACCAGATTCCCCAATAGGGCCATGGCAGCTGAGGCTCTGTCAGTTGGCCCTCCCATGCCAGACTTCTGGAACCAGCTGGGTAGGGGTTGGGCGACTGGTATGGGGGGTTCCCTGGCTATGGCAGTAGGCCTCTCATAGTAAGGCTATACTTTAGTAGCAAAGTAGTATTTTTTTAGCTCATATTTGGAAACAACGCACAAAAGTATTGAGACTCTAGGTTGGAGTAACAAGGTTGGTCAAAACTATTCTCATTGTACTGCGTGGGAAGCCAGCAAAGAGAACAAGGAGGTCAGCAAAAACTGAGGGAACACGGCTGGTGTGCAGGGCTTTTATTTGACAGCCTTTTTGGTATGTTCTTAAGGTCCATTTGTTTTAGAACATCTTCTTAAAGCTGCTGTTAAGTAGATGGAATAGAAGCCCTCGTAGAGGTCACCATGTCCAGTGCTTGTGGTGTGAGTCCCCAGGGGCTTATGGGGAGCTGAGTAATACTTTCCTGCACACTTAAGGCAGATCCAGTGCTCTGATATGTGTGCGTGTGTGCACGCGCGTGTGTGCGTGTGCATGTGTGTATGTGTGGTTCTTTTTGGAGTGATTTTTATCTCTGGATGAGGAACTACAGCAGAGAGTTTAAGTGAGTCACTGGAGCCAGAATTCTAAGGCAGACATTAGAGTCTGCCTTTAGCTACCCTATTACCTGACAGGTGAGGGGCATGAGGGGCGGGCGTGGATGGAGGGAGGCAGTCGGGATATCTGGGGCCAGACCACATGTAGGAGGCTAGCCATATGGGAAAGATGCAAATCCCCGCATGAGCTACTGATCCAAGGCAGGTGGGATGGGGTGAGATACTCAAAGGACAAGGCTGGCTTAGACACACCTGTGAATCTCTGGTCCAGGAGGGTGAGGAACAGATGGGCAGCCATTGAACTTAGCTGGGACCAGCTGCTGTTTGCAGGAAAAGGCCCCAGTGGTGAGTACAGGGTGACTTGTGGGATTAGGTGTACCAGGGACCTCAGTGACTATTGGATAGTGATGTACCATGGGCCCTTCTGGGTGGCCTTTCCAGCAACTCCAAATCCTGGGTGCATATTGTTTGGTAATCTCTGTCCCCATGACAGCAGAAAGTACCAGAGCCATCCTTAAGACAGGGACATCTCCCATTTCTCAAGGGCCGAACTGTTCACCATGGAAATGTCTCCTTGTCTGAAGAGCTGAGAATGACAGCTTTTCCAGATTTCCCAGAGTGCCTCCTCATCTCCTCCCTTCCAGAAAGGAGGGTGGAACACTAGGGCCATGTGCCATTCATCTACAGCTGGGACAGGGGTCACTCTCTGGGCCTCTCCTGTTGGTCTCAAGCTCCATACATAGTTAAGGATGTTTTGAACTCCTCGTCCTGTCTCTGACTCCCAAGTGTTAGGATTGCAGCCATGCACCACACTGCCAGGCGATATAGAGAACTGTTGTATCCCATTGATAGATGGGCCAAGAAGGTTCCAGAAGCATTAAAAGACATCTGTATATTCTACACTGCTTCAAGCAGGTAGGGTTAACTGACAATCTTTCTCTTTTTAAAGATTTTGTTTATTTTATATGTATTAGTGTCCTGTATGAATGTGTGTGTACTACAGTCATGCAGAGTTCAGGAAGGGTAGAAGAGAGTTTCAGGTCCCTTGGAACTGGAGTTACAGAGCTGCCATGTGGGTGCTGGCAACCAAATCCAGTCCTCTTATAGGAAGGAGCAGCCAGTGCTTTTAACACCTGAGCAGGAGAATGAAGTAGCGACAGGAGTGATTGAGAGCCAAAGGAATACATGGGCAGGCATTAGGGTGGCCAGAATGCCCAGACTCCCTCGTACTCTTCTCAAAATGAAATGATGCTCCTGGAGTTATACCCAGATATAGCTGTATATTTAAAGCCCACAGTGACTTTAGGCATATTTTCTTTGTGACACAAAGAGGATTCATTCAATAAATATCTATTAAGTGCTTACTTAAAAAAAATCTTAAACCTTTTAATGTCTAACTTTGTTATATTTTGGGGACATTGCAGTAGTATTTTTTTTTTTTTTTTTTTTTTTTGGAATCAGACCCTGGCTTGGTATTTTGAGACATAGATATCATGTTACTCATCCTGTTGGTAACCTGGCTTTGCCATTATTGTTTTGGAATGTTCTAGAAACAGTCTTGAAAACCACGTAAAGAGTGACACCTCAAATGTTCTTCAACATGGCCTTGACATTTTCTGGAACATGGCTGAATATGGAGCTGGGTCAGAGCCATCCTGGGTAACCAGTTTGGTTGGGGGTTAACATGGAGTCCCCACCCCAGCCACTGGCCCAGACTTTTCTATTCAGTGAAGCCCTTAAGCACCCACTTCCTGAGCGCTGTCACCTCGGTGCTCTTGCAGGCCCACAAGTTTCTTCTTAGGTAGACTAAGCTGATGAACCTGAATAAAGTCAAGGGAACTGATTTGTGCTGAAAAGATCACTCTGGGAATGGTGGAAAGTTGAGGGCTGTGCCCAAAGATGAGGGTAGAGGGAAACAGGGAGGCCAGTAGCTTCTCTACTCGGTCAAGGTGGTAGACTTGGCAAGACAATCGTGCCACAGAGGTATGGAGGACTCAGTATTCTAGAGGGAGGAGCGTGGCCTGAGGACAGCTCTACTTCACCGTCTGCTTCCTGGAGAACCCAAACACCTTCAACAAGCATGGAATCCTGAGGCTGAGACCTTCCAATACCTCTCAGCTCCAGCCCTGAGTCCACCCCATTCTGGATCTAACAGGGTGAGAAGGACAATTCGACAAGGTTCAAGCCCAGCCCCTTTCACAGTTCCCACTGGACCGCAGAACTGTGTTGGCTCTTGGCTACCCTTGTGCTAGCAGTTGTTAACAACATGGCTTCCTTGCTCCTTCCCCTTGCCCTACAGACTGTTTTCTCCAGGGTGGCAACAGGCACCATCTCCATCTTGTGTGTGTGTGTGTGTGTGTGTGTGTGTGCCATAGTCAGGCTCTGTGAGACATCACCAATATTTTGCTATGATGAGAAACGCTCCTGATAGACTCTACTCTCTAGGTGGCGGGGAGCCAGTTCACAGGTCTGTAACTGGGGAGTCTTGCTTTCACTTGGGACTGTACTGTTTGCTGTGCCTCCCCTCCCCCACTCCAAGCCACACTTTCCACCACTTGGTGGCACAGTGGGGAGTAGCCAGGACTGTAGATGGATGATGTCAGCTGCATAAGAGTTGGGAGGAAGAAGGGAGTCAGAAACTATCTCTCTATCTCCTTTGCTTCCCATGGTGGTTGGAGAAACAGTAGGGTTGTTTTTCCATGGTAGCTTTGCCAGTTATAAGAGACAGTCATGGCTGGGGGCTTTGGCAATCTCTTCTTCCCCTTGGGTCAAGGAGAAACAATGGTCTGAAGGTCATCGTTCTCACAATGCCATCAGAATCCCTTCCTGATGAGGTCAAACTGGAGCACGTTGTATCTGTAGGGACAAAGTTAGACCACTCCCAGAGTTTGTAAATACAATTTTCTGTTAACAAACTCTTGGTTGCCTAAAATAGCTAGAGTAGTTTGGAAGCATGTGAACTGGGCAAGACAGCTCTCTGGGGTGGTCCCTGCAGCCAGCAGCACTCCTAGCAGATGAGTGTCAGGCCCTTCCCCGAGAAGGTCTGGGTACACAGATCTCTGGGCAGCATAGAAAAGGTCTAGCGCAGCGAGCTCTGCATTGGTGATGCTGGGGCAGGGTGGTGGGATGGTGCCCACAGAATGGAGCATGGCCCCTACAACACTGTCAGTGAGGGAGGCATGCTGACCAAGAATATTGCTTGAGGCTTTGCCTCGCCTCTTAGCTCCATCTTCTGCTCAGGCTTGAAGTGGAGGAGAGGAGCCAGAGGAAGGTTAAAAGCTCTGAGTAGTCAGTGAGGCTCAAGTTTGGTTTAATATTTGGGCAGATTTTCAACTTTTGTCGCTGAAAGAATTACAACTATCAGACTGAACTTTTGAAAACAGGGTCTCACATATCCTGAGAGAATGGCCTTGAACTTCGGATCTTGCTTTTGCTCTCTGTGTGCTGGGGTTGCATCTGTCTGCTGCCATTACACCCAGTTTTATACAGTGCCGGAGGAAAGGGACATTCTTAAAGACCAGCCTTTTCCTCTTAACTCAAATGGTTGTGGAAAAGAAAAGAAAAAAGAGAGAGAGGGAGGGAGGGGGAGGGAGGGAGGGAGAGAGAGAGAGAGAGAGAGAGAGAGAGAGAGAGAGAGAGAGAGAGAGAGAGAGAGAGAGAGAGAGAAAAGAGAGCCAGGCGGTGGTGGCGCATGCCTTTAATCCCAGCACTTGGGAGGCAGAGGCAGGCGGATTTCTGAGTTCGAGGCCAGCCTGGTCTACAAAGTGAGTTTCAGGATAGCCAGGGCTACACAGAGAAACCCTGTATCAAAAAACCAAATAAATAAATAAATAAATAAAAATATAAATAAAAGAAAAGAGATACTTCTAGGCCTCATGTGTGTGTATGTGTGTGTATGCGTTGTGCATATGTGTTTGTGCATATATGTGTGTATGTATGTGTGTGTCTTATGTACATGTGTGAATGTGTTTGTGTATATTTGCATGTGTGCATCTGTGTATGTATGTGTGTGTCTTTGTACATATATGTGCATATATGTATTTCTGTGTATGTGTCTGTGTATGTGTGTGTGACTGTATGAGTGTCTCTGTGTGTGTGTATGAGATTGAGGATTGAACCTAGAACCTTGCACATGCTAGGCAAGCACCCTATCACTGAGCCACACTCCCTGTTTAAGGACCTAGTCTTACAATGAAGAATAACCTCGGAGCCAGGGACCCTTCCTGAAACGGTGCCATCAGGATCTAGAGAAGAAGACAAGACACAGAATTGTCTTGAGGCAGTGATGGGAGGCAAGTGCAGTCCTCCTGGATCTCCACCTCGCTTCTGAAGGGTGCAGCCAGGCAAGGGGCATAGTCTGCCTACACTGGCCATGTCTTCAGATGCTAGGGATATGGGTAAGGTTGTATTTTTTTTTGCTTGTCAAATCCTGGGAGCCTCAGGAGCCATGTGATGTCCCAGTTTTCTGCCTCCATCTGAGTGAGCCGAGCTCTGATTCGAGGAGGTGTGAGAGCTCTAAATGACTGCAAAGTACGTTTCAATCAGACAGAAAATAGGTGAGAAATGCATTTTCCTTAATGCCCCAATTATCCCAGTCCCAACAGGACAAAAAAAATGTGCTTTTGCCTGCTCTCAGGGACGCTGGGCTCAGGATCCCTGCGTGTCCCCAGGATCTCTGCCTGTGCTTTGTGCTTAGGGGCACGTGCCCCCTCCAAGGGTCCAGGATGCAGGTAAGGAAAAAGCAGCCCGTCTCTCAGAGGAGGAGGCCCTGGGGAGGACTGGCAGGCTCCTTTGTGCTATTCCTTGCAGCAGCCTCAGAGCGTCTCCCCCATCTCTGCCCTCCCCAGCCTGTCTGGAAAAGCACTGCATCATGTTCCTGCTCCTCCGTTACTCAGCTTTTCCTTCACTTTCCACCTGGGTTAAATAAAGCAGGGCTCCTAGATCTCCCTGCCTCCACCAGGCTCCAGAAAGATCTTTCTCAAATACCTTCCTCCCATGCTGTGACCCTGGCAACTCCCGGCCAGAGCTGCCCTCTATTCCCTTCCCCACACACAGTTCACCCAAGCCTGGTCCGGTTGTCCTCTACACACCTCTCCATCCTCACCGACATCCCCACCTCTCTCTCCTGCCCCTCTGTATGCACCCTCAAGGCTTCTGGAACAAATGTGTGCTGCCAGAGGCCTCAAAACAACGGAGCTAGCAAGAGCTTGTAGCACAGGTCTGTAATCCCAGCTATACTGGAGGCTGAAGCAGGAGGCTCTGGAGTTCAAGGCCTGTCTAGGCTATAGAACCAGTTCAAGGCTAGCTGTTATTGAGATCTGTATTAGAATAAAAAGTGGGGAAAGCAAGGGCATGCTGGGACTGGGGCTGGGACCCAGAGGTAGTAGGGTACTTAGGGGCTTGGGGCCCCTAAGTTTGATTTCCAGGATAGTGAAAGGAAGGAAAACAAGCAAGCAAACAGGCAAATGGCTTTGTTGTTTGCAGCTCTGGAGATCAGGAGCCTGAGGTCAGGCAGCAGTGGACAAAAACTGATTTGTTCCTGGGTCTGTTCATCCTTAGAGGCTCTGAGAAAGAATCTTGATTCTCTGGCTTCCTGTGACATGTCTCTCTAGTCTTCTTCTGAGTCACATGACTCCCATTCTTACCTATGGTCAAAGCTTCCTACATTTTTATAAGGAACTTCTGCCCCCAGCCTCAGAATCCTTAATTAAAATGCATCTGCAGAGACTATGAAGTTCTCTGTTCTATGAAACAGCATCTAAAAGGGTCCTGCCTGGGATCTGGTGCCCAACTCTACCTCACATTGCGCTGTTTGCCACACTGTGATGGTTAACCATAATTACTGACAAGATTGGTGTTAGAATCTCAGGTATGTCTATGAGGGTGTTTCCAGAAAGGTTTAAGTGCAGAGAGAAGACCATTCTAAGGGTGGGTGGAACCACTGATGGCTGGAGTCCCGGACTGAAGAAAAAGGGGGAAGTGCTCTGAACACAGCATTTCTCTCTCTCTCTCTCTCTCTCTCTCTCTCTCTCTCTCTCTCTCTCTCTCTCTCTCTCTCTCACACACACACACACACACACACACACTTTCTCTCTCCCCCCTCCCTCTCTCCCTCTCCTTCTCCCTCTCTCTCCTCTCCTCCTCTGTCTCTGTCTCTCTCCCCTTCCCTCTCTCCCTTCCTCTCCCCCCTCTCCTCTGACTTCTGACTGTAGATGCAATGAGATACATGCTCCTGCCACAGTGCCTCCCTGACTGTGTCTCCCTCAATGGTAAGCCCAAATAAGTTGTTTCTTGTATTTTGGTTGCATCAATGAGAAAAGCGACTGCCATACAGACTGTGCACTGCGCTTGCCTTGCTGAAAGTCACTGTTACCCACCACCCTACCTTCCCAGCCTCTATTAGGATTTTGAGTGCCAGTGTGCTCTGTTTTTGGATCCCCTTCTTATCAATACTATTGTCACCACATACACTCATATCAGACACGCACACTTATACTTACTTCCAGTCCCGTGAAATTACTGAAGGCTCCGGAATTTCTCTCCCCACTGGCCTCTTATCTGCTCAGGACAGTAGTTACCAGGGCATCGGAACTTTGCATTTGGTTACAGAGAGATGTTGAAGAAGGAGGGAGGGAAGAAAGTCTTTTGAGGGATATTCTCGAATCATTTGGCTTTTTAATTTCATCTTAGATTTTGGCTACATATTTTTAACAATCTGGCTTATTCCATAGTTGAGTAAGGGAAACAGGAAGATGGGTGATGGCTCTTATACAAACTTTCTAATTACAATTTCAGGGTAAATATTTAATAAAAATAAAAACTAGTGTATAATGATGATGATGATGATGATGATGACAGTATAGCCAGGGCCGGATGGGTTAACATCTGCATTCACTACAAGGTTCCTAGCCAGGGCTTCAGAGTGGAGCTGAAGGTCTCTCCATCTCATGTGTTCAGAGTGGAGGCAGAGCCAGGTTGGATGGTACCAGTTGAGGAGAAGCACAGTACAGCAGTCTGCCCAGATCCCCACATTAGTGACTAATAGGAAGGAAGTAGCTGAGGTTCCAAGTGTGCAGTTATTTCTCTAAAGTCACACAATACAGGTGGGACTCTAACTCCCAAGCTCTTTCCCTCCAAATGGGGAGGAATTGGAGGCCACAGGGAACAGTATCCAGAGCCCAGCAGAAACCTCAATGGGTTTCTAGGGCTTCCAGCTTGTCTTTGCAGCAGTCTTAGGATCTCCCTTAAGTAATTCTCCATAAATGACTTTAGGCTCTTTGGATCAGCACCAATCCTCTATAGTCCTGTGTGGGACCACCAATGTCTGACAGGGAGGGAGGAGGGAGTGTGGGCTCAACCTGAGTCTAGACAGCAGGTGTCCTTCCAGCCTGGGTCCCCTGTGACACAACGCTGCCCCTCAGTTGACATTTCTTTTTAGTTCAAGGGGATTACACAAATCCTAGGTGGTTAAGCTGCCACAGGGCACTATGGAAACAGCACCTGCTGGGCCACCCCCCTTCCAGCCAGGCAATAAAGACACTGAGGTGACTTTCTGGCAAGACTTGTTATGCTAATTTGAGAGCAAGTGCACAATTCGATTTGAACCTGGCTTGGCGGAGGGGAGAAATCAGATTAATTAGCAGAACAAACTTCTAGGTTAAAGCCAGCATCTTTTACAGGACGGGTGGGGCTGGGGGGCATAGGCAGTGTTACAGGTTCACTGTGTCAAATTATATTCATGAAATGTTCTGTACACACTTCAGCAGACAATTAATTTACATACTGCCCAACTGTAGCTCGTGTGTGTGTGTGTGTGTGTGTGTGTGTGTGTGTGTGTGTGTGTGTGTATCTGTACACTGAATACATATGGTAAAACCAGGTCTTTACTTCTATTTTTTATTGGTTTGTTAATTGCAGCATACCTGAATCTAAAGGTGAGGAAGGGAAAAGGCTATGTCTTCCACTCATTGCTTCCTTTCTACTGTCTGAGAGCTGATGCACGTACAAACATGTGTGCTCCACATTCTCTTCTCTCCCTACCAACATCTGCAACTATACCACACACATCATTCCACCGCCCACCTCTCTCTCCATTTGTCACTTAGCCACACAGTTTGACTTGTTTCCTGGGCAACATACCCCCTGTTATTCTGCCGTTTCTTTCACTAGCACTCTCCTGATGGACACATCAGTCCTCATCTTTGCCTGACTCACAGGCCTTAAAGATATCTTTGCATAGTGGGCATGAAGGGAGGATACCCAAGACCATACTGTCCCAGTACAGTAGCACCAGCTGCCTATAGCTATCTATATTTAAATTTATTCAGGCCAATGGAAACTTAAAATTTAGTTCTTTAACCACACTTGCCATGTTGAAAACCACGTGGGGCGATCTGCTTTTGTGCTGGCAGAGCATATGCAGAGTGTTGCCATCTGGCAGCGTTTTGGGGGAATGAGTTGCCTACGGGATGGAGTATTCCTACAAGCAATTACAAAGCCAGAGCATATCCCCCGCCCCCCGTGTAAGATATAGTGACAGACACAGCCAGTTCCCCCTCTGAAGCAACTCTAGTTATCTGTGGAGCCTCAGTAAGAGCTGGGAGAGAAGGAACACTCTTTTGTTTCAGGACAATTATAGGACATCTTAGGAAGAACAAGGAACGGTCCCTGTGTACTGATTCCAAGGACATTTTGCTTCTGATTCGTCTACATTGCTTCCATCACTGGCTATTCCCGGCTTACGATGGGCACACCTGCCTCTGGGATCTCACGTGACAGCCTGCCCTGGAAGCCTCGTCTTACCTTTAAGCACCGAGTCCTTTCCATGTACCCACACCCATACATGTGAGAGGGAAACTGTTGGCCCTTCACGGATCCCACAACAGTATACATCTTTTACCAGACTCAGGATCTGACCCAGATCTCTACTCTCTCTGCCCTTTGGTACATCAACATGACCTTCCAGGCTGCTAGGGTTCCCCGACACAGCAGCTAGCTGACCCCTAGGCAGCATTCTATGAAGGATGTACTGGGCCCCCGTGGCTCCCGAGAGGCCAGCTGCTCCCCTGTGTCTCATCACTCTCTCCTGCCCCCTTGCTGGCTCTCCTGAAGTGTTTATAGACCAGGCCATCTTCTTGCCAAGTTCTGTACCTTTCCCTGGGCAGTCTCATCCCCACCATGGAAACAAGCATACAGATGGTGCTTCTGCGAGAAAGCATTGAGTCCTCACTTGAGCTCATAAGCCACCTTAGATCCCACGGAGAATAGAACATCACAGGACAGCTCCCACACCCCAGAGGAGGGGAGTTATCCAGGAAGGCAAGGCTACAACCTGGGATAAAAGAACCATCTTACGGGAACCAGATATCTTCTCAAACAAATGGCAGCAGATAGGGGTGTGTTGTACAAGGATGTCTTCAGAATTGAGAAAATGATGGGCAGAGCCACTTCTTGCTGAGACAGTTGTGCATGTCTCTTGCTCCTTGCTCCAGTTCTTTCTCTACTATAAATCCAAAGCTGTAGTTTTCTTGGCTCACACCTCGTAACTGCTTTATTTAAACGCACTCAGTTTCAGACAGTATGTATGCTAATTTGAATGAGAATGGTTCCCATCTGTTTGCTCATCTGTTTGAATACCTTGTCCTCAGTTGGTGGAACTGTTTGGGGTTGGGAGACAGAGTCTTGTTGGAGGAGGTGTGTGATGGGCGTGGCCTTTGAGGCTTCTCTCTGTTCTCTCTGCCTGCTGCTCTCAGACCAAGAGTGAAGAGTGAAGAGCGAGCGCTCACACAGCACCATCATGGGCTCCAACTCTCTGAAACTGTAACCCAATGAAACACTTTCACCTAAACTTGCCTTGCTCACAGGGCTTTGTCACAGCAATAGAAAGTAACTAAGACGCCCTGTAATGAATTTTATCTCCTGCAGCTGAGCCATCTCTAAGACCTGACACTCATGGTCTTTCCTGGCCACAGCTTTCTAGCTATGTACCTTTCTCTATCATATCAGTTGAACTTGTTTTTATTCTTGGTGTAACTATAAGATTTCTTTTTTCACCTCAGGCTTTTCCTCTGATTCTTTGGTAAGCCTTGACTTCCATGCCTCCCCCTCCAGTCTGAATCCCATGACCCCCCCATTGAACTGATGATCTCTCACCCTGCCTTGGCTGTGAATCTGTTTCCAAGTGCACGCACTAAGCCATCTGATCTGTCCAGTGCCACCTCTTCCTTAAACCCTCCCTTCTACCCTCTTAAAAGCATCACTACTTCCATGAACATTGGTAACATTTATGTCCCCTTCAAGGAACATCTCTGGAATTTAGCTACATGCCCGTCTGCCCCCTCAGACTTATCCCCAGGGGAACATCATCCGCAGCAGAACTCCGTGCTCCCTACACCTAGCCCCAGTGACTGGGGAGGAACCTATCAGAGCTCAGTTTTGGAGAGTGGACAGTTTTTGCTTTTGGTACAAGAAAACTGAGGTGTCCACTTGTGATAGTTAATCCAGTTGCCAACTTGACACTCTTGGGAAGAGGGAGCCTCAACTGAGAAATTTCCATCAAATTGACCTGTGGGCATGTCTGTCTGTAGGGGCATTTTCTTGACTAGTAATTGATGTAGGAGGGCCTGGAGCACTGTACAAAGTGATGTCCTTAGGCAGGAGGACCCGGGCTGTGTAGCAGAGGTAACTGAACCTGAGTGTGGGTGAAAGCCAGTAAGCAAAGCAAGCATGGTGTGGTGACACACATCAGTAAGCAGCACTGTGGATGCTTCTAAGACAGGAAGACCAGGAGTTCAGTGTCATGCTCAGCCAGAAGCAAGTTCAAAGCCAGGCTGGACTTCGTGAGACCCTGCCTCAAAAAAGGCAGAACAAAGAACATGGGGTGAGGGGGAGCCTAGATGGGGAAAGGTCTACATTTTCTTATAGTTTTATCCTCTGTCTGTCTGTCTGTCTGTCTGTCTGTCTGTCTGCCTGTCTGTCTGAAGTGGGCATGTCAGAGTCAGGTGGTGGGCAGGTGCAATTAGGATCTGGTTTCTGGAAAGCCACAGTGATGCTCTGCTAGCGCCCAGGGACACACTGTTAAGCAGGTTTCCTCTGGCAGGGACTATAGCTCGTTGTCAGGTGATGGCCTTGGCTGAGAGAAATGAAAGCACGTCCTCTGTGGAGAGATGACATTCTTTTTGTGTGCACAGGAGCAGAAAGGCGTCCCTTACATCACCAGTCCTGAGGTACTGGCAGTAGGAGTAAAACTGTCTGTGCTGGACATGCTGTCATAGAGGGTATCTACAGCCTGCTGGCAGGAGGATGACAACACCTCTTTGCCTCTTCTCTTTGTGGGACAATTAAGTTTACAGGCTACCGTTCCTCCAAGCAGAGACAGATGTAGAGCAGGGCCTCTGGCAACAGCCCAGTGTCTGAGGAATCAAAAGTTGTCAAGATTGAGCAGTAAGGAAGCTGTAGTTTCTGCGAGGAGGTCGACATTATCCCCTGAGAAGCCAAGTCTGAAAGATAATAGGGGAAACAGAAGAGGATGTTGTT